>NC_092523.1:62019166-62650000 GCF_037038585.1 Patagioenas fasciata | reverse complement strand
AAGGGCAATTTCAAAGGCGAGGGGAGGGTGGGATAACTGTGAAAAGGCTGGAGACTCTCCCTGTCACACAGCAGTGCTTAATATTGTCACACTCAGGAGATCACACATCCCTGTTACAGCACAACAGCGAGCCCCTTCTGCTGTATTGTAATAAAAAGTAGACAAGACACGGAAATTTAACTGGTTACTTCCCAGCCAGCTTCAGCCTTTTATTCCAGTACTAGCTATAAATTTTGCAGCCAGGCTCTTTTGGAAAACTTGAGAGAAATATTGCTCTTGCTTTGTTTAACTCAGCAAGAGGCAGGCCTGCAGCACTGAAATGCTTTTGCCTGCTATAAATATCAGTACAATAAATATTTTTCACAGGAAGAAGGAAAGTTGTTGGTTTTTTTTCTTATGTAGCAGTGTGACTCTTCCAAAAAAATGTCTTCAAAGTTCTTCTTGTGGCTGCCTGCCTTATAAGTGCACCAACGCTAAAGAAAGTCTCAACAGATGCTTTGCTCTAATCTTAAATAAAAGCTTCATTAGCTTTAGTAGTGGCAGTTCTCCCTCACCCTCAAGGTAGGTGAAGGAAAAAATGACCTGCTTATTTAATTTGCTGAAAGAAGGAAGCTGCTGCAAGCTTATTAAAACACTCTCTCTCAAAGAACAATTAGGTCAGTAGATACTGTCACTTGGATCCTCTTCACCTAATAAGTTTAATACCTGCTATTTGAACTGGCTCTACAAGGCAGAAATTGAATTTAGCTTGTTCTGCCTGTGACGATCTTCATGTGCAAACAAAGATCCATGCTGCACCTGTCAGTGAGAACTGAAGCTACAGGCACCCCTCCGCTTTCTCATCACCTCCTGACTGCCTCTGGCTCACTGATCCTTCATCAGCTCAGATGTAATTCTCCAAAGCCGATCAATTAGCAGAGGATCCCCAGAGCTCAGCCTTCCCCACAGCACACTATACCCCGACCGCTTGAGTTGTGCCAAGGCACAGAAACCTTCACCTCAATGCTAACCAAGATGGGCTTTCTCCAAGGGAGAGAAACAAAACCAGTGGTCTCCCGGATGGGATTCCCCTTGTAACTTTTCTTGTCATAACCCAGAAAATTTGAGACTCAGAACTCTGTTCTGCATTGCCATTCACAATCAGGTTTTCTCCTGTGGATTATACAGCATTACCCTGTCCCTCCTAAAGCTTAAAATAGTAGTTATTTGAAAAATAAAAATGATACATTTGTATTTATATATATAAAATCATTTGACACCATGGCTGTGTATGCCTCAATGCGTTCTGTATAAAAGTGTGCTCACTTCACACTAGTTCCATTCCACTCACACATCTAGAAAAGTTATTACTTGCCAAGGATGACTTAAGCCTGAACTCTTCTACATAAGCCATGAGCTTCAGATGTAAAAAGCCAGTGCCACTTTCACACATGGACAAAATAACATATTTTTCAACAGGACTGGTATAGCTAGATACCACCTTCTTCAACGTTTTAGTGTCCCTTTCTCCATTTCAGGTGTTACAAACCTGATCAAAGCTCTCTCATCCT
Organism: Patagioenas fasciata; assembly: GCF_037038585.1. Taxonomy (NCBI): domain Eukaryota; kingdom Metazoa; phylum Chordata; class Aves; order Columbiformes; family Columbidae; genus Patagioenas; species Patagioenas fasciata. The sequence continues at coordinate 62,648,450 of NC_092523.1, read as the reverse complement.
GAGGTCACATCCTCCAACACCACCAGTAAAAACATTTCTTTCTTGCCCACACAGTAATTAACTATGTCAGCATAAAGCAGCATGTTGAAGAGCAAGCTTGCACAGACCCAGAGAATTATGTGTATTTTCAGTTACAGATGGGAATCTTGCCACTCTGACACCCGGCTGTAGAGGAGAGGCTGCCTCTTGTAAGAACCGTAGCATATTACCTAGATTACACACCGCTTCTGAAGAACAGTTGCATCTCAGAACAACTCAGAGGAACCCCATGTACACAAAACAATGCTGAAGAGCTGTGCTTTGGCAGATTGGCTGAAATCACTCCCTGACTGTGACAAAAAGCCAGTCTGTACTTACAGCTAACACTTAATTTTAGAAACCAAGTGAGAGGTACAAAGGCGTACCTGGAAAGGTCAACAAAATGGGGCTTCACTGTTTGAAGCCAGGTTAAGTACGGTTTCCATCTCAGTCACAGCGCATCCTCACGCACCTTCAGACTCTCACAGCACATAATTAACTTCTGAAACGTGTCCTCTGGCAGCCGGGACACGTGTGCCGCTTGCCGGGTAGCATGGGGAGAGAGCCAAAGGGCCATCGCCAGTTCGGTGGCAAGGCACAGCACTGACGACAGCAGCGTCTTGGAGCACGGCTGTGGGCCGCAGAGATGCGCGCCTTCATTCCTTCCATTTTTGCCATTACACGATGAAGTCTTGGCTCTAACTTAAGAGAAGGAGGAGGACATCAGCTAAAGATCCTTTTCTATTTCCAGGAAGATAGTCTGTCCCCATCTGACTTCCAGTGTATCTAAATTAGGTGTTGGAAAGGTCTTAACTAGAAATACTCTGGTGATACACATTTCTGAGAAACAGCATCTCTCTTTCATGTACAATCAAATAACAGCCATTTAGAGAAGGATTTCTTACAGAAAATACTTAAAAACGTGGCTTTAAATACACTATTACTTTTCTCTCTTCTTGACAATGTGGCCCCCATGGAAACAGGGTGAGCTACTCTGCACCTATTTTAAGCCAAACTCTTGCACGTCGACTGCAGCTATGGAGTAATTCACGTACTGTCTAGTTGTCACCTAAGCTTCACCCGGTAGTAATGTATCATGATACCTGTAATTAAGTGCAATTATAAATGGAAAACCTATTTAGATACTTCATTCGGAAAAAAACCCGAACATCTACCTAAAGTCATGTATTTGTGGCTGAAGCCAAAATATTAACAGTTTGAAATGTCACTAGCAACAACATCAAAAGTACAAGCAGTGTAACTTGGTATTTCTTTTTTCACAGTTTCTACCTACCAGCACTTTCTACTTGCCTCTATGAAACCGACAGAGAGATCAGCACACTTGAGTAGCCAGCTCTGCTCATTTCTACCTTTCCTTTGCAACGCAGCCCTAGGAAACAAAGGTGTAGTTGGAGGAATAGTCAGGTACTTCACAGAGCTCTAGAAGTTATTGATTCTCAGAATCACTTAAGTGAACCCTGTCTTCTTTGCATTAAAACAGCTGGGAGCGCACACAAAGTTATCACCTGCGGGCTGGAGGGCAGTAACTTCTAAAGCTACGGAGGTTATTCCACCAGCACTAGTGTGATTAGCCGCAACACAGGAACACTGCGTACGCTCACCGTCCTGAAAAAGCACCTGAGAACTAGACCCCCGTCAGAAGTTACAGCTCACCAACTACCGCAAGCTTCTCAGATACTTCAATGAAAAACTATTTCAGTGTACTGTGCGGGAGAGTTGCTCAGCCGTTCGGAGTGCTGGAGTAGTGAGGAGTCCCAAACTTCCACATTATATCAGCTATCTTAGGCTGAATGCCTGGAAGATTTCAAATAAGCAGAAAGAAAGGTTAATAGGTTGAAACGAAAAAAAATAAAAAGCAGACCAAACACCATTAAATTTAGTTTCTATATTTCAGTAAAACCTACTTGAATACACTTTGAAACAAGAGTACAACAAAATAGAATATACTTCAAATGTTGAATATACAAACTATTATAGTTCATTCTGAACACTGGTACTTCCCTCTTAACTTCCAACTAAAAAAAATTTACAGGTTTAGAACTACCTGACAAAAGCTCATGCTGGGTGTGACCTTTCAAGTGGCAGAGTAGAGCTGAAACTGAAATGTACGCATGGATGTCAAGGCTAAGTGAGAGACACAGGCATGGTATGGCAGAAGGCAGAAAGCCTGCTGCTGTTTTGTCCACAATTAAGAAATTTAGACAGACTTTTAACTACCATACAAAATATGTTACATGTAATTCTATAACAATACTGTGCTAGGTACAAGATTTTTAAAAAATTTGTTTTAATAAAAAAGCTTTACACAAACAAGCCATTAGCTTATTTCAAGAAAGATAACTGAAAATCAGTCTAAGGCTTTCATTTTGCATCTGCTTAAGCTGTATAATACAAAAATCCCTCTATGTCTCTGTCTTCTTTTAGAAGCTCTTTAATCTTCTCCTTTATTTCACATTCTACAATACCTAGTAGCAGAGTTTTTCACATAGCACCAGTTGAGTACTGTGGGCACACAGTAGTAATTGCTGGTAGGCATATAAAATGCATCAAATTTAACATTTGTAACAATGAGACTTTCCTCTCCCCCTGAAACCTAAAAACCAAGGCAAACCTCTCACAGAACTCTCCTTTAGTGTTCCAGGTCTTAGTGTAAGTCGGTAACGTAGTGAACTGTTTGGTCCCTTTTCAGTCCCTCTGTCTTTCCTTCTCCGTAGGTTCAGCTGTTTCACAACTGGAAGAGGCAGTTTTTGTCAGCATATCAATGTGGTTCAATTCCCACTGAAACACGGGAAAATAATTTTTTTTCCAGTAAGTCTTCAACATATCCATGTTTATTAACATTTCAAAACTCTCCTTTTCGACTTGGTGATCGCATCCACTTCCCTCCCCCAATTATGTCAGTATATTCAAAACCGTAACAGTCTAGAAGTCCGTGCTGGAAGCAACCTATGCTTCATTTCTCACACGTTATGATTCCTTCTGTTTTCATTGTTACAGGAAGGGCAATAGCTGAAGGTGTGCTAACTACCACTACGTGGGTCACAGTCTTGCTTCCATCTGCTGGCTTCTCTTCTTTTACCAGCTGCAGCGTTTTCACCTCGCGTTCCTGTTTTAAAGCCGCTGTGTCTGATTTAACTTCTGGAGTTTTTATAACCGCACTAATTACCCTGGGAGAAGTCTGACCTGATGCCTGCTGAGCAGGCATCGATAGTCTCATTACTGGTGTCCCATGAGCTATGGACACCGGGGTTAGCGCTCTCACAGCCAGCGGGGTTCCCACGATGTTAATACTTCCTGACCCAGTCAGGCCCGGTTTTGTTTGCAGCTGACACTGCGTGAGCTGCGTGGCAGGGATGGTAATGATTTTGGCAGGCTGCATTGTGATTTTGTCTCCGTTTTCAGCAGAGGTTGGCATCACAGTAGGGATTGTCTGGATTACTACCTTCGGAGTTGTTGCTGTTGTCGGGCTTGTGTTGGTTATTAACGGTGACCCTGCATTTACTGACTGCACTGCCACGGTTGAGATTTTTTGTCCCAGAGAGGTCATTACAACAGGCACTTGCATTGCCACACGTACAGTCCTGCAAAATGAAGACAGATGTGCATGTTTAAGCCAAAACACAGGGCACTGTTAGAGATGAAAAGAGGGATAGACAAACCTAGGGTTCACAGATTTCTAACCGGTTCTTAAAACAAAACAAAATGCAAACAAACGAAAAAGAAAACCTGCAACAACAAACCACCACACAAACCTTCTGCACATCTAGCAACAGGACAACGGAAATTCAGGAGTATTCTTGTATCTTTTTTCCCCTCTCCCTCTCTCTACATAATTGTAAAATACGTTCGAGGGTGAGCACATTGACAGTTGGCTCTGAACTCACAAACTAGACTTCCATAGTATTCTATTGTTACACCACTGCTTGCAAATCAGAAACTATTTCCAACATATAAAACATAAAGCAAAAAACTAGAAGACAGCTTCCTAACTAAAAACTTCCTTGTCATTAGCAAACAACCAGCCCAAGCCACGTTACTACAAACCTGGGAGCTGTCGTTGCTGGGACAGTAGTAGTGGTAGTTGAGGGACGAGAAGACGACGTATCATGCACTGGTGAGGCAATATTCACAACTCTGGTGACTGCTTTTTCTGTTCTGGTACAGCTTAACTGTGAGGAATTTTTTCCTCCGCGTGCAGAGGTTGCTGCTTTTAAAAGGTTTTCTGCAGATAAAGACACTCTTTCCAATGACTTTTCATCTGTAGGCATTGACAAATCTTCATTGCAGGACTCACTTTTGTCATCATCTATGACAACTATATTTTTTGGCATCTCCTTAAACTGATATACAAGCCTCTGTCCCTCAACTTTTGCAAGGATTCCTCTTTGATAGTAATATCTGCAAGAAAAATACAATTAGGTAGTAACCAACACAGGAAGAGATTTTAAATAAAACCCCATTCTAGGCTAACAAGAAAATCCCAAGTAACCACAGTAAAATCTACAATGTGAGAAGGTACAGAAAGAAGCTGGCAGAGCATACTGGAAATATATCTGAAGGATCTAGTTGAAAAAAAAATCCAACCTTTTAAACACGTACTTCAGGAACTAAATTGCAAATTAACTGTTAACAGAAAAAGCAACAGGAACTGTAAGCCTCTGATGCTTTTTAAACAGAAAAGTCAGCAAGAGGGCAAAGCTTTTAAAATTTCAGAACTGTTCTATTGCTATAGGTAACATTAAGAATGAGATATAAAATTATAGTAGATAATTTAAGGATATAAGAATTTTTACCTCAGAGCTCTTCCCATAGTCTCATAGTTCATATCAGGTTTGTTTTTGTGCTTTCCCCATAGTTTGGAGACAGCTTTTGAGTCCACAAGTTTAAAGATTCCCTTCTCTCGCTGAGTCCATTTAATATATCGAGGACAAGTATTTTTGTCCTGGAGAAGGTCCAGAAGAAACTCCCATAAGTATGTTGTATTTCCTATAATCAGAAAGAAGTTAAATATTAGAAATCCACTTTTAAAGATAACAGAAAGTTCTCCACACATAGTTAACTCTGAATGACTTGCAAATGTTACACATCAGATGGTATGTAATCTGCACATATTCATTCATTCTGTTTAGTAAAACTTCCTTAGATGTTTACATTCTGAAAAGAACTAATCCAAGTGACCTGCTCCATCACACAGGAGCTTCTTCAATCCAGTGCCCATTCTCAGTTCTTGGAAAAAAGTGTGGGAGGGCATTCCAAGTCACTACAACCTACATCTGTTCAGCAGAGACAGGACAAGAGCTCAGTATTTTTTTCTCATATTTGCTTAAACAGGGTATGGAAATGCCTGTGCATTTTATTATGCTGACAGACAGGAGGATATAAATATGTAATTTTTAAATAACAAACTGTCTCAACTGTGGTAAGTTTGTAACATAATCTCCTGTCCAGGATCTGGAGCACTCACACAGATCAGTGACAGCCCCATGTTATATGTTCCCAAATATATGCTGCAGAGTGACCAATGTCCTTCTAGGTGTGAAGCCAGCCCAAATTCTTGCTACAAGTCTTCATGTGGCAGAAATCCCATGCACCCTTCTGTAATGAGGGGCATACAGAACAAAGTCAGCCTACAAGAGAAGAATTTAAGGTACTTCTCGTCTACTCAAGAAGTGCCCTGTTTCCACTGGAGAAGCCTCAAGATGGGGTTTGTGATGGTGACTATCAGGATGGCATAAAACATAATATGGCGGTTGTCTGCACTCCGAATGTACCCTGTCCATCTAGGGAAAGGGGAGGAGCAGTGTAAAATAAAAAACAGATCGCGTTCCAATTTGTACAATTGAAAAAGACTCCTCATGTTATCTGAGAAGGAAGAACTACGAGCTACAAGAATAACAACCTCAGAACATTAATCCTAATTTTTCACTTGATCATGCTTACAGGGGTGTCATGAGCCAAGTAAAAATATAATAATTTTTTTGGGGAAGAGATCATTTAATTCCTGAGATTTAGTAGCCCAGCATAGTACTTGTTATGCCCCGCTGACTGTTGCAGATTCCAAGAATTTAGCTATCTTTGAAAAACCTCAAAGGCTAAAAAGAAATATTGTTTCATCTTCTGGAAGACCACTTCGTGGATGGAGAATAAACGTATTTTACCACATGCTCCAATAATTGACTCAAGACCTACCAAAATCCAGCTTTCGCTAGACTTCCGAGACATTTGAATAGGATCTATACAAGCAAAGAATCAACGAGAGAACTCAGGAATCCTGAAATGTTCCTAGATTTTAGGGAATTAATCCTTTTTTTTTTTTTTGCCTCTTAGCTCCTCAGAAATAGAATTTCTGGGTCCACCATCGAATGCTATGGGTTTGCAATGGATTATTTGAAAAAATAAGAATGGGCTTCAGTATTAGGAAGTAAACAGGAACTTCAAGAGAAATCATTCCTGAAAGTGCCTGATTTTTCTGCAGGAACAGTGCTGCAGCCTCAGCGTTTTTTTCTTTTCCCTAATACTCTATATTGACTTAAACAAGAACTTTTTTTCCACAGGAGGACTATGCAATACCTATACCACTCAGAAGCCATCTAGTGCCAGTAATACCTGGTGATACTTCAGGTAGGCTGCTGTGTCAATAATAGCTGTTATGCATTTAACACAAAAACCTTATTTTAGAAATGTTTAATACCAGTTTGAACCATCTTGTAAACCCTTTCTCCTTAGAACCAGACTTTCCTAATAAAACTAATCCAAGCCTACAGAATCCTGAAGAAGAGGAAGAGAAAGACATGGTGGTAAAACATATCTGAACAGGTTTACATTCTTGCCACTCCTAAGCATTCTGAAGTCCAGCCTAGGAGACAAATACATATCGCACCTTGCTCGGAAGAGAGAAGCCTTATTTAATAGCAGACAGCTCTCACCTCCACCTCTGGAAGGTCTCACAACAACTGAGCTAGACACGATTATTACCAATCTTAACTTCAACGCAGAGTAGGCTTTGCGCAATGAAAGAAATATTCGTGGCTAGCTGATTATTCCAGCTGCCAGCTGCTTCAGAACGTTAGCTGTCATCTCCAGCTAGCAGGACTAATGGCCACGAAGTATGTGAACTATACAAGGCATTGTGTCTATCAAGGAACTATTGCATTGGTACCAGCATCTATGTGGAGAAGCTCGAAGCCAGTTTTGCTCCCTACACTTTAAAAGGCTTATTTATGCAAATGAATAACAAAATATAGAAAGGGAAACCATGCCTAAACTGCCAATCTACTATGTGAGGACAAAAATACACTCTCTCACTTCAAGAAAAAACTTAAGAAGTCCTGAGTTCCTCCTGTATAATAAACTGAAGGGAACAATCACATCAGCTTTAGAGCTGCTTCATTTTGCACCAGAAAGTATGAGGAATGCACACAGGACAAAGTACCTACATGGCCAACAAGCGATCCCCTCTCCAAATGTGCACAACTAGCTGTCCTCCTCCTCCTCCGTCACTTAACTCTGCTGAGCTCTAGGAATAATTCCTGGTTTTGCAAAAACATGCTGCATGTAAAATAGCCTATATTTGCAAATACTACTTAAAAATAAATTTTAAAAATAAATACAGTAACAAAGTATTTTGTAGAACATCAAGCTAGCCTACAAAAGAACACATAAATTGTAATGCCAGTTATAGTGTAAAATATGGGATGACATACCTTATGAGAACAACAGATACAAGGAGACAGGGCCCACAGAAATTAAAAAAACAAAAATAAAGCAGTACCAACTCCCACTTTATAAAACAAAGAGCTATAGAGTTAAATCACCAGTACAGACAAAAACTAGAAGAGACAGAAAACACAGGCCTCCTTTCTCAAAGCTATTTGTGCAGCCAACTAGGAACTGGGACACTTCACAAGTACTATTCAGGTAATGGAAAGCTGTAATAGTGAAATCAGAATTAGAAAGCAAGCTAAGTGGGCTTTAAGAATACACTAAAAAAAAAAAAATATGTACTTTTTAATGCAAAGGTCTGATCTTCACTGAGGTTCACTGCTACACTCGAATCCGAAGATGTCAGTGGCCAATGCAGAGTTTAATTACTGTTTGCTCTGGTCTTCATGGGCTAACATTTGCGTGACATCAGCACCGTTCCTCCTGGGTCTACTGACCAATGTGACGACTCAGGAGCTGTACCCAGATAAGGAATTATACAAACAGCAGAGAACCTGCTTTCAAACAAATCTCAGAGTAACAGGGGAGCTGCCCCCTGCCCACCCCTCCAGCAAGAGTGCTGCTGCTGCAAGCCACCACACTTTGTTTCTGCCAGCCATAGCAACCTCTACAAACAACTTTCGGTGCGGTAACTGCGGAATAGATCCACATTTTTCACCCGTAACCAGGGGAAGAGCTGACACACTGTACGCCAACTCCAAGGTAACCTGTGAGCAAACACCCTGGTCTGTCTCCCAGCTGGGTGAAGAGCAGGGCCTTGGAGACCAAGAAAGGACCCACTATTCAGCAGGAGAAACATCAGGAAATTATGACTCTCCCGCACAAAATCCCTCAGTCAGTACAGAAACACATCTTCGTTTGTTTTTCCCCTTAGGCCAAAGTGAATCTATTAGTCAAGCAACATATTCCGCCTGAAGTTTGTAAATCAATTAAGAAAACATATTTTCAACCACCACCGTTACAAATGCCCATAAGATCCTTCTACTTGAGAACAAGCCTTTCAGCAGTAGCTTAACAAATTACGTGTCTAGCAATAAGTTAACACACATGACAAAAGACAGCATTAGTCAATAAACACAAAGGAAATAAAAAATCAGAAAGCCTATTAACTGCAGAGCATATTACAGGACGCTTCCAGAGCAGTTCCACACATCGTTATGCTAGATTTTGTACAAATTCAAGACACTGAATAAAATTAAAACTCTAACGAAGTCAGTACAAACTAATCCACCAAACTTTTCAAGGTCTGTATTTTTCCTGTGACAGATACAATACATACATATGGCGTAATTTTAATGACTCGATAAATGGAAAAATGTACCTTTGCCTTCTCTAGGTTTCTTCTTTATACCTAGGTCTGGAGACCCCTCAGATATAGATTGTTGGGTCTTGGGTTTACGGCCAGCTGCACACAAAACACAGGGGAAAAAAAGCATTAATCCTATGGAGAATAGAAGTATTTTATAGTTTAGCTTTGCCAAAAGAAGCAGTTCATGCATTTTTTTTCTCTCCTGCCATTTCCTTGCTACAAGCATGGATATATTTAAATTCTTAAGATTAATACTACTGCACATCCAGTTTAATTAATCCTTTGCTTGCTTATTTCATAGGCAGTTTTAACTCAACTTCAAACGAGTTAATGGCAGGTAAGGTAAGCACCGTATCTGCTTTCTTTTAGTACAGTGTCTTGTTTTACTCAGAAAACAGGTGAATTAGGAGGAGACTCCTCAGCAGGCAGCCGGCTTAGAGCTGCCAGTTTCCCTCCCGTGCCAGGGAAATCCTCTCCCAGCAAGACCTGCGGCTTCTCTGTGCTTTTACACTTGGGTGACCTTTTTACTCAAGGTGAACAGGCCCAGGCAGGGCAGACGATCATACCCCAGAGGCAGCGGGTTGTAAACAGTCCGTGCTTCTGCCTCCAGTGAAAGGCAAGCAGCAATGATTAACTCTCCTTCCTCGGGCAAAAGAGCGTTAGTTTTGGCTTATGAACAATGTTCTTCATCAAAGGCTGAATTACAACAGGCATTAATTATGAAGACAAAAGTTAATGCTCCTTAACTACAGGTGAATGATCTTACACACTTAAGTGCAGGGATTTGGACTCTGTAGTAGGAAAGAAATATTTACAAAATAACCTTCATAAAATTTCAGAACTTCCTGAGCACAGTTCTAGAACATAATGTACCCAGTAATGAGCATTCAGACAGTGAAATACAAAGAAATAGTTTAAATCCAGTGTACGGCTACAGCTGTGGAAAAGCTTTAATCATAGCTTTCTTATGTAATTTACAGTGGAGTAACAGTTATCTGTTTTGTGCACGTGTTTTTATTAAATCTAAACCTCACAGATTTCAGATTTGTATCACTTTATCACTACATTGCATTTTTTTCCCCTCTACATTATAAGTAAATATTCCATCTTAGCGCATCTGGAAGCTCTAATAAAACAATATTCCTATAGGCTTGTGAATTGCATTGGTGCCTGTAAGAAAACGGCCAGACCAGAGAGAAACCTCACCAGGTGTCAACCTCTCGTTTGGTAGCTGAATGCTTAGAACTCAAACACTGTTCTGAAGTTTCTTCTCTGAGACATGCCAACCACACATGACACTTTTCACAGAATCACAGAATGTTAGGGATTAGAAGGGACCTCAAAAGATCATCCAGTCCAATCCCCCTGCCAGAGCAGGAACACCTAGGTGAGGTTACACCAGAAGGCATCTAAGTGGGTTTTGAACATCTCCAGAGTAGGAGACTCCACAACCTCCCTGGGCAGCCTGTTCCAGTGCTCTGTCACCCTCACTGAGAAGAAGTTTCTTCTCAAATTTAAGTGGAACCTTTTGTGTTCCAGTTTGAACCCATTACCCCTTGTCCTACCGTTGGTTGTCACCGAGAAGAGCCTGGCTCCATCCTCGTGACTCTCACCCTTTATATCTGTAAACATTAATGAGGTCACCCCTCAGCCTCCTCTTCTCCAAGCTAAAGAGACCCAGCTCCCTCAGCCTTTCCTCATAAGGGAGATGCTCCACTCCCTTCATCATCTTCATTGCCCTGCGCTGGACTCTCTCCAGCAGTTCCCTGGACTTCTTGAACTGAGGGGCAAGAAAGATCTTATACTGATTTTGTAAACTGATTTATGGTTTTGTAAGCTAGTATTTAACCTGCTGTTTCACTGGAAGATCCCTGAGTCTACCTGCTCTCCAAATGTATCTGTATTTCAGACACCAACGGTTACCTACGCAAGTCCTCTGAATTCTTTTCTACCCTTCCTCCACTCTGCAAACAATGCTTTAAAAACATGACAAAGACATGTTTTTCCTTTATGGCTTGGAAAAGCCCATTCTCTTGCTATTTTTTTTCTTGTTGCACATTCGTTTTCTAAGAACTCACACTTCAGATTGCAATCAGTCTGATTATATGAGCAGAGAAATAAGACCATCTAACCTGTCTCCCCCAGTATCAACCTCACCATTGCAGCACTGCACATCACAAAGTCTGAGATTGCTGCTGTGAAGAGCCATCTATACCTTTTTTCTTTTTCATTGGTTCATGGATATCAGGGGAAGCTGGAATGGGAGATGCATCCATTGGTTCAGATTCCTCTGTTGACACCTCCACCACAGTTTCTGTGATCACGTCAGGTCTCATGGCCGCGTGGATAAATTCTGAGGGAAGGAAAAAAAAAAAAAGAGTATCTGATTAAGTTTCTGCCTCATTATTGTAGTGTAACTTACATGAAATTATGTTAAAGCATACACAATACTATACCAAGATTCTTTTCCAACAATCTACCATCTAGAAAATCAGTCCAATCCCCAAAAAACATGCTTGTTTGTCAGTATTGCTAGGCATAAGACAAGTATATCACACCCATATTCTTTAGGACTAAATTCAACTTTGAATGAAACAAATAAAGAACTTGCTCTTTGACCCTTATTCCTATCTCCATTTCCTATTTTGTAGCTTTCGTGTTTCAGTTCAACCATTATTTCATCCAACATGCTTTAAGTAACTTCAGAAGGAACATCAAGTACGCATCAAGTTTTGGTTTTATTTTTTTAACTGATAACACTTCGCAACACAGTGTATTCAGATATTCTTTCTAAAATAGATAGGTAAAACTAGTTTTCCCTTAAAATAGCTCTCCTATTTTAGCAATTTAAAATGTCAAATTCACAGAACCACAGAATGGTTGAGAAATGACCTCTGGAGGTCGCCTAGCTCAAGCCCCTGCTTAAGTGGGGCCACCTAGAGCCAGCTGCCCAGCACCATGTCCAGGTGGCTTTTGAATATCTCCAAGGAAGGAAACTCCACAGCCTCTCTGGGCAACCTGTGCCTGTGCTAAGTCACCTTCCCAGTGAAAAAGTGTTTCCTGATGTTCAGATGGAGAAGTCCATTTTAAATGTGTAGCTATTCAAGGACCTCTACCCAAAACCACTCTCATATAAATTATTTAATCTCTAAATATGCTTGTTACAGCATGGAGAAATCTGTAAAAAACTCCAACAGATCAGTATTTTTGAAATAAACAAACATTTTAAACAGCATACAGCTCTCCACAGAAGCAGGTTTCCCAATTTGCTTGTTTTACTAATTAGCAGAAGAAGAAACAGCTCACAGAGCAGAAAGTGTAACTGACATACCAGGACTCCTCGCATCTCTCAGGCAGGTAGGAGACTCCATATGAAGCAAGGCCTCTGCAGCTTCAATTGTCTTATCTGTGCAGTGTACATTACTTCCATGAACCGATGCTTCCACTGTAGGACAGAAAAAAAATTAATGAGACAAGATTACTTATAAAAGTCCACATTGTATCGCTGTACAACTGCACTACTCAACACAAAGATCCCAACACGGTCTTCACACCTTTTATACCTTCCTGTCAACAGAAACGTTTAGGGAAGACACAAGGCAAGCAGAACCAACACTGTTGCTTTTCAGATTAGCTTTCTGCTTCACAACCAAGGTCCTCATTCCTATGAGATGTTCAAGAGCTAACAGAAGCAGACTTCCGGGATTTGTCTTCTGCCTGCAAGTCAAACAGACCAGACCAGACTGTAATGAGGATGGTTACAAACTAACACAGCAGAGGAGGAAAGTAGTACCATCTCCAACTATTATCCCATTAAAATCTAATGGTCACCTCTCTTCTGATTTTCAGTCTATTTGGATAAGTATGTATCTATATAGAAATACATTATTATTTTGCAAAACAGATACATAATTTCATTTTCTGACATTAAAAATACCTCTGACTTGGATTTAGCAGGCTCGGTTGTTAAAAAGCAAAACACAAAGCACAATAAACAGTATACAGTGGGTTTTTTTATAAGCAATAGCTAACAGAAGAAGGTAACATTTTTTCAAGTTCTGAAAGTTTATGAAAACTAAGTAATTAATCAAAAATAATTTAGAGTATCTTCAACAGAGCAAATCTAAATTTTGATACAGTGCAGATCATAGCAACTTGCACACAGCAGTAACACTGAAAAAAAGAAAAAAAAAAAACCAGAAAAAAAAAAAGCAAAAAAAACTTATTAATTGAAACCATAATCCTTATTCAAGGCCAACTGTATTCTCCTCAGCCCTGTGAAGGTTTTTGAAGCAGCGGCTGCAGCAGCACCTGTTGCCCCCATGCCCGCTGTCCCAGCAGAGGTGGGCCGGGGCTCTCCGGCTGCTCTTCCCATGTAAGGCCATCTGCTCGGGGCTGAACCTCCCGCCCCGCACAGCTATCTTTAGCGTCAGCAGGGTCACCTATCTCCAGCGCCAGAGAACTGAAGAGGATCCGGTAATCGTTCTCTATGAGAACTTCAAGACGCCTATCTCTGTCACCAAAAATGGCTAAGAAACAACTTGACGTTTGTTTAGGGAAAAAACCTGCTAGTGCTGCTTCTGACTTCAGAGAGCACCGGATACAAACAGATTCATGCGGGCACACGTGGGGGGTGAAAACCTCCCAGCACATTGCACTTTAAACACAAGGAATAAAAGCTTGAAAAACCTACTAGCCAGTAAGCTGAACGCATAAACCAGAAGCTGGAAGAGAACAAAATCTGGAAGATGCACAAATGCAAAATTCTAGGTGAAGTGTGAAACATCTCGCTGAACCAGCCCAGCTGCCCACCACAGCCCTGTCCCGGGGTGCTATTTAGGGGGCTTTATCTTTTGGAAGAGTACATGGCCTGATAAAGCTGACATTCCACCACTGCTTCACCCCATGTTGGGAGCAATGAAAGCCTACCTAAGAGCACAGGAAAATCACGCTAAAGGAAAGGGTCTCTACCACATCTTCTCTCCTTCAGATAATCAGTGGCAATCAGCAAGAGTTCTGCACCATGAGCCGTTTCCCAGACGCAGGTTCCAGGTGCTCCCTGTGCCCGGCAGCTGCCGGATGTCTCAAGTCAGAGGCTGAAACTGCACTGAAACTGAGTGGCCGTACCGGAAACCCTCTACCTAAACATTTTTTCTTTCTAAAGAGAAGTTTCAGTTGCACAGAAATTGGTGATGAAGTTTCCCCATATCTATCAGATAAAACTGTCCACTGTTCATCAAAATACAGGAACGACTATTCAGCTAGTCATCATTAATGTATCAATTCTATGCCAATAGTGAAACTAGAAAGTCCAAGTCAGCATTTAACATATTACTATTCTAAAGCATGAAACAGGATTTAAAGCAGGTCAGCAAAACTTTCCCATTGATCCCTCTGCCTCCCCCACAGCAAAAGCTGTACAATTTTCATTTCTGTTTCTGTTGGTTACCATCTTGGGGATAACCGGTTAGCTTGCTTCTGTGCGGATATCAGATTCAATCTATAAAGGATTTCTATAAAGTAACTCAAACAACAGTTGCCAAATTTCAATTGGAAGACAGTACTGAATTAGCTTACTGAAGTAATCTACCCCCAAATGCAAAATTTTCCTACTTTTGTATCCAAAGTATTTCCTACAGATAACAGTTTAGATGCTGCACCACAAGTAAAAGGTACTCAGCAGAGAGTGGGAACAAGGCAAAAAAAGATAACTGAAAGCCATCTTTGTACTTTCTCAGTATTACGGCATCCTGCTGAGGGGCTAGAGCATAGGAAAAGGAGCCACAAACCCCAACATCAGGGATTAGGGTGCAATACCATTACAACAGAGCCAAGGAACCACCCAACCTCTGCCCTAAGTAACCCTTCCATTACCAATAAAAATAGCACTATCTACTCCTCAAAACCTTCTGACATTTGAAAATACAAACTTTACAAACATTTTTCCAACATGAGTTACTCAGGACTCCACTAAAGTTGCCACCTAAAAAACATCAAGCAAAAAAACAGTACCATTTCTGGCTTTGGCTGGAACAAAACACATGCTGTCTGTCTACCATGACAGTTAAACTAAGCTAACATTGCCAAAAAGACATCTATTAAAGTACTTACTAAGACAAGTGCTATTGCCAAGCTTGAAGTCCTCTCAGCTAACTGCCTTCTCCTTTAGACAGTCCATGGTTTCTTGGAAAAGTGTGAATTTATATCTCAATATAGATTTTACATAAAATGTCTTTTTGCCATGCTAGGAAAGTCAGAAGTCAGAGTGCTCAGTCTGGAGGAATCATACTGATGAAAAAACACAACTAGAAAAGATATCCCCAGACAAACTGGGGTCAGGGGGGGAAATTCTCTCAAAGAGGGGATGGGAGAAGGGAAAACCAGGCAGCTGTTCTTGCCAGTGACTTGATCAAGTGTCATCAGCTAAACTACACTGGTGTCACAACACTTGGTAGCACTTCTCACAATAAAGACTGGAGGGGCAGGGAGAACAAACCAAAGGATAGGATTCCACAACAAAAACAAAGCCAAATTCAGCCAAAGGCCATCACCACAGAAAACCACTGGCCGTTATTTACTATGCAGCACCTTTCAGGCTCACACAGCTTGTGCTATAGGAACATATGTCACCCCAGCAACCTTCATCTTCTCTCAGTACATCCAAGGCTGTGATGCACAAGTACAGTATCACAGTGGGCAGAAAAATTTCTAAACAAAGAATAATGTAACCCATATATTTTAAAATGCCTGATTCACAAATTGTCTATTCTGTTTACACTATGAACTATGGTACCACTGTGCACATACAAAAGACTCCCTAAGCTAAACACACTTTATTGCTTGAGTAAACAACTTATGATGTAGGTCCATTACCTTATATACTCATTTCAGGAAGAATACCGCTTGCCCAAATCAAGCAAAGTAGTTTACATGGATGCAAGTAAATTTTCCAGACTTGGTAACTGAAAAACATGAGGACTGCCATTTACAATCCAGAACATGTTAGAGCTGACACTCATCTTTCATTCTTTCAAACTAAATCTCATCTTCCTTTTTTTTATGAAGAAATTTGACTTCTTCACACTTTTTAAAATATTTCATTTAAAGAGTCTCTGGTCTGTTGTCATAAAAAAATACCTCTTAGAAAAAAAAATCATTACAATTTTTAAAATGCAAACAGTTAACTAGGCTAGCTGATGTCTATCCTCACTGATGACCTAATGTCTTCTAGCTCCACTTTCTAAACTAATATCATGTACAGTAGATTATTCAAGGATGTCAACAGCTGTTACAAAACACCAAACTTGGTAATTAAGCCTGACGGGGCTGTACTTCAGTTTTATAGAAGAGAATACTGGCAACATATCCATTCTGTAACAAAACCCCCAGTTTTAACATCAAACAAGAGTAACAAAAGGAACTAAAGCAAGTGATGAAAGGAAAAAATGAAATGACACTTTCAAAATGATACTTTTTGAAACTGCGGTATAGCTCCTCTCTCTTCATCTGAAGAGCTATCAACGTCTGCCTTACAAGGTCAACACTTAACTGTAGCACTTCATTTACAATAGCTTATCCTTTAATACTATCAAGCAACCAGAGCAATACTTTAATGAAGAATTCATGATTCCAAGCATGGAACTCAGTCAAGAGTGACTACATATGTGCTCACAGACCTCATTGAAGTTTACTGCTGTTCACATGCTTGTTTTATCTCAGTATTTAAAAGACCACAGTAAACAGCAATGGAAGGTAGTAACAGTGCTTAAGCCACATTTTAATTAAAAACAGCTGAATTGCCCACACAGGTAATACCCAGAAATCTTTCTGTAGGCAACACTTGACTGGAAAAGAGGGCACTCTGAGTTTACTACTTGTTTTATGGCAGACAGTTGTTCAGAAACTGAGGAACAGCTCCTTGGGTTTTCTGAGTACTTCCCTAAGCCTGGCTTTGTAGTTCAAAAGACTTTCAGCTGCATACAATTTAAGGATGGTACAACACCCACTGCATACTGGCACTCAATAATGAAGAGCAATAATCTCAAAACATTTGTTTCCCCGTCAGTTCTATGTTAGTAGCCCAATAATGAGAGAAATATGAATTACAAACTCAAAACATATCTTTGTAAAGTCATTTAGCAGTTGTTCTTACAAACAGCAATTATGATAAGCTTAAGCAGTAACAATTTTTGTCCAGCTCTCTTCCTAGTCATCAAATGTTCTGCAGTTCTGTCAACACTGAGTCCAGCTGACACAGGAAAAGGCAAGTTATAATTAACATAATCCCTTAGGATACGGGATTCCTCTTTTAAATTCACATGATACTATCTACATACATAAATAAGTAAACAGCTATGGTATCCTGATAGTAGGATGATGGGAATACTAGATGTGTGTAGGTATCTGTATCCCATACTGCAATGCAAATATAACAAAAAAAAAAAAAAGAGTTGGCTGGGCTAAGGGCATCAGAAAGAGTGATACAAAGGTCTTTTGTTATTTATCTAAGGGTTTGCTCACAAGCAATCTAGTTACAGTGACTTAAGAAACTGCTGACACAATAATCAACTACTTAAAACACTCTCTATTCACCAACAATCAAAAGTATAAAACAACTAACTGAAATCTCCTGTAGTTGTGAGCCCTGCAGAAACCGGAAAGTGTTCTACCATCAAAGTGAAGCTATCTTCTCCATCATACACATGAGAGTGTCTAAATGCTTATGACATGTTCTACTTCTTGTGTTTTGCAGCAAAACAGTTCTTTGTTGTAGGGCTTTTCGGTGTGTGTTTGGGGTTTGTACTTCCTCCCTTCAAAAAAAGGGGGGTGTTTTTCCACATTAAATAAACCGTTACGGAAATCAAGTGACTTGCCCCTTTTTTTCAAACGAGTGTGTTAATACATTGGTAAATGACAGAGTATTTACCTTTGGCACACATTCGTGCTCATACAAACCTACTACCATGTCAACGTAAAACCAACATTAAGGTATACTTTCCATTTGTTAATGTTGAGGCATTAACTGTACAATTACCTATAACATCATACACTGTACTGCTGTGCATCGCCTCCAAAGACTACTTTAAATAGTTGAGCTACACATTCTAAAGACAAAAATAAAACCACAGTTGGTAAAACTTCCATGGAGAATGGAAGGTTTGGCATGGTATTTGTGGTTTTGAGCTTATGTTTTCTTTGGGGATGTACCACACTTAAACACAGTCCATAACCACTGGAGCGCTCTGTTGTCAGAAGTGGTAGATTTAACAAAACCAAGAGGCCAAACTGTGCCCGGTTCTGAACACTCCACTCACAAGGTGCCAGACTTCGGGTCAACGGTCCTGCCCGGAGAGCTCCGATCCAGCACCTTTTCCACCTCTGCCGGCGGCGCCTACCCGGCCCCTCCGCCCCTGGCGGGGTCGGGGCGGGGCGGGATGTGGCTCCTGCCGCCCCGCCGGGGGCGCCCGCAGGGAGGGACGGCCACGTGCGGCCCGCCGGCGGCGCCCTCACTTCCGTGTTTACACTCCGCTTCCCTCCAATTCCGTGCGCGGCCCGTCAGCGCCGCGGCAGCCGCCACTCCGGCGTCCGCCGCGCGCCCATTGGCGGCCGCCGCGCCCCGCCCCGCCCCACCGCCCCGCGGCCGCCAACGGCGGTGGTCCCCATTGGCGCGCGGCAGCCGCCACGCCCCCTCCGCGCTCGGGGGACCCCGGGGAAACGCGCCGCTTCCGCTACGCAGCGCGCGTGGGGGAGGGGGCGCCGCCCCCCGCGCCGCACACGTGGGCCGCGGCCCCCGCCCGCGGGCGCCTCCTCCCGCCGCGCCGCCAGCGCAGAGTTTAAAAGGGCACCGGGGAGGGGGGGCAAGGAGGGGGAGCAGCAGACGGGTGCGCAGCGCCCGGGAAGGCCGGGTCGTGGCCCTGTGCCCGGTAGCGGCACTCGGCCGGCCCGCTCAGACAGCGTGGCGGCGGCGGCAGGAGGAGGGGAGGGCTGGGGGAGGTGGGCGGACGGACGGACAACAATCTCGCACACTTCCTGGTTCTCGCCCCGACCGCGCAAACCCCGCAAAACTCCGCCGCCCGCCCCACCACAACTTCCGCCACGGCGGTGGCCGTAGCGGGGCCACCCGCGCCGGGGGCAGGTGCCGCGCACCGGCGGCCGCACGCCGTGCCGGCGGCTACCAAGGTGATCACTTCCTGATTGCCCTCCATTGCTTCCCCGCCCGCCAGAGCGCGGCGTGAGCCGCGGCTCCCCTCCGTCCCTTCCTCCCCGTTCCGGCGCTTCCGCCGGCCCGACACCCCGGGCGGCGGCGCGGTGCGGGCGCGCGGGGCAGCTTACCGGCCCGGATGAGGAGGTCGAGCTGGTTCGTGGGCCCCTCATGCAGGGACGTCGCCATGTTTACGCCGCCGGAGCGGCTTCACATTGACCGGCGGGCGGGCGCGCGCCGAGGCGCGCTCGCGGGAAGAGCGGCGGCGAGGGCGGCGGGGCGCGCTCCCGCGGCGCGAGGCAGCGGGCAGGGCGGGCGGCGCGGGCACCGCCACGGCGCGGCGGCGGCGGCGGGAGCGCTTCCTGCGGGGCGGCGCGGCGCACGCGATCCTTCCGCCGCCGGCCTCAGACAGGAAGTGCCGCGCCGGCACTCGCCGCCGCCGCAGCGCGGGGCCGCCCGCGGGCGGGGGAAGCCGCCAGGGCGCAGGTAGGTCGGGGCGCGGGCGGCGCCTCCCAGCCCCGCTGCCTCGGGGTGCTGCCGGCGGCGGGCGGGCTCCTCGCAAGGACGCGCGCAGATCCGAACGTAGCCCCGAGCAGGGACTGCTGCCTTTCCCCCGTCTCCCCGCGGCCACTTGCCGCTTCTTCACCGCTGCACCAGGGCAGCCTGTGTACCGATAAAGCCCTTTCTCATTTCGGAGGTTCTCTACGGATAAGCCCAACAGCCCGCACCACAAACAGGAACGAGGTTTCTCCTTGGGAAATCCCTGCGCTCCCTGCAAAACACTGCCAGAAAACTCCAGCCTTCTGCAGCACCGTGCACCTGTCTCCCAGCAGTAGCGGAGCTGACTCCAAGAGAACCTTAGATGCCTCTTCCAGTTAGCCAGAGGCCACATCCTTCAGCAAATCTAGCCTCTGAGCAAACCTCTGAGGGAAAAACTGTTGCATCATTTTCTTAATTTACCAACAAACAACCCACACAAACAAACCCTACTTTTTAGGGTTGCATTCTCTCCATTTGAAGAACAACCTGCTTTAGCAACACCTTTCCTGCCAGGCCTCCACTGAGCTGTAGCTGAGTAGAAGCAGCACTCGTGCAAACACCCCTGAGCTTCCTAGTGCTGCGCGTTCTCAGGCCAGACCTTCATAGCTGTGTGCGAAGAGCCGCTACGCCAACAAAAGCAAAGCATATCCCACAAGGAGCTCTGGCACGGGAACTCCTTCATTAACACCACACACCTGACCAGCCCTACACGGCTAAGCCGTTATTAAGACGGATCAAGCAACCACTCATTGCCCAAAGCAACTTGCCGGTGTGCAGCAGCTTCACAGGCCCGTTAGAAAAAAGTTAAGGGCACCAGCTGCATCCATCTGACAACAAGGAATCTTTCTCTCCCTTTCAAGTTTTAGTAGTTGTAGGATCTAGATCATGAACACAAATTCAGAAGCATTTTTCCCCACTACAGAAACCACAAAATAATATCCAATGTAAATCACCTCCAACTGGTAAATTCAGTACCTCAAACTTTTGACAGATCAGGCTCCTACTACAACTCTCAAGGCTTTTTCAAGGCTTTTTAGGAATACAATTTAATTACCGTATTTACAGACACACACACAAAAATGCAGGCGTTTTGTAGACTTCACTCATCTATTTCTGGCTGCAAGGCATTGAATTTGTTCATCATCTCATCAGATAACAAACAAGGCCTGCAAGTGAGGTGATTGGTTTTCACATTCAAGCCACGGTATCTAAAGGTAGGTCTGTGCTAAAGTTTTGCCAGCCGAGCTCTTTCCAGCCAGGAGCATGGACAAAAAAGGCACTCTCTAGCCAGCCGTGACAGCAACAAGCACTCATGCAGACACGGCTCTGCCAGCAGCAGAGTGCTCCTGCCAGCTCACATTATTCAGAGAAGTGGAACAGCCCTGTTAACATGAATTCCTTTCCTCAGCGTATTTCCACTAGGGGACTCTGCTGCATTCTCCAGCAGACATTTCTCTAGCAGAGAGGGGCCCAAGGACAAGTAAAGGCCTTTTAAGTAGGCACACAGTTAAATGTGCAGTAAAACTTCATAGCCCTTCATTAAAACATCCTCAAACTGAAGCAGAAACCCCATGTAGTGTAGCTTGGGGAGAACAGTGCTGTAGATTCAGCTTACATACTGAGTACTGAAGTAACTATGTACTCATGGCACTTTGTCCTGTGTACCTACTGTTGTTAAAAATAATTATTTACCCACATTTCTCTTGCAGCAGTTAGGTTCACAGCACTAAAATACAGTTAAAAATATTTTGTCAGTTTAGATCCAGATCAAAAGTGCCCCAAGACACTAAATACCTCTGAAAACCCAGTCCTGTGTCTATAGGAGTTCACACTTATATACGTAGGAAAAGATGCATTCATAGTTTGCTGCCTTAATATTTGGTATGCAATTCAGCAAGGATTGTTTACTGACCACAACTTCCAGTCACAAAGTGAAGTGTTTGACTTATATCCAAGTTGATCTCTCTACGCCGTACAGGTAGAACGAAGTTTTGCCTAAGATACGTGGACTTGAATAAGTGCATTCAAGTAATCCGCACATGTAATTTTGACAAACACCATGTGTCTGAAATGAATAATTAAAACAAAAAAAAAGAAAGTAAAAAAGGCAAGCGCTTGGTTTAATACCAGTTTTCTAAGTGACATTTATTTACTACTGCAAGCACAGACGTAGCACAGTGTTTGCCAATTCACACGAAATGGACTGGAACAGCTGCACACATTATTCTGATTCTTCACTCTCTCCGATCTCTTTGATAGGGAGAGTATCACTGGATACCCAAGGGATTCCAGTCAGCTGGAAAACATCCAAGCCTGTGCACTTTCAAGATTAAGATGCAAACAACTACAATAAATCTATAAAATGATCATTAAAACCTGTGCCAAACTTACTTATACTAGTATAAAAGCAAAACATTGTCTTCAAGGAGGAATATGATTTTCTCCAAAAGTTGTGCAGTTCTGTTGTTTAAGCTACCCAATTTCCAGTATTTTGTGCTCGACACTACTTGATTTGTCATGCTAATAAAATCTTACTATTTCATGACAAAAAAAGACAGTAAATACGGGAAAAACTTAAACATGCACTTATCTTTTCAAGCTCTTTTAAAGTCTCCCTTCTGGGCAGAAGGCTAACAAAGAGGGCTACAAAATCTACTCAAAGAGTGGTGGGTGGCCCAATGAGGCAAGAATTATCTACCATAATGTAACAGGACCACATGAAATTGCAGATTAACTGGCATGAACAAAGCAGAAAAAAATACATAGAAACAGACTCCTGAACAGCATCATTCTTTGTCAGACAGAAACACATTTATTAGCCTACTATTATTTTTTTAATTACTGTTAGAGTGTACAGAAACTAAGTTTTATTGTATTTTTTTTTTACCAGAAGCTCAGATGTCAAGGCAGCCAGGTAGACTTACATGCCCATCACATGTTAAATCTATCAACTCCCAGGAAAAAAAAAAAAGTCCACATGTTCTAGTATGCAGGAAAGGTACAATTTGAAACTATACTCATGACACACACGGATGTACTAAGTGGTCTTAAGTAATTTGAGGACAGTAACAAATAAGTGCATTTTCAGCTCATAGCACCTCCAGCCCTGTGCACTTCAGAGTCTCTGGCAGAGACCAAAGTTGGGCAATGGGAACAACCAAGTGAATGGTACCCCCCTACTTGAACAAACACAGGAGTAAAGTATCAATCAACTCATGCTTTCTTTGTTAAGGCATATGAACAATGTTGTTTACATTCAAGGAAAAAAGCTTCACTTCTTCTTTGCAATATACACCAGATAAACTTCATAGTGATTATTCTGAAAAAGTGAAAGACAACTCAAGAGAAAAAACTGGATATGAATAATTGCATGCAAGACAGCTAATGTATAAATTAAAAATATGTAAGAGGTAAAGGTGTCAGCAGATTTGCAGAAGTGGATGGGAGTGGAATTATCAATTACCTTAAGCACTTCCTTGAACAGTCCTCAAAACTTACACAGCATTCAGTGGCTAGAGAGGAACTGTCAGCCTCCTCTCCCATAGTCGCCTATGCAAAGTTTCCTTTCCCACAATTCCAACAAATATGTTTAAAACATTCTCTGGTAATAGACTGTAGGTTCTCTTGGAAAACTGTTTCACAAGCTTTGTTACTTGAAATGCTAAAAGTACAATGTCCCAATGCCACCTTTTTCCTTCACTGCCCATCACTGACAGCAAACTGAGAACCAGAAATAAAAAGAAAAGGTGTATTTAATTAGTTTTAGCCACATAGAATTCCAGTTGTATCCTAGTGCAACAAAGCTACCCTGGGAAAAGGCAGTTATCATAAAGCAGTTACTTACTCTTACAGAAGTAATTTGTTTTACTTAATTTAAGTAAGCAGCCAAGGGCAGATGGCAGTCTGTCTAAAGGTAGTATTTGTAGTCTCAGTGAAAAATCACAAGTGATAGCTGAGGAACAATACTGAAATGCCAACCAAGCTAAAAAGCTTCCAGTAACTTCATAAATCCAGGCATGTCCTCTTCCAAGTGCCAAAACCACATACAAATTCTAAATAATTACAGAAAGGTCAGTTTTGCCCAGGATCCTGAAGAAATTAATATCTAGTAATTATAGAAGTAGCTGTTGTCCTCAACAACAGGCTATCAAACTGTTGATAATTATTATGGCATTGCAAGGGTAACGATAAAAGTGTTTTTAGAAGTTAGATTCCAGAAACGCATATGCAAGAGGATGTAGCAGTCTCCTTTATCAGCACATAAGCATCATCACTACCATCCACGGTGGATTCCAAAGTATAAGATTGCAAAAGTAACAGCAACATAACCACAAAGCATCCCTGGAGGAAGCAGGGAAATACTGAGAAAAGGCATCAGTGACCATGCTAAGATTATCTTCTTGACTATGCCATATGAAGTCTAATAATACCAAAGCCACGAGTCTGCCACAATCTACACCTTTAAGTGGACTTTAGATCCTGATGTCCATTACTATTCATATGGCAATTAGTAATTCCACAGAGAAAAGCAAAGTATTTGATACTACCTTTGACAAACAGAAAAGGAGTTATTCAAAATAACAAGTGTCTAAATTCTAGTATTATTACTTGTGAATGCAGAATAAGAAAAACTTGGCTGTCTTACGGAGAAATACTGATATATGCACTTCCCTTACAGTGAAATTCTTTTATTTCAAGGCAGCCTAGCAGATTATTAGAAATCAGGTATTTGCATAGCACATGAAATGATCTTACACATGAACTATGCCACTGTTGAGCAATTTCTCTGTTCAAAACCTAACATGTACAATTTCTTAAGACTTTCTGCTAACAACAAATGTCTATTCTATAAACTCAGAGAATCTTTGAGGAGAATATTTATAAACACATATGGCTTTACTGTGATGCCAGTACTTGTTGTCAACTACAACCTCCCTTTCAATATGCAGATCACCTTTACAGATTATTGCTTTCAAGTTTTTCACTATAATTTTAATCAACAAAGATCACTAACTCTCGTGTGCTCATACCATGATGTTTTGGGCAAGTCATATTGCATACTAATTTCAAGACTCAAACCACAAAAATTTTCAGCTTAATTAGCAAAATGTTGTGGCTGAGTCTTCATAGTAACATTCTACAATTTTTCACTCCCAGTTGGAACTGGAGTTGAGAGGTTAGAGTGTGCATTTGTACATCTGAAGTCCAACCCATAATGCCCATACTAGCAGGCATCAACAAGTCTCACATCAACCTCAGAAAACAAATTATCCCTGAAAGGTGTAGTCATATTAGACTTCATTACAAAATACTTAGCCTTGCAGCGTTCTTTCAGGATGGAGCACTGAACGCAACAAGGCCGAAACCTGAAATCTAGAAAGAACTGGACACCACAACCAGGCTGTTGCTGTTATGTAAAAATATTATCAACCATTGAGCAGCTGCACAGCTCTTTTCATTAATTTCTCAGAAAAGGAAACACCGGCAAAGATGACATACAATTTAAGTTGTGGCTGAATTTTGTTTCGGAATTAAGAATGTTACTGAGAACAGATGCATATGCCTTTGGCGCAACTGCTCCAAGTGCTATGCAACAGCACATGCAACCAGAGGGGGATAATTTTGTTTTGCTGTCATCAATATTTAACCAGCAAAAATGCAATGGATTTATTGGCAGAGTGAGAACTCACACTGATATAGCAGCAGAAGGGTGTCAAAAATAAAACTATCTCACATTCAAAGGATAAATTCTTAACCCATGAATGTGTTACAGACATCTAATTCTTCCACTAGAGCAAGTACTGCATGCAAGTTTTATCTTGCTTTTAACTAGCTAATGGGCTCCACCTTAGCTCTTTGATGATGACAGTACCAAGTTGAGCTGAGAGTTTCATCAAGTTTTTAGAATGCCCAAACTCTTGTTTGTAGTCAGCACAGTCTTCTAAAGCAAACTGCTCTCCACTTCGAAAACTCTCATCAAGCCACCAGCATAAGGAAAAGAAGTTCAATGAACAGGATATGTCAGCACTACTACAACATACACCAGATGTCCATGTCAACTCATTTTTTCTAAGAGGCAGTTTAATCAGAGTGACAGAATGAATGTTAACGTTGCTCTGTTTATCCCCTACATACATTGTCATAATCAAAGGCAAGATTCTAACCACATCTAATACTGAGTTCTTAGTATATGATAGTTAACAACTGATGAAAACTTATCTCAGATAAGCAAAAGAGTTCACAGGCTTGAGTTCACATAAAAGAAGTCAGAAAGAAGTTTTAATCATAATGGGAGAAGAGAGAAAAAAGCAGAAAGAGGAAAACATAATAACTAAAGACTTTATGTAGATATACAAAGCTGTTTCCCACAGTGATAACAAAATGAGTAGTAACCAGAAATTTACTACGTAAAAGAAGATTCACCTAAAAATGCGTATTTTATTCATGCATTTGTTTAAATTACGGGAGGAGTTAAGCCTAAACTCACTGTTTATTCAACCTCCTCCTTCCTTAAGGATGGCTATCAATTTGTATGGCAGTTTCAACTGAACGTCCTGGTGGAAAAAAAAAATTAAGAGATCATAGACAAACATACCATCATTGTTGTCTTTGTAGCTCAACATTTTTCCATCAGATCATAATCCTCGAGGGGCACATTTTCAGATCCCCATTTTTTCATGCCAATCTTCAACCCCCTTGTGGCAATAACATTTTTAGAATTAAAACAGGCTTTCAACTTGCACCACAGGGAGGATTTCTGATGGAACATCAAATAAAAAAAAGTGATAGTTCACAAGTCAAATGGTATCTTAACTTCTCAAAAGCAGTAGTTTTGTTTCCTCTTTAACCTTACAGTTGTGAGGAAAAAAAATGCCAAACCTGTACTTGATGCTTTGATGATTAATAAAAAAAGAAGGAGGGGGTGGGAAATACTGTTAATATGAGAAGTTAGATTGACTGAATCAATTGCATCAGGGTCTCCATTGGCAGAATGATTTTGGCATACTTCTCATAGGGCTGAAGCTTTACTTTTGCAGCAACATTTGCTTAATAGCTGCCTACTGTTCAACAAGATTTGTAAACAAGTAACATTGGTTTTGCCAATTCATCATTAGTGAGGTAACAGAAGAAAAGTAGTACCAGTGCAAGAATGAGGTCAGCGCGGAGTTCAGAAAATACTAACCAATTTTAATGACAATGTTGCAGGTAACTTGCCATTTTAAAAACAGCATTATCCTACTTAAATATTCATCTAATGACTTATTTGACTAAGAGATTAGGCTTCATCCATGTATAAGATCTGCAGATCATGACTGTGGTACCATCAGCACTGCACATACGGTAAATCCAAAAATTAGATTACCCCATTAATACACATACACTTCTACTTTGCACATAGGTCCTATGTCATGACAGACAAACAGACCTATAGTAACTATAAATTGGAGACTGACTGTTGCTTTAAAGACAGCAGCTTCTGCTGTTATGTAAACTATAATATAAAGGTTTTGCTGAATAAATCCTAAAATTGAAGGGTAATTACTTTTAGGACAGATAAGGAAGCCAACAAAATGTGGATATTATTTAAAAAAATTGTTAAGAAGGAAGTATTGTTTAGGATACAAACACTTCCGCTGCTGCAGTAAACAAAATTTTCAGACTGTAACTCAGTCCCCAATAGTCTAAAGGTACTGCTTCTAAGAACAATACCATACACACAGGAATAGAAATTTAAACACTATGTCAATCTAAAGCCCATACTTTTGTTCTCAGACATTTTAAAAGGCACTCAGTACTTCCACTGAGAATGTCATACGTCACCTGAAAAGAACAAAATGCTTACATTTTGTGTTTCCTAGAAAACTCTTTTGTCAAGATTTTTTTTCTATTCCAAGCAGACGGGCAGTTTTTACTGGCAGGGGACAAAGAACTCTAGCTTGAATCATTGAGTCTTTCTGGTTTGTTAAAAGACTCTTGGGTCTTACTTTTACAGTTAATGGATTAATTTTATAGTTAAAGAATTAATTGTAATTAATGATCCTCAATTAACGAATCAAGATAGATTAGCAGGAAACAGATCGTACGGAGTCGGACAGGCAAAAAGCCCAAATACCACTAGAATTGACTAAAACTTCATCAGTATTTATAGATACGGTTATTTATAATGACTCTACGTCTTATGTTCTTTGAATAGTGGTTTCATAAATGTGAAAAGTTTAATGCAAAACAACATTATGGGTCCTGATTCTGCCCTTGGATCAGCACTGACAGTCCTTGCAGACCACACAGCCTCAAAACCAGTCACAGAATACCAAACCACAAATGGAACAACTCCATGCACAGCATAGACCATCTCTTTAGTGTCCTAATTAAATTTTACCACATCAGTTTCCCCACTACATTTATCAAAAAGTATCCTTAATTCTGAAGGTTAAAATAATGCTACAGTTTACTAAATTATGCAACTTCAAATCAACTGCAAAGTAGCTTGGGGCTCTTGGAATACATATGTTGTAACAGTGAAAAGCACATAATTCAGCAGTCACTGGAATTGCCAATGGACCATCACAAGAAAAAAAAAAAATCAGGCCCATGGCCAACAGTAGAGATACTGACAACTGGGCACGGATTATATTATGTGGGTAGGTATCATTTCAAATACTGCCAGGCTTCTGTAAGGTGGGTTTTTAGTATTTACCATGCTGTCTGTATAGTCTAGAACTACAAAAGGTAATAAGTCTACTCATTCTTGATGCAACTACTATACATGTATGAAATACTGTGAATTTTTTGGTAGCAATTCTGACATTTATGAAGTAGAATCAGATACTAATTTAACAACAATGGATTTTTCTTCCAAGATCACAGAACTCAAACTGTTTCACCTATTTCAATTAGGATCATTAGCATAATAAATGCATGTGCTTCATAAAATCAGCATCTTAAAAGGCTCTTTAAATAAACATTATTACACATTCTTGACTTGTTTCTGCTTTAGTCTTCTTTCTCATTAGCACGGCACCTTTTATCACCTCTCCAATACCAAATTGCTCCCTACCCACAGCCTAGGATCTCTTCCCTTCCACTACAAAAATAAAATATAAAAAACACACTCAGATTCACACTCCTGCAACTCACTGCTAATAATGGTGCGTAACAAAAAGAATGTTTCTTGGGGCTTTTATACTTTCTCTCCATCCGTTTCACCTCCCTGCATAAGCAATGAATTTGGGAAGACTTGGCAGTGCCAAAACCTGTCAGTCAAAATATGTGCCCCACAGGACTGCCTCCCTCAGAACAGTCCAAGCCAAGCACTTCTGCCACCCACACTAGATACAAGTTCTGTGCAGAACCGTTACTTGCTGTCATGTATATTTACACCACAAAAACTGCACCAGATTAATGGTGCATATACTATAAAAATATTAATGAAAAGTTGGAGTATGAGAAAGGCTGCGCAGAGGGAGATGACCTCTCTCCCCAAAGACCACTTGGAATCACAAACAATAATAATCATTAGTAGCTTTTAAAATTCTCATTATATTTTAGTTTCTCCTGTATACTACTGTAAACCGGCTTTTTAGCACACGTTATCTTTAATTTTAATATCAAAACTATTAAAACAAAATTTTAAATATCTGAACTGATTTTAATATTTTATTATGT
Source organism: Patagioenas fasciata (assembly GCF_037038585.1). Lineage (NCBI taxonomy): Eukaryota > Metazoa > Chordata > Aves > Columbiformes > Columbidae > Patagioenas > Patagioenas fasciata. Next base: position 62,618,973 of record NC_092523.1, on the reverse strand, counting down.
TGTTACACTACATTTTTAAGGACATATTAAAGTGAAAGTTATTGTGAAATTAAAAAAACACATGCAAAAACCTCACCAAACTATCTGCAGACAAGACACGTATCTTAATTCACCAAAGTATTATATAAATTGCCCTATAGATTTTAAGACTGTACTATCAGATATCAAGACTTGGAAATCACTACATGGTTGATGGTTTGAGCTGTAGCTTAAAAAGAAATCCACAGAAGAGCTACAGGTTTTAAATTGTAATTTCCATCAATTTATTGTGGTCATAAAATGATACTTAAAAACAGAGTTCATTTGCAGTAGCTCTTTATCCCAAAAGAACTGTTCTGTTAGCCATTAATCCACAAAAATCTTACAAGAAACAGCATACTTTAAAAACCAACACTTCTGAAAACAAAAGGCTTCAAAGTATAAGCTCTTACAGGTTTTCAAACCAAGTTTGATTTACAAAACTCAGCTTCTTGGGAAGAACATCCTCACTTCTCACCTTAACCTTAAAAGTTTCATTACCATAGTCAAAAATTAAAAAAAAAAAATACACATTCCATATATTTTCTTTACCTGAATTTGCTGAACTTTTAACTAGCTTATTTAATTCTAAGCATATTTGAGTAAACTGCAATTGCAAGTATTCTCCCAAAACCTGAACCATTCAATCTGTTAGACACTTTGCTCATAAAAGGATGGTCCAACTCCATTCCCGCCAGACACACGCTTCTGCCACTAAACCATCAATAAAACTGCTCTTGGACCCAAAGGGCAGGATAGGAAGAGACAGAGCTCCCAGGAAGGGGGAAGATTTGGAAAACAGTAAACAGAGAAGCACACTCCGTATTGCCTGCTGCCCTGCAGTTATTTGGCTCAGACACATTGTAAAACTAAATTCTAACCAGCTTCCTGGCTTAGCTGATTTTTAAAAACTCCAAGTGAAGTTGTCTTGTTAACCCCTTTCAGAAGCAGATAACAAAGATGTTAATGAAGATCTGCCTACTCTTGGGAATACACGGTGTCACAGCGCAGCGCCCTACAGCTAAGGTGACATTTTTACCTGCCAAGCCTCAACCCTGTCACGCCTCAACCCTGTTCACCGCTGAAGAATAAGTAAGACTAAGTTTAGAGAGAAGAGATGTGAACCTAGGTCAGGATCTCCATCCTGTGGGCATATACAAAGCCACATTCCTCACAGACTTCTAAAAGAAAGAAAATCTCATGGAAAAAAAAAAAAAACAACAACCAAAACAAACAAAAAATAAAATAAGTCTACCTGTTTCCACAGTTTCAGTCTCAATTTCTTGTTCCTCTGCTACATCTTGCATCAGGTAAGTCTCGTCATCATAAACCAGGACCTGAGCAGCGTAACCCTGTTCTAGTCTGGCACTAGGAACTGGCTCCACAATCACTGCGGGGAATTCAGACACTGGCTCATTTTCCTACAGAAAGAAAAAAAAAAAAAAAATCACTCTAAATAGTGCACTGTTGAACTCTACATCGATATTTTCCTCTTATGCTCTTACATATTTTATGGAATAATGATAAAAATTTTAAAGACTTTCAAGGGAACTTTCTTCTAAAGCAAGAGATTAAAAACAATAAAAGGTAGCTTATCATCCACCTGAGTGACCTTCCTGAATCTCAAGGACATTTTCCTGATTTCAAGCACTTAAAATTTAAAGCATCAGACAGCTTTAAGATATTGGGAAAATAGCAAGATTTCTAATTATGACATTCAGCTGTGGGAAGTGTTTCTTCTCCCTCTGCTCCATGAAATGTAATCAAGGCTTCATGTGTGTACTGCAACGTACCTATATCTGACCTGTATCTTATGAAGACTCATGTTTTGGATTAAGTATCTAAGTTATCACAAAAGAACTGGCTACTTCAAAGCCCATATGCCTATCTCTACTTATTTAAGGATCAAAATGTCTGTAACATATTTAATCTGTTACAAAGTGGAACAGTGCCAGTTTCAATTTACTACAAGCTATAAGATAGTGTAATGTTATTATTTATTGATAAGAATGGAAAATATGAGCAAATACATTGCATTGGCTAACTCTGAAAACCATTCTTGTATTGTTCTGCTCATTTCATTCTACACCTCCAGACACACCAGAGTTCTTCGCTTTAAAGAGATGCTTAGTATAGAATTTAATTTTGTAAACCCAGCCTACAGTTGTACTGCAAACTTCAAAACTTACTGCTTCTATTTCTCTGTGATAGTAAAATCTTCTAATAAAAGATATTTGAAAAATGGGCTGCTCTCTTTCTTCTTACACAAAAATCTCTAGTCCATTTCAGTTGCTTTCACGGCAATTTCACAGTGAATTTTTCTTTCAAATGGTGATAAAAGGTGTAAAGTTTGTTAGTAAATAAACACTATTTATTTTTCTAACCTCTTGATTTTTTATGCCATTGCTGTCAAACTCCAGGCCAGGGCCTCCAGTGTCAATCACTGCTGATGTCATGGTGCATCCCCTGAAGAGCTTTGAGAGCTGTTATCTATGCCGAAGACAGTAATGTTGATGGCCTGAGGTTATCAAAGCCTTAAATTCACAATCCACTTCTGTTAAACAGCTAGGCAGAGGTGGCTGAAACACAAAATAATTTTAAGTTATTTGCATAGTTTACATTCAAAAGTCTTCCAACATTTATAAAAGCTACTGCATGCTACACACCCCTACAGCAAAAGAGAGCATCAGTGAATGCAACAGATGTGACAGAATATGCTGACCTTGGTAAAGTTAACACTGAATATTGCCATACAACACAAGTTTCACACTCATTTTTAATACTAAAATAAAACAATTTCAGTTTGGTTCTTTACAATTTGTTAATTTTCACGCAATTTTAAAAACAAATAATATCCCTATATATTTTATGTCATCCAAAATAATTAATTTCTCATTGAGTCAAACATCAACTAACTTTCTGAGACATACATGGGTTTAGGCTAGCACAGCTTTTCTAAAGTCACTGTTTTCTTATTAAATTAGAAGGGGTTTTTTAAATTACATTTTCTTCTTTGTTCTATTACTTTCATCGTAATTTCACAAAGCTATAGTTTGATAAAAATTCATAACTAGTGTCATAAAACTTTCAAAGACACTGCCTTTTTAAAGCAATGTGCATGTAATACACATCTCACAACTACACACCTGATTTCTAATCTACTGTCTTCTTTGAAACAAAAAGTATTGTAGCAGTTCCTTTTTTTTTTTTTTTTGCTGGAGAATAAATTTTTATGAGTCAAAAAAATAATAGTTCCACATCATAATGCCTTAATCTGGGTATGCCTTGCACTCATTGAACTTGTAAAGATATATAACCTCCATCTTCGTGAATTTCTTTAAAACTAGATTAACAGCAGAGCTTTGTTTCTAAACAACTGCTATTTATTTGTTCTGAATAAATATTATTACTCATATCCTGTCTTTGGAAGAGACAAATAATCTGTGTTCATAAACCTTGGGCTGTGAGGAGCAGTTTACTACTTCAAGATGCAAACTAAGAAATTTGGCTTCTTAGTTGTATAACAGAAAGCACATATTCCACGTGAGACCTAAGAACCCAATCTGATATCAATTACCCTTGCGAGTAACTCCACTGAGATCAATCCTTTGTAACAGAACACAGAATTTAGCTCAACATTTTTAATAAAATCCATCCATTTAGAAAGCCAGCACAGAGGTCTGCAAGAAAACAGGATCTTCCAACACATACCGAAGAAAAAACTCTACAGTTACTACTCCAATGGGTAAACTCAGTAAGCCTGCTTTTCAATAGCAAGCAGTCAGCTTAAACTAAATTAATCCTGCGCATACAGGGAAGAGCTAAGGTGGATACATGCAGAGCAACTGGGTTTCCTATATACATGGAAATCTTTATATGCATAATAGCTTAGGTATACTAGTAAAAATTAAAATTACTGTTCTGCCTAACTGGATATCAACTAAGCAATAAAGTCAACAACAAGAAAAAAACGCTATGCAAAAGCTCCTTAAAAAGTATAATCTATCAAGGTATTAAGGATCCTTCAGCATGCCATAAAAATATGCTCAAAAAGGTATCACTTATGTTGCCATATCAACTTAGCATAAAAAGTCAGCAGCCAAACCTTGGATGGCAGGTTACTACAAAAACACAGCAAACAAAAATAAATAAATAAATAAATAATCAAATAAACCAACCTGACACACAGAATAAGATATTCATATTTTTTACCCTTACACACAAAAAGTAGAATGAATTCCAATAGCAGCCTTCTAGGCAACTAATCCTCATGAAATAAAGCTGAAGAATATGAGATCATCTTAAATCACTGTCATAGTAGTGGCAGAATAAGCACAGTATATATCCCAAAAGAAAGGGAAAAAAAATATGCAATTTAGAAAAAAAAATTAACGCTTATTGCTTACACAGGCACTCGACATGAGAAGGCATGATATGTACCTAAAAACACTTCATTAGTAATAACACAATTAAAAAAAAAAAAAAACAAAACAAAACAAAAAACACGACAGAACACAGCAATACTTTATTTTCCACTGTTTCAGTTGTAAAGCTAGCATCACTTTTTGATTACCAATATTTTCCTGGATAAATAGGAAAGGAAAGACCTCCACTGCTCATCAAACAAGATTCAAGCTGGAAAGCAGTTAACAAGCATCCTTGGAGCCATATGCACCTGTCACCCTCCAGGCTTTTAGCACAAGAAGCCTACTCCTTACCTGCCTATCAACTACCATATTATTTCAAAAGTCTTTTTGAATTTAAAAATACATAACGTAAAAAAGCAGCAGTTTATGAATACGTAAAATAATCCATCAGAAAGGGGGTGGGGGGAAAGAAAAATCACTTTTACTGGAAACAGACTTTTTCCTTTTCTACAGTTTTCCATCTATATCCCTGTTAGATGGATACTGCCAAGCAACCATGACCCGAAAGAGAAGTCCAAATAATGGAAACTGTATCCGAATTCGGAAGCATAGCCTCCAACCAATTTCAAACATCAGCATTATTCCTGCAACTCAGAGTTATATCTCCGTAAGAACATACAGCGCTTCACGTAGTACCTTTGCATAGCTTAAGAATGTCACAAAGCTAATTTAGCTCTCACACATTATATTAATGCAAATAAACGATCATATACTAGACCATGTGTACTCTATGTTCATATTTTATGTACTACAACCCCACAGAGGTGGCAAAACAGCTGCCAAAATGTAGCAACTGTAAACACTTAATACTGTGTACTAGATCAGATTATGTAAAAAACCCTGCTATTTCGCCATCTCCTAGGTTACAAGAAGCTTAGATGACTTTTGCACTGATTTATCTCTATATGAATTACCAATTACCTAAACAAGAGAAGATAGGGCAATGCTGGAACATAAATGATAATCCTCATTTTCCAGTTCCTGCAGTAATTCATAGTAAGTAAGAACTGTACAAAGGAAAACACACAGAAGAATAAGATGCTAAATCTTAGCATTCATCAAAAGGACACTATCTTTGAACTGATGGCATGGAACAGTCTAGGCAAGGAATAAATGAAAGACTCAAAGTCTTTATATAACAGGATTTGAACTTCATACTAAGAGTCTTGCTATTCAGCAACCTCTTCAAAAACCTGACAGAGTGGGAAAAAAAGGCAAACCCACTGGCCAGCCAGTGGGAGCTTAAAAAAGAGTTTCAGTTCATTCTGGTTTAGAAGTTTTAAGTTACCACAAACACACAAACACACCCAAGCATATGTAAGACTCCAGCAGACGCATGCTTTTGAATGAAGCAGTCAAGCGTTTGCCGTCTTCCCATTCTCCAAGCAGTTTGTCCTCATGGAAGCCTTTTCACTTCTTCGAATTTCAGCAGAATACCGAATCAGTTCCCCACCCCCTCCCTAGCAAGTCACAACCAATCTGACTTCTGTAAAAGGAAGAGACTGCCCAGCCACTTGCAGAAATCAGTTCCAAAACTCACATTTCACAAGGCTGAGACAAAAAGGCCAAAAGACAATTCGATTCTTAAAGGAAGAGACAATTCAGGTTTGTAAGAAACCAGGTTATTCTCAGTGATACAATTAGCCAGCTTAGAAGCTGGTTCAACATATGACCATTTTTGCATTACAGAACGACATGAAGAAAAAAGAAAAGAAAGAAAACCCCACACGCACACACACACAAAAAAACCCCACTACAAAATTAATTCCCCTCTGGACACGTGCATGCAACAAAGCAAGATATGAAGTTACATCAGAGCGGAAAAAAAAAAATCTAATATTTCCAAAAGAGATGACCGAATCATTTTGTTACAGATCTGACATCCACTCCTGTTCTTCCTGCCCATGCAAAAAGCAGCGAGAAACTAGTTCTGAAACATATGGAATATCCCCTATTATAGGGATACACCTTTGATGTAGCTTTGCTTTATCATCCATTATTTTTATACCTATCTCATGAGAAAATAAAAATAAGTCTAGGTGCTCCCACTCTCAAAAAAACCAAAACTACAAGTCTGAATACTGAAGCCACATCCTTTGCCTCAACAGTAAAAAGTTTCTGTTTACTGCTACAAAAGACACAAAAAATATTCAAGTTATTTATACAGTTTTCACTGGTCAAGCAGACCAATTACAGCATGTAGGTGTTCAGAGGCTACAGGGCTCTTGTCATAAAGGCTGCAAAACACCACACAGTTTATTCATGTATTTAATACTACCTTTATATAGCCTACATGTATACAAGTGTCTGCCTATAAGAAATCCAAACTGTGTTTTTACATTTTCAGCAGCAACTAGAGAGGGATAAACCCACTGCAAAGCAGAGCTGTGATGAATGCATAGTAGTCACACAAAAACCAGAATCTTAAATCTATCCCCTGTGTATAACTGCCTATTGAGTTCATAGAGAAGCAAATATGCAGCTCAACAGAATTAAAAATAACTATTGAAGAAACAGTGTCAAAAGGATGGCAGTGTCACCTCTGCTGCACCACACTCAAACTCAAGTTACTTAGGACTGGTTTCAAAACAAAATACTAAACATAAATCTGTGGATGGTTTTAGTACACTTTTATTTAAATTATAAAACAAACAAACAAAATCAATGCTTGGGAAAAAAAAATATGTAGACACTCATACTCACACATGAAAACAAGACAAACATGCCGAAGATGGGGCAGCAGTGACAAGAGGCAGCTGCTCCCGCAGCACTCAGAAGAAACCTAAGAGTACTCGGAACAATGTCCCTCTTTTATTCAGCTGGCATCCCAAATCCTGAGGAGAGATTTACGCGGATGCCTACACAGATGCAACCACAAGAGTGGGACTGCAGCCAGCAGTAGCATCACACAGAACTTTTTTCAAAACGGTCTTTCTTTGGTTTAATCAAAAAAAAAAAAAAAGCTAAGGAAGTCAGCTTGAAAATTATATTAGTTATACGTACAGAAACACACAGGCCAAGATCACTGAGGAATCCCAGTGACTCTAACAAGGTTTCCTAAGGGTATAAAGGTGGTCTTGCATAGGCAGCACCTCAGTTACACCAGTGAATGTCACTGTCACTCTGATACATATAAACTGCTCATAGCATACCCTAGAAAACAAAGTTTATGCCAACTGAAACTTCCTTTTAAAGACATCTTCCCAGATACTTTTTACTGCTCTGGCTAACTGATTCACACTGGTATTTGCAGAAGAAATGGTGAATTAACTTTTTTATTTTTGAAACTCAGAATGAGTCTAAATCTGAAAAACTAAGTTACTGCAAAAGCTGATGGAAAAACTAAAACAAAAAAAAACCCTTGTAAAGAGCTAAAGAATCAGGAGGTACACTCAAGAAGATGACAAAAAGCAAATCTTTGCATCCACAACATCAGGGGGACAAAACAAACAATCCATGCAGTTTATAGCATCTTATAAATTACACGAATCCCTAAAAATTGTAGAAAAGAAAAACAAGATCAGGAATTGTCAAAACAACTCTTCTTGGCCACATCATACTTCAGAAGTTCACATACAACAAGACAACTTTATTGCTCAATACAGAGAAACTATCATACTGTATCAAATTAATGACGTACCAAATCCAGTACAGAACTAGTAACTCCTTCCATACATATTTAATTTTGTAATCTGACCATCCAGAGTTTGCTCCGAAACTCTGAAACAGCTAAAGCTGATGAGTCCCAAAACATCATACTTTATAATCACTGAAAAACTATTAACGTTCTGTAAAAAGCTTTGTGGTTCCTGCAGGCTTCTCCTGGACATTCCAGTATTTCATCATATTAACATGCTCTCTATTTAAAGACCCCCTGAAACCTTCTCTTTCCTCCAACAGAAGTCTCATACAGGTACCCCTACTTTGCACCAGCACTCTTCTTTCCAGTGTGTCAATTGTTGGTCCTTAACATCCATTTCCACTCCCCCACAAGCCACAGTAGAGTACAATTATTCATCGTTTTACATAATAAAAGAGTAAACATAGACTAAATAAAATAGTGAGGATGCACATTCAAAACAAAACACAAACACAAAAGAAAGCTGTGTAATTCATTTTATAGGATATTCTTAGAGGTCAAAAGAGTAAGATATAATATTTAAGTTAAACAGCTTTATGGAGGAAAAGCCCCTGAATAGCTTACACAACTATTAAACACAAAGAGGCAGCTACAGTCCACAGGACCTTCTGAACCAGATATTACTGAATCATGAGAGACAGAAAAAGGATGCCATACAAAGAAACTATGCTGTTCCCAGAAGCCTTCCAAAGCAACTGATCCCGTCCACTATCAGAGATTAAGTGAGGGGAAAGGGAGGAATTACTTTTGTGTCATTTCAAAGTTCTAGCACAAAACATGCAAACATGCTATTTCTAATTTTTTTTTTATTTTTTTATGCCACAGAAACATCTGAATTGCTTTCAAATTTTATCGTTAGGGCATCGTTTTTACGAGTCTCGAGAATAATGCTTATACCCCGATATCCCTGGGGTCAACTTTATCTCACAGTGTTTGTCTTGACTAACTAGGAAGCTCTCCAAGTCTGATGCACACCCACTAATCAAAGTGCCAAAAAGCTTTATGATTAAATTGCAAAGGTAAACAATTATCAGCACACTCAGAAGGAAGGCAGCTTCAAAGCCTGACAAGAGATGAACTCAGCAGATGGGGAAATCTTATCACAGATGGACTGTTTTTAAACTGTCAGTTGGTAAGCTTTAGCAGTCTTTGCTAAAGAAGTTAAATGGTTAAAAAAAGTCGCAAGGAACATGACAGTGACTAACTGTAAATGGAGGGAACATGCAGAACGAAGAACTGAATTATTTAAGTGGGAAAAAGAAAATCCATGAGAGAACACATCCAAAAAGGCAACAACAGATAAACACAAACACCAGAGCTAACTCAGTACAACATTCTACAGGCACGGTGAAGTGCAATCAAAAATTTTCCAAACTTAAGCTATTCAACAAGGGTGCAGCCGGAGCAAGGCGCAGGGCTCTTTAGGGACGGAGGGGAGGCTGCAGGCCGGCGGGGCTGCCCCACGCATGACAGCCGGCGACCGGCGCGCCGGGCTGCCATGTTCTCCCGACGCCCTGTGTAAACAAGGCGCTGCCCCCGCGGCGCTGCCCGGCCCGGGAGCGGCTGTGGGGCCCGGCCCGCCAGGCCGCGGCCGCCTTGGGGCCGTGTTTACCCTGACAGCCGCCGGGAACCGCCCGCCGCCCCCAACGCCCGCTCAGCCTGCGGGCGGCAGCGCGGGACGGGGAGCGGGGGCAGCGGGGCGGCCCAACGGCCGCTCCGAGCCCCGCGCGAAACCGAAAGTGCAGCTGGGGAGGGGAGACCGGGGGGGCCGCCGGAGCAACGCCCGGTCCAGCGCCCCGCGACCGTCACAGACTCCCCGGCGGCCGCCTCCGGGCCGGGCGGGTCCCGCGCCCCCCTTGCAACGCGGCCGCCCGCTCGGCCGCCCGCTCAGCCCTCCTCTCCCTCCCTCCCTCCCTCGCAGGGCCGCCTGTCAGCGCCCGTCCCGCCCGCCGCAGCGGCAGGAGCCGGCGCCGCGCCCTTACCGTGCCCGTGCGCCCCGGAGGCCGCGTCCGTCGCCCGCCCGGGCCGGCAGCAGGCGGCGGTGGGCGCCGCCCGGGCAGAGCCAGGGCCGCCCCGCGGCGGGAGGGGCGGGCGCAGCGGCGCAACCTGCCCGGCCCGGCCCCCCCCGCACCGCCGCTGCTGCCTCTGCACATGCTCGCGCCTCCCGGCGCGCGGGGGCGCTGCGGGCATGCGCGGCCAACCCGCGCCTGCGCACGGGCCCGGCGGAGACTCCGCGGGAGCGGCGGTGGGAGCGGCCCGGCTGGCAGGGCTGCCGGCTGACAGGGCTGCCGGGGCTCCGTGCTCAGCGCTGCAGCGAGTCCGCCCCTGGTAGACGGGCCTCGGTGGCGCTCAGCGTCAGGAAGGGGCGAATAGTTGCCTCCTTCCAAAAAACCTCTCCCGGCGTTTGCGCACAGCCCCAGAGGGGTGATTGTTTCCTGCAATTAATTTTGGTACGTAAGAGCTTGAGCTGTCCCTGTGCCTGTGGAGCTGCGGAGCCACAGGCGGACAGAACTGGCTGAAATGTCACCGCAAAGTTTTATTCAGCCGCAGCCGCCTCCTGTAGAGGTTTTGAAATGGGCCAAATTCTTAATGCAGCGTTTGTTATCCCCTTGTCAATATGAGACATATCGTCGTCAGAGTCTGCTCACAAAAAAGGACATATCGAGTACATCGAGAGGTTTAGGACAGAAATAGTCTCTTCTATGAATGCCAGGCTTTAACCACTACACCTGTCCTTTGAACTTCACAGTAAAAGACAGAAGAGCTTTAGCTGGACAGGAGGCATTACATTCTCATTACAGACCAAAAAAAAAAAATAAATAAACGCATTGCCAAGGATACTTTTAGCACTGCAAAGCCAGTCGCTCAAAAGAAACTCCGGACTGAAGGTTTTCTGCTCAAAGTGCTTTGGGCCCGTTGTGCCTGCCCATGGAACGAGTCTGGCACTTGGCTCCTGTTCAGCTGGAGCACACAGGCAGGACCCAGACACATGCACGAAAGCCCCTCTCTGCTGCACCTCTGTTTCCATCTGAGCATTCACGTCTGCTGCTCCCCTGGTACTCCTGTTCGTCTCCTCCTTCACCACGTCTGATTTCCAAGACTCAGTTTCTGCCTTCAATGTATTCCCACCCACAACTCCACAGCTCTGGCTCCTACTCCCTGTACATCTGAACTGGACATTTCTTTCCTCTGCATCTTTGGGGCATCAGATTCCTTTCCTAAAGAAATGACATTTTTGGGGCATCTTTAGGCTCTAGAATCTGACTGGCTTTTATAGGTTATGTACAAATAGCAGTTTTCCAGGATATATAATATGGGCAGTCATTTGCCTGAGGGATGGCACAAACATCTCCCTGACAATCACCAAAAATATCAGGCCTGTGCCCTGGAGCATGGAAACATTGGAGACTCTTTCCTTCCAAAAACATATCAGACAATATTAATAATAGATGGTGCTACCAGCAGCCTTTTTCTGTAAGTGGCCACTACTGAGGTGTAAACTTAAACTTAGCAGTCACTTTGTAATAAAGCAGACATCATAGCAAAATTGAGGTCTTACCACACACTAAGCTGCCAGACATTTAATAAGGCATACACTTGGATGTCATTAATTACAGAATTTACTACTAGTTTACACTAAGCAATATCAAATTTCAGTTGTCTGTCTGCTCTTTAAAAGGTGAGAGTGATCACTTTTTGACCTTTCATGTATCTTCAAAAGGAAGTACCAAACTACGTGGAAAAAAATATGATTAACAATATAGCTGGCATCCACATTGCTGCTAGAAATTATAGAATAGTGTTCAGTGTTTGCACATTAGAAAATGTAATTATTTTAATGTTCTAACATAGAGGAATGCAAATTGTATAGGAAAGGTGTAAAGTTAAGATGTCACAGACAGTGGATGGTGGGAGTTCACATTTTACAGGCCTTGGACTTTGAGATAGCAGTTGGCAATATAAAATAAATGAAGACTACCTATAACAAAGAAAAGAGCAAATCAAGAAAAGGGTAGGATATTGGGAGGAAAAGATTAAAGGGTTCCTGGTAGAAATTGCCTTGTTTTAGACTGGAAATAAATCTGGCTGGGTGGGAGTTTTAGACCTTGATACCAGTTCCTCTGCAGTCTGGCAGACCTAAGTGCTGTCAACTTCATCTTTAATGCTTAATTAGTACTGCCTTGACCTGCTCACTCTTTCAGTTATTTTTTTCTTGTTATTATTTCCATGGGCCCAAGTTAACATTCAGAAAAAGAAGACGACTTCTTGCCGTGATACTCTTCATGGAGAAGAAGACCAGACAGCTTCTTTCAAAATATAGGCCCGTTGTCAGCTTGACAAAAGCCATATAAACCAAAGCTGCCTTGGACATCTTGGTAGCTCCCACATGGAGCCACTGGACATGAGGTCACACGGCCACCACTTAGAGGTGCTCTGGAGACAGACTTTAAGTGGTCCCTTCTGTAATGCTCATGCTTATTCTCCTGCCACCCAGCCTATGCAGTCCCCTGCTTATTCAGTTTTTCTCCACTGTCCTGGATGCCACAGGACAAATGTTACTACCTCCCGTAATCCAGTTTGTTTAGGTAGCTCCCACTTCTTGCTTTTGCTTCTGTGCAGCCATTTCCAAGGGAGGTTCAGCAGCACCTCTCTGGAGAGGCCATGCCAAGTGCCATCTGAATGCAGAAGCCCGTGCTTCTCTGCACAGAAAAACAGCACTGACTTCTGACAATCACAATGGCATCTTCATTTCTTCCTCTGCTGCTTCTTTTTGTTTGCTTTTTGTTTTGTGGTTGTTGTGGTGTTGGTTTGTTTTTTAATGAAACTAGATTAATTCTTCATATAGAAAACAGTATTTCTCTTAGGAACAGCACTTTTTTATTTACCTTAAGCTAGTGGGAAAACTGTGCTGAAAAATATTAAACTTCAAAATGACAAAAAAGCAAGGCCACCAAGGGATTTGGATCATTTCAGCTGAATGATTTTTTTTAAAGTTATATAAGGGATGCAGCTGTTAAAAAAAGAAAACAAAAAATGAAAAAAGAAGAAAGGGGAAAAAGAAAAAAGAAATAAGGAAAAAGAGGGGGAAAAAGGAAAAAAAATAAAGGAAGAATGGTGGCCCTTTTCAGCCACTCAAGAGGTAGACCTGCAGTCAATTCAAAACTGCTCTTGCTGGGATATTGCTGTGCAATAGCATGGGGTCAGCAGTTCAACAGATGCTTCTCTGCCCCTTTTGCATATAGAAAGCTGCAGTGCACATTACTTTTTAACGGTTGGCCCTCAAAAGACTGTAGCCTATCTAAGTCTATATGCTGAGCTTGCTGCCTTTGGTGTTCACATGAAAGAGGAAAGTTACACTGATTCAGACCCAGAAGAAATGGCCAAGAAATGACCCAGAAGAAATAAGGGAGTTGGGGTCCCATGACCTTTCTGTCAGTCAGTCCATTCTGTAAATCATTATTAATGAAGTAGCAGGGACTCTACAGGTGTAAATAGTTTTTCTTTTCCTTCCTAGGAAAGACTTGCAGAACATATGGACTATTTGGTGAAAACTCTAGAGATAGAGTAATGAGAAAAGCTACTGTTAGTTTCTAAAATAAAATGTCAATATTTTTGTTTTATTTGTGGGTTTTCTTTCTCTTTTACATGAACTCTCAATAAAGTACATTTTGTGCTTATAAAGTCATTAAAAAAAATCCCATTTTGGCTGTGCCCTATTCCAACAACACTAAATTAAGACACGTTTTAGCTTGAGGACACAAGCTTTATTGAGACATAGTTATCTGTGTGTCTATCCATCTCTCTGTCGTTCCTTTCCCTTTGGCATTATTTGCCAATTTCAACTCAATTTTATAAAAGGGAAGAGATCTCAAAGATAAGTTCCTACAAGTTTCGAGAATGCAAGTATTGGAGCAGGGGAGACCTACACCCACGTGTATCCTCACCAGAAAGCAACCATTTTTTATGCTGACTCACAGCAGACAGTCTATATATTGACATGGATATAGCTGTGTACCAGATACAGCAATGCTATTTCTAGACTGTCTTGCTTTCTCCTCCCGAAAAAGAAAAAAAAAAAAAAATCAAACAACCAAACAAAAAAACCCACCACATTTGAGGTGTTTGGAAATGTGGTGGGAAACTGGTGGGTGGCACTATGGGACTAGAAGACATGAGGGAGGCCTGATGGTGCAACAACTAAAGAATCACATGGATCACAGAGGCTACAGCTGGGATTACAGAGATCAGGATGACAAGGGAACTTCCATATAGACCACAAATCCATGGTAAACCTAGCATTACAGTAGAGCTTGCTTTGTGTATAGCTATGGGAAATGCGAAGGTGTGGGACAGCCATTAAAAGCACTTACAAGGCATCCTCACGGAAGCCCTGCTTTGTCTCAGATACATAGTGTTACAATTTAATTGTAAACCAATAAACTCAGCATTTTAAAGGAAATTCTAAGCGGAAAGTTATCCAAAACAGAGATACAAAAGGTTAAAAAGTATCTCAGTGAAGCAGAGGAGGATGGCACCCATGCTCTCAACCGCTGTCACTGCAAGGCGTTGGTCAGATAACCAGTGGGTCCTAGAAAGCAGATGACTACTCAAGGGCAGGCAGCCCAGCTCCCACAGCCCTCCTGACCCCAGATGGGTGCTCAGGTTAACTCAGCACACACAGGCAATGCTCACCAGGTTTTGGAGTAATTTTTGTGGGGATACAGGACCTAATTTTGGGTCTATAGATCTGATGCCCATATTTCTATTGCCAAGCATAAATACCAGATAAATAAAGACTACATCTGTGAAGAATTCCAGATCCAACAGCTTTAAGGCAAAGTTTCAGATTTTTTGTTGCCTCCAACAGCCAGGTTTCTGTGCTAGGAAGACACACACCTAGTGTCAGCTTACCTCAAACTTACTTAAACCTCCTGTCTACCCCTTGATTTTATTCATGGTGTAGGCTACTAAAGCACTTTATGTTTTACAGTAAAGTCCTTTAAATTGTATGTCTAATCCTTATATTTTCCGAATTCTTTCTGTCTCCTTTATAATTTCCCTTTACTGACATACAAGTTAGAAGAAAATAAAATAATAAACAAAAAAAAAAACCAAAACAAAACAAAACACACGCTCTCCTTTTCTTAAAACTACAATGCTACTTTTCTTATTAAGTGGGTAACCACCAGAAGCTTCTGATCCTCAGCATTTCAGGGGCTGTGGCACCGTTAATTGCACCGGAGCTCTGTGATTAGAGCAGCGGAGCGATGCAATGCTGAAACAAGCCTGTCAGGGGCAGGGTTTCACCCTTGAATACATTTGTGTTGCTTTTAAGAAACAAGGAATTACACGGATATAAAGGGGGGAAATCCGTAGCAGTTTGTTGCTATGTTAGATACATTTTAAAATACAGCAGGTGCAATATTTTAGAAAAAAAGTATCTTAGTTAGAATAAGCGTGAATGAGAGGACTTCACCTCATTTGCACTCAAAAAAAACCCTTGGAGCATACACAGCATATTGATTTTCTTGTTTTAGATATAAAAACCAGAATGCTCACAAGGGACCCTTCTGATGCAGGAAAATCCTTTGGAAACTGGTGTTTTGTGAGAAGAAATTTCGGAAGAAGACTATCTAGTTTGTTTTCAATGGGTTTGCTTTAACAAAAAGTGGGGGGAAAAAAAAATGAATTGTCCTCAAAGGCAAATTTATCTTTACAGCATGTTATTTCATTGTTAGAAATAACTTTTCATTTATGAACATCCAATCTCTGCAATTAGTAAATGTCTTCATGTGGATGGTGCCTGAGTGAGGACATCTTAGAACTGGTATAGAAGACAAGATTCTGAGACCAGACATGATGAAAGCAAAGGGAGCAGGTGGGGAAATCAAACCATTAAGGTTTTTCTCATAAAGTAATAACTTCAAACACTTCAAAGTCCTTCTGTCTTTGTTTATAGCCAGGATTCAATAACTAGTGCAGCCTCCTTCTACTGCTGATACGTGTCATAAGTGAAATGGGGCAAGACTGCTGTGATTTTGATTTTACTGAACGTCACTAATCATTTAAATGGAAACAAAGACATTCACTTCCAGCCTCATTGTGTTCCCACTGGCAAGAACTGTCAAGCCTTCAACAGTTACTCCAGGTTTGGCTCCTCTTGTATTGTAACAGCCTCAGCACCAAATACTTTGCATTGGAAATCAGTCACTTACTGCAACAGTGGAATGAAAAGGATCTGTATGATTTGGATTTTCTCCAAATCACAATTACGCTTCAAATTAATCAAGCCCATTTTCTTCAGCGAAAAAAAAAAAAAAGAAAAGAAAAAAAAAAAAAGAAAAAAGCATACATTATTTATTTCTTCCTGTATTGTTCAAGCTTTGAGGATGGGGGATGCTTTCTCTGTTCTACGTTTTAGTAATAATACTGCTTTTGATTTAGTGCCCTCTTCTGCTTGATAATGTGAGTGCATGTTGCCCAATGGTGAATGACTCTCAATTAGCGCTAATCGGAGAACAACATTTCCCAGTAACTACTGAGAAAGGAGATAGCCTTATGCAGGAAGAAAGAAGCCAAAAGAAAATCACATTATGGGGAGGTGATCTATGAATCTCCACAAACCTCAGTAATTTAATTTAATTATAGAGAGGAAAAGAGAAAGAGGAATGATGATCTTGATACATATTACTGTCTCTCCTCTCCCACTTACTCTCTCTATTTTCCCCTATAATTTAATCGGTTTGCATACTGCAGTCAATGCTGAAGTGAGAAGACAAAGTACAAGCAGCCAAAGTTCCTGAGATGAAGCACAGAAATTACAGCAATGCATAATACTTTTCCCAGCGCACAAACAGAGCTCACATGTATATCTTTTGAAAGATCATTAAGTCATGAAGGTTTAAAATAAGGAGAAGTATTTATCATTGAACAACCAAGATTTTTAGGTAATTAAGAAACATTAAATCTGCACAGGAAGCTGGTGCATGTAATTAACAGGCTGCATGAAGAGTCTGAACTCCACAGAAGCTTCCCATTTGTTATACATGGGCTGTTCAGCATCAGTCATGAACAACCTTTCAGAGCTTCCTAAAGCCATCATTTGAGTTTGGTAAAACATCAAGAGGAAGCAGAGAACACCGGCAGAGAGCTAAGTCCCTAAGTAAATTGTGCTGCTTCATCAACCTGTTTAATTACCTGTAGTTCAAGCAAATGGCAGGGACAACACCAGCACAGAAATCCCCAGTTTTAGCCCTTCTTCCCATCCCAATAAAGCTGGAGAAGGCACCATCTCCCACAGCATCTTGAACAAAGGAGTAAAGGCGAGAATGCAGGAGAACCCAATTACCCACAATGATATCTGGTGGCTGTCACTCTGGGATGGACTTACCATCATCCTCCACACTTTCCATCTTCTGCAGGGCAAGAGCAAAGTGTACAACCAATAAATACCTTTCCTAAGAGCAGAACCATTTGTGTGACAATGAGCTAATCCCCATGCAGGAAATCAAGTATCACAAGCTCCTGTGTCCTTTCACACAAAATCCCCTCTGTCCCTACATGTCTCCCCCACTCATATATGCATGTGCCCCTAAGCTCTCCTCCTGGGGCACAGCTGGCTCAGTCTTTCACCCCCCAACCACCAGCAGAGAGGAAACAGCATCTGCAGTAGCTGATCAAGGCCACCAAAGCACAACTCAGCTGTATCATCTTATGGGTGTGTTTTCATCTGCTGGCAAACACAACAAAATAAGCTACTGATCACCTCAAGTAATCACTCAGCTGGTAGGAACTTTGTGTCCCTCCCACCTCTGTGGTAAAACAGAAGTTGGGGTTGGCTACTTGGTTCAAAATTCATGAGGAAGAGGAAAGGAAAGAGACACCAAGAGGTAGGAAAAAAACACAGACTCAGTTCTTGGTTTGGTACTGTTGGATTTTTGTGGGTTGGGTTTCTTTTCCCCAGAAAACCAAATAAAAATTAGTACTTTATCATACGGTCAAAGCTTGCGACACAGGTGCAAGAAATCCTGGTTAAAGAATTTCACTCTCGGATTTTTCCTAATTTTGAGTACCAACTTGCAGTTTGAACGATCTTTTTAAGTAATTGCCTTATATTTTTAATAAGCAAATGAAAAAAAAAAAAATTTGAAATACCATACTGCAATCAGAAGGGGCAAAGAGTAAAACTGAAGCTGTTAGATGAACTTCACATGTCTCCAGCATTTCAGCAGCAGGCTGTCACCAAAACCACTGCTGGAGGGAGGTGAAACACTTTGACAGCTGCTCTCACAGGTACTTCTGACTGCAGATGAGCAATTTGCTGTTTGGACAAATGTAAGAATCAGGAGTTTTACTCTGAGCTTTGAAGTGTATTGTCAAGAACAAACTTTTTCCCCAGTCTCCTTTAATTTTGCATTATGTTTGCTCTCTGCCGGGATCTTGTTCTCCTCAGTGAGCCACTACTCTTTCACCATTTTCTATGTTTCATCACAGCCTTTGTGTAGCAACTAAAAATTTGCTTTTCTGGAAGTGGAAAATATTAATCTCTGTGGTAATTAGACTCCATACTAGTATAACTGATAAAAATGATCAATACTGGCCAGGGGCGGCCTAAATCAATAAGACAAAGAATTTCTGATTAAGTAGCAAGGCATTCTGCATGTGGTTATTGGCTATTTATCTTGAAGAGCAGCCCTCTAAAAATTGTAAAATATCTGTTTTTAATCTAGAATAATCAAGTGTTGTATCAGACCATGCTGTGCTACATGTCATGACAGCTAGAGTTTATAATATATTCCCTCTTCCTTTGTCTTTCAATAGTAGTGAGGTTTGTTTGTTTTTGTTTTGTTTGTTTGTTTTTCAGAAAAAGGAGGATCTCTGACATGTAGTATATGTATAGACTACCCTGGGACTATCATATTTTTTGAAATCAGAAAGAAGAAAAGCTTTGGAAAGTGCACCATACGTTGTGCTTCAGTTCTTCAGGCATCTGTTCCCAAGAGCTTATATATTTTGCCATGTACCAGAGCAGGTCCAGAAAACAAGGGAGAATCAGCAAAGACGGCAATTTCAGAAACCCTACTGCCAGCTGCAGAAATTAGAAAGTCTCTTTCACTGGGAATTAGTGAAAATGAGGAAATAGAACATTTAAGAGTATGTATCCATCATAGGACATTTAATCTACCAGATAAATAAATATAGACTCTGATCCAACAAAATAGCAGTCTAAGACTTTATTCCAGTAGCTTTGTCAACAAAAATTGCTTTTCATCACAGTGGCTTTATCTTTTAAACAGAAGGCTGTGGTATGGCTTCTTGAAGCTTAGCCTGATTTTGCCTCTGCATTATTCCAGTTATTCCTAGGCAGGTACAGGGTCAATAAGCTGTATTTTTGTTGAAACACTATTATAATTTGCTTTACAATAGGGAAAGGACCATGTGTTGCTTTGTGCCATGGGTAGGAATGTCATAGTGCTGTAATTTCCCTTTCAACATTTTTCCAAAGTTCTGCTTGAAGAGGAAGCAGTCAGATATACCTTATAATTCACACTTTCTATATAAATTGTGTACAATATACCTTGTTTGGCCCTGGTTTAGAGTTATCACCATTGTGTGATGGCTGTATTGCTTTTTCGCTGGTGGTGGTCTCAGTAAAATTGTTGCAGCAGGTGCACACTCATGCACATAGCACAATGGAGGGTGAGGAGAACAGTGCCATGCAAACCCACCGTTCTTTATAGATTTTTTCATTATTAAGGTGATATTAAAGAACAAAATAGCTAAATAATCTTGGCTTGTTATCAGTCCCTAAGAACCCTCATCCATTTGAACACCTGTGGCATAGCCTTCCACAGGGATTTTGCTGGACACCTGCAAGCTCTCAGAGAGGAGCTTTGCCGTAGCCTAAATTGCGTGTGATTTGTACAGGAGCGTTCTCAGAAACCTCCGTGTTGTTACACCACCGCTGTGGGTCACCGCTAAGGCAGAACAACACAGAAGGTTACAGGAGCCTGAATAAGGTTTGGTAGGAACAGGGCCCAGCACCCCCAAGTTAAGAGCCACCACTTCGATCAATGATGATAACTTCAGTCGGTGTTATTTTCATTTTCATGCTCTAAATTGCCTATTGCTTCTAGTTGCAAACAGTTTTTGTTCCCAAAGCAGGAGTCTTAAAAACGTTTGCTCCTGGATATTATTGCACAAGGAAGGGTAGCATCTAAAGTGCTTAACACAGGAGGAAAACTAGATCTTGTACAGCCAAATGTTCTATGCTTACAACAACAAATCCAAAACTAGTGAGCAAACAAGGTTGCTATTTTCCCCATGACCAAATTTAAAAATATTAGCTGATAATTTTTATAAGATTTTAACTTAATTAAAACTTTTAACTTACATTTTAGCATGGAATGTTATAATGGTATAATTACGCACCGTGGTTTGGACCCAAAGTAAGAAATCATTGTATGTAATGAGACAACAAAGACCTAAAATGAGTTCACCTGACATGGTTTCTGTTAAGTCTACTGCTTCTCTTAGCACGTGTATTTATTACATGCTGGGTGGTGCTTTGACATTTATTACTGGATGCTACTTTCTAAAGCAGAGATGTTAGTCACAGAAGCGTCTCTCTAACCAGCTTAAATCGTATTAGGTTGTCTGTTACAGCAATGAATACTGGTCCTAATGAGCAGGATGTGCTATGACAAACTGCACATGTCTCCAGGGAGGAGTATGAGGTTTCACACAGAAATCAGCTGGTTGATTGCCACAAAGATTTCCAATTAAACTTTTCCAAAGGCTTCAGCGCTGTTCACTGGGAAGAAGAAAAAAGAATCTGGTTTAGAGGGAGCAATAATAAATGACATTTATCAACAAATTTGATTCACCAGGTCTTTTTCTTTGCAAACATTCAAAGCACGCCGTAAATGTGACTACAGATTATCAGTAAACTACAGCATATGAACACTACTGCTGTGTAAATCATACTTACCTGGTGGCTTGTGAAAACTTGCTCTGCTAACAAGAACAAAGCGCAGTTTCAAGAAATCTCTCCTCTTTAGCCGTGTTGCTCAGGTATAAATTAATTTCCCTGCACGCTAGACACATAATTCTTAATTCTACAAATAGTTACTTGCTTAACTTTAATCACAAGATAAATCAATAGTCTTTGCTGAGATTACTGATGCAAGTAGTTTCATAGCAGTGTGAATTTGTGGCCAACTGCCACACAAAGAAGAATTGCTGTACTCTGAAAACAAAGGGGAATAACAACATCTGTTCCCCTTCACACCATTATTCCCAGTAAAACATACAAACTCTGGTAGCAAAACATATCATCTTACACTATCATTTCATATATTATTTTACAATTTTGGGATTGGCTTTGGTTTGAATTTTTTTTCTTGATCTTGAATGCTAAAACAACATGGGAAAAGACCCTAGATATTCAGTTTGTTTATTAATGCCGTTTAAAACAATATTTTCATTTTACGACAAGAAGCAGCATTACCTTATTTTATATTGCAGTGTGTGATGGAATAAGCAAACATGCACTTGCGAAGGACTCATACAACCTTTAGTTACGTTCTAAGTGTATTTAGAACACACATTTTTAGGGTACAATGGAGAAGAATTTTCTTTGCTCCATTTAATTCTCCTCTTGCATTGGTGTTCCAAGAATTAGTGTTTGCTGGGAGCAAAAACAATTTTGAGAATTCCTGACCCAGGAGCTTTATTTGCTCAGCTTTCAGTTGTTAACAATAGCTAAATTATATTCTACCAAGATTCATGTTTCAGCCAAAATTTTTATTCCCTCAGATTTCTATCACCATCTTACAGTCCACCTTGGAAATGGCAGTCACAGGCAATAGCAAAATAGTAAGAATATTTTGGAGTTTTTTTTATTCTATAGTGTAATAAGGCCAATTGAACAAGATACCAGCAAAACAGTAAGAACAATGCATTCAATGTTTTTCTTTAGCACAAACTAGAAGTGCAGAGAGACTAATCTTAAAAATGTCTTAAAAAAAAAAGAGCAGGCCAGAAGGTTATGGCTTCACTGTGTTTACACCTAAGATAATACAAGAGGAGTTCACTTGTGTAAGAAGTCAAATATCTGTATAATTTTAAATCAATATAAAAAGAACACTTTTTGCCCAGGAGAAAGTTACAGCTCTTGGGTCTTAATCTAGTTTGCATGGGACTAAGATCAAGTAAACTGCATGACAATTGATAGAGAAAAGTTTTGCTCCCTAAGCTCTAAAAGCTGCCAGCAATGGTTCCCAAACACTAATAAATGCTTCAGCTAAGTTGTTTTTTGCAGAGTACTTGGTGGTTGCAGAAATACAAATTCACCATCAGAGTGCACGTGCAGACTTACCAGACGCTGCAATTGCCACTAACTAAGAAAAACAGCAAGGTGAGAGTAGGAAACAACATGCTGCAATTGTACCATGTACCTTTAGGGTTCCTTAGCCACTTCTTCAGGTGTCTTGTCCTCCACAGAAACTGAAAATGGAGACAAAACACCAGTAAGAAACATCGGAAACAACTCATTTGACAACAAATAGTTAAGTCAGTTGTTTCCTTTAGCCCAAAGGATCCACTGGACTAATGGGATACAATTTACAAAGTCACATTTGGTATGCAGATATATTTCCTTTTAACTTTCTGATTTTAATTGTTAAAGAGTTCAGAGGCCAAACTTCTAAACTCCTTTAAAAATCTCTGCAGTGATGATTTTAACACATTTTTCTTCGCATCCAATTATATCATTCAACTTCAACGGCAATATAAGAAAAGATCATTTATAGCTGCATTGAAACACTGTAAGGTTTACAAATATCACATGCTCTGTATTTTTCTTGACAGCAATGTAATTTATGAAAATTCGGTCTTTTAAATTAAGCCACATGTTTTCATAGGGTGTTAAGTCACATGCAGCACAAAGGAGGATTTCTTGTTCTTAATGAACTCCTAGCCCCTTCGCAGGGCACTGAGCTCAAAACATTCCCATGGTCCAACTTAGTAATGCCTATTTCTACTGCCCTGCAAATAATTTCAAAATTAAATGTTCTGCTAACACCACAAGGGCAAGCACAGTCATCAGTAGCAGACACTTTGCATCATTCAAGTTCTGTACGTTCTTGCAGTTCATCAAGGCCAAGCAGCGACTAGTGTTTTTCACAGACAAAACATTTCAGACCCAGCTGGACTCCTGCACCTTCTGACGTTCGCCCCGACTCCTCAGCATCAATGTCCTGGTTCCCTGAGAGTGTGTCAGAAATCT
The DNA here is from genome assembly GCF_037038585.1 of Patagioenas fasciata. Classification (NCBI taxonomy): domain Eukaryota; kingdom Metazoa; phylum Chordata; class Aves; order Columbiformes; family Columbidae; genus Patagioenas; species Patagioenas fasciata. Next base: position 62,595,599 of record NC_092523.1, on the reverse strand, counting down.
CTTGAGCTGCTGAGGCTACTCCTTCCTCGACAGCATCTGAGTTTTCCTCGTGGGTAGAAGAAGCTGCAACATCCAAGACTTCACTCACAATTTCTATGAATCAAATTAGAGAAATAATTGTCTTGTCTTTCCATTCACCTATGCAAATGAAGGAGAGAAGTCAGGGCTCTCTCAGTGTGAAGTACCTGACTAACATAGGTATTTGAATTAATTGAAGGCAACAGAATCTATGAGATGTATAAATCTTATCATGCAAATAAAAGTTTGCAAGTGGAATTCCAGAGAAAGTCATGACCAGTGTCTGACTCTCCCCAACCCTAGGGCAGAAAACTATAAACAAGAGCTATTTTCATTTCTTTAGATAAAGGTACATATTCTCTAAAGTATGTATTATCTTACAGATGCCCTCATTTTATTTTCTGATTTCTGTCAAATTATTAATGATGTGCAAGAAGGTAATTGTAAAGTTTCCTTGGAAATAATCCTAGTCTGATCAACACCACAGGACATTACACGCACTCCCCATAACCTTGCAAAGATGTCATGAGTAGTTTTAATGTAGAAGTGTCCCAACACCAGGCTGAAGCGTCAGGCTGCAATTCCAGTGTAGCATGATTGCCAACTAGTCATTTTTCAATACTCCTTAGGAATAAAACAATCTATCTGTATACAAAGTCCATAATATGGAACGCGTCTATATACTAACTGAATTTTGAAGCAGCAACGGGAAAAACAAAACAAAACAGGAATTGCTACCTTTGTCTGTATAGGAAAGAGCTACGCTATAAAAATAGTATTTTTAAAATTCAGAAAATTAGATTTTACAGCTAACATCACTTGATGTAATGCAGCATATTTGCTGCGGTAATTAGATGCCGGGTTTGAGTTTGCAAAATCAAACATTCAGTTCGAACTTTCTCTCTTGTGTGTTTGATCTTTCTAATTTTTTTTTTTTTTATTTCTTGTAATGCCTCAGTGTTTAATTTCTTTCACATTAAGAAGAGGAGACCAGTAAGCAAGTAAAAGGAGCAACATGGACTTTCCTGCTTTTTAATAAAACCTCTCTTCCTTTGAAAGGGAATTGTGTTTGCCACCTACCTGCTTGAAAACAAATGTTAACACTTATACCACTTGCACTGAATGATTTGTCTCTGGTCCAAAATATGGTGGATTCCTCACCATGTATCCATCCAGGTCTCTGCAGAGTAGCTGTCACTCCCTAAAATACAAAGGGCCTTGCTGCAACACAGATCATGTTTCTGAAAACCTGTGTCTGTAGATACGAGTAGTTGTCCTTGGTTACCACAGAAAACTCTAGATAGTAACTTTATTTGAGTGGCTTGCACATCTGTTCCTTGAGGACACGTGGCTGGAGTATTGCAGGAGCCACCTTCCTGGTGCCACAGCTGAAGTGGTCTTTCCCAGAAGAGAAAGCTGCAAGTAGCTCATGATCTGGACACACATGAGCACAGCCATGTGTGCTCACATGTGCTCACAGCAGCTTACACCAGTTCATTATGCATCCCTCAAGGCATCACCTCCAGCAAAGATTCAGACTGGCCCATGAAGATTATTTTGGCACCACTCCTTTGCAAAGTGTCTCTTGATGCTTTGAGCACCATGAAGATAAATACCAGTCTATGACCATGAAAGCTACTCTGAGCATCAATCTGACATACCAAAAAAGATCTCTGTATTTTCTGGTGGCTTGTACGTGGTTCAGTCTTGGAACAAGCACTCAGCATCCCGCTCACAAGGTGAACATGTTTTTCTCTGTTCTTGGGAGGTGCTGTGATCCCAGGAGAACACCAGATGGATGATGACCTGGCAAGCCGAGAAGGAGTTCCCCACCTCTTTCAGAATCAGGACAACCATATCACCCCTTCTCTGCTGGAGCCCCTCACACCCTCTGCTGCTGACCAGCCAGTAGTACAAAGCATTACGAAGTTTAGAAACTTCTCCTTTTTGTTTCTCTGAATGTTAAATTTAATCTCAGTGCTGTGCTATTCCCTCCTTTTTTTTTTCTTCCATTTTTTTTAATCTGCGTGCATTTCATATTTTTTTCAGTCCAGCTTCATCTCTCACAGTTGTTTCATGTAAAATCCTGCAGTAACATCCTATTTCATAAGAGATTTTAATCTATGGCTGGTACAATGATGACTCATTTTCTGTAATCTTTCAAAAAAGGATTTCACTTTACTAACTGTTCAGTTATTGCAAAGTTGTTAATCCCGTCATGATGCTCTACAGAAATCAATAGATGTAATTGAAATCAATTCTATATTCTATTTAGTATTCCATCAAATACTAAAAAAATTGAGCTTCCATATTTTTTCAAGATAGACTTGTAGAGGAGTTACAGCTTCTTAACTGGTTCTGTGTTATTTTCTGAATGCTGATCAATTTGAAATTCTGAAGTCCCCATGTTTTCCTGTGCAGCGATGACTACGACCCATTTTCTCTATTTACATCAGCTTGCTTACAACTTCTACAGGCTTTGGCTGAACAAAATAATCTGCATTGTGCAACTGCTTCTGTGCAATGAAGACACACAATATTTAAGTGCTGTTGATATTATGTTTTCCACTGAATGCCCAGCTACTTCGTTATAGATATTATACAATACTCCTTCAGCTCCTTAACATCTTTAGCACCCACTTGCAGCACTCTGGTTAAATTGGTCAGTCAAACGATGATTCACTACAACCCATTCAATTTTAAAACTGCTAAAAATAGTAATGTTCTTGATTTTTTTGGTTTCATCTTATATTCTCAAAAGTGTTTTGTTTGTTTCTTCCCCCACTCCCCCTCTTCTCCTTAATCTGAGAGGGGCAGGGAGGAACCTCATATCATTCATCAGTAGCATTATTTCACTGGGTGTTTTGTCCCATTGCCCCCAAATCTTAATAGAATATATTACTCTACAGAATTTATATGCTTCATAGTTTCATACAAACTATTATACCCAGTAGCAAAATCTCAGCCTTTGTGTATAATATTACCTATTTTTCCTGAAAGGGTGATATTTATTTTTCTTATGCCAACACTAAGTTTCCCTCTGAGATAAGTAGCTAAGTCCTAGTATCAGTGGCTACAGTTTTCTTCAGTTTTGCCAGGTATTTGAATATACTATTGCATTGAATTAAGAGCTTAACCTTCTTGTGCATTCAACAAAAGATAACAGAAAAGGACTTCGAGCCTCAGAAAAATCATACTAATCACATTTACTAGCTGTAAACTAATCATGGTTACTAACTGCATATCAGTGGTTAGCCTTTGCATATTGCATAAACAGCTGTTCTGAAGCATTCAAAGGGATTTTAACATACTGAGGATTTTGAGGACATAAGTCCTCAGGCTGGTTAGGCCCCTGACATATTTCCACTACACAACCATCAGTACATAACTCAACATCTTTGTAATATCCATTGCTTACATGTAACACTGAACCCTAGTAAAAGTATGACCTGTTTCTGCCCTGGACAGTTATACGCACTCTCAAGTGGTCTTTAGCTCCTCTACCTTACAAAATAACCATTTTGAGAAGAAACACATCCTTCCAAATTGCACATGAGGGAACAGAACATGACGGTGCAGCACCAGCAGCACATTACACATGCACCAAACACAATACCAAACCATTTATGTTATGAAAACACATCTGGTTTGAGTTGAGTAAATACAGAAGAGGAAATTGATTTTACAGACAAAGGGAAATGAAGTTTTTGGGGTGTGGTGTTTTTTTTTTTTTTTTTTCCAATAAGGCAGTGGCACTAGGAAGCTTCAGTAGCTTATTAGTGTGACATCCGACATCTAGTTCTACCTAGAAATACAACTTTTAGGAAGCTATCCCTATCATTTCAGGGGAAAAATTAAAAAAAAGCTGCCTCCTGTAGTCTTCTAAGAGTAAAAATTGTGTCTTTAAAGTGCTACAGCTGCAGCACTGGAAGCACAGGACTCTACATTTCTGTGCATTCACAGTAGAACAGAAAACATTCCAAATCCAGAGCACTTCTGCATCCTCATAACCTTCAATTGAATTGTCTGAATTTTGGTGAGCTCAGCATTCCCCCAGCAGACCAAAAAAGCATAAGCAGGGACTTGTATGACCTGTATAACTGACTGATCTTTGCTCCAGCTAATAATAAAAAAATAACAAACCCCACATGCACAGATTGACTTTCTCCTGCTAATAATAATGATTTTTTAAAACCCAAACAAAATAACAAACAGCACAAAACCAACAAAAAACCCCATGCACATGGACTGCCTTTCAGAACCCAGATCCTACTGTTTGCATAGTCTCTTCCTGCAAAGCTTTCAAGCATTTAAAACAAGCTTTTCAACTTCCCAAGTGAGTTTTCATGCAGAATCAGCCTGGGGTTTTTGTATGGAACACAAAGCTTTAGCCTGAAATTAAACCAGCTCACACTGTCAATCATGTCCTGTCACCTGGGAAACTCCATGCTACAGGGGACAACCTTGAGCAGGCAGGTGTAAGGGAGATATGAAGCAAACTGAGCTGCCACTAATGATGGTAAGTGAAATCTTCCAAGAACTTGGTTCTTGCAAGAATTTTTGTAGAAAATAGTGTTTCTGATGGCATTTCTACAGGGCATATATTGCCAGGCTTTAGCAGTCAGTGTTCATACATCTGAATTTTCCAAGTCACTGCATACCATGAATCATGTGTGAAAGCCAAAAAAGCAAATGACCAATTGTCCAATATGTACATATTATTTCATATGTCAGCTTTCATTGACCAGAATTGCTGAAGAGAGCAATAGGAAGGGATCAAGAAGAAGAAACAAATAGTTTACTACTTACTCTACTCATCTGCAGTCATGTCAGCATTGCCCAGAGGAATAAGCAGACAAGCTGGAAGTGAAAAGTTCTGTCTAAGCAAGCCTGGACTACTCCTGGAGCAGGATACCTTCCTCTCTTACAACACTGAAGTTTCTTTAGTGCTCATTTAAACAATTGCTTTAAAGCTTAGGGTGGCCCTTAAAAAAAAATAATCAACCATCTTCATGTGAGAGGTATTCACACTTCCATTGAAGTAACAGCTAGTTGGCAACTACTTGTTAAGAAAACAAACAAATCTTATTTTACATGTAGAAAGAAATTATTCTAGAAAGGAAATAACTGCTTTCCTCCTTCCTCAGGCAGGTGAAACACTTTACATAGTGAAAGAAATACATCTTCCTCTTAATGTGCAAAAACGAGGGGAAACTGCCTCTCACGGAGCAGCATTAAAAGAAGAAAAAGTCCAAGTTTTTAAAAAAGTGAGGGGACACTCTTGGAATTCAGAATTTTGCACCTACAGCAAAATTTTTACCACCTTTGGCCAGTCAACTCAGCACCACTGCAATACTGTCCTTGTTCAGAGTGCTTTTGTGTTGAAACGTTTGATTATTTTTAGTATCTATTAATACCAATTCACAGAGGACTGATGCAAACAGCCAGTAGGCATAAGTTAACAAAATTTTATGTTAGACTTTTAAATCTATCCAGCCTTTAAGCTTTTACCTTGTATTTTTAAGTGGCTTCATAAGTATGTTTTTCTTATTTACAATACATATGGAAAAGAGCTGTTCCAGATTGTATAATGAAAGCTATGTTCAGTTTTATCCTTGCTTGGGAAGAGGTAGGGATTTTTTTTTTCCCCTCCCAGGTTGGAAGTTTCATTACAAGATCATGCAAGATAACCACAGCATTCTCAGGGGTACAGCTTATATTCTTTTCCCCAGTTCTGTACTTCCCTACTAATGTATTTAAAACTATCACATTTTGATTCTAATTCTAATCCTTTGATTAATTTTAAAAGTGGTATTTCCAGTTAGAAACAACAACAACAAAATCTGAACAGGCACTGGTTTCCTGCAATTGTAAAGATATTTTAAAATACACTTTTCTAAGCGAAGCATTTTACTTAAAGCAGTAGCCTTCATATCATTATTTTTTTTTAATCGTCAATAGGAGGCTGGTATCTCTAATGCAGAATGTCAGATTCGATTACTTTTAAAAATACTATTTGCAGAAGAATTTGGCTTTATAAAGCTAAAATAATACAAGTCAGCCAGCCTAATACAAATGGAATCTGCCTGGAGCACACAAACCAAAGCTGGAGTACAAAAGAAGGCTTTGATATTTCAAGCTGCCTATAACATAACCAATGCCACAGTTATTCCAAAGGAAAAAAAAAAACAAAACACAAAAACCACAACACAAAAACAGCAAAACCCAAACACGTCAGTTTTAATTGTGAAAACAAAAAATATTTCACTTACTGTTTTTTAGAGAACTAATCATACCAGAACCTGACACTTTTCTTCACCTAATCTCCTCAGGCTGAAAAGCTTCTCTTCAGTAAGCTCCACATAGGGTCTCAGGATGTCCTCTGAAATGTTATGATCAACAGAGCAAAAAATTCCCTGTTCCTTTTTATAGTTTAAAGACACACTAATGGAAAACTGACAGTGGAGTAGAAATCACTTTTTAAAAATCAAATTCTACCATGTTTAAAAAGGAATTCAATAACATCTTTGCGAGAGACTGCAAAATAGTGCACAAGAGGTGGGATAACTCGCTCCCCCAGATCTAATCCAGAGGAGAACACAACAGTAGCCGTAAGGAACTGTGATTCCCTTTAAGACCAACTTAACACATTCTGGTTCCATCATACCTGCTTTAAGAGAAATGGAAATTACGTTTGTTCAACAGTGGCTTTTGTTCTAACTCCTGAGATGGCCACCTCAGGAACAGGAAGGGGGGGAAATAATCATCACTAGGTCAGTTTGGCACAAAACATGCAAAACTGTGTACACAGCCCTGTGAAGTAAGCAGATGCTTCAGGCTTTGTTGGCCAAGAAGACAGGGGGAGCTCACTACACAAGGCTTGCTGATACCACCAGGAATATCCCAAGCACCAGGAACATCACTCAGGACTATTTGAAATGCTCTCCCTCTGCTCAGTGGCCTTTCATTCAGTGACCATTTAGCATTATAATCACCTAGAGCATGTCATCCATTTCTTTACAAACTTTACACTTAACACTTAAACATTGTTCTTTTCAAGCCAAATCTGTAGGATGATTAACCACAAACCAACACTGTGAATTCAGCACTTGAGTTTCAGGTGAGAAAAAATAAACCTCTCAGCTCTACATGCTAAACCGAATCATGGAACTAACCATTATTTAGAAAAGCACTGGTTATTTTTCAGTCCCATCAGTTCCTTGAATGTGCGGGACAGGAACTAGTGGCTGGCAACTGCTGAAGCTCACATTGCTCTCAAGAAATCGTTTGTGCAACTACACTGGCCCAGCCATTCTCTGTTTGGACAAAAAAAGAATGCAGTCACAACCTTCCCTACCTCGCAATACCTCGTGAAAGCCCATGGGTGTCAGGAGCTTCCTCTCTTTGACATTGCAGCCATTCCATAAGCTAAAGCCGAAACAGAGGTTCAGAGCCCAAGGTCTTTGAGAAACTGACAACCAGAAGTACACAGGGATTCCTAATAATCCTGTCATTATAAAAATACGAAAGCTTTTTCTCTTTGCAAGCCAACCATAAGTAATCCAAATAAAAATCCATGATGTTCAGATGAGTGCCTAAACCATGGCGTTATGATGCACTTTTTCAAGAAAATAAAGTTTCTTCACTGCATACAGCAAGAAAAGAACAGCTTCATTCAACCAAACACTTCACAGGCTGCTTGTGCCTAATTTAGGTCACTAGGTCCTAAGAAAATCCTCATTAGTTCATATTAATGACCAAAGACTCACTTGAAGAGAGTTTATTCTACAATTAATTATTAAAAAAGGATTCAGATATGCCTGCAGTGATCAGAATAAAAGCACAATACAGTGCATACCACATTAATCCAGAGTCCTTTATAATACTTCATACAATTTTAAATATATTGGTTTTCTATTCTGCAACAAGGATTTGTAGCAATGAGAAATAATTTACATTGTGTTTGGTTGGTTTTCTTAAACAAACATCTAGCTGCTGATGGGAATGGATCACCAGGAAAACCAGTACAAGTTAATATAAACAGCATATGTGAAAACGAGATCATAATTTGATTTATTAAATCCTTCAGAAGTTCTAAAAAAGCCTTTTCATTAAAGTTAGGCATTTTTTAACACTCCATACAAAGCCATGCACCAAGTTTTACTCACATTGTTTTTCAAAAGAGCAAAGTTCAGCATGCTGTTTTTTGAAAAGCGTGTTTCTCTCTGCAATGAAAAACGCTAACCAAAAATTAATATAAAAATCCCATCATTACCACCATTGTGGTTTGAACTGCCACCACAGGAGTACAGAAAGGAGTCCTTGTTGCCACTAACAGTATTACTCTGCATGCTGTATTTACGGAAAATTTTCATATAACACAGGTACTACTACTTAAGGTGAAGTAAATGCTAACAGGCTTTGTTGACCAACCTGAGTACTTGCTTTCCAATTTAAAGAAATAAAGTTATTGTTGGAAAGACATTTATTTTATGAAGTTCTCCCCCACTTATTTGTTTGCACTCTTAGCTGGGAAGTTCTAATATGTTGTTGGTTTTTTTCATTTTACCGGAATCTTCCTCCCCAGCCCAGTTAATGCTGTAAAATTCTCTTTTCAGCTAAGCTGATCAAAACTGAACAGTCTCTCCCTTTACTGGCTTGTGTCTTCAGATATTCACAACTTTTACAGAAGTATTTTCTATAATAAATACCAATCATATTCCTCCTACAGAGATTTTTCCAGTTATGCTATGACAACTCACCTACAAGCTCAGTTTTATGGAAGAAAAACAGGAGGTAGAGATAAGAGAATAGTGGTCAGGGTATGGCAGTCAGAGAGATGTAAGATAAATGCAGCAGCCCAAGGGACAGATAAAGAAAGTGATAAATGCGAAGCAGAAATACCCCACAGAAGTTCCACAGATATGGATACTTCCCCAGTAGGATAAAATACACATAATTCAACTTTCTAGAGCCTAATCTAGATAGCTTAGTCTACCATAATCAATGAAGAGGAAAAAAATCCTCTACAAGGAGATTCAGAATAGAAAACCTTTATTACAGTTGGTAATAGAGCACAAATTTTATCAGATGATATGAATACTTTCCCTGGTTCTATTTGTCTTCCATTACAGCAGCCTTCACCTGGAGACACATTTAATGTAATGAAGTTCTACATATGACGATGACAAATAATAGGCCTGTTATGAGATGCTTCTGACCTATACAAGCAAGGTTGAGAAGAGATTAAAAAAAAAAAAAATTATTTTCATGAGGTCCAGCTGTGAACAAGTGGTATAATCATAAGGGGTAAGGTCTGCCCAGCCCTATCCATGCTGCACCTCACCCCAACACCTAAGGCTGTAAAGAGCTGCAGGTTGCACAGCTTTTCCTCCTTTCTCCATCTCACACAAAAAAAGCTGAGCAGGACGTGTTTGTTCTACTGAGCAACATCGTTCTGAAAAGCTCTTAATATGCATGAGCCATTGCAAATTACTTCGAGGACTTTTCGGCAATCTCCAAAATACTCCCAGTGTCACAGAATAGATGGGAAAGCATTTGAATGCACATCCAGAGTTCGGTAACTTACCAAGCAAAAACAACATACTCTGATGGCGTCACGTGTTTCTGTCTGCTTGGCATCACTGTGCGATCGCGTCAGCAAAAGTCCCGTCCAGAAAGCAGTAACTCCTGTCCAGCACAGCCTGTATTTGTTTCTCTAGGCTGCAGACAAATGGCATTGTAATGCCCTTCGAAGCTTAACATGGAAATATGGGCACATTCACACACTAATCCCCCCAAAAACTAGTTACTCCAATAGTGTTTGAAATAATAAACAAAGAATAGATCATATCCTACGATACTGACAAAATTAGAAAATAACCTATGCTACAGAAGCCCAAGAAGGCACGTTTTCAGACTAATTGCTTTTGCAGTTGATAAGGCCAAATCCACACGCCTCAATACTAGAGTTGGAGAAAAGTTTATAGCACCAACCGAAAAACTAGAAGTCACTAATGCAACAACACTGCCTCATCCAAACAGCACCTTGTCAATCTGTGCATTCATGGTCTTCATTTATAGTGTACACTAAATTGAGAACAGTAGGAATCTTACCAACATCAGGCAGTAACCCAGAGTGACAGTCCAAGTAACAAAAAAGTACAGAAGATGAAAATTTAAAGGAAGCTAAATCTCGGGAACAGAGTTACATGGCATAATGCCTTTTTTTTTTTTTTTTAAGCAACAGCATTTCCCAAAATTTCAGATACCAGTAGCGGGTTGAAAACTGTTTAAATTGAGGCAAGGAGATAATTCCAGCCAGATATAATTGTAATTAACTTTCTAAAAATGAAATTAGCCTAATTAAGTACCAATCTCCAAGATTTGAGGTTTTTTTGCTTTGGTCTGGGTTTTTTGCACAGCCATGTATAGTAACACATTGATGTTATTTGTATACATATGTATATATACATACTGGAGCTGGAGATGAACATCCATTGGCTGCATACTTTGCACTTCCAAACATATTACAGAAAGTATTAGAGATTAAAAGAAACAATTGCATTTGAAAAAGCAGAGTTTCATTGGTAATGATAAAAATTCTTGCACCTTCATCTGTAGAAGTAACATCAAGCTATCAACAAAACTAATAAAAATTATTTAAATAAATATTATTTTTCAAAGGAAGTCTGCTTTTCCCTTGGAAGTTCTGAAAGAAGAATACTTCTCTTCCTCAGTAAAAAACGTGGATACGCTTTCTTTTTCCCTCTAAATGGAGAGAGCACAAATGATGAAGATGGTTAAATGCAAAACTGGAAGGTATTTCCAGAAGGATTTTAATTATAAAATTATTTTAAAAAACCCCACAGCTGTTTACTGCACAGAAACACTGAACAAAGTGGTACATACAGAGTGGAGGACTTTTGAATCAAAATACCACCTTATTCTATTTTAAACATCATGTCAATGGAAATGAGCCTTTACATAGCTCAAAGGAAAGAGACACTGGTTTAAGCTTGCGTGTGCGAGACCACGTGCTGCTTGTTTAAACCTTCACGCGGTCCAGAGCCAGAGACACCCACCATCTCCTCAGAGACCAGAGGTAAGAACCACTTCAGCGGCCTTGCTGTTCTACTGCAGATGGGCTGAGATGAGAGCGAGGAGCAGAGGAACACTAACGTGACCTGGCAGCAGGAGAATCTGCAGACTTTGCAGCCTCCCAGGGCAGGATTCAGGTTACACAGAAGTCACAGAACCTCACATGAACTGCTTATGAGATTCACAGGGTTCACCCTTCATTTAGGCACACCTGTTAAGAACAATTACTTACACCAGTCTTCACCAAGCACCAGTGGCACGAGAGAACTGTTCTCAGAAGCAAGTTTTAACAACCAAGTAATGCACAGGAGAACAGACAACACTACATCAGGAAGAACGCTCCCTTGCTTTAGAAACTAGTAATTACTGAGGTCAAGTACAATGTTTTAGTTAATACACAATATCCTGATTAGAGGGTGGAAGGAAGTTGGCTGAAACAACATGCAGAAGTTTCTCAATAATTTTATATCCCACCAGTTCATTTCCACCAGATTTACCACACAGCAAAGAATAAGCACTGCAGCAAGATTTGACAGAGGACACCTGAAATGATCCTCAGAATCCCCTGTAAATATCAGCATAACAGAAGTGCCATTCTAGTGTCATTTTCTTCAGTAAGTATGTTGCCAGGAAAAAACAGATCTAAGAAATCAGTTTCTAAATAGCACATCCACTTCCAGTCAACACCAGCAATAATTAACAGTTACAAAACATATTGACTCTTACAAGTGACCACTAACTACGTGAAGTCACCACATCTACAATTAGATCCTCAGACTTAATCCACTTATGCACAATGTTTCTCAGGGAAGATTGTAGCTGCTTCCTCTTCAACAGAGCAACAGGAATATTTACCATACGGAAGATCCTACCCTATCCAACAGCTAACAAATACCTCCAGATAAGCAATGTGAACGGAATATTCAACCACTTCCAGATACAAGCAAGTGCTCACTCCTTAAAATGAAATTTTACAATTGCTCGGTAGAGCTACAGAGGTAAACACTGCAAGACATGTTAAAACATTATCTCTTAACAGAACTGATTCACTAATCTTAACATATACCATACTACTTCCGCTCTAAATGAAATGGTCTAAATATTTCACAGAAATGGAAATTTTTAAGGATTTAGGTATTTAAAATATTTTGTATATGTAAACAGTAATATACTTACTTGTACTTTTTATTGCTATATTACCTTCAGCAGGTTGGACCAAGTGTTGTTTCAAAATGTCATTTGTAATGGATTGTTTTGCAGACAAGTACAGGAGCTATTCTGGCATGAACTAAATCCCATTCATAACTAGAGCTTTCATAAAAGTCAGACATCTGAAGTGCTGCACCATTTCTCAAGTTCATTTGTTGAAAATGCAATTAAGATGCATCCATTCCACACCAGAGTCATCAAGGAAAAAGGCAAAACCAGTTCCAGAATCGGCTAACGCTTTTCGAAGGTGCTATGATAACCTCCCATGGACTAGTAGTCAAAATACTTTAAATCTTAGTTTGACTTGCATTTTAGAGATATTCTCTCAAGTAGATGTTTGTTTTCTAAAAGCAAGTAAAACATAGATGTGCAGTAAAGATTCCATGTTTAAGTCAAGATGAAAACCCAGTGTATGCAATACTTGCTACTGTCACAGCGAAGTCTTCCCTTCCAAAGCAAGAACTGGAGTGAAGTTTCCCTCTCATGATAGGCTCACAAGTTTGTTATTGTGTTTTAACTGAAGACACAAGATGCAAACATTTGCTGCCTTCCCTATCTACTGACAAATTTCAATTTTTGTGTGTCCCTTCCAACTTTAGCTTAACGAATAAAGATGTAAAAGTATAATTCATTGCTCTATACTTACAGGTTAGCAGTTAAAAAAAAAAGTGAGATTGCTAAAAAAAAAAAATCAAGTTAAATTATAACCCCATGTTTCATGCAACTTATGGATAGGTTTGCATCTCTATTATTGTGATTTTTAAAAAGTATATTAAACCAGAATATTTCAAAACCCCTGACAGTTAAAATACTGGATATGTAGCCACTAAATCATGTAAGTGCTTAATACTAATTTGATGCTTTATCAAATTTTGAAACTTTTAGCCTAGTATACCCTTAACACTGAGTTCACAACAACATTTTGTTTGCTATGCAAGATTACGTTGACATTACATGGGCAGAACTGCTATAATTCTATAGGGTGAGTATCTTAGGAACGGCCAGGGAAATAAAGTCAGTTTTGATGCTTTGACAAACCCTTAAGGACTAGGACACTGAAACAACTGTTGAGCTGATCATATTACACACTGACCTTCATGTAAGATCTTAAAGAAACAGAACAGGGTAGTAAAATAAACTTCTCATTCTACTAGCTTTAGACAGTAACTCTGGTGCCACAGGCAGCATGCTTTTAGAGACACTGATTTAATAAATCTAATTACCTTATACTCATGATATGTCAAGGTGACACCTGAATTAGATTTCGCTGTAGGACAAACTCCATTAGGAATACTGTCATTTGTTCTTAACATTCTGTAGCAAGAGGCAGAGTTTTAGAACCCACAACACAGACACGCAAAAACCGCAATCGTAAGTTAACCTTGCACTGTAGCAGCTTCTGAATTAGCAGCAACTTCCACATTAGCAGCAGGTTCCTGCTGTGCTTCCTCCACAGCAGGGGATGCCTCTGGAGCCGGTAAGTCATTCTCCCCTCCAGTTTCTGGGGATACCCCAGAACTCTCATCCTGTGCTGCAGGTTCCACAGCAGCCACTGTGTCAGCCTCGTCCGTGGCTGTCTTCCCTTCAGTGACTTCAGCCATCTCTTCCTCATCACCTTTTAAGGATTTATTTAATACAATAAAGAGAGTAAAGTGCATGCATACAACACAAATTCATCAACTATTTCTTAGCATCATCATCATTTACATTTAAAATGGGAAGCTAAGCTTTGGGACCAGAATTTACAAAGTCAATAAATCAATAATTAATCCCCCCATATTGCCTAATCTTGCACCAAAAAGATGTTTACAAGTAGAGGAAACCATATGCTTAATTACTGAGCTTCATAACTGTTTTAGTGTAATAAGAAAATAAACTGTGACTTAAAGCAAGTGACTGCAAGAGGTGGGAGTGCAGGGATTGATCAGAAAGGACCACACTGAAGTATTGCTCCAAACCCACTCTGCTGAAAGGACAGGTGATAACACACTCACGGGCGTCACAGGGAGCAGGATTCTTGCCCTGTTCACACCCCATAGTGGGGTTACCACACTGGGAATAAGATATTTGCAACCATGCCTAGGAGCTCTTATGAAGTTTATTACCAATCAGGCTCACAACTCTGAAGCTCTGCAACCCCCACGTGTGCCTCCAGTTCGTGCAGGGCTATTTTCAAGGTAGGCTAGCTTGGCTGGCAATAACTACAATAACACAGAGCACAACAAGTGATTAGTTTTTAGATTGGTTTCATGCCATCTCTTAGCTCTATGATGGCACAAGTACTCTGCTATCCCTATTCACCCTGCTTTCTTTAAAGCTATATTGATTGCACCAACATCACACTTGGGAGTGCATGAGCCATGGCACTCAAGTGAGAAAGATAAGGTCTGTTGGTGGAATAAAACAGTGAGCTCTTATTGAAACTAGGCATAGAAGAAAGAAAATAACTTGCTAATTTCAAGTGGTCAGCATTTACCTTAACAGAAATAGGACCACTCATGACTGATCATTTACTTTTTGCAAGTCCCAGCTGTCTTTCAAAGACTTGTCTAGACTGCTGTGGGTCACATTCTTTAGAATCTGAAAAACCCAGTGTTTCCCAAGCATGCGTTACTTCAAACTCAGCTGAGACAAGTCATGAATAACTAAGAGCACAAAGCCACAAAGATGGACAAACACCATGCAAACATGCACTAAAATCAAGTTAACAAAATAAAGTTGTATAGCAAGTGTTCATTGCAAGTTTACCACTAGAACCAGCTCACCATGTGAGAAAATAGAACTGGAAATAAAGTTTGCAATCCAGTGTATAGTAAGTGAGAAGAGAAAGGAAAGAGCTTAAAGAAACACAGTCAGAATTTATTTTATTATTTTATATCTGTTTAAAAGCTAAACAGATGAATTTTAATTCTTTGTTTTCTTATGCTAGGCAAGCCTATCTTTTTGTGTTCAGGTTTTAACACAAGTCTATCCATCGCTCAGTAAAAATCGAAGCTTTCTATTATGCAGTCTGACCATGTCCCTTTAAGAAAATGCTACATTTCAAAAAACTAAATTGATTTCACAAAGAACAGACTAACAGCCAAGCTCAGCATTCAGTACACTTTATTGGACAGTCAAATATAGAGTGCATTCATTCAGAACAGCCAGCTATCATCTCAGAACTGCCTTCTACAAAGCAGATTCAGTAATAAAATCAATATGGTTTGGCCTTGCAATCATAGGTACTTCTTTTAAAGTCTCACAAGTATGGAGTTTTAGAATAGGAGGTATAAAGTCATTCCAAGGTAGGCTGCAAGGTACGCAATGGTGAACGACTGTCCTTTGTATTTAACTTCCTCAGGTTTGGAAAGAGATTTCCCTTGTATTTTAGTCTGGAAAGTGTAAAAGCAGAGTACAGATTAGAAAGATTGAATCAGCTTGCATCAAGTTAAAAAGAAAAGTAATTGCTAAAAAAAAGGAGGAAATCAGGAATAAGTTTAAAGGAGACATATGCAAATGGAAGACAAAACTCAGCATTCGCTAAATAAGCAAGTAGAATGTTCTGCAAGGAAAGCATCATTTTACAGTTCAAATGATGTCCCAGATTTCCTGCTGCTACTTCGAGTCAGGCTTCTGCCAGTGGCCTTTTAAAACCCCTCTGTACATTTCAGAGTAGCCTTCAGTTAACAAGAGCTACAGAAAATTATTATTAGAACTTTTAAAAAATATCTGATATCATTAATTAAAATACCATTAAATATCACTTCAACCCACTAACAAACACACAAGCCTAGAATAGTATTTGATTGTTTTTCTTGCTTTGACAGCCATGTTTGCTACATGTAGTTCTTCATAATGGATATTTTGGGTTTGGGCACAAGGGGAGAATTTTCCTCAGAATTAGAAACCACTAAAATAATTCAGATCAGGAGAGTCTCTCTCTGATCAGTGGCTCCCTAATATTAAATTATTCCAGCTAGAAAGTTCTACTCTTACTAATGACACGCAGCAAATATGCCATGAATGTGCTGTTTGGCATGCTGCTTTTCTATCCACCATTTCATTTTATTACTAGCACTGTTCTATAGCTTGATTTTATATGACCATAAAAAAAACAATTAAGATTACTTCGAGAAAATAATTTTTAATTGCTTTTATCAGCAATGTTTACTGTGAAAAAGTATAAGGACCAACTGAATCTAAAGAATGCACAGGGAAAGAAGCTGCAGTGGCACTTCTGGGAAAAGCAATACTATGGTAACACTCTGTGACAAGATACACACAAAAATATGACTATGCAGGGAACAGGAAAAAGGGGGAGGAAGAGTGATGTTTATTCTTTTGAGAAAGCACACAGAGGATTCCATAGGAAAAGAATAGAAACCTCTTTTGGGAAAATACAGTTGGGAATGAGGAAGGATTTAGAAGAGCTGATTCAATAGTAGTTTTGTATTGTGAATTGGAATTATCTACTCAGAAGTTGAATTAAAAACTCTGGGTTGAGCATTTATTCAGGAGTCCGATACTGAGAATAATAAAGGAAATGAGTTCCAAATCATGTTCACTGAATGGCCGGATAAATGTTTTGGATTTCTTACTATCAATAATAAAGGAGGCAGCAGTCATCTATCAAGGGTTGCGACTTTCATGTAAATCATAAGGCAGCACAAGGCATCAGATTATGGGATGGCCAGAGTACCTGAAGTCAGAATTAAGTAAATGACAGAACACCGAGTACTCCTAGCCCAGTCTTGGGCAACACAGGTACAGCTTTCAGTGGGCAAACAGCACCCCTGGCTATGCTGGTATCCCACACTAACATTTTGGTAGACTAGGGTTAAAACTCAGTACCTTGCAGAAGTGAACCTTAAGAGAAAAAGGAATATACTGAGAAAAGGGAATATACTGACATCATTTTGAGTGCCCTAGAAGGTTTGCTTAATGCTTTCACACCTGCCATGTTCTTCTGACTAAGTTAGTCAGAATGTAATGAGTGCAATCCTCATTTGTTCCCTAAACAACAGGTGACTAGAAGGAAATATCTACTCTGGTGCTGTTTAGATTTTTCATTTTAGGGTCAGAGAAGGATTGCATTCAAATTCAGGCCAAATTCTCAGCACCTAAGAATCAAGCTTAAAAATTATTATTTCCAGCTGCTTAAGAGAAAAGAAATTAAGGTGTTTTGCCATCTTAAATGTTAAAATCTGTGACTTTAAAGTTCTAAAACTGAAGGTCACGTTATGGAATTTCGAGAATAACTACTTCAAAATAAATAACTTTAGAGGCAGACAATTCAAAGCATTGAAAACAAAATTTAAACTCAGCATACTAGACTCGAATCTGTTCTTTGCGTGGATTCAAACATATTAAATCAATTCTCTAGATGTCAGCATTGGAAAAAAAAAAGCAGCTTCAAGACCTATAGCTTCATTAATTTACTTTTTTAAATAACAACTAAATAAAAATACAAAGATTCTTTAAAAAGCCTTTTTTTAAAATATAATTGCTTTTCCTAGCAAGGCCATGCTTGTCAAAGTTCTCTTTTATATTAGCGCCACAGTAACACTAATTGATGGAGACAGAGACAACATTCCATTACAAGTATTTGAACTAACATGGTCTAATTATTTAAGCATGAAGAGCTAAGTAAGAATTTGCCATACATTTAGGTGATGCCTGCTTTTCATTTAATCCTAAATTTAAATGGACAAAAATAAAAGTTGTGGAACAAGAAATGGGTACTATGTACAACAGTTTTTTAAAAACATAGTATTTTTCCTAGTTCAACACAGCAAGACTGAACTGGGTTCCCTGATAACACATGGCCTGAAGCCAAATTGTTGACTGAGAAAGAGATATTATCACCTTACCCCCCAATAAACAAAAGAACAAAACTGTTTTTGACAGCATTATGCCTTTAGTCAAGTTTCATTAAGCTTCCAGTAAATCAAATGCAAATACCCAATATACAATTAATGGTTCACACATTAACTCTTTCTGTCCAAATAGACTCTTGCAGGTTGCTCACAGGTCAGATTCACTGCCTTGACATTAAGTCCATTCCCAAAATTTGTGCAGATGTTACTTTGTTACAGAACACTGCACAACCAGGGTTGTCTTTACTCCCAGTCACAGAGCTCAGAGGAGGACTTGGACAGGGGTAAGGTCTGATTAGATTATGTAGAAATCTGTTCCACACCCTCGTGTACCTGGGAAGCAAGAGAGAAGACCTCAACTCACCCCTGCCTTTCCGTGACTGAGCTCTCTCATGAAGAATATTCATATGTTCAATATAGTTGCTGCGGGATGAACTGACTACTCTGTAGGCCTGAAAGGAAAACAAAATTTAAAAAAATAAATAAATTGCTATATCCCTACAAAGTTACCAAACAAAAAGAGGGAAGGGGGGAGAAGGGTTTTTAAACCTTTTTTAAACAAGTACTACTGCTCATCTTAAAAGCCATATCAAATTATGCTAAGCAAGGTTAAAAAAAAAAAAAAATCTATTTCACTATAGTAACATATTTATACATTTCATATTTCTCCATCGTTAGAAAGCAAATATAATATACCATGTAGCTTTCAAAGCCCTGCACTGTTTCAAGAATTGAACATAGTATTTTAAAATACAATTACAGTCAGATTACTTTAAAAACAAAACCAACCAAACAAACAAAAAAACCCACAATCAACCAAACAAAACCCTATAGTAAAAAGGTAACAGCAAGAGAATGTATTATCCTTCCAGATACGCGATCATACAAACTTGACATTTTGACTAAGAAGAACCTACTCACCATTCAAGAGGATTATTTTGTGGGAGAGAGAAACATGTACCTCTTTGGGATGTACTAATCACTATCTCACCATGTCAAATCTTGGGAGGGGGTATAAGGAAGCTACAAAATGGGAGCTTTAGGGACATGAAGCAAAAAGTGTGATATATTTAGATGTAGGGAAGGGAATGATTACCAAAAGGCTTGACAAAAGTAGATGTCTACAGAATTCTAACATGCTTTTACTAAGTAATAAATTTTATTAGCTTTCTTTGTGCCCCATTTAACAAGGTTTACATTCTCCCCTTGTGGCTTCAGACATTTTATATCGGTCTTGCCTGCTTCGACATATTCTTAACATTTGTGGTTGACATAGAGAGACCATTCCATCTTTGGACATATCCATTTCACAGAGTTTTAAATATGTTTTCCACTAAGAAAGACAACAGCCCTACACATCAAAGTAACAGTAAAATAGGCAAGCAATGGGCATTGAGTTTCACTAGTTTCCTTGAACTGATTTTAAAGTTAGGCTGTGTTTAACTATGTGCTACGACACCCACATTCTGTTGGTGCATCTTACACAAAGCCAACTCAGAAAGCACAAACAGGTCCATTCCCAAACACTTACATAAAATAAACCACCGAAAGCAGCAGCACCAGCAAGGAGATAGTAAATCATGGTCTCTCCGGAAGAGCCAGGAACACTCCCAGATGCCATCTGGCGAAGAGGTGCTACAAAAAACATCATTGAAATTGATGTAAAATACAATCACAAATCAGAATGATGGAATCTGAACTTTGTATGGGAAGGGATGATTTTAAAAGCTGTAACAAAACTGAGAGGTACAGCTCAGCAACATTTAGTACAAGAGTAAAATGGGGTATGGTACCTAACTGAATGAGGTACATAGCTCAGTTCTTCCTAAGAAGAAGAGGGGAAGATTCTCCATTAACTACGCTGTTTATCAGGTTCCAAGTACTGTATGCTATCTGTATAGACTAAGGAATGCAAAGATGTTCCTGCCTAAGGAATGTAAAAAGATTAATCAGTCTTGCTGCAGTCACGATCAGCAGAGAACAAATCGTCTTCACTTTATTAGCAGAGCCCTTCAAGAAAAAGCCTTTTCCTTTGAATTCACGGACTTCCAATCTCAAATTGACTGCTGACATTTATATACATACTCATAAGCTCAAGTGCTGCCCAACAGGGCAAACAGGCAGGATTACACAATGTAATCACTGATCGAGTACTTATTCGCCAAAACAGCAGCTTTAGCTGTTTATTTTCGTTCACTGTTTCTTTGGATTCTTCTGTACATCTCAAAAAGAGACTAAAGAAAAACACGTGTAGTTCTGTTTGTCGACAAAGCTTTCAGCTGAATTTCACTACTTCATTTCAGATGAGAAATGGTTCATTGAAAGGGTGTTCGTTAAATATAAAAATGGCTCTGACCATTGCAATCAGTAGCTGCAAAAACAGCCTCAATCTCAAAATATTGCCATTGTGTGCCAGATTATGTTTAGCATCATCTGTCTCATGACACACTTTTCAGACTCCTATTCAAGCGCATTGCATCGTCTTATATTTATATACACGTTCTGTAGTAGTTTCTCATTAATGCCTTACTCTTAAAGGCTGCCTGTGACAGGTAGGAGAGTGCTCACTGAGCCTACACTCATCCTACGTGGCCAGATTATTTTTTTTTTGCTACTGGTTACACAATCCCTGATGCGCCAAAAGCCATGGCTGCAACGCACCAGGCTGATTCATGCTCCCCCCTGGGCCGAAACAAACCACTGCGTTGAATATCCACCTGGCTTTCGGGTTTCAACCCCTTTTTGTTGTCGTTACGAGGTGGAAGCGAAGCAAACGGCAGCCCCCCGGCTCCGGGAGGAGGTCACGCCTGACCGGCACCCCGACAGCTCCCACCAGCGGGGGTGCACACGGCCGCACCGCGGACGCTTCTCCCAAGGGCACGGCCCCGCTGCGGGGAGGCAGGCGCTGTCCGCCGGAGGCTCCGGGGCGGGCGGCCAGCCGGTTCCGAGCGGCGGCTGGGAGCGATGACCAAGCAGCCGCACCGGCTGCCGCCTGCCCGTGACGCGGCCGCGCGCTGTAACGGACCGCGCCAACGGCCGGAGCGCGCGTCGGCCGCACCTGCCCCGCGCGCTCACCGCCGCAACCCCCGGCCCGCGACCTTCACGCGTCCCCCCCGGGCGCGGAGAGGTGGAAGCGTCACCACCCGTCCCGTCCCGCCCCGCGCTGTCCCCTTGACCTCTACCCGGGCCCCGGGTTGAGCTCCGAGGCAGTCCCCGCGTACCACGCTGCTTGAGGCGGCTCGCAGCAGAGGGGGCCCGGCTCAGGCGAGCGGCCAGCACCTGCGAGGCGGCCCTGCAGAGATACATAGTGGCAGCAACCGCGAGCGGAGACCTCGGGCTGCCGGACACCGCGAGGCTGCGACCACGGCAGAAGACACCGGCTCCCCGCGCCCTCCTCCCATGCGCAAGGGCGGGGCCGCCGAGGGGCGGGACCATCCCAAGTCCCGCCCCCCCGGCACATCCCGGTGCACCTGGGAGGCCCTGCGGCCCGTTCGGTGCGGGGGCGGCGGGGCCGGCGGTACGGAACGGCGCTTTGCCCCATGCCTGAGGCAAAGCCCCCGCTGCAGAGCTGGGAGGTGCCTGCCCGGGTCATGGCGCCGTGCACGGAACACGGGTATACCGGGTGCCGCCGCGGGAACGTCTGCTCGGAAATTATACACAGCCGTCAGCACTCAGTACTCAGAACGCGATCGCAAGAACGACTCGAAAAACGCAGAGTCCTGGGAAAGATATAGGGGATTTCATCTACCAAGGAGTGAGGGAAAGAAACACATTGCTGTTTTACTGGAAGTTCTTTAAGAGCATTCCTTTGCCAACAATTCCTGGAGAAATCAGCTGCATTTACAGCAAATGGCACTGGAGTTTAACACGAGGACAAGAGAGTTTAATGCTGGTGCTGAAAGACTGGAGGAAATAAATCACCACTGTGGGATCACATCGGCTGTTAAAGTCATAGGCCTTTCAGGGTCAGAGCTGCGCAGCCACCCTCCACACAGGTGGTTGTCGCCTGCTACTTCTCCTTTTTCTACACACAACTTTGACCTTCCCACAATGCTTATTTAATGCCATATTCTGCCGATTGTCACAATCTCATTTTTTTGTCCTTTGTCCTTGACTGACCTTGACATTTCAAGAGAAGGCCAAGGCATGTGCAGAAGGCAGCGCTCACATGAGAGACTGACAGCGCCTGTGCAGTCTCACCACGAAGGTTGTGGACATCTCTCAGACAGGGAGCAAGGCCAAAAATGCAGACCGGGAAGGCCAGCCTCCCCTCCATGACACACAGGAGCCCTGGGTAAGGGCACTGCACACGCTCCCCCTCTACAGCCCTGGAGAAAAAACACAAAACTGTCACTATGCCTCAAGCTGCCAACTATTGCAATTTAAAGGAGCAGCTCCTTGGCGAACAGCAGGATACAGCTCCATGTATGACAAGTCTCAAAGAGCTGCAAGACGGAAGAGAAGCTGTTCCCAAGAGAACCAATGTAATAGCCATTTATGCAGGGGCAGACTAACAAGCTGTCTCCAAGATTCCAGATTGAACTTTCATCCTCACTTTCTGAAAATACAGAATATATTTCGACTTTGCATGGAGTAGCAAAAGCAAAGCAAACTCCTCAGCAAGGAAAAAATAATAAAAACCCACACAGAATTTAAAGGCTGGCCACCTCTAATTTTTGCTTTGGCTCTGAGAAAACTTCATTTCTGCTCTAGGAATAAAAAAAAACAACAAAAAAAAAAACCACACACAAAAAAAACCCCAATAACAACAACATCACCACCAGAAAAAAAAAACAAAACAAAAAAACCAATCCAGATGTCATTGTTTACTTTACTGCAGGGCAACAATAAACCATGGCAGATGCTCTCTGTTAATCCCCCCACCCTCCCCACTAAGGAAAGGTAATAGGAGGAAAAGGGAGAGAGGCTTTCATATTGGAAAAGTTTAAAATGTTTTACTAATGCTACTAATAAATAGAGAAAATAATACAAAATATATGAAACCACTCTTTAATTTCCCAAGGCAGCCCAGCGCTCCTGGAAGTCCTGGGCTGGACTCTGCAGCAAACGGAACCAGATTCAGGGATGCAGGGTCTGCAACGAGGCCTCAGACCACAGGGACGACAGGCAGGGTGCTCTTCAGATGCTGGTCATGGTCGAAGAGAGCGAGACCTTCCTGATCTCCCACTTTTATAGGATGTATGACATGTATGGGATGGAATACTCAGTCAATTTCAGTCACCTGTTCTGTCCACCCACCCTTCCACTCCAATTCTTTCCAACTCCAGTTCTTTCCCTGACTACTAGGAGGGCCAGTAATAGGCCACAGCTTGTGACATTTAATGTTTCACTTCAAGAAAGTGCAGTTACTTAGAATAACTTAGCTGGAAGGAAAATACACTAAAAGAGAAACTGGTCTTGTTTTTAACAAAACCAGGACACCAGATCACGTAAGACTGAAGAACAACAGATCTAGACCAAGCTTGCAAACAGATGTGCAACTGAAATTATGGCAGCTCTTTAAGTCACTAGGTCAAGCTTTGAAAGTCTGCCTGGTCAAGACTGAGCTGAAAGCCTCCTCTTTGATGCATAAAGTAGCAAATACACATTTTGGCATTTACAGAGATCACAGTTTTATTAGGTTGCCGGTAAATTCCATTCTTATTTATTTTGTAAATTTAGCAATGAAAACTACGGCAGAACAACAGTACACTTAACTTCTGGAATATTTGCTGAACTTACTCTGAAGTGATGTCTAATTTTGTAATATACCTTCCTGAATAAGAACAAGTTTTGAAAGTAACACTAATAAGCGACGAAACAGAAGTGCTACCTTAAAACAATTTCAAGACCAGTTGAATGAAATATAAATGGCAAGAACAGTCTTCATAAGTTTCTCCCAGACTTTATAATTTATTTAATAATTCTGCACACGAAATGTATGAACATACAAGTATTTAAAGACTTTGTACTTCTGCTGTGCTCAATTATTTGCAGGACAACTGGTGATGACATTGCTTCTTACTGAGCATACTCTCAACCTAAGGAAGAAGAAAAAAGAAAGCTTAGTGACAAGGAAATCAGATACAATGAATATTGTTAGAAATATCTCACAACATACTGTATTTTTAGCTGGACAGGAATATTTAGGGGAAAAAAACAAAACAACACAGTGCAACATGTTTTTCTATACCTAGTTTAAGAGATTCTTTAATGTGGCATATTAATTGCTCTGAGGCCATAATCTCCAATAGAATTTTTAGCTGGCAGAAACACAGTTATGCTTTTCGCACTGAAAAGGACAATGACTGTATATGGTTTCCACTATAATGTAAGTCTATGGGCATTGACTTTGTACCATTCTTATGTGTAATATACAAGTAAAACTGAGAAAAATGTTTCCTACTGTAGACCTGTTAAAATAGAGGCAAAAAAGCATGCTATTTTAGTAACACTGATCTCATTGCCACTAAAGCACTCATAAGGTATCCTCTTTGCAACCTAAACTTACTACAGACACTATAAGAGACGTGCTATTTTCCAAAAGTTTTCACCTTCAAGACAAAAATCTGGGAATGAAAATGCACACAAACAAATATATGAAAATACAAACCAGCCACCTTATTATTTTAAAACTGGGAATGTGTTAGAAGAATAGCAAAAGCCAGAATGTAAAGTGTTAAGGAAAATAATAAGGGAAGAAAATGAGGCAGTTCAATATCTTGATTGCTAACAGAAGTCAAAGATGTGCAGAGTTTGTGCTTAGCTAAGTCAAAAGCATCTACATGTACATACTTACTATGAACATTCTGTACACTTATGGTGTCCCTCCTTTTTTCTTCTTTCATATTCCATTATGTCCTCATTATGCTGCTTGAAAAGCTATAAAATAGCAGTATACGTTAAATGGCTATCCAAGGCACAGCTGGAATCAGGGAATAAAAGACTTCTATAGAATATAGAATTCCTATTATCAGAATGAAAACTAACATTTAACTGGGGCAATGCAAAGTAAGTTATCTGTAAATTATCAATTGTCCACTGGGGCATTTTTTCCACATCTTTCTCCAATATTTTCAGCTGGCCAGCTAGGGGGTGGGGGAAGTTTCCTACTGTTAACCAATCGGCCATCACCTCAAAAATGGGGAAAACCCCAAAGCGAATCCACCCCCCCACTGTGAAAAGGGTTGTCAACATGGGAATGCTGCTTATCCTGCACATTTCTTAGCAAGAGCTACTACACCCTGTGTGCTTCATCAAGACTGTAAGTTCTCTGAAACAAGGAATGTCTTACAATGCATTTTGCTCAGGAAAAAGTGGTCTTATCAATTTACTACAGCTGAAAAATGAGAAGAGAATGCAGCAATAGTCTGATAAATACAACATTACTTGGGCACATCCCTAGGGTTTTGTTTGTATATTTTAAGATCTATTGGGGAAAATAATGTTAAAGCCTTAAGCCAACAGGCTTGAAGAACTAATTCTTCTGTCGTGGCTGGTTTGAAGTTTGCAGCAAAGAAAAGATTAATAAGTTCTTCATTTCTATAAAGAAAAGCACAACATAGATTTGGGAAAGTATAACTAATCAACATATCATACTTCACTCTTGACACCTGCTATGACCATCCATTACACCAATTAAATAAGTTGTCATTACCTTAAGATCACTCCGGTTTGGGAATAGCTAAGTTTAAAAAAATCAAATGAAAACACTTACAAGAGCCCACAAGGCAGCACTGGTGCTAAAAGCCAAGCCAACTCCAAACCAGTTTGGTTGGGCATAGTTAGGTTTTCTTGCAACAAATGCGGAACGAGTAAAAGCTAAAAAGGCAGAAGATTACAAACACATTAACGTTTTCCAGGTTTAGACAATCAAGTAAGTCACCGACACTCATACAATCACGGGGAAAAAACAAACAACAACAACCACAAAGAAACCCAGTTATCATGCATGAATGGTCCCCATAACGGTGCTACAGCTCGCCCAGCTGTAGACACACTGCAGCACGGGCTTCCTGATCCGAGGGAAAAGGAGCGGGCATGGGGCGCTCCCAGCGGAGCAAGGCAGTGCCTCTTTCCCTTTCCTCAGGCCACAAACCCCACAACCCACTGTACTTCACTTCCATCGCCTTTTCCCACCCCCTGCAGAAAGCTCCCCCAGGCCTCCCACACCCGCCGCAGCGACGGCACCCCCGTCACAGCCGTCCTGCGGAGGGAATGCCCCACAGCCGCGGCAAGGAGAAGCGGGGCCTTCCCCAGCCTGGAAGCGGCAGCAGCTTGGTATGTTTGGATTAAAGAAAAACAAGAATAGGAACATCGCCACGGCAGCTTGTTTAAATTCCTGCCACGAAACGAGGAGCGCTCCCGCTACCGCGGACGGCACCGGCCCTCCCACAAGCAGCCGAGCTCCCACGGCGCTGCGGTCAGCGGCGGGGCCCCGGGGCGCTGCCGCGACTCGCGAATGCACACGAAAGGACGACAACGTCCTGCTCGCCTAAAGCAAAACGGGCTCCACGCCGCTCCGAGTCATGGCGAGCCAGACCCCGCTCTGCTCCCGCTCACCGAGGCTCGGCGCTCCCGTCACCAAACGCAACACCCTCGCCGCCCTCAAGGCCGCCACCGCCATCTTGCCTGTTTCGCCCCGCCCACAGGGGAGGTGAAGGGACGGGCCGCACTAACGGCCGCCCCCTGCCGGTCAAGCGGTGCTGCTCCGCCTCCATCCCGCCTCGCCCCGTCCCGTCCCGCCTCGCCTCGCCTCGCCTCGCCTCGCCTCGTCCCCGGGACGCCGCGCAGCAGTGCTGCCCTGCATGAAGCCTGGCGGGCCGGGCGCGTGCAGCGCAACTCCCCGCGCTCCCCGCCCTTAAACCGCCTCTGCTGACAGGGCGGCGCCGCCTCGCCGCCCGCGGAACCGGCTCTGCGAGGCCAGGCCGGCGCTGAGGCCGCGGGCAGAGCGACGCCTGCCCTTTCGCCGAGCGCACACCGCGCCCCTCGAGGCCGCGCAACGACTGTGCCTGAAGCACAAGCACTAGGGCAGGGGCCCACGGGGTTTCCTTCGCGGGGCGGGGCGCCCATCCCATCCCGGCCCGGCCCGGCCCGACACACCTGGCGGGGGGCGCGGGCGGGGCCGGCCGCAGCGGCGGCGCGGGGTCGCGGCGCATGCGCGCGGGCAGCCGTGACCCGGCTGGGGAAGCCCTCCGCGGTGGCCATTTTGGCGGCGCCTCTCTCCGGCCTGCTCATTTACCACGTGAGCCGCCGCCCGGGGCTCGGCGCGGCGCGGGCAGCCCGGCGCGCAAACGGCGGCCGGGAGGAGCCGGGCCCGCGGCCGGCTAGAGCGCGACGGTTTGAGGGAGGGGTGAGGGGGTGGGAAGACGAGGCGGCAGCGGCGGTAGCAGCCAGGTTCCGGCGGGGAGGCTCCCGGCAGCGGCGACCGAGTAGCGGGGACGGGACGCAGCTCGCCCGCCCACCTCCTCCCCCCGAAGCCCCTCGGCGGCAGCGGAGCCAGCGGCGGGGAGGATGCCGTCGGTGAGCCTGCCGCCCAAGGAGAACGCGCTCTTCAAGCGCATCCTGGTGAGTGACGGGCCGGGAGGCCCGGGCTGGGCCGCGGAGGGGGGGACGCGGCGGCCCCTGCCCCGGCTCGCTCTCCCGGGCTGGCGAGGAGCGGAGCCCCGGTGCCGCCTCGCGGGTCTGGCGCCACTGCCCCGGCCCTTGTGGCGCCCCGGCCACTGGCTGCTTCCTACCGGGGCGGGCGGGCCGAGGGGCGCCTGTCAGCGCGCCTGTTCTGCCCGGGAGCGGGGCCCGCGGGGCGGAGGAGCGCAGGGACAGCCGCGTGTCCCCGCGGCCTCCGCCGGGGCGGTGAGAGCCCCCGAGAACTCACCAACGCTCCGCTGGCTCCGTGAAAACCCTGCCGTGGCCGGGGTGGGGTTGCCGTCAGCAGCCACTCTGCTGAGCCCTCTGCCTTTCCTTTTTTTTTTTTTTTTTTTTAAGTCTCAGATTTTTTGCCTTAGGCAATAACCAGATGTGCTGGTCGGTGGGGAAAATGGCTTTCAAAGGAGGAAGTGGAGAAGGGTGAAGGTTTTGAAGTCTTCCCAAAGTTTAACTTGCTGCTTGCTCTCGTGAAAGTTCAACAATTGATTTTTCTGGATGGCGACTGGCACAAGGGTAAAAAGAAACTGCAGTGGAACTTAAGCAATAAGCCTGTTTTTTAGAGTGAGGCTAAGATAGTGTGCAGTCCAAATACCAGAAAAGCGCGCACAATTCAGTTAGATCTGAAAAAACTTGTTTCAGCTGTGATGCAGGAACCTTGTGTTTCTAAGGACCTGGGTTGAACTGAAAATGACAGAATTACATTAGCAGCTTCAGTGGATTTATTTAGAAGATTTTTTTTATCTATGTCAAGCGCCATATTGTTTTCTCATAAAGAAGTTAACTTTGTCTAGAAATCTCATTTCAAAGAGGCTTAGATTACTATTTTTGATCCTTTCAGAGATCAGAAGTAAGATGAGTCCTGTAGTCCCCTTGGAGTAATGCCACTCTTATGGCTCTGTAAACTTCTACCACTTATGTGGGGGGATGTGTGTAATCTTCTGTCACTTCTTTTTTCAAAATATTTTGTGAAAATAACATAAATCTGTAGAACTAGAGAGATACAGGTATCTCATTCTGAGACGTGCAGCTTCAGTTAGGGCTAAAAAGTAGTTATAATGAACTCTAAAGCTTATTTCTACTTTGAAAGATTCAGTCCTGCATGGAAGTTGGTATGGACTTGTTCTTGGTGTAATTTGGGTGCATTATGAGCTAGGAAAGTAGTAGCCTTCTGGCTCGCTCAACTATCTTTGTGTTCAGGATGACTTGTGTGGTTACAAGACAGACTGAATCAAGGAGCCTGTCTGTGCTTAAACCTGACTGGTTTGGTGTTCTTTTTTCTGGGCTTGGTGCGTGGCTGTCTGAGTATTCGTGTGGAGGGTGGAAACAAGGGAAGAATAAGAGTTTCTTTGGTGAAAATGCTGGCTCAGCTCATATGAGTTAGATAAAGCTCTGCAATTTGGTTCAGGTCAGAAAAGAGAAAGGAGTGCTCCAGTCCTAGCAGATTTCTATAGATTGAAGCAATTTTAATTCTGTTCTCTTTTTAACTGAAAAACTTTAATAAATATACAAGAGTTTCAGGTACTGGGTAAGCTAGAAGCTGCTCCAGTGTTTTGATGTTTTCCTGTACCTTGCAGGGATGAGCCTGTGGCATGTAGCCTGGTATCAAGACTACCCTGTGATTAGGTGTCCTAGTAACCCATGATGAATAGGAAAGGCTCAAAGTCAGTTTTCATCACACTCAGAATTTGGCTAATGAACTGCTTGTCTGCCTTGTTATGGATAATGACCCTACTCTCTGACATTTTGATTATGTGTTTGATGTGGAATAGTAAGACACCTTTTCGGAAGTCCCATTTATTAATGCAAGTCCAAAAAAACTTTACTTCCCTACTCTAATCTCCTGTGCCTTCGCTCCATCTCACTCTCTCTGCAGCCTCTCCTTGGTCTACACCTTCTTTTCAGTGGACTGTAACCCTTTGTTATCTTCTGCTGCCTCTTCCTCTGGCCCATGGGTGGCTGAAGGAGAGGAGATGGAGTCTGCTGGGCCAGATGGCTCCCTGAGGGGACCTCTGAGCCCCCGTTGAGCTGGCGAGTTGTTCTCTTCAGCATGCCTGGGTGAGAGGTTTTTTCAGCAGAAGCTTTGGGAACCAGCCCAAGTGGTATTGAAAGGATGTGTTACCCTTCAAATAAATAATTAATGGTCCACAGACTGTTTACATAAATGTAACATAGTCACGTTTTCATTTTCGAGGAGGTAGCAAAACAGGAGTTAAGTAGGTAACAGCCTTGTATTTTTGGAAGTGAAGGATAAAATGAAAAAAAAAAAAAAAAACAAAAACCACAAACTGATTTTTTTGTGTGTGTATTTTAAGCTCCAGAGGCCTCATTGCTTTGCCATTTTTAAGAAGTATTCCTGTAGCACAAATGCTAAGTGTTACGTTCTTGCAAAAACTACACCATGTTGCCCAGCCGGAAGTGGAATTTACCTTTGCGTAGCAAAAGGCAATAATTAGCTTTCAGAGTTTGTTTTTTTGTTTGTTTTGTAGTAAACATCTTACATGATCAGTAAATTTCATTTGTGTATGGATTTGCTTGCAAACCAGCACTTCCACTTAACTAACAAATTCTGAGTTCAGGAGTGTGTGCACTTTGCCTTTGCGTGTCGCAACACACTGACTAGACCAGTCACTTTACAGGTATGTGGGGGTTTTAATAGAAACATTTTTCCATTTGAAATGCATTGCACAGTTTGGTGTTCCTGTAGTACAAAGGGAAAAAAACACCTACAGGATTATGGATCACTGTTCCGCTTAAACTTGCACTTCCATTAAAAAGGAAGTTTCTAGCTTATATCGTTCTTACAATTTTAACTGTTTACTGTAAACCTGCAGGTAGATATTCTTCTGCTGCTGCTCAAAGGTTCTGAGAAATTTAGAATGTAAATCTCTACATTTTTTCCCCTCTTCGTTTTTGATCCACTTGAGCATTTTAAACAAATTGAGCCTGTGTCGTTCTTTTGAACACACATAATCTCTGAGCAGCCCAGAAATTACTCAAGAATTCAGGCAGAGGAAAAGACAGGATAGCAAACATGGGAGTCAAAGGAGGGGAGAAGTTGGCGTTTTGGTACCCAGAAGCCTACATGTACTGTGAAATAATGGAAAAGGAGTTTAATTCCCCTCCCCCCCCCCCCGCTTCCTCCACTCTTACTAGAAAAGATAAATTATTATTTCTAGGAAGTAGGATTGACTGTCTTTATTTATTTAAATACACCTGATGAATGTTTCTGGCACTTTGCAAAATTATTCAGCCACTGTATGAGGTCAGATACAAGTCATCAAATACATTCAGTGTATTTCACGTATCCCAAAGACCATATTCAGTTAACTTTTGATTGGATGTAGAAGTTAAATATATTGAAAATGTATTGAAGAAATATTAAAACAAAGCTATTAAAGATGCCATATATTACGTGGAAAACTCTTTGAGCTCCTTTAAGCAGCAGAGGATACAGTTCTTTGAGTCACAATGTTCGTGCAGAGCAAGATGGTGAAAATGCTTCTGACCATAGCTAGGAGGCTTAGTCTCTAGTTGAATACAGTTTGAGCAGGGGAAAAAAAAAAGTCCGGTTATTTAAGAAGTGAAATGTATTTTATGTTGCAAACAAACGGCTCAAGTGAGGAACTAAGTATGTTCAGGCCTGGTTTGAGTAGGTTTACTGATTTATGCCTCTAGTACGTTCTGTACTCATAGCATACTGAAGAAACAAGATGCCATGCTGGTCTGGGCTTGTGTATACCACATTGTATGCAGATCAGGAGTTTCTCAGTTTGTTCAGGGCTGGTGATTGTATAAGGTGTTCATGATGTCTGGAAAGACATGCATCTTTCATCTGTGTATCAGTTACCTATGTGCTAGGCAGGCTTGATGAGGCATGGCCAGAACCTGTGTCCTCCAGTGGGGTGTTAAAATAACCACAGTGTCTGCTGCAAGAGAAGGGGGGCTTGAATTTCACCTTTAGTTGATAATTTCTATGATAACACTGCTGTGCTTTGGGGTTGTTCATATTTGAGCTGGTCTTCTTTTCCATGTTGGCTTTGGCAAGTTTTCTACTAGAAGACATAGGAACTTCTTAATGATGAAAAAAGCCTGTTGAACAGCATCTCTTCATTGGCTCTGTTGTAAATATGTCAAGTCCATCCTGCTGGGCCATCTTCCTTTGTCATCATTCCAGAATCTGCTCCCTGTCCCTCCACTTTCAAACTAGACAGACCTGTGCTTCTCCTTCACTAATACTTTCACCAGCACCCATCCTTTAAAAAGAATGTTCTGTCTCATAGAAGTTCAGGTGCTGACTTAAAGGTTGCTGAGGTGGCAGACTTGGAAATCTCCTCTTAAGTCATCTTGATTCAAGATTAAAGACCAATTTCCAGAATTTCACTTTTATCAGTAACTAAATAAATTAGCACATTTTGTATGCAATTGTCATTGCATTGGCATGACTGTATGCTAATCAGTATGCTTACCACTGGAGTATTACCATATACTATCTCATCTGAAACATGGAATGGCTTTTCCAATATCTTGGCTGTTGAGATGTCAGTCACTTGCGTATCTCTTGGCAAAGGAAAAACCACTTGGCTTTCTCAGAAGTAGTAGGAAACATTATGTCTTGATTGAAACATTGGAGCTGAAGAACAGACCTGCAGCTTTAAGCCAAGTCACTCTTGCTGTTTTTCAGAAATATTTCTCTAACTTGATAAATTAATTACTGCTTGAGATTCTAGGATACCATTAAGGGATCACTTGAGTAATACTGCTGTTGGTAAAGCCTGTGTTCACCAAATTAGGCCCTTTGTTGTCGTTGGTACTGTCAGAAATTGTAGAAGCAGGGTTCCTTGCTGTAAATTTCTGAAGAGCAGTGTAATTTTGTTCCTTATGTGTTTCAGTTATGAAAATACGTAGTAATAGAAACACATCCTGATTTCTTCATGGTTGTAGGATCATAACCAGTCTTATATTGTTGTGGCTATAGATACTCTCAGCTGAACCCAAAGTGGTTTTTGTAGTTATCTAAAATTAACCTTATTTGGGGCAATGGACTTGATCCAGCTTATATGGTATTGCCCTTTATTTTGGTTAGAATTTGATCAAGTTGTGTTTATTCCTGTTTTTCACAGGTGGTTTTAATGAATTTTTGCTGGTTTTTACTCTCTGGGCATCTCAAGTTTAAATCTCTTGTCCACAGCAGCACGGTGTCAATGCAGCAAGACTGGTGATAAGGAGTTAAGTCTTTTCTGATTTTGCTGATAAGGGATTTAGCGAAAACAATTATTCATTGCCACCCTTAAGACTGAGGTCAGCAAGATTTGTTACAAGGATTTCTTTGCTTCTATGATGCCACACGATTGAGTTAGCAAACCTTGTAATGTTGAAGAACAACCTTTCTTATCTTACTAACCACATTTAACTGTTTCGCAATGGCTCAGTGCTATAAGACATCATCTTGCATACCTCAGAGCTAAGAGTGCTCTGCCCATAATACATGGGTAGAAAATGTCAGTAGCCTTATCACATGTGTTGGGCTATGTTGTGAGGTACAGCTGAGTTGAAATGTCCATGTAAGTCCAGAAAAACCTATTGTATGGGCTCCTTTAGCCCTTTCCATGCCAGGTCTTGGAATTGTAATTGATTTGCTTAGTCGTTTCAGGTGATCATTAAAAACCAAGTCGATCCTATCTGTACCACATCCTTTGGGAAGTACAGTCAGTTTCACGCTAAATGGTGAAGCCTGAACATAGGGGTTCTGGGGTAATGGACAGAAGTCAGCTGATCTTAGCTATTATATGGCCCAATTTCATGGTAATTCTTCCCAAGAAGGAGAGATTAAAGTGAGCAAGTACTGGCCAACAGAACTGATGTTGAATGATGGATTTTTCAGCAAGAATCTTGCTTCAGTGAGTGAGGATTCCTAGTTCTACAAGAGCTGTAACTGTCAGCAGCTGTTTCCAGCTGGATTTTGTCAAATACAGGAATGAGACCAATTCAAAAGCATAGACATAGCATAGATGTTTTTCCTGCCTCAATGTTAAATGAAAAGGTACACATATTTCTTATTCCTAAGTAATTTCAGGTTGAACTTACTCTGTTTGCCTGATTATATTCTGCCAAGCAGTGTTGGTTGTGAAGGTATCAATCACTTCCATAAAGTAAGGCAAGATGTGCGGGTAGAGGATTTCTCAGTCCCTTAAATTAGGTTGTTGCTGAAGCTGTTTCTTATGCAGAATAGTTCTGATCATTAACACTGCAGAGCAATGGAACAGGATGGTTTTTTATTTGACTGCAAAAAATATGCAAGTTTGCCCCAGAGTGTTTCAGTGTTAGCGTATCTGTAAGGTTCGTGTGTCTTTTTTTCAGTCCTTGGGTTTATACATCTTGTATTTGTCATGAAACTGAATCACTGTGGTGGAAGCACTTGCCTAGAGCTGTTGAGCTGTTTGATATGGTTAGCGGTCGAAAGACCTACTAATTCATGGTGAGTAGTTGCTCCTAATGCTTCCAGCTTTCCGAATCGTCTTTACTACATTTAGCTTGACTTATTGCACCTTAGTGACTTGACCTGTTCTAGTCTAGCTATAGAGAGAGTAACTATGCTGGAAAACAGCCTTGAGCTGCGCAGTGCCTGGACTTACTGTCTTTTAAGTCGCTGCATCTGAACTGTGCTGGAGGAAATAGATAGCATCTGAGTGGCAGACACGTATGTCATGCATTTTAAGTGCACGCTTTAGCTAATACCAAGGCCAAGTATGCTATGACTTTCTGCTGCCAAAGGTCTCATGGCATTGCAGCTGCCAGCATCGCTATGTGATGCACAAGTGTACGTCTTCATGGCTGCTACTGGGAGAAACTGAGGAGTCCCCAGAGGAGCACATTGCTGTAGTCGAAAGGATTTTTCCACCTTGCTCCTGCTCAAGCCCAACAAACCTTCAGGGAAGAGGAGAGCAGAATGTTAAATCCCTGAAATGTTCTGGCAGAGCAGCACATTCTCCATCGTACTTTCTTCTGGGGACTTTCAGATGGAATTAAAAATTTACCTGTACCGATATGTAGATCAGTTGTCCTACCTGGTAATTCTTGTATATGATGGGAAATAGTCTGCAATATGACATTCGCAGGCTGTTGTCTGAAGAGAAGTTGAATACAGTGGACTAGTGATGAGGAGTTAAGCTCGCATTTCCACTGTCTCTTGGGGCTGAATCCAATTTTGGTTCTCATTTAGTGAAGAAAATTGTATTCTTTGGCTAGTCCATCATAACTGACTGAATTAGGATGTTTGCTTTAACGGAGTCACCGTCAGTGTGATTTCCTGTGGGGTTGTTGGTGGGTGGTGGTTTTTTTTTTTTTAATATTCAAATTTGCAGTAGTTGTAATTCAATTAACTTGCAGATATTGGAATTTTAAAGATTGGTTAACTTGGAATTGTGACCTGGGAAGTTTTCTTAGAAGAGAAAACAACTAGAAGTTCTTAATACTATTTTTTGCAAAATTCTGTCATTTTAATAGAAATTTCACACTATTGTTTTATTACTGTTCCAGTTCAAAGGGCATAATGATTGGGAATGTGATCCTATGCCTGGGTCTGCTGTATTTTTTTACTCTTACCACACTCTTTCTTATAACCGACTGTGCTGGTCCAAGTAAGAATAAAAATACAGCAGTCAGTGACACCCCAGTGCTCCTGTTTGTGCGCTTGGGGAGCAAATGGTACCTTCTTTGCTTTGATGCGTATTCTTGAGGAAAATCCTAATTTTGCACACTTCCAGGTAAGCACAGAAAAAGCAGCTTCTCTTTTATGTTGTTCTCCTATGCCTGTCTCCACCTTGCTCATGAGATGCTTCTGTGTCATCTTCTGACCTGTTTAATCAGCTGCAAAATCCAGCCTAGGTGGACTGTTACAAGACTCTTTTTTTTTTAACTGTTGCAAAGTGGTTTTAAAACACTCTTGAATCAGCTAGACTGGACATACGCATCTTCTCTAGTGCCCCTGCTGGAAAGATGGTTTTCTGCTTTCTGTGTTTTGTTCTAGGTGATTCTTTGCTCAGGTTGAGTCATACCTGGTGACAGTGTAGATTCACTGTGCTGTGAAGCTTCTAGCAAGACCTGTGGTAACTCCTGGCATTATGCTGAGTTAGTGCTGTTGTTAACTATTGATGTTACTGAACATATAATACACTTTAATCTGCAGCGTAGTGATTATAAAATGTCTTACAATTAGCAAATTTATGTTGGTATGGATATTATTTAGTTATTGAATGCTTGCAGGACATGAGGACTGCTTTGTGGTAGAGAGGATTTGCACTTTTGGAAGTGAATATGTGCAAAATATTTCATGTGTAATGGCAGGATCTGGTCTGCCATGTGTTGTATATTTCATGCTGAGATACACAGCTGCATGTCAAAATGCTACACTTGAGTATTATCCTTAGTTGGAAACATATGTGCTTAACCATTAAAATGCATATTTTGAGAGGGAAGGAATATGTCGAAGGCAAAATGTGCTGCCTACTTACAGGTAGCAGACAGCATAGTTCTGTACATTTCAAACTTAAAGTTGTAAAATTTCTGAAAAGCAATTGTGAAAAAGCTCATACAGTACATAAAGAAAATGTTGAATTAAGTTTGGATAAAAGTAATCTCTGTGCTTTTGTCAGCAGCCCTTAGGAGTGCAACTGTAATCAGTAGCATGGTGCTTGTACCTAACCTTGTGGGTGACCGGAGTAGTTGCTTTAAGAATCCAAGTCAGTTGTGTTCGCCAGCGCTAGGTTTGATAACAAGCTTTGGAAAGTAGATGCACTAGAGAGTAAAGATTCAAAACTGTAAAACTGGGGTGAGGGGGGAACAAACTCCATTTAGGAGTTACCTGTCTACATGTAGGTAAGCTGTAAATAGCGAAGTCTTTTCACCTTTCTTCATGGCAGGCATCAAGGAAGGAATGTGGAGGAGTTCATTCACACTTGGCCTGCTGAGCGTGTGTATGTGTAATGCACCTGCTAGCCGAAGACAGATTGTGCACAGATGCCCTAATCCAGTTGAGGGATCCAAGCACCAGAGCACAAGCCTTCCACCTCAGATTCAGATTCTAGAGAATATGGGCCTAACTCTGCTGCTTATAATTTCACTGTCAGTCTCTGGTAGTTGCTATGCATTCAAATCTACTGAACAAATACTTAGTGGTGGGAGAGAGGTCCGAATGCAAGTTCTCTCCTACCCACTGTGGTCTTGCATGATTTTGAAGGAATCATACTCTGCCTCATTTTATTAATTCTTTGTAGAATAGTAGTGAAGCAGGTGGTACTTCCTTTCTATAAATATAGAAAATTAGTTAAAGGGTATAAAAAGATTCTTGGTGTGGCTGGAGTAGGCTCTAATTCTGGCCACAACATGTGTAGAAAAGCTTGTTAGGTATTTTTAAACATATGGTAACTTATTAAAATAAAAGTTTTGAAGGGCAGCAAACGTGTAATAAGAGATTCAGTGCTGATGGAGAGTACAATTCTTTTAAAGCATTAGCCTCAACGTAACTTTTTATAAGTTTAGCTTTTATGTTTGCTCATTGCATGCTGTCACAAGCCACAGCACTTGTCTGTCTGCACAGGGAGGCTGTGACTGCCGGCTTTGGAAGTGTGTCTGTGCAGGAGTTCAGCTTAGAGGAGGCAACCATACTCTTTGAGTGGTCTGTGTAACAGATATATCTTACTGCTGGACAACAGCTGTCCTAAAGTAAGGGTCAGAGCCCTGGGAATGACTAGTACAAGCTATTCATCTGGGACAAAACAAATTACCCAAATGAAGACCATTTCTGCTTCTTACACGCCTGTATCTTGATGTCCTAAGATCACTTGAGGTGTTCTTGTTCCTGCTTCTGTGAATTTTTTTTTTAATTATTATTTTTTAATTTTATTACTGGTTGGTTGTCTTACTCATAAACTACTGACTCCCTTAAGGATTTTCTCTCTCAGGCTGTGTATTATTCATTCTTGTTTTACCTTTTGTTATTCTTTTTGTTCATTATTTCCCCTTTTCAATATTTACTGTCTCCTTTTTCCTAAGATTTTTCTTTCATGTTTCTGTTCCGTGAAGCCACAGGTTCACCAAGGTTTGTACCATCTATGGTGGCATATGCTGCATTTCTGACTTCCTTCTCTCTTTCACACATTTATTTAAGCTTGTTAGTTTGTAACTTCTTTGAAGAAGTAGGTAAGTATATGCATGGCTTCAGACAGTGGAATCTCAGAGTGATGCTGTTGGACCAAGTTAAATTAAACAATCTCTTCTTCTTTTCCAAAGGACAAAACATGACCTTGAGTTTTTCCCTTCCTTTCACTGCTCAAAACATACAATGTGTACATACAACACATACATAGCATAGGAAACTCACAAAATGACATGATTTGAAATGTTTCCGCTAACAGATTGAAATAGGCTCGAACTATTAATGTGAACATTTGGAGAAATTGTATATAGGAAATCGCTCAACCTTGTATTGATATAGAAACACCTGAAAATGGAGACCTATGATACTTCACTGGAGTAAATATGCAGCTATGGCTAGTTCTTCATTCAGTTCTTCAGGTGATAAAAGTACATGATCAGTTCCTGATAATTTATTTACCCTACCCAGTGTTCTCTGTGTTGATGTGAACCTTTCTGTAGACTAAGTTTTTCCTCCCTGCACCCTAAAGGGAGAATTTATTACAACATTTCTTATACAGAACTTAAGGGTGCAAGGTACTTTACTACTCAGAAAAATTGATCTGCAAATGTTTCTTGTCTCTAGCATTTATGCCATCTTGGCTGACTTTTCTTAAACTTCAAGGTGAAGGAGTGGTTGTTAGCATATGTAAAATAGAACTGTTTGCAGATAAGTTTTCATGTTCATAGCCAGCATTTGAGCAGCTGTACTTAAAGGCAAATTGCAAAACCCTGAAGTTCAGCTGGTGACAGTGCCTTAGTTATGCTGGAGACATGTTCTTAAGTTCCTGTGGCTGTACCACTTTTGTGACAGGTTTTGCTGCTTTCACACCTACCTAGGTGGGAGCAAATGGTGGTTCTGCTTTCAGGGAGGAGACCAAGGCGGTAACTTTTATGACTGATGATTTCAATTAAGGAAAAAAAAAAAAGGCTTGATGCTATTGCGTTGTCATCTGTAAGCTCTCTGTCAGCTCTGACCAGTGGCTCATTAAAGTGACTCAGCCAGCTACTTGGAAGCAGGTCATGACTAAAAGGTGTAAATAATAACCATGTAAGTTTTTTTTTTTTAAAAAAAAAAGATATATATATCCATACAGATTTCCTCTTACCTAACCTTAATCTTCCTTTGCTAGGGTGTTCCCCTGCTAACCTTTCCTTGTCCTTGGGGACAGGGGATCTTTTAGAAGTGGAGGTTGGATAGGGCTTTGAGCAATCTGATGTAGTGAAAGATGTCCCTGCCCATGGAAGGGGCATTGGACTAGATCATCTTTGAAAGGTCCCTTCCAACCTAAACCATTTTGTGATTCTTTTGTTGATACATTCCTCTTTGTGCCCTTCTTGCTTTGGGTGCATTCTGAGTATCTTCCTTCTCCTCTTTCCTTCCTGTGATATACCTTTTCTCCAAAGGGAGGTGATAGGATAAAGGGAGGAAGATCCTTGGTCTGTGATGCTTCTTGGTCTTCAACCTTGATATTTCAGCTGTAAGACCTTGGTACCTAGAAAGCAATACATCCACTTAGCAATATACCTGTTTTTTACACCTTTGCTTGGAAGAGAAAACTGAACACTAAACAGCACCTTTCATGGTGCAAAAGCAATGTAAAGCTGAGAAGTTGAGGCAGAAACACAATTTTTTTAAAAAGTATTTCCATAACATTCATGTAACATTTAAAAAGTTTTATTTTTAGAACTTTCTGCTTGATGTGAAGACCTCTTGGATCTGCCTTGCCTAACTCTTTTTTGTGGGAGTGCTTAGAGGACAAATGGTGTAATACGTGCTTATGAATGCTCTTGCTTAGGGTAATTAACAGCAGTGTGAGGGAAGGTGGAATCATGAACAACAGCTTCTTTAGGAGTACTTGAAAACTGCTGGCTGTTAGCCAGATTTACACTCCTGTCAGCCATCCTGCCACCAGAACTGGTCAAGTAGAGTCAGTGAGATCTTGATATGAATTACTATTGAGTTTCTGTAGGATTTGGGTCTGTGCTCAAGCAATGCATGTTTCTTTGCTCTTATACTCAAACCAGGGCATTGGTATTACAGTAAAATGAAACCTAAGAAATTCTTAGCATTTGCTTAAATGACTTAAAGTGTATGAATTGGTGTTTACAACATTACTACTTCCTCCTTTGGCTTCTGTTTGAAGATTAGCATTGAGTGTGGACTGACAGAAGTAAAAGACTAAAACTGGTTTTAGAAGTTCATGCTGTGTGCCACTTTGCATTGCAGTCACCTTGCACAATGAAATGAGACTCATACATAAGCAAATTGTTAAGAGTTGGATTGAATAAAACCATAGAGGAATGTTTAATTTCCAGTATGGCAAGATAATGTTAGTATCTACATGTTTTGAAAGTGTGGATGTGTGAGATAGATGTGCTGTTCTAATTGATCAGAAGAAGTTGCTTTCGGAGATGGTTTAAGCCAAGTTCCAATGATTTCCTTGTCTTTCCTGCCTGTATGGTGGTTGGAGATTGTCTCATGGTGTTTCTGTGAAAGGTAATTGTGAGCCAAAGTGAGTTGAACACTTACCAAAATACGTTGTGACATAAGGTTTGCTTTTATGTTAAAGGCAGGTTGAATCTCTGTAAGCATTTATGCTTCCTGTGGTATCTTATCTGACAGATTGCTGTATGATAATGTGTCTTCAGTTATAAATTTAAGTTTGTGTTCTGACTAACATACACTATTTTTTCTGGTGATGGAGAGAATTTTTAATCACAGGAAGTTCATAAAACAGGGCTCATTAAAATACTAGTACATTCCCTAAAAGCCCTACTTACGCTGATGCTTAGTTTCAGTGGTGCAGAAATACTTTCTCTAAAGTTTTTGAATAAATGTACTCTGTTCTTCCTCAACAGAGGTGTTACGAACATAAACAGTATAGAAATGGGCTGAAGTTCTGTAAACAGATCCTTTCTAACCCAAAGTTTGCAGAACATGGAGGTAAGTTTTCAAATGGCATGTGTTCTCTTTTTTTTTCCCTATACTTTACGACAGAGTAGTAATTTGTAGGTTTTATAAACTGTCTTAGCACTTTATTGTTAAACATTTACCCTTAAAGCAGATTTTCTTGACATAAAGTCACAAGAGCGTCCAGAAATCTGCACCATGCTAAGCATTTTTGTTGGTAAGATTTATAATTTTAAAGACTGGTTTACCGGTAGTCATAGCTTGCCATTCTTTATGCTGCAAGTCTAATATTCATTATAGCATGGTGCAAGTTTCTTAATACAAGTGTGTATTCCTTAAATTACTTTTCAGTTGAAATAGTTAATTCACCCCTGTAGAAGTGCAAGACAAAAAGGAAAAGATAAAATATTGTTCAGCATGATATGTCTGAAGGAATAGTCTTATTGTAAAAGAAGAAAAACCTGTTTATCCCTTGCTGTATTTTCAGGTCAGCTCTCACTACTGAGATGAGAGTAGTGAGAGAGAATTTCTTTTTTTCTTTTCCAACTAGTTTGGCATGAACCGATGTGTGGAAGTCTCAAAGTGTCATGAATAAGTATTTGAGTAGTTATAATGCTCTTTCACAGTAAAAAAAAAAAATCCCTCTCTAAAATATTTGTAGGGCAGACAGTTTTGAGTGCCTTTAAAATAAAACACAATTTTGCTTTGTGGTGAAAGTTATGCGTAAAGTTTATTGTCATGTATGATATACTTAAGTGAATAATCTGCGAGTATTTTTCTATATGAAAAAAAGAAAGCAAAATCTTGATGTTGATAACTGAGCCTAAATTTGCATTTATACTGTATTTAGAGTTGCTATATTAAGCTTAAAAACTTAAGAAAATGAATAACACGTACTTTTTGTTTGTTTGGTTTAGAAACTTTGGCAATGAAAGGACTGACATTAAACTGTCTAGGAAAGAAAGAGGAAGCTTATGAACTTGTGCGTAGAGGCCTAAGGAATGACTTGAAGAGTCATGTCTGTATCCTTTTTGAAATAATGCTTTTGTTTATGAATGGATAAGGTTCATTTCTACAACTGCTTGACTTGTAGAGTTGCAGCAAAAGGTAGTACCCTTAGGCTTCAAACTGGAAGTTCAGAATTTTAAATTTTAAGCTACGCAAAGGACGGATGCTTTGCAGCTATCCTTGCAGTCACAGTTAGCTCAAATATTATTCTGACTTGCATTGTATATGTATTTTTTTTAATCAATGAGCTACAACTTTTGGTGGGCTGAACTGGGCATTTCAGCATGTGATTTGCTTTGTAAACATTAGTAGTTGCCACTACATTGATAAAAACTTGTCATACACTGAAAATGCAGGAAGTGCAAGCATTTCAGTTGTCTAACAGATGTCCTACCTCAAAAATGCATCTAAGTGAGCCTGGTAGTCTTTTGAGAGATACTATTACTTGATTTCCTCCCCCAGTATGCAAAAAGTACAAGTTTACAGCACATTATATGCACCTTATACATGTAACTTGAACAGTTTTGAGTCTTCGGTTTGCAAGCAGTTTCTTTGTACTACTAGGAAAAGAATTGTAATGTTTGTAATAACATTACTGTCTGTTTATAAAACAGATTAAGAGCTTTTTGCCGACTGTTGTGTTACTGCCATGTTGGATCTGTTTTCTCCTTGCTCAGATTCAGTAGAATCCTTAACAGGGTGTTCCAGGTTGGCATGTCTATGGCCTTCTTCAGAGGTCAGACAAGAAGTATGACGAAGCTATCAAATGCTACAGAAATGCACTGAAATGGGACAAAGACAATCTTCAAATCTTGAGAGATCTTTCTCTGCTGCAGATTCAAATGAGGGATCTTGAAGGTTACAGGGTAAGTATATGTACTGCATTTATTATCAGTTTCTAGGGAATTGCAGCAAAGGGGGCGAATTATTTCATGACACTTCAAAAAAATACAGATTTAGATCTAGAGTGTTAGAACCATGTACTTACTGCTCAATGCTTTATGAACGTAAAAGCAGATGTGCCACTGAGCAATTTCTATAAGGTGTGCAGATTTGATAGCATATTAAATGATTCTTTTTCAGCTCAGTGCAGAATTGTTTGCTCCGTTTTTTTTAATGCTGCATAATCCAGCTGTAGGCAATCCCCAGTCTTTTTGTTATTTTCTTGGAAGGATTCCCGCAGGTAGAAGGCAATGTGGTCAGAAGACGACTTATTCAGGCAAAGGAGTTTCTATTTTTTAATAACTTTTTACCATATATCCCTCCTCCTTCAAATCAACAGCCACCAGTTTTCTCTCAGCAGTGGCCAACAATACAAAGCAAGCAGTGTGCTGCATGAAACATCCCATTTGCTTCCCAGTCAGCCTGAGTATTAGTGACAGCTCCTTCCTCTGGGTCCAAATATTTTCTTACACTTCCTGTGAGCTATAAGGCTGTGAATCAGAACTCTTGAATATTCCTCCTCTTTCTTTTATTTAATACTCAAAAGATTTAGATTACTGTCTTGTTTTCTTCTATGTATTTTGTCGTAAACTGGAATGCAGCTTGATGACTTAGATTGAAACCCTCTTTCTGCCCGTTAGCACCCAGTTACTTGCTGCCTTGCATCAGTTGTCTGTATTTGCCGCGTGAGATGTTGTTTTGCGCTAACCAACCATTACAAGGTGGCGGTGTCATGGCCATGATGCTTCTGTAAAAAAGAATACAAACTTTCTGTTGTTTTCTCTACAAATGCTACTCCTAATGTAGTTAGATTTTTTTTCTTTTTTCTCCTGTGTTCTTGAATTGTGAGCTGCTGTCTAGCTTGCCAATACCTTTATTTCTTGAAAAGTAGTAGCTTCTGTTCAGTGTGTATAACCAAGATTGGTTGTAGTTCAGGCTAAGTTGTAGTTACTGCCCATGGTCTATGTACGGCTTACTTAGTATTAGACAGAACAATTACTATAGAAGGCTTGTTTGTTTTCTTACTGTGCCATCCCGGGAAAGATGACAATGGTCACCCTAAATGTTTCTAATTCAAACACTAATTAGTTGGAAAAAACCCTTTTTTTCCTCCTAAATTACATTTCCCTGCCTGGAAACTTGTCTGGTTTTCAGCTGATGTAGGCTGATGTAATAAGGCATTGTTTTCCTCTGGAAACAAACAAACACCTGAGATTTTTACCTGAGGGACTTCGGATAATATTTTATATCAGGTTTTCATCTTTCCAGGTTTTCCTTGTACCTTTAAAGTTGTGATTGTTAAAACACATTAGTTGGTCTCTTCGTAGATTACTTCCTTTTCAAATTAG
The DNA here is from genome assembly GCF_037038585.1 of Patagioenas fasciata. Classification (NCBI taxonomy): domain Eukaryota; kingdom Metazoa; phylum Chordata; class Aves; order Columbiformes; family Columbidae; genus Patagioenas; species Patagioenas fasciata. Next base: position 62,551,365 of record NC_092523.1, on the reverse strand, counting down.
GGTCAGGTTAGCATACCAAGGACAAGTTTTGTTCTCAGAACCATGTAGAACTACCAGCCACAGCAAACTTATGCCCAAGTTAGGACATTGCTTAATCAGAGGTTTTTTTTCTTAATAGTAATTTAGAAATTTGACTCCTCTCTTGCTGAGACAAGGTAAACAAAACTTAACATAGATGTCAAAAAATTGTTTGCAAATATATGTTGTTTTGACCTCTAGATAAATGTGAATGTAAATGCATAATTACTGAACATACAAGTGATGCATTAAGGATTAAATGTTAACATGCTTAGAAAACAGTAATTCATTACTGGTCATATACTAGTTTCTAGAGAATGTAATTTTACTCTCACAACTGGGAATAAGATTGTGGGTGTTTGTTTGGGTTTTTTTCCTTTGCTTAACTTCAACCATCTCCTACTTTAAAGTATTTTGAGTGATCTTCACTCATTCTAATCAAATTACTGTATGTTACTATTTTTAGTTTTCTGTTAACCCCTGTTTCTGACTGTACTTTTTAGTGGGTAGTAAATTTTTTCCTCTATTTTAAATTACTTGAAGATGCCTGTCAGGAGTTTGTAACAAAACAAGTAATAACTTCTCCCTTAGATTAAAACAGCACGATACCAAGCAAATCTGTTCCATCTTCCATCTCTAATTATCTTCTTGGCCAAAGAATAGGAATGCACTTGCATGACCTATTTTGTCTGACAACACTTGTAATGATTTAATACACATGTACTTCCAAAGTAAACATGAAACACCAGTATAGAGTAAATGTTCCTGCAGCTCAAACCAAAGTGTCCTTAGTTGCATTCTGTTCATACGTGGTAAGACAGGAAAAGTGTGTGTGTCATACATCAATAAAGTTAAACCAGCTCATCAGTATTCAATTGGACATGATGTGTTAATTTGTGGGGATTGTTTGGTTTTGGTTTGTTTGTTGTTTTTGTTTGTTTTTTAATTCCGTCAAGGCCGCTGTAGTGTTTTAAAGTTTATTCCTTCTTTTGGCTCAAAAAAACCTCAAAACCCCCACATTTGCATAAAGAAAACTAAGTTTTGGTGACATTCCTTACATATTAGAATACTGAAGACATTCTATTGCATAATAGATTCTACAGAGAATCAGAATAAAGTCAGGAAAATTAGTAGCTACTTTTTTTCAGGAAACAAGGTACCAGTTGCTTCAGCTCCGACCTGCACAGAGAGCATCATGGATTGGTTATGCTATTGCTTACCATCTGCTGGAAGACTATGAAATGGCAGCAAAAATTTTAGAGGAATTTAGGAAGACACAGCAGGTAGGAGGAAGACTTGACATTTCTGTTTGGATTGCTGCTTAATGCAAAAATAACACACTTCTTGCTTTTTGTGAAAAATTTCTCCAGTTTCCTTAGTGAAATGAATTAAATCCCAAATGCATTCTAGAAGGCTGAACTTTCTTCTGTGTCTTGCCTCCCTGTGTAGACATCGCCTGATAAAGTGGACTACGAGTACAGTGAACTGCTGCTGTATCAAAATCAAGTCCTCCGGGAGGCAGGACTGTATAAAGAGGCCTTGGAGCATCTTTGTACTTACGAAAAGCAGATCTGTGATAAACTGGCTGTTGAAGAAACTAAAGGTAATTTACTTTTTGAAGGTACATTTAAATGTATGGTATACAATGGAATGCCTGTAGTGTCAGCTTTTTCCATCTTTTGGAATATCTGGTTTTATTTTAGATTGATTTATTTAATTCTGCTGTGGTAAAGGACTGTTCGTCTTGCAGCGGTTCTGTGCCTGTTATCTTCTTCTCCTGGGTCAGTAAGACATAAGTAGAGTACAGATGTACTGTTCTGAAGCTCTTGAGCTGATGAGCGTTTCAGACCAATGATCCTGAATTATTGTCCTGAAATTCTGTTTGGGCAGCATACCCGGACTTATGCTGTTGTAGCTCTGAGAGTGATCAATAGCTGGAAGGGCAGGATCATCTTTAGCAAAGTAGGAGGCTTCCAGTTACACTCAGTCACTCTTGCTGTGTGTGCAAACAGACTCTTTAGCTGGGCAACCCAACAGAGGCTTCTGTTATTCGCTGATTATAGTTCTAGCTTAGAATACTATAACAGAGCAATATAATAGTGTATCTTATATTCCACTGCCGGAATCGTAGAGTGATAGAAATTCATTCTTACAGCTCTATTAAGAGGTACACTTTTTCAAAGTGTGCTTTGTTCCTCTTCTGCTCTCTGCTTGGACAGTCCTTCTGTCACCGTTTAAGTGAAACTTTCACTCTGTCAGAGGTGCTGTTTGTTCATGACCTGCACTGGAATCTGTTTGAAGCATAGAGAAGAAACCTTTCTAATACTATTCATGTTGATGGTGTAATCAGCTCCCTATTCCTGCTAATGGTGATCTCGCTGTCTTTCAAAAAAAACCTAGGAATTGAGTAGTGACAATATTATGGAAGATGTGTGGTACTTCCTCAAAGGAAAATTATTGCAGGTGACTCTCCACTGTTGCTGAATACATTATTTGCTTTGCATACAAATAGAAATGCATATAGTGATTACACTATTGCAGACCATTTTTCAGACATAGTAGGAGTAGTTTTGATTGTAGGGGTGGACTTACCTTTTATCCAAAAGACCTTTGGACATACTGTGTGTTCTTAAGCTTTTGATGAAGGTCTGAGCCTGGTACTGAAATATGATTTTCAAATAGGTCTTCACACAAAAAGAAAAGTCCCACAACTTCTAGCAAGTTACCAGAAAAAGGAAGAAAATGCTCTTTGCAGTCTGTGCACTTTCAACAGGGTACAACTGATTAATTTATTTTGGCACAGATCCCCTTGTGTTGTTAGGTCTAGCTTAGCTGCTGTGCTTGTTACAGAAAAGCCTGCTAAAAATTGAGTGCTATCTATTAATTTTAAGTGCATGTGCAGAAGCCATTGTGAATGAAATACAACTCAAAAACACTGAAAATAGTACTGGCATTTGCCACCATTAGATAAAAATTATGACTTTCACCTCAGAGGAAGAAATTCCAGATTCTGTCATTCTCAGTGAGTGGCCAGGTGATGTTTTCCCTGACATGAGACACTGCATGCAATCCCCAAGTTACCCTTTCTGTGAGAAGCAGCATCTCTCGACAAAATCGCTTGTTAGTTGTGTCGCATGGGGAAGAGGAGAGGTAACACCAACTTGCATTTTCCTCATGAAACTGGATGAGAGAAATCTTACCTTAATCTGGTATGCCACTGTATCACCTCTGGTGTGTACTGTTTTAGTGCCTAACATCTGCTAATAGCACAGCATTGTAAAATATTGTTTCCCTTTGTGAAATAGGAAACTGAATTTTGTTCCAGCTCCAGCATCAGCAGAGATGCTCTATACAGTTGTTAAATCTAAACTTTACTTTTAACAGTTTTATCTTGTAATGAATTATCATTAAAAGGAAACTCACTTGTAAAATCTCGAGAACTCATTAATTGGATCAATGGCTTGATTTAAAACATTGAAGTTAGTTTTATGAAATACCAGACTGAAGAACCATTCTTTTATTTGCAGCTCTGCAATTCAGTTTGGTTTTCATGATGCCATATTCATGAAATACTGTGTACTGCTTGTAATTGCCTTCTGTAATACCAACTGCATTTAAAGTAACCAGTCACTGCAGTAAGTAGGGGAAAAAAACACATGCATCTTTTAATGTTAAATTTTCGAGTAAGTTTCGAAAGTTACTGGCTGGGTTGTAGAATCTTATTGTAATTGCACCTAATATGAAGGTAAAAGCATATCTGTCAGCTAGTTTGTGATGCCACTGTGATCATTCTTTCTAAGAAATCAGAATCTAAATGGAGTTAGAATTATCTAATATTTTACTGTAGAATGATTAATATTACACTGCTTCAGTGTCTCGTTACCTTAATTTAAAACTTCTTGGATTTCACACAGGAGACCTCCTGCTTCAGCTTGGCAGACTTGAAGAAGCAGTTGAAGTCTACAAAGGACTGCAAGAAAGAAATCCTGAAAACTGGGCCTACTACAAGGGCCTAGAAAAGGCACTTAAACCAGGTAATGATTTGATCTATTGTAGTAAATAAACTGTTTCTGCACATTTGAAATTTATTTATGTATCAAAAACTTGTATTGCTTTCAATAATAAAACTTATTTTAAAACATCCTCATTTCAGTTTGCTTTTTAGTCTTAATGTCTACATATCATCATAATGTGTGTGTGGGTGGTGGTGGTGTTTTGGTTTTTTTAAGAAAGGCTGGAAGTATTTTTTTATTGTTGTTACTGTGTCTTATTTAAAACCAAAATAACAAAAAATGCAGTAATCTTTGTGCATGGTTGAAAGAAGATAATTATTTCTTAGAAGACAGTTTTAATTTACAATTTTTCTTTTACTGTCTCTGTTACCTTAATCTTATGTTGTAGGTAATACTGGTTTTGGGAAAACGGGCATGATTCTCCTGAATGGTTTTCTTTGTTCAATATTCCAGCACAGTGATAAGGCAAGAACTCTTTTTCAGATGAGAGATAAGCAGTTAGTCTTCCACTCTTGGAAGAGGAACTTAAAGATACCGAATAATTGATATCGTTAAGTTAATGACAGTTTTAAAAGTAATAAAATGGAAGTTAATGTTCTTGAGGAAGTATGTAGCCAATTAGTTGCTCTGTATTCTGAGTATTTTTTAACCAGATATAAATCACACCCTTTCTCTTGCCACCAAAAAAGAAGGGAAAAAAATAAACTGTAAAATTCTATTCCAGCTAATATGATGGAGAGGCTAAAGATCTATGAAGAGGCCTGGACTAAATACCCAAGGGGACTAGTTCCAAGAAGATTACCGTTAAACTTTTTGTCGGGTAAGTGCATTTTTGCTGAGCAAGTAGTGATCAACACTTGTGTTTCTTAGATGCTAAGGTTTTAACAGCATAAATAGTCTGTATTTGACAAGTAATGTGTGGTAAAACAAAATCAACAGGTCTTTTTCCTCTCAAGGTGAAAAGTTTAAGGAATGTCTGGACAAGTTTCTAAGGATGAATTTCAGCAAAGGTTGCCCACCAGTCTTCAATACCTTGAGGTCATTATATAAAGACAAGGAGAAGGTAGGTTTTACCCCCAACTTCTTACATTATTTACCTCGTGGCTGTGGTGCATTGAAGAGATGAAGGAAACTTTCTCCAGTGCTTGCTCCATCAACACTGTTGTGTATTATGGTCTAATATATCTAGGAAAAAAATGAAGTACAAGCATATACACCTTTCTGCCAAGATGGTAAATGTAGCAAACTAAGATTTACTTAGTTATAAGCTGCGTAAGGGTTAACTGAGACATGCTTGGTCTTAATTTGTTAAAGAGAGAGGTGAGATTGAGTGCATTCCTGTATGTATTGTAATTCAGGATATTGCAGAATTCTCTCACAAAAAATAACGAGTTTGGGTAACACCAGATAGTTCAAGTTGAAATAAGATACCATCCTGCCAACAGATTTTTTTTTTTTTTCTTGTCTTGCATCTGTAGGTGGCAATCATAGAAGAGCTCGTGATAGGTTATGAAACCTCTCTAAGAAGCTGCAGGTTATTTAACCCAAATGGTGAGTGTTAAGACAGTCATACTTCATGGAAATAGTGCCTGGTATAAGAATTATGTGACCATTCAGAAGCAGAGAATCAGTGGGGACCTAAGAAATTGATTTTTTTTTTTTTCTCCTTTCCTTTCCCAGAACTGAACCATTGCTATCCTTAGGATGGATTTAAGCTGTCATACATAAAATCTGTACTCAGGATCTAGACACTTGTTCTAAAACTTCTGCTGGATCCATAAATTTCATAATCTTTTTGCAGTTCTGAGTTCAAGTATTCTGTTTTCAAAAGTTGAGTTTATCATTGGGAAATTGGAATTTGAAAGCTATGCCAAATATTTAATTAGAGAAATGTCAAACAAAAAAGAATACTGACAGCACAGTCTTCAGAGGAAGGGGGTTATGGAGCTTTTTATGGGGGCTGAGTTTTGTGTTCTTTGGGGTTAAACCAAAAGCAAAACAAAACAACCAAACCACATTTTCTCCGTTTTGACTGACAGCTGTCTTGTTGTGAGGCGCTGTTTACATGTACTGAATCCAGCCTTCATAGTTCATTCTCTGGTAACTGTGTGGTGATTTTTTTTTTTTGATCATTTACCCAATGGCTTCATAACAGAAAATCACCAAGAAAAAACATTTCTGCATTCTGTATTAACAGAACATAGTCTTGAAATCTTGGTAGATGGATTATAATGGTGAAATAATTAAGATAGCATGAATGACAATACACATTAACACTTTACAGAATTACCCTAATTATTAAACACATTTTTATTGAAGTTATAACCAGTTATTTTACTGCTTTGCTAAAACATTAATGCAATACTTTTTTATGAAGCTCACCTAAGTTGCCTGTTATATTTTTGCCTTGAATATAATGCTATAGGCTACAATATAGCCACTCAGCACGTGCTTAAATGTGTTCAGGCACTTCAAACACATTTATGCTTTTCTAGTTTAAGAAAATTATTTACTGTTAGTTCAGTTCAATTCAATATTTGCTTTGATATTAAGTTTCATTCAAATGAACAATTTTATGTTGCCTTAAAATTAACAAATGCGTATAATTGTATAGTTAAGTTATATCATAAACTGAAGAACCAGAACCTTTTTTTTTTTTTTGAGACTAGATCCCTTGTCCCCTTTTTTTTTCCTCTGTAATGTGCTGTGATTCATAGTAAAAATTGAGTAATGAACATAACTTTTAAGACTTCAGTAGTATTGTGAATTTCAGTGAGAGTTCTCTAACTTTCAGAACTGACTTGTGTATAGAAATATTGTCAAGGATACGTTTAGGTGAATGGTGATGATAAATTTGTCAAAGGTAGAGGCAGAAAGACTTTTTAAAGCTAAGGTTTCAAATACCCTGTTTTGTTTAAAAATATTCAAGTCTGTACTTTGAAAACGCATAAATGCTGAATGTACTGAAATCCTTTACATTGTTACTGTGCAACACTTGTATTTAGCAGGACTCCTTGCTATACTCTTTATCTAAACGTTTTAAGTAAGAACTCTGCATCATGCACTGCAGTCTTGCACATCTGGCTGCCTGGGTTAAGGGACTAGCTGGAATAAAGTTGAACTGCCTCCTGACACAGTGACTCACTTTTCCTTTCCCTCAATAACCACAGTATGAGAACAATTAACAGACTTACCTGGACCCAGGTGTTTGGAAGCACTCCCAGGTCTGCTGTGACAGCCTGACACGGAGGCAGAATTAACTTCTGTGGCTGTATTTATAGAACTCCACTGCTGGCATGTTGTTTTTTAAACCAAAAAAAAAAACCCTCCCTCCATTTGTTTCTTTCCAGATGATGGTAAAGAAGAACCTCCAACCACTTTACTCTGGGTCCAGTATTATTTGGCTCAACATTATGATAAAATTGGACAGCCATCCCTGGCTTTAGAATATATAAATGCTGCTATAGAAAGTACTCCCACTTTGATAGAACTCTTCCTTGTGAAAGCAAAAATCTATAAGGTAAGTTTGGCTTATTCTTAGTGACCAGAGATTGATTGTTTGTTATGAGGGAAGACTTTTACATATGCTTATACTTTCCTGTAGTGTTTTTGATGTGAACATTGAAGTGTTAATCTTGTATTATACAACCTGCCTTGCCATGGTCTGCACCACGGCCTGCAGGGGAACCTGCTCCGGCGCCTGGAGCACCTCTTGCCCTCCTACACTGGCCTTGGGGTCTGCAGGGCTGTTTCTCTCTCATATTCTCACTCTTCTCTCCGGCTGCTGTTGTTCAGCGGTTTTTCCTGTTCTTAACTGTGTTATCCCGGAGGTGCTGACAGCATTGCTGATGGGCTCAGCCTTGGCCAGTGCTTGGTGACTCTTGGAGCTGGCTGGTGCTTGATCTGTCAGACATGGGGGCAGCTTCTAGCAGCTTCTCACAGAAGCCACCCTGATAGTCCTCCTGCTACCACAACCTTGCTACTCAAACCCAGTACACAAGTATACTGCAAAATGTGAATTCCCAGTTTACAATTACGTTTTTGTGTTAAAAATTACGCTAATAAATTTAGTTGATGTTTGAAATATCTTCCACCTGTTCTTATCCCTCCTCTTTTTTTTAACTAAAAAATAATTTCTCAACTACACTATGTTATTGTATGAGAATGGGATTATCCAAAGTGTCCTTTAAACATTTTCAGGCAAAAAACATTTAGTACCAAAAGACCGTAACAAGGTCAAGTGATTTTTCTGCTTTTTTTTTCTTTACAGATCTATTGCTTTCCTGAAGAAAGCTATTTATTAAAAAATGTCTTCAAATTAACTAAGTATATTAAACAGTGAGTGGATAAAAATGCATATTCATAATTGCTGAAGCTAATTTTGATTTCTATCTCTTTAAGCATGCTGGAAATATTAAAGAAGCTGCAAGGTGGATGGATGAGGCTCAGGCTTTGGACACAGCAGACAGATTTATCAACTCCAAATGTGCAAAATATATGCTGAAAGCAAACTCCATTAAAGAAGCAGAAGAAATGTGTTCTAAGTTTACAAGGGTTAGTTGCATTTAACTGTAGCTCCTTTGAATACTGCGGGTCTTATCCTGTGTGGAGTAACTTTTTGTGCTAACCTTCCACTCACATTTACTATACTCTTCAGGTTCTGTTTTCAAAGCAACTGTGATTGCTTGCTTCACTAATTGTAGTTGTTATCAGGGTTTGAATTAATCTTGGATAGCGTGATTCCATGGTGTTAAGTGAAAACTGTAAAGCTTGAATTTGATCATTTTTGTCAGGTAGGAAGGATACAGCATGTCTATTTTAGAGATAACTACTTCAAAAAATAGTTTTCTGATAAGTCTGGCTTTAATGTGGATTCTGTAGGATCCTTGAAAGATCTGATAAAGTTGCCTATGTCTTTTTTTTTTCTAATGGTAGTAAGTTGGCAATTTCAGACTTCTCTCGGCTACTAGATGAGAGGCTTTCTGAGATGTCTTCCTTTTGTCAACAAACTTTCATCCCTAAGGCTGTGTTTTAACAGTGATAAAGGGAAGAACTGCCTATTGTATGGGGGGGTTGTACGTGTATTGTTTTGTGTTCTTTTGTTTTTGTTGGTTTGGTTTGGTTTTTTTTTTGTGGCTGCTTACCGATGACCAGTTAGCTGTGAGAAGCAGCTTGCATTATGCAGATTTCTTCATTCCATACATGAGTGTTTGTCCCTGCAGTAACCTACTCTGATAATTTTGGTCTCACAGGTTAGTTACTTTTGTAATTGACTTCTGTTGCTGTTATTATTTCGTAAGTGAAAGTCAATACAGCTCAATATAATCTTTCCAGAATATTTGGCATATTGTAGTTTTAGAGTACTGGCAGTATCATTTATGAGTTGTCATTGGGAGGCAGGTAACAAGCTGTTGGGACCTACTTGCAGAAGTAAAGCCTTTTTAGTTTGTTGTCCCGTTTCTCTCTTCTCTCTTGAAAAGCAGGAGAAATCTGGAGTAAGGCAGGTTGAACGGGGGAGGTATTTATAAGGGGAAGGCAAAGGATTTTGCAAAATGGAGGCTTTGTGCAGGCAAACCTGGAGAGAGGGGAAATCCTGTTGGATGTATGCTCAGTAGCTTTATGGGAGTTTTTGATGCCAAACTGCTGTGAATCTAGGTTGATTGACCCTCTCAGGGCCTTAAGCAACTTTAAGATGATGTCAAAAAGCAAGCATACCAGTTGCTGAAAACTGAACTTAAAAAATGTAACTTGCTGATGTTGCACTCTTTGATCTTTTTCGTCTGCTTTTGATTTTATGTCTAGTGCTCAAATACCAGCTTAATTAAAAAGCAATAATTTAAAAGGATCTAAATGAAGCATGATGAAAATGGAACTGACAAGTTTTCTACTTTTTAGCTGCCTTAATCAGACTGGTTTGAAGACTGCCTTTCTCATTCGAGGCATTCTCATTTCCCTTCCATTTGAATATTATCTGTCATGGTCCCAGCTTTGACTCTTGGCTGATTCTTGAATAGCCTTATTTTTGCTAGATCAGAATAAATTCAGAACAACTGCATGCACCCCAAGTAGCTGACTTTGACATTAAGCTTGAAAGTCATATGATAATTTCCACAGATCTGTACAAGATACCAGATTCGAAAGACGACTTTAATCTCCTTCTCTGTATCAGAAGGTGTCAAAGCTACCAATGTATTCCTTTTGCTTTGCCACTGCTCTAGTACTGATAGCATGGGAAGTAACCTATTACTGCTCTCAGTTACTTGTACACTTAGCTCGATCAGCGGGCCCCTGGTAAATAGAGATGGAGGTTTCAGGTTTTTTCTAAATGCCACATACTAGAACTTTTCTGCCATTTTTCTTGCTGCTGCAATGTGTTACACTGACACACAACGTTAAGAACACCGAGTTAATGTCTCTTGTATCCTAAAGGTGAGGAACTGTCACGGTTAAATGGTCACTACCTGGCTATTCATTGTGTGTTTCTGACTCTTCCAAAACCTGGAATTTAGAGGAATACATTTACACACACGTGCACACACGCAACTTTGGAGAGTTGCTTAATGAGCAAGACAATTTAATCTTAACTGTGGCATTTATGACTTTCATGACTCTAGTTTTGATATCTAGCATTCTTTTAAAACCCTTTTTATTTGTGCTTTTAATTAGGGCAAGATAAATTACAATTAACAAATCAAATGAGGCAGGGCTTTTTTATAATGCTGTTTTTGCTTTCAGGAAGGAACCTCGGCAGTAGAGAACTTGAATGAAATGCAGTGCATGTGGTTTCAGACAGAATGTGCGCAAGCTTACAAAACAATGAACAAATTTGGAGAAGCACTTAAGAAATGCCATGAAATTGAGAGAGTACGTATCTAGTTAAACTGCCTGGGTTGAAAGCCACTAGCTTAAGCTTACTGTGCAAATATGTTTCCTTTCTGAGCAGTAAGAGTTTACCTCATGTAGCTTCAGGAGAGACTTCATTTTATTTTGGCTACTGATGAGTTGATTATATTATATTTTCTCCTAACAATGCCATTGTAAACTGTGTATTATAAAGACACATAAAGTCATTTGGAGATCCAGGAAAGAACAGAAAACTCTCAGAAATAGTCTTATTTTTGTCAGGGTGAATATAAATAAGTATTGGGTACAAACCAACAATATGTGTACTTTAAGTCTAAAAAGAATGTGGCTGAGCTCACAACCCTCGTTTTAAAGTAAAGGAAAGATGTTGCCGCTGTATTGAAGAGGAAGAGAATAAATGTAAAAATAAATAAATAATATCCTCTCCTTAAAAAAAAAAAAAAGCTATAGTTTAAAAATTAGAAATGTAAAGCTTTTTAAAGAAGTTTTATCCAAAAAGGAGGGTTACTTGCACATTAAATGCAGACCTATAGTTAGGGGCCACGACAACAAAAAGAAGTTATGCATAACTCGTGGAAAAAAAAAAGTGAAGGTTTTTTTTACAGGGCCTAGAAAAATAGCGGACATCTGAGGGTATAAATGAAGCGCTCGAAGAGGAGGACTTGGTAGGAAGCTCTGCCTTTTTGCAAGTAGAGAGACTGAAGGAGATTTCGACATTGATGCTTTTCTGTAGGGGAGACTAGTCCATGTAATAGTCTCACATTAAAACAAATCAACAAAATGATTTTCCAGGACCGTATTACTGCTAGTCTTGTAAATTGTCTCGGGTACCAAAAGAGGTCAACAGAAGAGGAGGTCAGCAAATGAAGAGCTGACAGGCCACCCTAAAAAACATTTCTAAGGAATTAAGTCACTGTTTATTTATTGGATTAACTGATTGAAGGTGTAAGATCAGAAATAAGATAACTATGTTATATGCAGAAACCATCAGCAAAGCTTTCGTAAGAAAAGACAGTGCCTCTTAAATCTTTTAGAGGTGCCAGTTATGCTTAAGGCAATTTAGTTGATAAAATGTGTTCTGCATTTCAGGAACACTTTTGATGTCATCCTTCACATTGTAAAGGAGCTAAACTGTCTCAGAAAAATAAAGGAACTTGATCTTATGGAATTAATAGCTTGTTCATAGCCAGTAAAACAGAGTAGGAACAAGTAACCAGCTTTTACAATAAAAGAAGTTTTACCATGGAAATTACTAAGGCATATCTCTAGGGTCTCCATTGCTTGATATATCAATAAATGATCACAGAAATGGAGCGAATAGTGTGAGGGCAAGACTTGCTGCTGGTGTAAAGTGATTAAAACCTCCTTGCAGGAACTTGCAGAGAAGGCTGTCTCAATAGTAAACGATAAAACGGTGGGTTGAAAGTAATGCTCAACAGTGTAGGTGGTAGAGGGAGAAGAATTATTTGCCTCTACTTAAGTAAGAGGTCTTAATGAGAATTATTGTTGCTCAGGAAGGAAATCCTGGAACCATTATAAACAGTGCTGCAAAAACTACTGTGTTGGTGTAGTACAGCAATGGAAGGGACAGTGTTGGGAATTAAGTGACTAGAGAAGTAGCACTTTTCTTCCATTAGATAAATCTGATGTGCTGTTTACATCTGACTATCACACGTCCTTGAAAATCTTCTACTAAAATACATGCCTTAGAGTCACTTCCACGTTGAGAGAGTTCAATTAGTTTGTCATGCTTACTGTTTTATCCTCAGTTTTGACAAGCAAGAGCTGAGTTTAAGATGAATTTATATGAGATCATAAGCAGGTGGAGAACTTGAAGAGGGGAATGACTTTTCACTGCTGCTCAAACAAAAACAAGGGGACATCAGGTGACAATAAGGAAGCAGATCTTGGGCAAATCACACCACATGTGATTCAAGTGTGGAATTCATTGCCACAGTATTTAGTGGAAGTCAAAATTTTACTTTTGACTGAAAAGACTAGAGGAGTTCGTAAAAGAAAAACTCTTCAAGTGCTCTTTGAATACAACACATGCAGAACCTTTATCCCTTAAACTGCAAATTGTCAGAAGGTAGTTGTTATTAAGAGATTGTGGAATGGGTCAATTTTGGTTCTGGCCTAAGAAACCTTCTTTTCCCCATTACTTATTTTTGGAGTATTTTGTTAACTCAGATTTCTAACAGTTATGGTGTGTTTGTCAAACAGCAGGCTTTTACTAAGTTATTCCTTTGGGGAAAGTGTATTTGAAAAGTCAAGGTCAGTATCTGATTACTAATACTTACTAAATAATGTTATGTTGTGTTAGCATTTTGTAGAAATCACGGATGACCAGTTTGACTTTCACACTTACTGTATGAGGAAGATTACCCTTAGGTCTTACGTGGACTTGTTAAAACTAGAAGATATCCTTCGACAACACCCGTTCTACTTCAAAGCAGCACGGATTGCCATAGAGATATATTTGAAACTTCATGATAATCCCTTAACAGATGAAAATAAAGAACACGAGGCTGATACAGGTATTCAACCTTCAGGATTTATTGAATATGCAGTTTTGCTAATTAGTCGATACTTTATTAATATCCAGCATTCTTATGTCAGCTGTAGTAGCCAAGAAGTAAGGGTTTTGTAACAACTAAAAGTAGGCAAATTGTAACTTGGTCTGCATGTAGATGTGTTACTGAAAGTTAGTTTGTTTGTTAAAAAACAATGGTTTTTTTATTGCTGTTGTAATTCTTAAGTAACAATATGTTTGTTTTATGAAATTACTGGGAAAACATGGAATTCTTGAAGTTGTTGGTCTATGAAAAGACAGATTGAAGCAGGCGTGCTTGGAGGTAGCTCTTTCTAAGTGTTTTATCAGTATGCAAAAATTTGACTAAGTAACAACTTAAATTTTGTCATCTCTTGCTTCTGCTGTAAAAATAATATTTAAATCCGTCAATTTCTTTTTTATTTTTTTATTTGTGATTGGAGAACAACTTAAATGGTTGTGGCTTAAGGCAACTCAAATGGTATGAATAGAGGCTGTTGAATCCTTCAAGAGGAATGTCAAATTTTAAGGTTTCTCATCTCAGTTCGTGTGGCTTCAGGTTCAAATTAAGACAAGTAGAATTGTAAAATAATTTATTGTAGGCACTTTCTATTGTGTTTTAAATGAATTTTCCATGCTTTACTTGGAGGGAGGAGAGAATCTGAATATGAATCGAATGCAAGTTGTCTGTCAGGCATTAAAAGCAAACCTGTGCCAAAGTGTGACTATTTCACTTTATTTTTGTTAGACCACTTAATTACTACATTAAACATAACTCGTGTAATACTTAAGGAAGAAATCAATGTGTATTGGTGTGCATTTTACTCCTGGCGCTGGATTTGTGAAGTCACGCAGCAATTACTTTGTCCTGCCTTCAGCATGTTATACTTTTGTTCTAATTAATATTGCCCTGATTTTACAGAGAATTTTTTTTTTAATTATGAAGCAGCAGCATAGGCTGTAAAATAATCTGTGTGTAGTAAATTAGCTTTTATAAATGTAATGGCAGCATTATTAGTAGATGTGGTTTAAAAAAAGATTATGGTATCTGGCAGCTGATTGAGACTGTTAAAATTAGACAACGCTGTCTGGTTTTGCCCTTTGTGCAGCAAATATGTCTGACAAGGAGCTAAAGAAGCTACGAAATAAGCAGAGAAGAGCACAAAAGAAAGCACAGCTAGAGGAGGAGAAGAAGAATGCTGAGAAAGAGAAGCAACAGAGGAATCAGAAAAAGAAGAAAGATGATGATGATGAAGAAATTGGAGGACCGAAAGAAGAACTTATTCCTGAGAAACTGGCAAAGGTGCTTACAAATGTAATAATAAACTCATAGAAATTTCTATGAAAGTTATAGTGAGCACACGTATGACTTGAAAGCCACTCAGATAACTTGTTTATTTTTTGTATGGCTTCTCTTCACAGGTGGCATTATAAAAAGAATTATTTTCTAGGGATAGTTTGTTGGATATGCTGTCAGTAATGTGCTGAAACCACAGCTTTTGTGCCTGATTCTCAAAGGCAGTGATTGAAGTCATAGACATTTGCTACAGGTGGAATTATCTTCATGTGTGTATTGCACTAACTTGTTGATTATGCCCTATTTCTAGTTGATCGGATGGAAGTCTTTCTATTCTGTATGTAAGGTGATTATTGTTCACTCTTTATGTCCTGTAGTATTTTTTTTTTTATTTGCTAAGTATAGACAACCTGTGAAAGAGGAGGCATTGAAGCACTGAATGCTTTAACAGCATTTGTTCGCATTTGTTTTGAATGGGGGGGGGGACAGGAAAGATAAATAACCTGTTTGGAAATAGCAGTAGACTAGACTGAGATGGATTTTGAGATCTGGATTAAAAGCTGCCAAGGTATATAAATGGGAGGTGACCCTGCAGACTATTGTTGTGCTAAAAGTTGTACCTGTAAGGCGCAGGAAAACATTCTTAAAATGTGGGGAAATAAAATGGAAAATATATAGACTGGAAAAATTAGTTTGTAGTAGTATAGTATCTAAGTACTGATAGATATGGTATTTGGTATTTTCACATTGTACATATAATGAGTAATATTGGCTCTTGAGGGGATGATGTTTGAAAGCTGAGACTGAACTTCATTTTGTAGCCAGGAAGCAAGAGACTTTAAAATCTTGAGTAGTCATTTAAGAATGTTGTTGGTATTCCCATTGTTTAGCTCACCCCTTGGAAGAAGCAGCACTCTAAATTGCAGTGCCAGTTAAGATTTAAATGGTCTCAATGGCATATGTTGAAATTGAGTTCTGGAGTAGAAGTACGTCCCTAAGATTATAGCAAATGGTTGCAGCTGTATAATGCATTCCTTTGGCAAATCTTCCCTAATTATATTTCAGATTTAGTGTCAGAATCATGATACAGACACTTCAAATTCGGTTGGCTCTCACTGCCAGAAGACCATTTCTGAAATAACTGGTCACTTGCAAACACTTTTCCCCAAACAGTTGCCCCTAGACTTCTTTGGTAGATACGTAGCTTTGGCGTTAAAGGCTTAGCTTTCAAGTCTGTTTCATTATAGGTTCCAAATAGTTTAAGTGGACAGTTATCACTGAGGTATGCAAACTCCCAACAGCATGTATAAATGATGCGTTTTTTAATTGAAACTGTTGTTGTATGTGGTTAGCAGGAACTTCCTAAGGTGTCCATTGTTGCCTTCAACTCGGTTATTTGCAATGAAGTGTGTTGCTTCAAAATTACTAAATTGTTATTAGCAGATGGGTTTTGTATCTGATTTTTAGTAGCTTATGTTCAAAACCCGTTAGTATGAAGGACAACAGTTCTGGTTTGAGTTATCCCTAGCCTCCAGGTGCAAGACATCTGTCTGTAAAGAACCCTGGTACAGAATTAATTTGTGTTAAAGCTGTCCATTGACTGGATTACGCAGCTGAGACTCGGCCACTGCAATCAGTACCTTGTTACTTCAGGCTTGCTGTCAGTATCTTGGCTGGGAGCGTTGCCGTGACCCGGCAGCTCTCAGGAACCTGTCTGAAGCTGATGTGAACAGACTGTCATGGACAATAGGTAGTTGTTGACCAACATCTTGGGGCCGTGTGTGTAGACTGGTGTGAAGAGCTGTGCTGCCCATACAATGCAGGTTCAGCTGCAGTTGTGTTTGCGGTTGACGTGTGATAGAAGGCAAAAATATCTCTGTATCGAGGAAGATGTGATTTGTAACCATCACAAAGTAGTTTTTTGAGACCTGGCTGTCAATGTTTAGACACTGAGTGAAAGATTCAAACTTTGTCACATAAGAGGCTCTAAGCATCTTATGCATTGTCTTATGAGAGTAACTCCATGACTCAGAAATAGTAAATTCTCTTGTTGTAGAGTTATTAGGTTTAAGCTTTGTAACTTAGTTGTGTGTTACTTCCTTGAATCTGCAGGTTGAAGCACCTTTGGAAGAAGCCATTAAATTTTTAACACCGCTGAAGAATTTAGTGAAGAACAAAATAGAGACACATCTTTTTGCCTTTGAGATTTATTTTCGAAAAGGTGAGCGAGAAAACTAATGAAGTAAAGCAATTTGCAGTTCATAAAGATGTATATTAGAATTTAAGCAAAAATTGAGATATGCGGAGTCCATGTTGAGACACAACTTGTGATTGGACTGACACCCCAGCCGTGACCAGTCTGTGAAGAACCAGAATTTGAACATTTGGCGATTATCCACTTCCTTTGCTGTGGTTAAATCTATAAGCAGTGAGGCTGTAGTTAATTCTCCCAGCTTGCATTTGCCCTAGTTATTTGTGTCTATAGCTGATAGAACTGCATGTTGTAAAGAAGTGGTGTGCAGTTGCTAATGAGAGCTAGTCTCTTGAAACACGAGACTTTTGAATTCTTGTATCAGTTAAATGTTATACTTTAAGAATTTATTATGTTCAAATATATTTACTAGTTTAACATGTTTAATTCGCTATTTAAATGAATGCGTGTTAGAAAAAACTACTGTTGTAGAACACTCAGCTTTCATTTCTTCTGATCATTTTAATTTCAAATACTAAATACTCCTGCAACTTAATGCAGTGAGTTCCAGCCACAGGTTTTTGACCATTTGCCAATGCTTTCTTTTCCAGAGAAGTTCCTTCTGATGCTTCAGTCTGTGAAGAGAGCCTTTGCTATTGATTCTAGCCATCCTTGGCTTCATGAGTGTATGATTCATCTCTTCAGCAGTGGTATGTATCTGTTTGATATGATATCATGCTTCCAGATGATGCCTAACCTGCATACAGTCACTGATTGCTAGCTTACAGACTGTTAGTATAATTAATTAAAAATATTTAATACATGCATTAGAAAGCTTTTTAACAACCGATTCATGCTAAAATTAAATACGTTTACTATGACTGCAGCTAGATTTCGTAGTTGTTCCAACAAGTATTAGTAGGTCTTTTTAAGACTGTGAGTCTTACGTCGAACCCCTGAAAGAGTGAAGAAATGAAAACTGCAGAGTGAGGAATCTGGCTTTTCTATTGGCAGTCTGTGTCAGTGTGTGTGAGGAGAAGGCTTAGAATTACGTCCTTTTTCTCAGAAGGCTGGAAGGATTCTCTCCTTTTCCTTGCCCCGAAGGTCTCCCTTCCTGTTGGTGGCTGCAGACTAGATATGTTCTGTGACCTGAATCTTTAAGCTTAATATATTTTAATCAGTAAGGGGGAGAGTGTATTGGAATAGAGGCTTTGGCTTTTTCTAAGCATCAGAAAACTGCCACAGTTAAGTTTTTTCCAACCACATCCAGTTATTTACCTTTTTGAATTTCATGCATGTTTCTTTGAGGTTTTGGGTATTTTCTATTATATTAACAATGTAAATATGATAAACATTAAAATAAATGCATAAAATAGATTTTACTGTGATTACCTGTACTCACTTCTGTTAACTTCTTCTTTTTCCAATTTAATAGTATCTGAAAGTAAGGATTTGCCTGATGCGGTTAGAACAGTGTTAAACCAAGAAATGAATCGGCTTTTTGGAGCAACTAATCCAAAGAACTTCAATGAAGCTTTCCTTAAAAAGAACTATGACTCACTACCACATAGGTTATCAGGTATTTTGCCATTATGCTTTTTCTTCCACGCTTCTATATTTTCTGTGCTTATCTATCAGGGGCATCTCAGTATCATCACCAGTGATGTTTTAAAAAATAAAAAAAAAAAAAAAAAAATCACTCTTCTCATCAGGAATGCTTTTCTTCTCTCACTTTGTGGTTATGTGACATGACCACGAGGTTATCTGTGGTTTTCTTTATTTTTTTCTGGATGCTGGAAAATACAAATTTTTGGACCTCTCTGCCCTGTTGTCGTTTCTAATGCATGCTGTGTGCTTCAAGGCCAGGCTGGATGGGGCACTGAGCAACCTGATCTAGTTGCAAATGTCCCTGCTCATCGCAGGGGGATTGTACTTAGATGAGCTTTCAAGGACCTTTCCAACCCAAACTACTCTGTGGTTCTATTCTATGAATGTATCATAAGACTAACTGTATTTAATGCATCTGTGAAATAGTTCATATGAGCTGTGTAGTATGTGAAGTAGTATTTCTGAGTTGCAAAGGTTTTTTTTGTTACTTGTATTTGAAGAGGCTGACTGCCAAGAGAAACAGGCTGCGTGCTCAGCAACCCAGGTAACACCCAGAGCTATTGGTACGCCTAACAAGAGGAGCTTTGGTGCTGGTTACTTGTCACAAAAGCCTGTCTGTCACTAGTGACCATGTGTTGCAGTGGACATTGCAGCACCACGAGGGGAATGGGATGTAAAGCACCCCGGGGAGTGGCGTTCCTGCTGCGGCTCAGGCTGGGCTCACACCTGGCCACAAAAGGCATCTTTTCTGGCATCCAGCCCCTTCAAATACATTTGTACCATGGGACTTGGAGCTGTGCCCTGACTGCGTGTGACAAGAGCCCTGCGTGCATGTCTCTTCTGTGTGGAGATGCGAGCAGTGGTGCTGGGGGGACCTGCGGTGTGTCAGCAGGTCTGATTTGTTACCTTCGCTGCCTGGGATCCCACTGTACGCTGTAAAACGTTCCTGCCCTGCAGCGTCGACAGTGCCTGGTTGTCGCAGCGCTTTGTCTGGCGTTGAATGTTAGATTTAAAGCTGCCCGTCTACTTGCTCAGATGTCAAGTTTTAATGTTTCAAGCGGTTTCATTTTGAACTACTACTATAGAGTTCGGTATCCCCCCTTAGTCATGTTATCACTGTTTGATGTTTGTATAGAAGATGTTTTTAGTCATCCACTGGGTGATGAAGCTTATTTTTTCTCCTGTAGCTGCCAAAATGATGTACTATTTAGATCCTTCCAGTCAGAAAAGAGCAGTGGAGCTGGCAATGACCCTGGATGAATCCCTCATTAACAGAAATCTTCAGGTAACACACATTTACAAATTGTGACCAACAACTTCTGCTGTATCTATGAAGCTTTATGAAAATTATGGAGTTAAAAGGAAGCTGAAGTGATTGCTGTGCCTTATGGTAGTGAGGTTGGGTTGTCATGTGAGAGAAAGGAGTATCAGGTTCATCTGAACAGAACTGTTTAATGTCCTTTTCACACGTTTAAATTAATTTAGTTTTGTCAGAATATGACAATAGCTAGCAGCAGAAATGGTGTTATTGCTGCAGCAAATGGGACAGCTTATTAAACAGAAGGGAATTGTCATGGCAAAAGATGCTAAAGCTCCCCAATATAAAAGGTTGGGGTCTGTCCGAGCTTTAGTTGTTGCACAAGCAACTGTTCACAAGAAAAAGATTGACTAAAGAGTGGCTCAGGTTATCCCAAGGCTTTCCGTATTCATTCCTCTGCAAGCTGTGTGACTTACCTTAGTTTTAATAAAAGGTGCAAATGCACCTTTTGGCCTTCGTATGTACTTAAATAACTAATTAATAAACATGGATAGTTCTTCCTGTGACTGTACACTGGCAGAACCTTACCTGGCAAAGTAGAGCAGGAATAAAGCATCCTTTATTTTTTCTGTAGTCTATTTAGAACTATTTCTGTATCCCAGTCAAACAGTTTCCTTTGGCATTACTGTAAGAGTGTCCAGCATGTTTAATTAAGTATTAGAGAGATTTCTTGGCAGACTGTGCAAGCTTCAGGATGTTTTGTTTCTCTTAGTTCCCCTGGCACTTTATTTCTTTGTGTTCTTTATGTCTGGGCATTCAAGGATTTTTTTGATCTATTGCAAGTAAAATTAGTGAACCTTTTGGTAAAATTATTCTTTTGTGGGCAAAAATAGGTATTTTCCAAAAAACACCCCTTTGGAAATATACTGGGTTCAACAGAACTTTAATTGGAAATGATTTTAAGTTCACAGTAGAATTTTTGGAAAAACAGAGGGGAAAAAGAGACAACGAAAGACAATTTACCAAGATTTATGAACTTGCTTAGGATGTTAAATACTCAGATCGTTTCTCTAGCAGATCTGCTTATGGGACACAAAGTCATGTCTTTTATATACTTAGCATTTTTTATAAACTGTTTTTTACTGTTTGAACAGTCTCAAGAAGCTTAAGATAGATTATCAATAGATTTAGAAAACAAAAATTAAATTGCCCTCAACATCATTTGTTTTACCTTGTTAGCTGATTTTTTTTTTGCTTGAGAGCAGGGGATTCTGGGCATTGGACTAGGGAAAGATTAAAATTTAACCAAAAATATGTAGTTGTTTAGAGAGGTCTTGTCTTGGTAGGGCTGCAAGAAGCATTTGCTGACTCAGAGGTGTATAAAAATCACATATCCAGCATTGTGGTAAAACTGAAAAAGTTCAACTTAAGCATTCTCAGTGCCAATATAAAGTAAGAGTTGGAGTTCTGTTGAACTTTTAGGTGGGAAGTTGAAAGTGCCCTAACAAGATGAGAATCTGAAGGAGTCTGGGCATTTGTTGAAAGGCATTCTCATGTGCAAAGAGATCAAATTTATCGTTACATTTTTAGTAGAGACCAGCTGCCTCAGGGCACATTGGAGGCATAAATCTACATATATTTGACCTTCTGTGGATGCCAGTGTCATAAAGAGCTAATGTGGGGGAAAAGGGTTGTTGAAGAGAACTTCATAACCCCATAGCAGGAGGACAGGGCAGTTAATCTCAATACACAGAACAAATAAAAGCCAAAGTAAATGTCAGAAGAGTGGAAAAAGGCTAGCTTACTATGCTCATACTGGCATACCTAACGTGGAAGGATGTTAAATGCTGTTGGGCTTTAGTGAAGCTTAGTGGGTTGATTTCTCATGTTTGGAATGCAAGTTGAAAAAAAAAATAACCACAGGAAATCTCCTTTTTCTCTTCTAAATCATGAAAAGAAAAAAAAAGGATATGAAACTGCAGATATACTCGAAGGATGTGATAATATCTGAGTAATTTGGTTCAATTCTCTACTTACAGACACACCAGAAAGTCACATATACTTAAATGTAAAAATGATACTTTTTTCCTACCAGAAATGTTATCACATCGAATTATGGTTATTCAGCTGATGCTATTTCTACATTTTAATTATATTCCACAGTTCTTCCAATTCTATCTGAAAGCATGTTCACAAAAACCATTATTAAGAAACCATAGTATATATTCTGGATTCATTGTTTTTATTTGTGAACACTAACAGTTATGCTGAAATATTCAGTGTATCCCAAGGCTGGGGGGACAAGGGATGATGAACCACAAACCCAAAAAACATATTTAGTTGCAAGTAAGCCTGATCCTTGGTTGCCAACTAGTAAGAATCATTTGTTTGTTTTCTTTGTAGTGTCATATTTCTGTTTTGTGAGTGCTCAGATCAGTGTTTAAGAAGCCATAACACCTCTTTATTTTTCTCTTTAATTAGACTTGTATGGAGGTATTAGAAGCTTTATGTGACGGTAGCCTTGGAGACTGTAAAGAAGCATCTGAAACGTACAGAGCAAATTGTCATAAGCTTTTCCCTTATGCTTTGGCTTTCATGCCCCCTGGATATGAAGACGATATGAAGATCACAGTTAATGGAGATAGTTCTGCAGAACCTGAAGAACTGGCCAATGAAATATGAACAACTTTATTGGAAAAAAATGACATTGGACCGTATCTGGTGTATAATATTTTTGTCACGCACCTGCTGAATTGTTCTAACTTGCAGAGAACGGAAGGAAAAAAAAATGTTGCCTTCAAATAGTTTTACATTTTTTTTTATCCTGCTGACAAAATATATATATAAAATATCTAACATATTACTGAGTATAGGTTGTTCGGTTTCTTAAAAATTAAAAGCTGCTAAAATTGAAGAAGAAAAAACCTTTCTCCTTACCTACCTACCCATGTTTTTAAACTAATTTATATGAAATCTGGAGGCGTATAGCCCTTGGAGCAGGTGTGTGGCAGAAATATTACTTTAAATTTGTCTTGTGAGATTACTGTTATCTCAGACAGCGAAAATGCTGTTTTAGCACTGGATTCTTTCACTGAGCACAAAGAGTTGATGGGGCTTTAGCATCTGACTGATTTTGATGCAGGGATGACTCTGTCCATAGGAAGTATGCAATGTGAATCAGAATATGCAGAGAAACCCACAGCATACGTGTTATGTTGCGGATGCTGGGACATACGGATATCAAGCAGAATTAAGAAACATAGTGTGTTCAATAAGCTTGTTGTGTCTCTGAAATTCACTGTACACGATCAGTTTGGTGTTCTTGCACCACAGTTTTTAACGGAAGGAACCAGTTAAAACTCGCTCTCTCTTTGAATTAAACTTGGGGGAGGGGTGGGGAGAATCACCGTTGCTGTTCTTGAGATAAACCTATCCGTGCAGGTTGGCCAAACTTTTTAAAACTGTAATGCAAGAACCAAATAAAATTATGCACTGTGATGTGGCACCAACTAATTAGAAAGATAGCATGCATTTTTCACGTAGAGTGAAAACAAAATGAGAACATACTATGACTTGAAGTTGCAAAGAGGAGAACTCCTGACTACCATTTTGACTGATCAAGAGACTAATAGTTTAAAACCTCAGCAGGCCTTGTTCACGTTATGCAGAAAATAAAAAGTGCTGCAGTTTAGATACCTCTGGAACTTTTCCACAGTGTCACAGGTTTGTAATACTTGAAGCCCTACATTTCTAAGAATATATTTCTTGCTCAGTTGTTTCAGGCAAGCCCAAGACTTTGTAACTTTTAAGGGGCCCAAGATTTTTTTTCAATAACAGACCAGCTTCTTATTCCTGCAGTTACAGATGTAATTTCCTTTGTCAAACATAAGGTACCAAATATAATGCAATAAAACGTTTTGAAAAACAATTGTGTGAATATTTAAACCAATCTCTGTTGTACTTTGAAAATGAATGGGTTCATTAGAGTACAGCTCAGGGTTGGCTTACTGTGCTGTCCAGTTGCGCTAATAATGTCACTGCTGATGGGTGGTTGTTGACTATAAAGTGCAAATGCTTTGTATGTAAATACTGAATGTCTGGGAAGTCCTATAACACAGAATGCTTTACTACTTGGCTTTTCAGTTCCACCAATGTTATGTTGAATTTTATTTTCCAAGTCAAGCTTCAGTCTACAAGTCTACTGTGTTAATAATATAGATAAGTGCACAAATGTGGTTTTTTTAATAGGCTCATCATATAAAACAGAGCAGAAAATAAACTACAGCTTATAAAGTGAGTGCCTTCTTTGCTGCAGGAGTTCAGTTACAGAGTATCTGTCGTGTGGATACGCAGCCTTCCTCTTCCACATCATGGAATTCAGTGATTGACACATACAGTTAAGAAATCCAGGAAGAATTGTCAGGGTTTGTAGTTTTTTAACTGTCAGATGAACAGGTTTTTGTTTCTCGTATATTCAGCACCACTTTATTTTTCATGGTTAGGCTATCCTTGTGTATTTTTGCGGTGTAGTTCATGTCGGAAATGTAAGTTGTGTTGCTATATTTGTATATTTAATCTGCTGGGCTTTTAGGGACTAGAATACCTATAGAGCCTTTAATTGACTCTGGTATTTATGTCTAGATCTCAGTCTTTTCTGCAGCCTGAGATACTTGGACTGCATGTCTTCTGCAAACACTGAAGATGTTTCAACTTTGCCTACAAGAGCTATGAGCTTTTGGCCTTGCCCCTGAGTATTGCTGCTGTTTCCTTGGCTTCTGATGCTTAGCTGGAGGCAGATGAGTGCTCACTCTTTTTAACAGATTGTGAATTGCGTCAAGCAATTTTTTTTCCCCAAATTCTGGTTTTTGGGTGCTTCCTATAAATGGGATTATTTCCTTTTTCACTGCCTGTTTTTGTGTTGAAATAGATGAACAAAAAGCAAGAAGTTACTTGTTATCTTCCATTATGCAAGTGGGAAAGAATATTTCTGTGGGCCTTCCAGAAGCCTCTGTCTACACATCTGTTGTGATTTCCCCAAAGACACTTCATTGTAACTTTGCTGAAAGGCATCCACAGTGCTTCAGAGATGTTGCTTTCGGATTAAAGCGGTTCCTCATCCCCTTTCAGAAGACTGCAGTCCCAGGAAATGAAATTTAAGTCAAGACTTTACCTGAAGGAGGAGGTTCTTCGATCAGCAAAGGAATTGTTATTCTTTCATCTTGGCACCTCTCCTGTTAGATGCAATGCTGACATCTGAGGAGGAGTTTTTAAGAGCTGGAAATGAAGTTCCAGTCCAATGCAAAGGGTCTGGTAAAGCGGTGGCAGGGAGTGCTGTGCTACAAGGGAAACTCCTTTGCATGCCGAGACCCCAAATTGTAATGGCTGGTGGTCGGCTGCCAGAGCAGGTGAGGAGGGATTGCAGTCATGGGCTGAGTGACCCAGAACATCAGCTTACTGGTGACATGATTTGGTGCAATTCTTCATGATTTTTCACCATCGGTGGAGCCACTGGTGATGATATATGCCATGGATCTTTCCTGGGAAGAAATGTTCAAACAGTTTTTCCCTACGTAGTGTAGATGGTGCAAATGCACATTGCATAAAGCAAAGCCAGAGTCAGAAGTGGACTTAAATTGCAAGTAACCAAACGTGGTTGGTTGCCCCAAGACGATAGGTGAGGTACTCGCCTTTCCCATTTGGAAACCAGAGCATTCACACATGTGAACAAACAGGTAAAATAGCCTCAAAATAATCTATTCAGTAACTCTCTTTATTTCTTTGCATCTTAAATGCCTTAAAAGCTTCTATATTCTTCTGCAGTTATTGTGTTGGGTTTTTTCCAGTAGAGGTCTTAATGCCTCTATGTTTGTAGGGGAGGAATCGTGCCCTGATGTGTGGTGTGTCAGCCAGAACACAGAGTGGAGTTTGTCACCGAGTTTTTCTCCTAGCGTAGGGAGAACATTCCAAGTTTCTCAGTGAGCTCTCTAGGGCCGGGTGAGGTGTGTTTAATTAGCCTGTTACAGCTTCCTTTAGTGTTTGCTTTCATTTGCTTTTCCAGGTCTGGAGGTGCTCCGGCTGTACAGTAGACCCTGGAAGTCAGTGTAACACCTTATTTTTCAGCTAGATAGAGTTGTCTTTCTAGAAAGAAAAGACTGATAAGAGTAGGGTGAGATCAGGCCTGAGAAACCAGAGGTGCAGATACCATCATGTGAGCAAGTTCACATATAAAAAACTCAAGATCTTTGTCCAACGCAATGCCTTTGAGGGCTTGGGCAGCAGTGCCATCGTTCCTGCAGTGCCAGCATCATGTACACCACAGCTGCACTTCGAACGTGTGCCACTAACATAACAAAACCACTTGACAGACTAATCAAGCTCAATATACCCAAATTAAAATTGTTTTCTTTTTCCTTTTTTTTTTTTTTTTCCATGATTGCTTTAAATGTTTTTCTAAGTGTTCTGTACTGGGTCGCTAGCTGGCTTTGAAGTGTTTCCCCATCTTTCCCCCTAATAAAGTTTGCTCTGAAAATGTGGTTTCTACCTAAGCGATAATGTAAACCAGCTCAAACTAAGTGGAAGTAAGAGTTATGCTTGTCTTGTAACATACTGCTCTGGGATTCTGCGGAGGAAAACAATGCAAATGTAGTATGATTAGTAATACCAGTAAGGAACTGAGCAGTCTGTAAGTTCATTAATGAAAGCTGTTCCAGATGGAGGAAAATGATTGCTCTTGTCTCCAAGAGTGTTCAAGTAATGAACTGTTCTTGGATGTTGTAGGGAGCAAAGGGCGTACGCTTTGACAAAACTAACAGTCGTGTTGTTATGGTTATATTTTCTGGAAATTCAAGCTGCAGTCTACAAACACCAGTTTCAATGCTCGTCTTGGGCAGAGACTCTTCCCAAGAGCATAGAGCCAGTGGTGAGAATGGCAAGGAGCAATTGATACAGCAGCTTGGCAAAAGGAGACTGAAGTGAGTTATAAGAAGGTGGCATAATAGAAATTCCATTTTAGATTAAGTATAAAATAGCTTTTTCATTACTAGAAAGATTACTGAAGCTGTAAATACTATAAATACAGTCTTCCCGTGCCAAGGAAGCTGTAAATGTGTATTACTTTGATTGGTACAAGCAAATAATAGTACGTTCACAAAGATTCTAGCTTTGTATGTTGGTCTTAAGTAAATCAGGGCAGAAAACTTGGAGGGCAAAGACTGTCCAGTTTACAAGGGACCATATCATAAGGGTTTGTAAGAATATTGCAAGAGAAATATTACTAGAAAATCCAAAGCATCTTAGAATAGCTTTCCTAAGGTGTTTGTTGTTTTAATTGAAAATGTCACATCTGCTAACTGTTCATAACAAAAGGCAAAAAGTACTTTTACGACATTTTATTTCTGCCTGGCACTGCCCATTCAATATCTACCTCTACTTGTCCTAGTCTAGTTCAGCTACTACATAATTTTAGCCATTTAGCATATAACACGAAAAAGTGTCACTTACCTGGTTGGTGAAGAGCTATATGATGCTGGGTAATGTTTAGTTTTAAACTGTAATGCAATAAACCACAAACTTAGTGAAAGTCCTGTTGTTGGTTCAGTGCAGCAGCATATTTATTGCTTCATTGCGGATCCGTTCAAAAATCTTAATTATTAACTCCACCAAGTTACTTGCAATTGTACTGGGATTTGCTTTCCCTTCCAGCCTTCCTAACTGGTTAACAATGTTGTACTGTGTTTTTACGCTCTTCTCTGGTGGTAGCAAATATCAAAACTGGCAGGAAGTCAATCAATGAATAAAAATGCTGAGTTCTGTTTGTAAATGAGTACTATTGTTTCCTTGTAGGGTTCAGCGTCCTCCTCAGATGCCTAACAGCTTCGTAATAAACAATCCCTTGACTAGTTTCCTTAATTCCTGGTCATCTCCTTCCACACTGATGGGCTGTAAATTGGGTGGGGGTCTGGCAAAAGGGCAAAGATCAGTAGGGAAAAGCCGCAGCTCCCTTTGGAGTCAGGCTGGGAAGGAACCGCGTGGGCAGGCAGTTCTCTGTTCTACCCTGCAAGCTAGTTGTACATACATATAAAAAGGTCTTTTGCTCTTTCAGGCTACAAAGACCTGAGACAGGGATTTGGAAAATGCTCTTACTAATGGATTGGATAAAAATGGGTTTTGAGAGGCAAGCTGAATGAAGATTGCATGTGTTCTTTTCCTCAAATCTGGTTTGAGGAGGAAAAAACCAAAAATCTCAGTAGCCTTCTGTTCCCCACCCACGAGGCTTTCCTGACCCAGCCTCCCTGGGCAACTTGTGGTTCTAATCGCTCAGCACACAAAATAATAGGTAACACTGACAAACTGGAGCAGAAGAACAAGCTAGCAGCTGGCACAGCACCTGCACTGTGTTTGTGACCTTAGCAGTTAAGATTACCTGGAAAAAACTGTTTGTAACTACCATGAGTAGTGAATATCAGTTCTGATTAACGCTGTCTACAGCAAGCACAAAGGGCTCTGGCAATTTGCAGGTTCTGTACTTTGTTAAAGTACCTGGGGTGGGGTTGAGATACTGAAGTGATTGCAGCAATATCCTAAAATTCACCTGTTTAGATGTGAGAGGGAAGCTTGTTGCTGTAAGGGTTGCTTTGCATAGATAGTACCCTACCAGAAAATAGCATCCCTTCTCCCCAGTAATTTCATTTTCTTTTGTGAGAGGGGAAGGGCGTTCGCACTGGGTTGAACTTCTTTGCCTGCCTTGAACTTCTTTCAAATTCAACCCTTCCTTTCCTGCAAAGAGCACCTTGGGATAGTCTACAAAAGGACTTAGAGCACAAGAGGTTTATGAGGAGCCAAGGTAACCTGGTAGTTCATACATCATTTTGTTTGCAGAAATCTGTCAGGACTTGTTTTTCATCCATGCCTCTCCGTTCCATCAGGTACGAAGGATCTCCCCACCTTGTCGCTGCACTTCTGGACACCATTTGGAAGGTCTCACACACAGCAACAGGAAGACAAAACCTCTCTGCAGCTAACACAAGGGATACGTAAATGCTCTTTACTTAGGGAAAAATAAAAGGGGAGGAAACATGGGGCTGTTTGGTGGTTCATGCAGTAAGACTGGCCCTTCAGTGGTAAGTGCGTGCACACTGTGGGCCTGGGATGGCTTTTCCAGGACCTTGCAGTGTTTGGCATTTTTTCTTGAACTTCTCAAAACCAAGAGCCATCGCTTCATTCTTCTAAGAGCTCCACAGAGGTGTCGTACCAGTCCCTGAGAGCAGGAACAGCTGTTTCACTGGATAGACTTTGCATGATTTTAGCACAAATATACAAAACTTAAAACCAGGCACTCGTCATAATATATTAAACTACTTTATTAATTATCTGCTAATTCTTCTTGCAGCTGTCTTTTACATCTAGAAGTATTTTTATAAAGTTTTAAGAATATGTTGGTTTCTGGCTGTTTACTTCATGTATTTCAAGCATTTTTCTTTTCTTGTAGGCGTCACCCACTCTTCATAATTCTGCATCTCACTTCACTTGCAACATCAACAACTGTCTTAATGAAATATAACTGGATCTAGGATCATCTGGTCCAACCTTTCTTGGCCAAAGACCTCAATCAGAATGTAATCTTTTCCCCCCATTTTGTAGTTTATTCACATTGCATAACCTACAGAAGATAAACTGGGATTTTAGCCCTTGATTCTTATACTTGCCACAATTGACCCAATTAACATGTTTTTTAAGGAAAAATAATATAATCAACCATAAAAGTATTTCTTAAAAACTCCCTTTTGCAGGTTCACTTGGTAGGAAAAACAGGAAAGAATCACCCTCAGTAATTCAGTTCCTGACAAGCGTACTGTGACAACAAAGTATTTTTCATGCAGTCTGGTCTTGCTTCGCCTTTTCCCCCAACTACCTGACCCCAAATCGCTTTAAAACTGGGTAAATCCGCTGTGTATCCCTCTTTTTTTATTCCTGTTTGTTTGTTTGTTTTCCATCAGTAGTGCATGACTGCATTTCAAAAGCTGACACCAGCTGGTTAGGTTAGCATGAATCATGGAGGGAGAGCAAGGCTTCTTCACTTCTCTGGTTACCAGTGTCTCTTCTAATAGTTTTATTCTGCCTTTCCCTCAAAGCCACAGAGCACGAGGGAGACAGGAACGCCGGGCAGACCTGTTGTAGCTTGTTGACAGGTACAACACCACGTGTGTGCTATGTAAGCAACGTATGGTGGCCTCAGCTTACCCTGAGTGGAGGAAAAGCCTTGTGCTGCAGGTAGGCTGGGACCAGGGGAGTGAAGGATGCGAGTGCGGAGCTGTGAGTCATGTCTGTAGGCACAGGCTGCTGCTGGGTTTTAAGAAACGGCAAAAGAAAAGCTGACACCACTGGAATAAATACAAGTAGGAGCTCTGAATACAGCAGGAAACTTAAAAACACATTAGCAGAAGGGACATCTTCGCAGACCACCAGGGAAATACAGCTTTTGCCTCGTTCCTGTGTCAACAATATTATCAGATGCATGGGTTCCATCTGGGTTTTTTTTGTTCTTGTTTGGTTTGTTGTTTGTTTGTTTTTCTATGCACATTATAAATTATTCTTTATGGTGAGATCATAGTATTTCCAGTAGTGTAAATACATTACAGTATTTCCTTCTAATATCCTAATATTCACATGTAGTCCTCTTAACAAGCAGATTTGTGTGTCTGACACCTTGAAGACGGCTGTTCTTTTGAAGGAGATGTCCTTGGAGTGGTACTTCAGCGCAGCTGTGTGACCGTGACACTGGGAAAGAGCCGGGTTAGTCATTAGAGCCTGTTGGGTCTTTCCAGTCTCTGCGTGGAA
Source organism: Patagioenas fasciata (assembly GCF_037038585.1). Taxonomy (NCBI): domain Eukaryota; kingdom Metazoa; phylum Chordata; class Aves; order Columbiformes; family Columbidae; genus Patagioenas; species Patagioenas fasciata. The sequence continues at coordinate 62,520,729 of NC_092523.1, read as the reverse complement.
ACAAATGACCAATACTAGTTGCAATGTGCTGGGATTTTGGGGGGCAGGAGGAAGGGTTTGCTGTTTATAAAGGTAATGCTAATTTTACAGGAACCCCTAATCTTATTCTTACTGAAAATAAAACTGATGTTGATACCAAGGTAAGCAGGATTTCACCAAAAGGGATTGAAGCGGAGATGGTTCTGTTTTCTTGATAGGTAGGATTTTTTTTATTCAATGTTTTAATTAAAATGTGTGTAGGACTATGTCCTTGATAGCAAATAAGAGCCTGCGAAAAGGAGGAAATCTTATTCTTGAAGAAATAATTAACAAAACCACACTCTGATATCATACTGTTTAAGAAAAACCTGTTGCCAGAAAATAAAACGTATGCTACATCCTCACATCAAAGCAAGTCCTGGGGATCAAGGTCTTCAATTTGGAGCTTACACACGCGGGCAGATTGTTGGCAGAGCGCAGTACAACTGGATTTGTTTGCTGCCTGGGAATGATTTATATTGGAGGCCATGGTGCAGACAGGCAAATATAGAAGCTTTGTGACATTTGACAAACCTTTCTGCACCGCTGCTGTGAGACGCAGAAAGCCCTCGAGCACAGCGTGTACAATCACAGGGAGAGAGAACGCGAGGACACGGCTCTGGGTTTAACACAGCATGACAGGTCAAAACCCTTCGGAAGAGATTTGCTGTCTGCTGGTGCCATCTGCACCCCTCTTGTCACGATGACCTCGCTGGGTTTTCTGGTCTCCTGGGGGTGATCCAGCCCAGCAAGGCAGAGGGAACGCCCAGCGCCGCAGCGGGGACGCAGGGACAAGGTCTGTGCAGGTTTGGGGTGCGCTGAGAGCCCCTGTCTCTGGGCAGCCTTTTGGCATGGAAGTGATTTGGTTATCGCCTCAGCTATCTTGATAGGCCAAATGGCTTGTTGTTTCAGTCACTGTCATCCAAGAGCTGCACGACATTTCTGTCCAGACCCAGATGGCCAAGCAGTGTTTCGAGCACTGCAGACCCAGTCTCACAGTAATTCCGGTTCCCATGAGCTGAGATGTCAAGTGGGTCCTCCTGTTAATCCACCGCTTGTAAAGCTGCAGGTGCCGCCTTTAGGACTAAAGGTCCAGTTTTTCTCTGCCCGTGTTTGGCAGATTCTCATGGCAGGGGATGGAAGGTGCCCATCAGACTAAGAAGATGATGCTGTGCCCAGTGGATGAAGCCTGTTATTATCCAGACAACCTAAAAAAACACTGATCTGAACATTAAATCCCCAATCCCTCATCAGGCACACAATGAGAATAAAATCCAAGCACAAGCCAGAAATGGATATACTTTTATTCCTCTAATTTTCGTTAAGGCTTTTAGTTTTATAGTTTTGACAAGAACAAGGGGACAGAAGTGAATGAGAAAGTCACATTCCAGTAACTGGCAGTAAAAACAACCATGTCAAAACTTTATTTCAATGCAAAGACAGATTAAACATTTGGCTTTGTGATTTCAGCACGGTATATCAATACTTGCTTTTTCAGTCTGCTCTAAGAAACCAACGTACAGGGTCCTTAACTGCTACCTTCTAAAAGCTGTCCTTTGTTGCTGCAACATTTCTGCCATCGGTGTTTTGGCGTAAATTTAATTTAATGGGAGGTCAAACTCTTCTTAGACTTTCAGAGTCAAGTCTTGCAGTGGTAGAACTTTTCCTTGCAAACCTACAGGACTTTTCCCTGAAAAAAAAAATGGAGTATGTGAGGCCTCGCACAAAAGGACAAAGCTCCCAGAGGAATTCAGAAGGCAGTAGTACAGTATATCTGTAGAAACATTAAAGCATTTTCCAACTGCCTGTCAATAAACTACCAGGATCAAAGGGATGCACGTGGAAAGTTTTCGATCCCTTCAGAGCACAAGCAGCTACATGAGACAGGCTTAGACTTACACTTTTTTTCCTGATTTGTTCCTTAGCTTAAAACCCAGCAGACATAATTTTTGGATATCGAACAGTTTTCCTTTTCATGGGACTGACAAGTTAAAATATGTCTTCAAGGGAAGATGGAAATAACTATTATTGAAATGCTGAGCAAGTTCAGAGACTTGCAACTATTTTCAGAATCCCCTTCCTTAGAGACTTCTACATCTGCTAAAAAAAATAACTGTGAACTTAGGCTCTTGTGCATTCATTCACTGAACACATCCAAATAGCATATTAAAAGAACTTGTCCTTGCGAAAGAATAAAAACAAAAGCTTTTTCAAATGCTTGTATAGCAAGAAGCATTTTTAATTTATAATGTTACTATAGATAAATTCAACTAGATTTGCTACTCTCCAATATTAGAAAAGCACATCCAGAAATAGTCCATGCTGGATGAAGTATAATGATCTAATCAACATCTTGATCACTACATATATATATCAGAAGTGATGAAATTTCCAGTACTACACAGAAATAGCTCATGTAAAAGTGACTTAAGCCCAAAAGATTCTCCTGAGATCACCCTCAATCGGAGTTACGGCATTAGCCGTCATTTTTAAACCCATATCTAATTAAGAAGATCTAGCCTTGTAGCCTACTGCTTCACTGCTGAGAAACTCCAAGGAACTGTACGATCCTCCTTCTCTTTACGTAGAATTTGCAAAGAGATTTGTGCCAAATCACTGGTTTCTTACTGATTTATTAAGGCTGATGAGAAATTCTCATGGCTGGAGTTAATAGGCAAATTGAGCAAGGACAGTTAAAACCCACACATGTACTTTCAGCAGCTCAAGCTAAGACGCTGCTGCGAGAGGAGTGGGCAAACACTGAGTACCACCCCTCTAAGTGAAGGAGCTTCGTTAGCTGCACATGAGATTTTGTCTTCTCCCCTGAAAGAAGCCTGAATTCTTTTAAGTAAAGAGCACTTGTACTCAGATCCCTGAGCAAAATCTTAGATAGTCCCTCTGCAACAGGAGCGTCAGCAGATGGGGGCTCTCAGGTGGTGTTCCCTCCAAGTCCATTCTTCCAGGGGCCAGCTGTCTCCAAGTGCATCCCTGTGAAGACAGTTCTGCCTGTCTTAGGGCTAACAAAATAGAAACTGAGGCAGCTGCTGACAGTTTTTAGAGGCAAAGTCACAGGAAGGGTGTTGGGGGTGTCTGTGTAAAATTAGCAGAGTATAAAAATCTAAGGATTAAGAACGCGATTGGCCACTAGATGGTGCGTAGATTCTGCCATTTAAAGAGTCACACAGAATCACAGAATGTTAGGGATTGGAAGGGACCTCGAAAGATCATCCAGTCCAATCCCCCTGCCGGAGCAGGAACACCCAGATGAGTTTACACAGGAAGACGTCCAGGCGGGTTTTGAATGTCTCCAGAGAAGGAGACTCCACAACCTCCCTGGGCAGCCTGTTCCAGTGCTCCCTCACCCTCACTGAGAAGAAGTTTCTTCTCAAATTTAAGAGGAACCTCTTGTGTTTCAATTTGAACCCATTACCCCTTGTCTTACCATTGGCTGTCACCGAGAAGAGCCTGGCTCCATCCTTGTGACACTCACCCTTTATATATTTGTAAACATTAATGAGGTCACCCCTCAGTCTCCTCTTCTCCAAGCTAAAGAGACCCAGCTCCCTTAGCCTTTCCTCATAAGGGAGGTGCTCCACTCCCTTCATCATCTTTGCTGCCCTGTGCTGGACTCTCCAGCAGTTCCCTGTCCTTCTTGAACTGAGGGGCCCAGAACTGGACACAATATTCCAGGTGTGGTCTCACCAGGGCAGAGTAGAGGGGAAGGAGAACCTCTCTTGACCTACTGACCACCTCCCTTCCTCGTTGAAATAAAAGATATTCAGAGCTGCTGAAGAGCTCAGGTGTAATTATAACTCGCTTTGGCACTCTTGGTGTAACCCACACCACACTGAGTTATGTGAGCTGCTGGCAGACCCTTCCCAACAGCTGTTTGAACCCTCATTTTAGCATGCTAGCCAGACCCCAAATCAGAGCACCCCCCACTAGAATTAGGATTTCCCCACCTCTTTAACCATAAGGTCTATATATAGAGACACACTTGTGGTCCTTCTCCTCAGCAAAACACATTTTCCATTCTGGCTGCAAAAATGAGCAGTTCTGCAGGAGAGACAGCAGGAATCTAAGGGTGGCACAACCTCCTCGTCTTCCTGTGACCAGAGAAAAATTACTCCTCCTCCTTGACAGAATAATTTGACAGCAAAAATTAAGGCATCTTGTCTCAGGAGGGGGCTACAGGTGGAGACACTCTTCTACAGCCTTGAATTAGGTTGGTCCAAGGGAGGGGGAAAAGGGAATAACAAGGGCTAAGACCTAAACACTCTCTGGAGTGCTGTGTTGACTGTAGTAAGTGGCTCCTTTCTGAGGGCACCAGGTTTCAATACAGTCTGAACCGTTTTTGTTTGTTTTTTTACATTACACTCTGAGATGGACACTAACTGCTCTGCCCAGGCTATAAGGAAAGTTTCTCTGCACCCAGGATGATTTGGGTTTGTGTGTTTTTATTGTTGTTTTTCTGATCTAGCCTATTGTTTCCATATCTGAGCAATGAGAGGCTGCTCAAAGCACTATCCTTCAACCACTTGACAGTTGCTCTACAGGGAGCAATGATCCACAGATCATTTCTGATCGGATTTGTGCAGGCAGAAGGCCTAAGCAGCCAGAGGGACGTAGGTCACAGGATAAAGAGGGCTCCCAATGGCTATTATTAGGTATCTGATCCAAATCGGAGGAATCCTGGCTCACCCATCAGTTTCCAAACCAGGGACCCACCACTAGGGTAACAGGTCTGTTCTTTGCCACAATTGACATTTGCTTTTTGTTGTAGAGGTTAAATTATTTTTCATCTAACTGGCTCATGCCACTGGCTGACTCACTGCATTAGTGCAGGATTTTTTACCCACAATTAAAAACAACCCCTTGTGACTGCAGCCTTCCTCTTCCTGTTTCGGGCGCTCCAGTTGGGCCTTTTGTCTTTATCCATCGATGCAAATGCTTTACAAACGCCACCACCCAGCGCGGGTGCCCCTCAGGCACATGAGGGGAGGACAGGCCATTCCGCTTCCCCTGTGGGGTCTGGCTGGGTGTGCAGGGACACCCCGCTTCCCCACGCACCATTGGTGCCGGAGTTACTGCTAGAAAAGCAGGGACACGGGCGCCCATTCGCCCTGTCTGTCTGCAAAGCACAGCCCCAGTGCCTCAGGCCCTGACACTGGGGCTCTTTAGCTTGGAGGAGACTGAGGGGTGACTCATTAATGTTTATAAATATGTAAGGGGTGAGTGTCATGAGGATGGAGCCAGGCTCTTCTCGGTGACAACCAATGGAAGGACAAAGGGTAATGGGTTCAAACTGGAACACAAGAGGTTCCATCTGAGAAGAAACTTCTCAGTGAGGGTGAGGGAGCACTGGAACAGGCTGCCCAGGGAGGTTGTGGAGTCTCCTTCTCAGAAGACATTCAAACCCGCCTGGACACCTTCCTGTGTAACCTCATCTGGGTGTTCCTGCTCCGGCAGGGGGATTGGACTGGATGATCTTTCGAGGTCCCCTCCAATCCTTGACATTCTGTGATTGACACCGTGCCACCGTCCGTGCGCGTGTCAGCCGGCGCCCGGTGATTGGCGGAGGAACCGGCAGGGCCGCGCTCCCGCGAGATCTCCCCGCGCCGCCGCCAGCTGGTGGGCGGGACCAGGCGTGATGTGACGTGGCGCGGCGCTGCCGGGAGCGCGCGCGGCGGGCGGCTGTTGGTTTCCGGGCCGCGGCGGTTAACGGGCCTCGGCGCGCGGGCGGGAGGAGGAGGAGGAGCCCGCGGTCCCTGCCCGGCCGCAGCCGCGTCCCCGTCCGCCCGGGCTCGCGGAACGATGATGGCCGCAGCGGCCGACCTGGAGTCCTCGCTGGAGCTGAGCCTGACGGGCAGCGGCGCGCTCACCGGCGGGCTGCCCCCTGCCCGCTCCCGCATCTTCAAGATCATCGTCATCGGGGACTCCAACGTGGGCAAGACGTGTCTCACCTACCGCTTCTGCGCCGGCCGCTTCCCACAGCGCACCGAGGCCACCATCGGCGTGGACTTCCGCGAGCGCGCCGTCACCATCGACGGCGAGCGCATCAAGGTACCGCCGCACCCCGGCCTCGGCCCTGCCAGCCCCGGCCGAGACCGCCCGCTCGGGAGCGCGGCCGCCGCTGGCCTCCGACCGACCCGCTGCCGGCCTCCGCCCGGCTCGCTCTGCCCGGCCTGGGGTCTGCACCCTCCGGGCCCCAGGGGCTGGCAGGAGGGAGCAGCCCCAGCCCGACGGAGGGCTCTGGCATCCTGTAGGCAGCGGCAGGGAGAGGCGGGGGAGACGCGGGTGCTGGCGGGTGACAGGCCCCTGAACAGCGCACCAGTGGGCAGCCCCCGCTGTCACAGAGGCACCCCAAAGTCAGTTTTAGGCAGACAGCAAGTTCCAAACCCGACTTTATTCTGGCCAGAAAAGCGCAGCCAATAAACCGACCAGAAACAGGGTGTATACAATTAGTTAGCACTCAGACAACGTAAAATACAGGTTTGGATATCAGTTGAGATTATTGGGGTACAGCAAGGTAAGAATAATGAGGATCCATAGTGTGCATGCACACACTCACAAGAAACAAACCCTCTGACTCCAGGGTACCCACAAGAAATAATCATACACCTGGGCTGGGCAAGGGCTCATTCAAGGATATATCCAGTAGATTACCACTCACCCAGACGAGGAGGTGAGGCACTCTCAGTCCCGGGAAGTCTCCTGAGGTGGTGTCCCAGTCGAAGGAAAGGGCTCCAGTTCACACACCTGCTGCTCCAAGACCACTCCAAAGGGGGTCTTCGGTGGAGACCCTGTTTTATAGTCTGGTCGGATGTGGCTGTGGGCATGACGACATGGTCCAAAAGCTTTGCAGGTACTCTGGGCACCTCTTCTGTTAACGACCCTGTCAATTGACTTAGGGTCCCTTTAAGGACCCTGTCAATTGACTGAGGGTCCCACCTCTCCTGCCCCCCCCCAGCTGGTGGAGATGAAGTCACCCTGCCCCAGGGTAGGGGAGGATGAGACAGTCAGCACCTTGGTGCCACCCTAGGTGTGTACTGGGGACAGGCACAGTGAGGCACAAAAGATGCTAAAAGAGCCATCAGCTGCCCCATTGAAGGCTCCGCATCTCAGGGGGATATGCAGCTGCCACACTGGCACACGGCTGGCGGGAGGACCGAACAACCCAAGCTTCCTTGGCACTGTGCCACTTGTAAGCATGGTGCTGCACACGTCACACCTCCGGACCCCAGGAGTTCAGTGTGGTTGTGTCACACAGCCAGGAGCTTCTGCTGTGTCTGCTGCGCAACTTTAAAACTATTTTGCCTTGGTCCTATTGGAAACGTAGTTACTAGATAGGTTTCAATGAAAAATTTCTGGCATAGGCCAAATCTTTGTGCAGCTTTTGGCTTGTGTTAATCAATAAAGTCTCCTTTAAATGGACTTCTAGGTAGGTGTATTATTTTCAAGTATTTTAGTGTTGCCGGTGCAGCTTGTTGCCTCCCGAAGTTCTGCTTCTGTGTTTATTAAGGATCATATTTAGTTGGTTTAACCTTCAAATCCACAAAGCTGTGCAGATGCCATGGTTACAAAGCATTTTGCTTTAAAAATGTTAAAAGAATTACTATCACAAAAATCTGAAATACTTTAAAAAATAAATTACATTTGTCATGCAAAAATAAATCAGAAAGACAACTTCAGACAAGCGAAGGTAGAAGAAAAAGACTAGGGCATTAGAATCAGTTTCAAAAATCAGATATTTTCAAAGCAAAAGTTTAGGGTGAAGCTATTGAAAATAATGAATTATGTCCCATTAAGAAACTGAACATTGTTCAGGAGTGAACTACTGTATCAGTGATGGCAACATCTTGCAAGTTATCTTTTTTTAGGGTTCTCTTAAGATTACTTCATGTTTAGGGCAATGTGATACAGAACTGGACAGTGACAGATTGGATACCTACCTCACATTTGAACATTGTTTTTTAGTCTGATTATAGGTTTAGCTAAAGCTTAGTCCTCAAAATTAAATTTAGTGAAAAATTGAATGGGAGGAAAAAATGCTCTTTTGCTGTCTTTGCACTGTACAGCAAATTTTAAAAGTATGTAAAATGTACCTGATCTGCCTGGTAGTGCTAGTGAGGATCCTAATAGTCATTTTCAGTTTAGACCACTGGCTGCTTACAAATGCTGTTTACTAGGAGTAGCATGGTTTTAAACAGAATCCCATTCTACTTCTGTGTTAGGGTTTGTTTCTATGACCAAGTTTAATACTGCGTAGAAAAAGGGAATAACAGTAGTTTTGGAATTGTACTTCATAGCTTGCAGTCATGTAGCTGAAAGCTATAGTTCTTTCTTGCTTACTCATTAAGGAAATTGCAGAGGGTGTGTAAGTCCATTTACTTTCATTCTCTTGTGGTTTTTTTTCACCCGATTTCCTTCTTTTTAACTAAAAAAGAAAAATGAGTAAGAGTCTCAGTTATTCTTTTCCTTTATAAAACCACTTATTTGGCTGATAGCTGAGATTCTGCACTCCCTGATATACTGCTGTCCATGACTGGGGAGAAAACCTCCTGAGGGGTTGTACCTTCTTGTCCGTACTTATCGACTGATATTTTCACCACTTCCGGGTTATGCCTGGCTTTTGCTGGAGAAAAGTGAAGAAGAATGTAGTCTAATACACAGTTCTGAGATGCTTCACACAAATTATTGTGCCATTTCGTTATGTATGTTGTGGTAGGCTGTTTTGCTGAGAATATTACCTGTTGAATATACAGTTCTGGTTGAGGGAGGCGGAGAACCAAAGGAGGATCTTCAGAGGCACGTTATTTTCCCAGATGTTCTGTCTCAGCTTTAGAAGGAATAAACTTTATCATTATGGCCAGGACGCTATCTCTTAGGAGGATGCTGTGCGTCATCAAGTATGCACCAGTTTTTTGGTTTTACCACCCCTCTCACCTTTACCTTTCTCACTTGTAGCAGTGAGCTCCAGCAATGCCTGTTGAACCAGGAAAAAGAGAAGCTTGGATGGATGAACCAATTTACTGCTGTTCTTGCTGTGCCCTGAAGGGCTTGCTGAGCAGAGGAATTTTTCCTCTTGCGTTGAAGGAGATTATAAAGTAGTGTCTTCTCTCTTTTCCCTTCCCCCAGCCAGCTGGATGGTCATTATTGTGCTGCCACAGTACTGAGCGTTTCTCTTGCAGCTGGAAAAACGCTGTGTCACTGGCAGGAACACAAGCAGAGTTCTTCTTGCATGGGCTCTCCCAAACAGGAATTCTGCGGAATTCCAGGACATAGGGACACGGGTATTCCTTTGTACCTCGTATAGTGGGCTAACAGCTTCATATGAAATATGCCTAGATGTGATGAATGTATTGATATTTTCAACAAATTATTTTTTTGCATTCTCAGTCGTCCTTTTTCTAAATTGATGTAAGCATTGAAAATCAAAGAAAACAATGATGTCACTGTTTACTGACCTACATTAAAAGAGCAAAGGATGCAAACGAAATTCAAAGAAGAAAATCTTAACATCACGTTCCCGACCTTGGAGCTCTTCAGGTTTTTTTTCCCTCATCTTGTAAGAGGAGACATAGTTTACAATTTTGTCTTTTTTTAAAGGCCAGTTATGTTTTTACCAGTGTGTTATAAGCCATGCATGCTAAGGGAGTCCTTGTTTAGAAAACAGCTTTTCTGGATCCACAAAAAGGAGTCAGAAGGTAGGAGGTGATAGCTGAGTTGATATATTTAAGTACTGTTTGTCTTTCCTAGGGCGTGTGACAAAGTGATTCTGTCCACGGTTTTATTAGCTGGATTATACTGTTAAACCAATTTTTCAAATCACACATTTTAAAGGGCTATTATAAAATTGTGCTCCCTTGAAGATGGATAGTATTGAAATAATAATGAAATAATAATCTTAATTTATCACTGCACATCTATTAACGTGAACATTTTCAGTGCTGTTTTTCAGTAGGGCAAATATTGGGGGGGGGCAGAAATTGAATGGTCTCTTCAAGTTCACCTGGTAAGAGGAAAAAAAGAAACCTCTGAAGTGTGAAACTTTCAATCTTGGGGAAGGATTTGCCTCTCAGTACAAATGATTCCATGTCAAGAATACAAACATTTTGAATTTGAGATAATACCCTTCAAGCTTGAAAGGTGCATATAGATAAAAATTAGGAGGAACTATAGTTTAATCTAAGCTTGGAAGATACACAAGTTTTTAATATAGTTGCCCCTTCTCTACCCAAGGTTGGCAATACATATGCGGATCTGTGCTTAACTGAAGCATGACTGATTTCTGCTCTCAGAATGAGGGGGGGAGAGAAGTACAAGCTCACATCTGCCTGTGAAAATGAGCTTCCTCTTTAAATAATTTGGTAAAGCATTTTCCAAGATTATATATAGTGAGTCCTTAACATGTTATTGGAACATAAGGATTACCTCAGGCTGTGCTTCTTTATTCTCTCTTTAATTTGACAAATTCCACATTAATGAAAATTTTCCACAAGTTTCCTGACTTTATAATGTTTTATAAGTGCATGGATCTAAAAGTATCTATTACCTGGGTAGGTGAATGAATGTTGCCCACACTTAGGTGCCTGTATTTAATCTGATTGTCTAGACTTCCTTAACAGACCATGGAAATGCAGTCAATTGTGTTTACAGTATAATACAGTTGGCAAAAAGTGAGTATTTGCTCTGAAATGAGGTGGATTGCAACTGCCTACCATTTCGTGCAATCAGGGGCTAGGGTGACTTGCCTTGCTTTTCTTAATGATCTTAATAAAGCAGTACTTAATAATCTTTCAGAAGCAGGACGTGGATCTTTATAAGTCTGTGAGTCAGAAGCTGCAGGTAACTGGACTAGACTACAGGAACCAAGCTGTTCTGATGTTCTCATGTAAATTCTCAGTTCCCCCGATGAAACCAGTAACTGCCATTTCTGCCTGCTCCAGTCTGAATTTTTCTTGAGGATGGGTGATCACAGTTGAACATAATATTGCAGAAAAAGTCACATCATCCTGAAACTTCGTTTACTCTTTTTCCTTCTCTATCATGCTGGTGATTCATAATGTCCTATGATTGACTTGTGTATCTGGATCATCATCTGTTTTAATAATTTCCAAGCTGATCAGTCTTACAGTTATAGAAAAGTGTTTATTGTTAGTCACTGTTACCAAGACTTTGCATCTGCTTGTGTTGAGTTTCACCCTATTTTTACTCTTACAGCTTTATAAAAAAAAAAAAAAAAGGATGTGATACTGTAATCTTCCTCTCTATCAGTGATGCATCTTAGCTTCTTGCCATCAAGCAAGAAAACCCTGGCATTTGGGTTTCGTCCCCCTGCCCAGAGTCACTGGTAAAATGATAAACGAGGCAACTTTCAAGACACTCGCAATTTCTAAATAAGTTTTACAGAAACATTTGGATCAAAGGAATGCAGAACTATGGTAATGGGAGAACAATTTAATCAAGGTATTGGCTGCACCTTTCATGGCAACAGACTGAATTTTAAGTGAACCTTCATCATTCACGGAACATTTAATATTCCATGAATTCTGAATCTGAAAATAAACTCCTTTCATTCCCAGGGAGGAAACATTTCTTTCTGACGTTTCCTGCTCAAAAGTTAAAAGCTGAAGTATTAACCAAACTGCCTCAGCAGTCAGGGCTCAGCTGTGCAGGATGGGCAGGAAACTGGGACTCAGCTTTCACCCAAGGAATCAAATGTTGTCTGTCAGTGTTATAATAACACCATCACTAAGGTGTGTGTGACAGAGCCACATACCAGTGTATTTCCCTGTACAGGTAACCTGGTGTAAAGGTGCACTGGCTCTGACTTCTGTGTAGTGTAGTCCCATGTCTTCTGGAGGGCAAATTTGTTAAAATATCACCGTGCCCAGTAAGTGCACAATTCTGTAGTGTACTCTGCACATCAGAGGACTCCAAGCTTCCATTGTACCAAGATGATTCATGCATTTCAGACTTTAACTATTGTTTACATTCACTTGTGCTTCAAAGCTTGTTTTGTTTTAATCTGGACCTGAGAAGTTTGAAATCTTTCAGTTCTGATTTTTTTTTTTTTTAATCCATTATGCTGACTAAGCTTCAAGCAAATATTTTCAGTCTCTTTGGGACAGAACGATGCATAGTTGGTAACATGAGCATTATATTAAGCTAAAAGGAAGTTTATGCATGATTTTTTATGTATGCATTACTTTATTTATTTATTTTCACTTTTATGCATGCTTTGATACTACAAACCCACAGTATGGTCCTAGTTTAAGTGTTAAATAAGCTTAAGTTACAGGTTTGTCATAGGAGAGTTTAATTCCAAGGGATACACTGCAGAGAAAGATTTCTTTGTCCTGTCCTTGTTGATGTTATTGTTACATACGCATTATTTGATTTCTTCCTATTACAGAGTAAGACAATAGGCAGTTAACTTTGTGCTAAGAACAAAAGTTTGAGGAAGATGATGTTATTTTTGGCAATAAAAATCATGTAAGCCAGGAGTTGTGCTGTGAAATACATGTTCTTCAAATAAAAGGGGTATTGGCAAGACTTCAGTATTTGTGTAAAAAAATCTTACAAAATACGTGCTTCAATAAACTCTCACAAGGTCATATTTGTGATCAAATTGCATCATAATTGCTTCCTAGCTTCAGTTATGAGCAGCTTAGAAAGCGAAAATTGGTGATACTGCGTAAGAGCAACAGTTTTCTTCAGCACAAGCTTATCAGTGGGATTAATTCAGAGGAGTGGACTTCTGTGATTGTGTGACTTCCTTAGCTACAGGTGATTTGTGTTATTTTCAACATGAGCAATAACTTTTTTTCTCTCTCGTTGTCTTTCCTTTTTCAGATCCAGCTCTGGGATACGGCAGGCCAGGAGCGCTTCAGAAAGAGCATGGTACAGCACTATTACAGGAATGTACATGCTGTTGTGTTTGTGTACGATATGACAAACATTGCCAGTTTTCACAGTCTGCCGTCATGGATAGAGGAATGCAAACAACACCTTCTTGCCAATGATATACCACGGATTCTTGTTGGAAATAAGTGTGACCTGAGAAGTGCTATTCAGGTACCTACGGACTTGGCCCAGAAGTTTGCTGATACTCACAGTATGCCATTATTTGAAACCTCTGCCAAAAACCCCAATGACAATGACCATGTGGAGGCCATATTTATGACGCTGGCTCACAAGCTTAAAAGTCACAAGCCCTTAATGCTTAGTCAACCCTCAGATCGTGATGAAATACATATAAAACCTGAACCAAAACCTGCCGTGACCTGCTGGTGTTAAATCATTCTGTTGTCAGCTGTCACCTTGTCTTGTTTGCAGATGCTTCAAAATTATGATCTTGGCAAAGTTCCAGGTTTTGGTAACAATTATAGCGAACCTCTTTGGCACTTTAATGTGTTTATTTTTTTTTCTGGTGTAGATGTTCTCATCTCATGTTCTTGCACTTTGTAATTGTACTTTCAGAATTACTGAAGTTTCACTATAAATATATGGAAAAGTAAACTTTCAAGTGAAGTTTTGACAAAGCAATTCTACATGAGCTCTTGCTGCCTGAGATAGTTTTCATCACTTGTGGTAAGGTTATAAATAGTAAGCCAGTTTACTAACATTTTTTGGTTGCTACTTGCATTGAAATAACGTAGGAAAAAATGTTTTGCGACAGCCAGACAGGTTGATTTTTGGGTCAGTGAACGGGGAGGTTTTTGATGTTTGAAGGACTATTTGGTGACTGGTAGGAAATTGCTAGCAAATTGCTAAGCAAGTACCTTTTTATTTCAAAAAACAAACCCCAGGACTGTCAGATAAAGTTTGGGCTATCAGTGTAGGTGCAAACTGCTTTTGGCCTGCCATTCCACTGTAAACTTTGTCTGTTTCTTCATGGCAGCTTGTCCCTGCCTCTAGACAATTATTTGATGCCTAAAACTTCATTAATTTTTCATAATTATCATGTGAAACTAAACTATGCATTCCTTCTTACGAAAAGTACTGTAGCATAGGATTTGGGGTAAATTTGGGACTATAACTGTTCATAACTTCTCTGACCTGACTAAAACGTCAGTATTCAATGAGGAATTACTGATAAAGATACTGTAATTGAGTTGAGTGTCCCAAGATAAGTAAAAACACTTAAGTAAATAAAAGATGGAATGAAGTTGGCAAAAGCATAATGGTTTGCAAAGATGGGGGTTTCAGAGGATTTTATTGACGATGAATGTTTTTCAAATATCTTGAAAAAGCTTTTTACAGCCAATTTGATAACATATTTTAGGGATTGAAATGCTCAGGACAAAATGTTAGGAATATGAGAATTCCTTAAAATACTTCTGAGTACAAAATGAATTAGGTCTTGAAATGTGGAGAAGATCTGCCAAGTACATCATCTGCTACAGATTTTTGAGCTAAAACCTGCCTGTGTAATGTCATTGGCTGTAGGTCGGGCATCCTTGGCATTACTGCTGTACATTGGTAATGCAGTGGGTCAGACGAGGGCAGTTGCTCCTCTGGAACCATCTCTGGCGTTCTCATAGTTGCAACCATCTTATTTCAGTTCTGTCTGAAGGTCAAGTTCTGTAATAAAAATGGTGCTAGACTGCATGTAGTTACATAAAGAGAAATGTAAGCCATAGAATGCAATCTGTGACTTCATTCATATGCCATGTCAAACAACGTTTTGTGACTTGGTTTTTGAAGGAATTGAGGTAAAAATGGAGACTTTTTTTATTTGCAATGTGTAGTGTGTGGTGCTGAATGGAAACTAAATGGAAGGGCAGTTCAGAAGCTGCCACCCTAGTGATCATGTTAGCAACAAATTATTGAAACGAGATAACCAGTATTATTTAAACTACTACAGTCAATGACATGTAATTCTTTTGCAAGTTATACTGACAGAAGAAAGATGCATTGACTTTTTTCTAGCTTTAGAAAGAGCAATTTGGTCTAACATGGTTAAGATGTTTAAAAAGAATCTAAATTATTTTTTTTTCCTGAATAAAGCTGCTACAACTGTGACAGTAGTTTTGTTTATGAAACACTTGTAAAAGGGAGCTTCTGTATTCACTCTGAACCTTACATGACTAGAATTTGGTTTACAGTCCTTTCAGAAACAATCAGCTTTTTAACACTTAGTGTCCTTAATGTTTTTTTTAAGAAATGGATTAATCTTAAAAGATTTTTTCTTCTAAGAAAAGAATCTTAAATTTATGTGTATACTTTTGTAAATAAATATGGTTTACAGTCCTCTTGGACGATTTGTTTTTCACTCATTTCCTTAATCCGTTTTCTCAAAAGGATCCCTCTTAAGTATGTGTATGTCAGCACATGTTCTATTGTTTTGGTTTGTGGGGGGTTTTTTTTGTTGTTTTTTGTTTGGTTGGTTTTTTTGTTTTGTTTTGTTTGGGTTTTTTTTCATAAAAAGAATGAATTCTAAAGTCAGCCAGATTGGGGGGGGTTGAGGTAAGGAAATTATGTAGCTACAATGTTACTGTTAAATTTGATATCAACCATCTGAAAAATCTGTTAGGCTTTGAGTTATTTGCAACCTGTAAATAAGGGCCCTCATGTCATTAAAATTGTGTGGAAACGATGTTTAAGTATGTAATTTTGTCTTCAGCACAAAGCATGTTGTAATGGTTCTGGCATAAAAGTGATGTGGTCATTAGTGCAGGATTCAGTATGCTTCCTGGCTTTCAGTGGTGATGTTCTGCCCACAAAACTCGTGTCAAAAGTACTGAATACTTTGTATATGTATTTTCACTTTACCAAATTGTCAAGTGGGGTTATTTTGTATGTGTTGGGGGGAGGGCAAGACACAATCCCAGAAACCTAATAAACTGGCTTTGCCACAAACGGTTATCACTTGCTTTCAGTAGTTGTATTAGGAATAGTGATATGACTTCTGGTAAAATCTGTAAAAAAACTACACGTGAGGAAAAAGAGTTTATAGTTTCTGTATGTGTGGGTGCCAATTTTGTGACAGGCTGTCACAATACTTGGACTACTGTCAGTGCTTTCTTGAGTTGCTTTGAAGCATCTGAAGTGCCCACCTGATGCTTCAGGGCATGTTTGGGAGCATTTCAGATTCCAGAACAATGGGAAGTGATACAACAGTTCTAAACCGAGGAATTACTGACCTTTGAATGTATATAAAGACCCTAGAAGAGTCTTCTCCATTCCTCTTCTCCCAGTCTCACATCATGTTCAGAAAGAAAACCTTTTAACTTCACCGAAGGTGGGACTTCTTTCTTTGTTACATCAAAAGACAGTCTTGCAGGTTTCTGTGTGTGCTCAGGTGCATGCATGCACACAAGGAGCAAGGATCCAGGTGCAATTAAGTTGGCTTTTTGGTAAATATCATAGCCCTTTCCCCACACAGGAACTCTCAGATAATTTGTGTTACATACTGTTTCACTACTGTCCGATTTATGCTTCTCTTCTAGTTTTACACTTAATAATGTATTAAAAACAAAAAGGTAAAAATACCTTTTATTTAGACGTGTTTTGTGTCTTTAAATACGATTGCAGCCATCACTGCTTACACAGGCTGTTGATTCTACAGGGTGGTTAAAATGTTTACTGAATGTCTATACTTTTTGCTTTTGGACACTGGGAATGACCAGGAGAGACCTTGACAGACAACCAACAGTGTGATGCAGTTGTGACCCCTTGTCCCAGATTGACACCACCTACTTCACTGAACTGCTTAGGAAGGAAGCGACTTCCAACTTATGAAGGCAGGAGGCCATCATATAATTTCTAGATGTGTCTTAGTATTCATGCAGATACTTGCTGCACATTAGGATTTTCTTGTTGTTTGGGTTTTTTGTTATGTCTTCATGATGCTATAGCTAAGAAACATCAAAATATATTTGTTTGGGGTTTTGGTTTTTTGTTTTTATGTGTACTGTAATCTCTCCAAAGCAAACAATTACTAATCCAATAAAGGGTGTAAAGTACAGAGTCTTTAAAGATTAAATAGCTCCACCCTTGTCATTTTTTCCATCTTTATAAACCAATAATTTTAAAAGACACCTTTCCAGATGTAAGAATAGATGAGGACCACTAATGAAACTAATATCTTTCACTTTAATCTATTTCATCTCTAAAATATGGCTTAATGATTTAAAAGTTAGTTAGGCTGTGACTTTGATGGAAGGGAGCAATGTGGGAGTCTACAAGAATTAAGATCAATTTTCGTCTGTTGACACTGCATGGCCAAAGGAGGCCTCTTGTTCATCAGGCCTAATGGAGACCTCAGTGGGGCCTGTGACATCGAGAGGGCAAGAATGGTGTCCAGTGACCTCCTGGGTCTGGCTGGGCCCTGTGCAGCCTCTCAGCACTGCAGAGGCTGACACGGACTGAAGCACTTACAGAAGGCAGCTCCCTGTCATTTGGGAACACACTTCCAGAGCCCAAAAAAAGGTGTGTAAAAGCTGCTGGCCATCCAGGGACACTCACTGAGATGGGTAATCCTGCTCCAGGTAGGTGTTATCTAAATGTGTTATTTTTTGCCTTTGCTGAATCACCCCTGATTAATGAGAGTCTTGAATGATAGAGTACTTAGCCAATCATTTAATGAAAAGCAAATTTCCCAGCAATACCAATGGCCATTTCAAGAAATTTGTAATCCTCTCCCCAGCTTGCTTTTCTCACCCCTGAAAAAAAAGACAGGAATTGATGTAAGGTGACTGGGGCCTGGGGATGGCGGCACAGTGGTGATCACGGAGCAGAGATGTGGGCTGTAGTTCCAAATAAGAGCTTGACAGCGAGACTCTCAGTCTCCGAGTAAGCAGGCTGAGTAGTCAGCACACCATTCGACTGTGTCTTAGTGCCAGCAGATGCGGTCTGGACTCGGGCTGTGCTCACCTCAATTGAAAAGGCTGTAAAAAAAAAAAAGGAGTGGGGCACATGTATTGGATTCCTCTCTCTTTGCATCTTATTTTGAAACCTGTTGGGTGCACTTGGGTCTCACAGTCTGTGTTTCCATTAAGTGATGGAGTTTGAAAATGGACTTTGCACATTTAAAAACAACGACACCTCTACCAGAATCTTCAGGTAGTTCCTTTCTTCCAGAGAATCAAGAAAAAGTAACTATATTTGACAACACTGAAGATCTCAAGGGGCCTCTCTCTTCTTTTATCTGCCCATTGTACTGTATCGTTCTGCACAATCTATACATGTCAGGTCCTGGTTTAAAACAAGTAACTCCTCACAGCACTGCAAAGAGCTGACTGCACACTAACAGCAACAGCCTGGCCTCTGCTTGGCTGTAAAAGCTGTGTATTAGATGGTCACATCTTCATTTTAGAAGATAATGATGGGTTTTTTCTTTTTATTTAATACTAATATTTTTCGATAGGAGGCATACAGAGTGTCATTTAAAAAAAAAAAAAAGGATAGACATTGTCTTTTTAACAATTTGTAAGCTCATTTTTAAATTGACTTTCTGTTTCAGATGCCATCAAACACTGAAACTGAAAAACAGACAAGTGTTGCATAGATATAGCCATCAGTGTGCAAAATCAGTGGTAAGTCACAATAACATGGAGCTTACAGAGCTTGTGTGATTACAGCCTATATCTTTATATACCCACATGTACATGCATGCATATGCATGCATGCACAGAGGTGTTAAATAAAAGGGATGAGACAAACAGTGTAAATGTGAGTGTACAAAAAGAGTCATAAGACTCTGATCTTAGCTCAGCACTTCCTTTTTTTAAAAAAATATTTTTTTACTGTTTATGTTGGCCCTTTGAGAAGGTCACAGGCAGAAAAAAAGCTCCGTGGTGAGGCAATTCAGTAAACTTCCACTTAATGAATATTTTCAGTTATTTACTTTTAGAAACATCATACTGTGCATCTAAATCGTGTCATAAAGCAGGGGCCATGTCTGAAGACCCTTTTTCCTTTCCCATGGCCAAGTGCCCTATCTGAGACATGGTTGTCACTTTTAGTGCAGACTCTTGGAGCTGGAGACATTCAGTTCCTGTATTTCCTCCCTCCCTGTGTTGCTGGTGGCTGACATGGGATGCTGGTGATGTGCAGGCTGTTAAATGCATTTTGAACACCTCATCTTCAGCCTTTATCATGGGAAAAAAATAACCGCAAGTCAGTGCTGCTGAACAAAGCTGGCAGAAGACAAGTAAAATTGTGTTGTCTTCTACACACAAAGGTTAAACTGGAAGCCCTGGCCATGGAATGATGGGACTGCTAAGATTTTATGAAGAAAAATACTGTACACGTTAATGTGTCTTGTTCTTTGTAGTCCTCCGTTCCCCACTGCTTTGCTTATTCCAGAAAGGGCACACAATGAGAAAAAGATTAAGCTGACCCTAAAATACATGCAACAGCTTTTCTATTTACTTCACAATATTTTTAGCCTGCTCTCAAATTAGAGGCAATGAAGGGCTCCTGGCTCCAGCAACCAAAGATTCAGCTGCAAATAAAAATTGTTTCCTAATCAGAGGGAGTTTTCAAGTTCCTGTATGAGATCATTCATCCTCATGACTACCATGAAGTAGTGACTTCAGTGCCGAGCTGATATCTGAGTCACTGTGATGCTGCTCTTGAAAAGCCCAGTGCTGGCACCCTTGTGGTTGGCTTCTAAGGCTTGGGATAGTTGCGCTGTTCTCAAACTGCATCTGGAGCTAAATGGTTTCAAAAGTTTCAACTTTGATTAAATAGATGTATTTCAGTTTTGTGCAAGGTAACAGATGATGTGTGTGTGTGTGTGTGTATAAAGATTTATATATTTAAAATGATGACCAGAAAATCTGTGTATGCACATCTATATTTTTGGACATGACAGGCATGCACACTTTGGCATCGTAATGCAACACTTTGCTAGGGCTGGTGATGTGTACACGATTACAATTTTTTGTTGTGGCAGCGAGGTGACTGTGGTACGAGATACCCAGGAGTCCTGTGCCAGCATCTGCTTTAAAGCTCCAGCCCTCAGGCTTTTTTGGTGAAGGGCTGTTCTATGTACAAAGTCTTGGTTCAGACAGGGTTGCCAGGCTGCCTGCACAAGGCAAAATAAGAGACACAGACGTGACTCCTGCTGCCTTTTCTGCCATGCTGCTGTGGGCAGAACGACATTCCCTGTGTTCAGGGAGCTCTTGTGTCTGCATTAACACTCACATTTTGGGTAGGGCTGTGATACGGAGGGCAAAGAACTTGGCAAATGAGAACACCAGCTGTAATCCTGAATCGGTCTCATATTCATTGGGTAGGGGGCAAGGGCTTAACAACATTTGCATGTACTGGTTGAATATAAGCACTATATATATGCAGCAACTAATATTGATTTTTTGAAATGTGGTGAGTGTATTTAAAAAGATGAATTGAACAGAGGTCAGAAGATAAAACATTAAACTGAAGCTTTGTGGGGATTTTTTGTGGGGTTTTTTTGTTTGTTGGTTTGTTTTGTTTTGTTTTTTTTAAATTAAGACTACATATGTTATTCTATTATTCTTTGTCAATTGAAGAGAATACAGAATAATTCTGACTGAAGCTATAACTACCAAAAAAAGACATTACTGCAATAGCCCAGAATGGTATTTAAAAAACCTGCAATTTTGCAGTGTGTTTCAATTAGCTTGGCCTGAAGAGGTGCAGGACAAAGCAGTTGTTCTTTACAGAGAAGCTGATATGGAGGGCTGGGAAAGGCTGCTTGCGTTGATGGGTTTTCCCTCCTCAAGTAAAGTCCAAAGACTTTTCCTCATACTTCTACACTGTTGGTGCCAGAGAATCACAGAATATCTCAAGTTGGAAGGGACCCCTAAGGATCAAGAAATCATGCAGACTGACTGCAAGAAATGCATGCTGTGCACTGGTTATATGATATATGTGTTTTTGCTACAGGCCAATACCACTTTCTGTTTTCAGCCTATATCCATACTTTCATTATTACTGCTACTCCCTACCTTTCTCAGCTCTTTTAAGGCACTGTTTTGCATGTGCCACAGGTTGCTGGATTAAAAGGAAGCAGTCAACTCTGGGATGTTTCAGCTCTAGCCCTAAGGTCAGTGTTTCAGCTCCAGCCCCTGCCCCAGCATCTTGATTTCAGCTCCAGCCCCACAGGGTTTCTCTCAGCTCCACAGCTCCCGTCTTCATTTCAGCTCTGAGATGTTTCAGCTCCAGCCTCGCAGCTTTTACTTCAGCTCCAGCTCTAGTACGTTATTTATTTTGGCCCCAGCCCTGCAGTGTTTCTTTCAGCTCCAGCCTATAGATTTTATTTCAGCTCTAGCCCCTGCCATAGAGTCTATTTCATTTCCAGCTCTTTGTCATGTCAGCTCCGGCTTTAAGGTATTTCAGCTCCACCCCCTGCCCCAGCACCTTTATTTCAGCTCCAGCCCTACACCACTTCCCCTCCAGCACCCCCGCCTGTATTTCAGCACTAGGCCTATGTACCTTATGATTTCAGCTCTGTGATACCCCAGCTTCAGCTTTAGAATCTCTGTTCTCGTTCGAGCTCCACCTCTTTCCTGCCGCAAGCTGCTCCTGTCTCTCAGTGCAGCGATGGGGGCTGTTGACAAGGTCGTAGATCAATCACTGTCATCACTCCAACCTCAACACGAGCTGCCATCACCTTGATTGGCTCCTTCTGAATAAAGCCTTGCCCCGCCTCCCCCCCAGCCAATCCCATGCGTTGAGTTCTGTCACGTGATGGCCGTGCCCCGCCTCCTCGCCACTGACACCCTCCTGCCCAGCCCCGCCCCCGAGCCGGCGTTTGGGGCCTGGGCCGGGACCGCTCGGCTTCCGGTTACCGTCCCCCAGGGCAGCGCTAGAGCGGAGTCCCAGGAACAGCCCTGAGCGCGTCCCCCCTTAGCTGCTTTTGCTGCTTTTCAGACCCAGAGGCGCAGCTCTGTGTCTCCGCTCCCAAGCTATGAAAACGCAGCATTTAACCCCCAATTTGGGCGGAGTGATGAGAGAAGGGGGAAGCGCATTCACCTGTGGCCCCGGGGCCCAGGTGTGTGGGGAGAAAGGGCAGCGCTTGGAAACGGGCGGGGCGGCACCTGTCCCCATGGATAACTTTATGATGCTATTTTTCTACATTATACTTATAAGAAAATAACAGCAGTTTTATTGTTTTAGTTGTATTATTTAGGCCCTGCCCCTCCATCCGCGGACCCGCGGGGAGCCGCGCCCGGCCCCGGCTAGCATTGCCCGCATCTTCCCTCATCCCCCGCCCGCCCCAGCTCCCACTGCGCCCCTCACCGCCCCTGAGGGCCCCCGGACCCGCCCGGCCCCACACCGACCTCGGCTGCCCGATCCAAGCAGGTAGCAACCGGTAGGACGGGGCCCCGCTCCTCCGCCTCGGGACACCGGCCGTTCGAACTGAATCTCCCCCACCCGCCTCCCGCCCGAGCGGAGCGGCCCCACCACTCCTTATCCCGCGGAGCGGCAGCAACAGCCACCCAGCGCTGTCGCCGCTCTTCACCGACGCTTGGCGTTGCCCGCGCACACCCTTCAGTGTCTCCGCCCCGCCCATCCAGCCAATCCCGACCCTAGACTCCTTCTGACCCCGCCAATCCCAGCTCCCCCCCTGTTTCCACTCCACCCAATCGCGGGCCGCCCATTCAGCCCGCGCGCGCCCGTCTACCGGCCCTTCTTACAGCGCAGGTGAGGGCGGGTCGTTGTGTGCCCTTGTGTGAAAGTGTGGAAGGAAAGGTGACATAGACCAAGATACCTGCGTGGAAGCCGCATCAGGTTATTACAGGCCGGTGGAAAACAAGACTCTGTCACGAAAAGTTTGTGCCTTTTCATACAAGATAGAGGAGAAGCAACGTCCAGAAGACCCTTCAGATTTCCACTGTGGTAACAGACCAGCTTGGCAAGAAGGTCAAAGGAAATCAAACCAAGTCCTGCAGCACTTAAATAAAATTGCTTGCTTACCAGGAGTGGTAATTTTTGCTATTTAACCTCAACACCCAGACAAAAGGGTGAAATGACATGGGCTTTTGGCATCTAAGCGCTTTCCTATAGAACACCTACCCAGCACGTTACTTCTGTGGCTAAAGCTTTTCAAGCTGTTTTCCTCTAGGTATGTTTAGAATTTAACACTTCTAAACTTATTGTGCCAGCATCTCTCATGGGTCTACACGAGCACATTGTCACACAGTTGTTCTTACTGCGATGAGCACTTGTTACCACTTACACTCCCCGCTTCAGCCATACACAGACATCCCATCT
Organism: Patagioenas fasciata; assembly: GCF_037038585.1. Lineage (NCBI taxonomy): Eukaryota > Metazoa > Chordata > Aves > Columbiformes > Columbidae > Patagioenas > Patagioenas fasciata. The sequence continues at coordinate 62,497,497 of NC_092523.1, read as the reverse complement.
GATGCCAAAAGGTGGAAAGGAAAGGAGGTCTGACATTTAGAAATTGCTTGCTGTCCACCTTGCTACAGTCAGCTCTGCCAAGTGCAGCAACGGGGCTGCCAGAAGGTTTCTACGAGGCTGAGCTCCTGTATGAGAATAATGTAAGGTTAGGCAAGGAGGAGAATTGTAAATATGCTCAAGCAACTGCAGCTGGGATGTAGAAAAAACACACAAATCACAAGTAAAACCTCTGTGTTTAGGGTAACAGGCCTGTGAAAAAGTCATAAAGGCACCTTGTCATGCGTCCTTGAGATTCCTGCAGGAGAAGATCAGAGCAGTGTGGTAAACTGTGCCTGTGTGAATCCCCGTGTACAGGCCAACACGAGCAGGCTCGTTCATCTGCACTGAGTGCTGAATCCTGCAGTGCCTGCGTCTCCTTTTGTGTGGCCTCTGCCCAGAGCTTAAGTCCTGCTTCAGAGATCCCCTGGTTAAAGAGGTAACAAAAACAGGTTTGCTCTTCTCATTGCATCTGTGGCCTCTGGTTGCTCCTGCGACCTGCCTGCATCAGCTCACACATTTGATGTGGTTGGCAGTCTCTAAAAACAGCCATGCCATGGTATGCAAAAAAGTCGGGGACGAGGGAGGCATGTCAGTGACTCCCTGTACTTTGGGGTGCCCCACTTTGAAGTCCTGTGCCTCTGAGGTTGCTTTTCTGGCTTAACTGGCCTTGCTGGAGGGCTTGCCTGAGATGGGTGAGTGGGTGGTGATTATCCTCCAGGCAACTGAAATGGCTGTGTGCGTGTTCCTCTGGAAAATGGTGTTGGATTCTTCTCACGAGTTAGAAGGGAGATTGGGATGGTTGTTAGTTACCGGTCTTAAAGCACTTGACTGTGAAGTTGTTGCATTACAGAGAGATTACATAAGAGAATTGGAAAAGGAGGTTGAGTTTTTACAGGATGCAAAGGTGATCATGCAAGAAGTAGCTCCTGTTCAAGCAGAGCGATGCTACTGCAAGGTAATGTAAAGCAGTTGGTAGTGCATGTCACTAATATTAATAAACAAAAGGATAAATATGTGAAGATAAGTTTTTGAGTTCTCAGGTTCATGGTCTCACCCCAAAGCAGTCTCAGAAGCCCAAGGAGTGGGATGGAAATCTTTGGAGTGACGACTCAGACTACAATATTGAGTTTTAATTCGATCCTGACTTGAATAGTAGGGAGGTGGTGGGAGCGCAGTCCCCCATACAAATCATGCAGCAGCAGGAACAAGCAGATCACAGGGGCAGATTGCACGTGCTTATGCTCCAAGAGAGCTAGGGGAATTTTTAGAGGTCTTTCAGTAGAAGAGCGGTAAGGGAATACTGCCGTGGATTTTGTGAGCTCACAATAGTGAAGCTGCATCTAGCAATTTTTTTTAGCAAATGAAAATGATTTATTAAGCTCTATAGCCAATAATGATCAGATACAATGAGATATGCTCAGCTGCAAAATGTCAGAGGTCCTGACAAGGCAAGATATTGAATATATGCTATATCAGTGGTTGTGGGCAGCAGTTTTAACAACATATGCTGAACCTATTGAATTGGTGTTGTCCCTTGGAAATTGGTGTACAATGGAGGAAACTATTAATTTAGTGCAGCAGATGTGGATGGCTCATGCGTTGATTATGGGATCTGGTCCAGATGGAGTAGCAGTGATGAGAAGTATTCAAATGCAGCTTTTGAGAGGGGCACCTGTCTCACTAAAACCTGTGACTATACCAGCAGTGATAGATGCTACAGGTAATGCAGGCACTCTAGCAAATATCTTGAGAGAAATTTGGGCTGTAATTTTGGAACCCTCTATTTGGATGGTGAATAAAGGAAAGCCATCAAAACCAAAAGGAGTCACAGCACAGGTAACGAGGAAACAAATGTGGAATGATTTTGTACAAGCCAGTATTCTGTGATTAGAAATAGGTGGGATCATGCCATTGGAAGAGTTTTGCTGATTGAAAAAGTTAATACTTATGCAAAAAAGCTGACCAGCCCTAGCCCCGCTGCCAACACTGCACTGAACTCCACATCCTGCCTGCCACCTCAATGCAAGACCAGTTTGCCTTTACCTGGCAACAACAGCAATATATTAATACTTTCCAAGCATTGCTTCAGGACTACAAACACAGTCCTTCCATTTGTCATGCTTGTAGCTAATATAGCACTACGACTGGGTGCCATTACTGTTTGCCATTATATTGATGTTCTATTGATTACAGCAGTGTCACAACAAGAAAATGAAGCAGCTGCTGAATTTCTGAAAGTGCATTAACAGGACCAAGGCCAGGCAAATAATCTGGCTAAAACAAAGGGCCCTAGTGCTACTGTGCTAGTTTTAGAAATAGATTGGCATGGACAGATTAGAGAAATGACAGATAAGGTACAGCAAACAAGCCAGCAGATTTCTGTGCCAGTCTCAGTAAAACAATTACATGCCTTTTGGGGATTTTTAGGCATTGGAGCACTTTTATCCCCACCTCTTCTGTAGAGAAGGCTTCCTCTTATGAAGGGTTAATAGAAGAGCACAATGAAGATGATTCACAAAACAATAATAGATAATACGATCTCTGCTGAATTGCACGCTCAAGCTCTAACTGTGCATGTAACTTGTGGACATGGATCAGTGTATGCTGCGTGCGCATCGGACATTGCTCACAATCAAGCCCCATTGTTGTTATATACTTGTACGTGTACATCATTGCACTGCTTGTACACAGTTACATTTCAGAGCACTATGCACACCATGGGGAAAGACAAAATGGGGCTGGTGGGCCTTGAATACCTGACAGGTTGATTATATGGGCCCTCTGTCCCTGTCTGGGAGGTGGCAATATGTATACACTGCTGTGGGCACAGTGTCAGGACTAACTACAGGGGAAATTGAATTATTCACACTAATGGATTGTGAAGTGGGACTGTAGCCTATTGATCTAGATGTAAAAATTCATATGATAACTCCAGAGAATGCTTTGTGGCTCTGTACCCAGAATTCTCCTCTTATTTTACATCCTTTGTTAATCTCGAGTTCTTGAATTTCAGATATCTTTGATAAATACCTGTACCTTACCTAGAGGAGACAGCATTGGAACAGTGTTATTGGTGTCGAGAATGCAACATCATATTGAAGACTGATCTGAAAAATTGCAAGCCGGAGCTCTCCAAACTGTGTAGGTAATTACCTCCCATTGGGTTATCAGACCCAGAGTGACATCAGATGCAGGAGCTGGAACAACATGTTGGTATTACTGGCAGGAGACGACACCCCTGTTTTCCATCCCTATCATGGGCTGGCTCATCTCGCTTTGCAATCTTGTACTACAAGCATCTGCCCAGGTTATGTTTCCACAAGTCCAATATGTAAATACTTAGATTTGTTTAGCCTCTACTGTACCCAAATTATTTGCCTTTAATGTTTAGGAGAAATCAGCAGCTGCAGATCTCTCAGCAATGTGTTTCATTAGCATGATAACCCCGGTAGCTGTAAATACAGAATTATTCTATGCTAAGATACTTTGACATTAAAGTTTCTTGTTCGTGTTGGTTTTTTTTTTTTCTGAGTAGGTAGTGGCTGTAAAAGCTGCTTCGATTTTGAAGGCGTGTGTTGCTTCAACATAACTGATGAACTAGCCAGTATGGAAGACAGCATTTAACATCTTTGGGACTAATGCAGCAAGTGAAACAATCAACTGATAATGCCTGGCTTTCTTTTACTTGATGTTTAATTCCTTGACAGGATGAATAGAACACCTGATTTAAAGCATTATAGTAGAGGTATGTTTATTCCTTTTTCTATACCTGTTTATTGTGTGACCCTGTAAATTGCTCTGTGATACACCTCACAAGCCCAAGTGAACAACTCCGTCTTTGCTGGCCCCAGCAGAAGCCACCTCTTGAGTGAGAGGATGGAATATGTCGGAAAATGTGGTTAAACTGCGCCTGTGTGAATCCTTGTGTACAGGCTGAAAAGAGCAGGCTCGTTGATCTTTACCAAGGGCTGAATTCTCTGCTTGTGTGACCTCTCCCCAGGAGCTTAAGTGCTGTTTCGCACATCCCCTGGTAGCGAGGTAACAAAAATAATTTGCTCTTTGCATTGCATCTGTGGCCCCTGGTTGCTCCTGTGACCTGCCTGTGTCGGCTTACACAGTTGTGTATTTTTTTCTTTAAATAACTGCCTATACGGCCTACTTATACTGCAGAATGCAGACATGCACTGGTAATAGTTATTTCCCTTTCTACATAGGGAGAGGTTTGCATACATTATATACACTTAAACTACCATAAAGTTAGAACTTTCTCGGATGGTCTTCAATAGTAGGACATAATCAGTGCTTTACATTCTTCATCTTTGGATGCAATTCTGTATGACAAGCATTATGCAAGAAACTGGAACGCGATCCAAGTCTCGCTCAAGATGCCTGAGCAACAGGAAAATGTCTATCGGCAAGTGCAAAGGAACGTATGCACAATTTAACCATGGTGAAAACAAACAGTAGAGTAAAATAAAAATAATTAAGAGCTTGATAGTTTTAATGATGCTAAGATAGAATATTCAAAGGACAAGCACACTCAGTTAAAAAAGTCTCACCTAAACCAATCAAGCACAATCCTTTAATCCATGTCAATATTTACCAAGACCAACATCCTCTTTCACTTCACTGAAACCTGCCCCCAAATCCCCTCATTACCCCTAGAAGCCAACTGCATGGTCCATATCAAAATGGCATTTTTCGGCACAGTTCTATGATTTTCAGGACTTTCCCAGGTTGGGGCCAGGGGTGACACAATACCTGAAACTGTTCCCTGATCCTCACCAGGATCAACATCCCTCATCTTCCCCTCCTCCCTTCCCCAGCAGTGGAGGAAACAGCCTCAGCAAATACTTTGCCCTTAGTTGAATGTTAACTCACGGAGCCAGCTTCTCTGATTAACCTGCTGATTACGCCCTCTGATTAACTTTGGGCTGCTACTGATAGTGCATCGCCAAAGGAGAGGCTGGCAGCCTTTGCTTTTATAGCCCGGGGATTTTGTGCGTCATGTTCCGTGCATCAGGGAATAGGGTAACATTTTGGTAAGCTTACTCAAGATAGAAAAACCTTTTCGGATGTTGTTTCTTGCCTTTGACTAACACAAATGATGCTAACACAAGGTGAGCATGAAGTGTTTGGTGCCTGCATAATTTTCTCATGCAGGACCACACAACCCGGTTCTGTAAGCCACGTCAACAGCAAGGTGCTGCTGCCCTGCTTGCAGCCTGCTCAGGTGGGACACACAGAGGACAATGTTTCTGATATGCTAAAAGAGCTGGAGGCACAGTTGCCTCCATTCCTCTTAAAAAATGCCAAATTATTTGTATTTCCTGATGGTGTAAGCATAAAGTGCTTATGAATAAGGTGCAGCACCCACGTGTGCTGGGTGTTTGGATGCAGAACAAGCTCTGAGCCTAGGTGGAACCTGGAATTTTTTTTTTTTTTTTCCCCGGGCTTTGCTTGCACTGTTCTGCAGGCACTGTGCTGAGGTGTATCCACAGCTACACCCACAACACAAAATGCCACCTGTCATGTGTAATTGTACTTCCCTCTGGCAGCCATGGGCCTTTCCCATCACAAAGGGGAAAACCTGCAGTGCTGGGAAGGACCAGGGAAGTTGGCTCGGTTCTTTGTGCCAACGAGAAAAACGTCTGCGGGGAACAAATGACGAGGCCATTTCTTCTGGAGGTGCCATGGATGTGTGTTTGCATAATAAATGAAAAAAAAAAAAAATCCATCTGACTTCCATTAGCAAAAGCTGTGGGTGATGCAAACCATGAAAAGTCCCTGGAGATACTGGCAGGCTCTGGGAAGGCACCGTAACCAGCATGCAGAACAGGATACTAAATATAGCACTGGAAGCTGCAATCATGAATATATTTTCTGCAATGCTAGCCAATTAGAGGGAGTGATGTTAAATTGGTATAGAGTTTCCATCAATTTCCATACTTCAGCTTCTTTTCTGGTCATCAAGGGCTTTATAGCCGTTGCTGAATAAACTACATGTATTTTTATTTAGAAGTAGGGCAGAGAATGCTTCTCTTTTCCACACTTACACTTCAATATATGCTGTTAAGGCTATTTGATAACCAAAGAAGTACCTGCCACGCAGGTAGACATGTGTCTGGCACTAAGAGCTTCTGATCGAACCCTTTCCAAGCTGGCCAGGGTGAGTGGGCTGGGTACTTGGTTTGTGCATCAGAGCTGTACCAGGAGAGCCCGATCCATGTCAGCAGCAGCTGCGTCAGCCCTGCACAGCCCAGCTGCTGATCTCAGACCCTTGTCAGTGCCCCTCGTTTCAGGAGTTGTCTTTCCAGGCCGATGGAAACTGTGCTGTATTCCAACAGGGGCTATGGGCTTTCACTCTCTGCATGCTTGCAATAGAATCTAATTGCTCTCTTCAGCTAGCAGTTGAACACTGTCGAATTACGCTCAGTATATACCTTCCTATACCATAACGACTAGTTACAGAATAGTATTTCTAATGGGACTGTAATTTCCACCCAGAAATAACACAGTGGCTGAGCACTGCATTTTAGTAACAAACTACTTCCAGCAAGTTTCTGCTTTCAAAGGCAAAATCTGTTTCAGACTAAAAGAGAATCAAAACCACACTACTTCTAGGTATTAGCAATCACAGTAACCTCTGAGGCATTCTTACTTTCTTTTAATATACAAAAAAAGCAGTTTATGTTAATCAGGGGAAAGAAAATCCCCGATGTTTCATCACATTGTTTGGAGTTATGACAGAAGCATCTGAGGATGGGGAAAGTGGTCATGCTTGGTGCTTTGATGCTTGCTGACAGGCACCATACCAGAGAAAAAGGCACAGCATCACTTTCTGAATTACAATATTATAAATTACCATATTAAAGGCCAATGCTGTAAAAATATAGTCAGGTTTAAGCTGAAAGTGGATTTTGTAGTTAGTAGGTTTGGTGCCACCATTTTTTAATTTCTTAATTAAATATTTTTGCTCCAGCTCATACCGCTGCAAGTAGGAAAACCTCAGAAATAGAGACTGAAAACTTCGGGTTGAACTTTAAGCCTACCTGAAAGTGAACCATAAAGTACATATGGGAGCTTTATTCACCTCAGCAGTTGCTGGAAGTTGACTGGAAGGTGTAGCTCCTTGGTCTAAAGGACAAAGAAGTAATCTAGAGAATCTCCAGCATAGGACTTCGGTCCTATGGGCCCCAAAATAAGCTTTTTTTTTTAACTTCCAGTCTCCAAAGTCAAAATAGAAAAACCTGAACTGAATTCAGAGTATCTAAGTTACTCTGTAAGAGGAGCTTCTGCAACTCAGTTTCCTACCACACTCTAGGCTTACACTTTGGGACTAAAACTAATTGTACCTTCACACATCCCACAGAATCCATGTTTTGACAGAGGTACCTGGAAGGCACTGGTGAGGCTTCATATCATAAATTTCACCTACCCCCATCCCTGCCAAGAGGAAGAGAGGAAGCACTCTGAATCTCAATAATGAAGTGAGTCCTTCATCATCCTTCACCCACTATCATATCATCCAAATAATTCCGTGGGCGAGGGGGAGAAATCAAGACAGCATTGGAAGGGGGAAATACTGCACAACCAGTTTCTTTTAAAAATTAATTGTATTTAATATTTGAATGCCTAAGGCTAGCACTGCTAGACAAATTGCATAGTGAATTCTGGTGGAATAAAATATGATTTAAGTAAAAAAGTTGGAGGAAAAAATGCCCATGCTTTCCAGAGGCAATGAGGTATTTCAGCTATACAATGTCTAAATGTCCAAAAACATCAGCAGATCTTCCCTTTTGCACTGTCATCTTCCTTGGACGCTGGGCATTCAATAGTTCTTTCTATCTGTGTGTGTTTTTTTAAAAGGCCAAGGAAAAGTGCATAACCATCTTTAAAGAGAAAGAACTTCTTACATCTGTCTTGCCACATTTTTAGACGAGTAGCTTTAAAATGTTTGACCACTTTTTCAAGCCATTCTGATATATGGTGGAGGCTTGGATGCATCTTCCTCTGTGTCTAAGTCCTGAGCTGGAAACTCATCTGGGAAGTCAAAAATTCTGCCCCCAGGACCTGTGTGGGGAAGGAAAGAAGAAACCCTTAAACCTGGTACAGATGCTTGCACAAAATCCTGAGTTCCTTTTGGTTTCAAGTATATTGGTTATCAGGATTTTGGCCTGGGATGTAAAACTTATTCAGGATGTTCTTTCCACATCCCTGGAGAATATCCAAATGCACGGATGGAAGGAGTTACTCACTTTGCACAGCACAAACCATTTCCACAGCCTGATTTTGGTCCTCACTGGGTTGTAACCATTCCTATGAAAGAAACAATGCCATTAAAAGACTAATGTGTGAGTTTTTTCAAGAAGATATACCCAAACTCGTTTTTAAAGTCTCTGTAGTCCACTCCTCCTAACAAGTTGTAGCTTTAAAGTTTAAAGCAGCCTCACATTACACATTTGGTATCTTTAGTCAAGAACAGCTGCCTTGTAACCCATACCCATTAATTCCTTATCAAATGAGATGGTCAGATGCATGTGCTTTAATACAGCATCAGAATTATTGTAGTAGAGAAGGAGCTGGTATTTACTGCACTTTCTCAGCAGAGATGTGCAGGGTGTGCCCTGTAACCTGAGGTACAGTCCTCATAAATGAGCAGTAAAATGTGGCATGTCATCTCCCTGACACTGCACACATGGCACCGTGGATATTTTTATTATTGAATTCATAGTTCTATGGATAAGGCATCTTGATGTGTAAGACTCAGTAAGTCTTTGTACCAGGAGCAATTGTTGATTTAAAGGTAAGAGAAAAAGGAGCAGTTTTTGAGGAGTGCAGGAATTCATAGGAAATGGGACCACAATAGCTTCAGCACTACACATTTGGAAAACGAAGATGATAACTTATGCTAGGTCTTACACAGAACTGTAAATAAGAGGGAGACAGTAAAAGGAAAAATACAAAAAGTATAAAACCCTCCTAAGATCCACTTAATTTCTTAGAATTAGCCCTGGATGACTAAGGCTAGGTTTATAGAAGAAGAACACAACTTCTCCCCATCTTCTTACCCTCCCACCCACATTCAGTACAAACACACGGGTGCCCCAACTCACCATCCCAGTTACGCTGTCATAGCATGAGCAGCGTGGAAGGCTGCGGCATCCCAAGTGAGCCATCACCAGCACAACACCAGCACTGCAGAGGGACGCAGCTAACATGGCTATATTAGCACCCTTGACTACTTTATTAAGTACAAACTTCTGCAAGCAGAAAAGGAAAGGTCAAAGCCACAACCAAGAAGTGAAGTTATCCACCAAAAATATTCTATTTGCTGCAGGAATGCTGCAGTTGGATCGTAGCAGGTTGATTCACAGTCAGTGTTATTAAAGGCTTTTCTTCCTGTGCTCTGAAGAGCAAGCCAAGTGCAAACCTCAAATTGGAAAAAAACAGTATTTGGGGCTTCTGATTAAATGTAAGACACTACGCAGCAGCATCAGGTTTGGATTGAGCAGGAATCCAGGGAAGGTCTGCTCTTCTTCACACTGAATGAGAGAAATGTCTTCTTGCTGTACTGCACTGTAGCAGCCCACCGTTTCAATTTGTCCTGCAATAAACTAGTAACAGCTTCACCTACGTGTATCTACCTTCAACCTCACAGCCCTTGCTTGTATCAGGTTTGGGGTACAAAAGAGCTAACTCTTTCCTTCGTTTCAGCTTGACTGTGGAGGGGATATCATCTTTATCAGCTTTATCATCTGATGCGGAAAAGATTCAAGCCCAGCAATTGCTGCCTCAAACCAGCCCAGGGCTCAGGCCAATAACTCCTCCTCTCCATGAGCAGTACCATCATTTTTCCTGGAACAAGCCAACCCTTTGGCTCCCAGTGACAGCAGCTACCCTGCCCGCAGTGCGCTGAGGCGCATTCCCGCTGTGCAGACTTCCAGGAATAAGCTGTTGCTCTTGAGCAGCTGCTTCTCAGAGCTCGTCACAGGTCAGATGGAGGTCCAGGCGGGCTGGGCGGTGGCTCACATTGCCACCCATCCTAGCCATGCTGTGGCAGCAGTGAACGGCAGGAGCCAGCTGTAAAATCTCTGTCTAGTCCTGCGTAGGTTTTGTGATTTTCAGCACCTAACTTGATACCTAAGTGTAGACTCGCTTATTTTTAAAAAAAAAACAAAAACAAAAACAAGTGTGCTGCTGCAGGTACCACTTCAAACACTAATTTAGGCACACTGTAAGTCTGGTTCTATTTCCAGGTAATGCCTGGTAATGTGTGCAGAATAAGAAAGTCATGTTTCCCAGTAAGAAGCATGATATTGATACTTACTGTATGGATAACATGGACTGGGGTAGAACTCAGCTCCTCCTCTTCACCATAGTTCAGTGTGAAGGAGCTATAAACTATCACGATGAGGATGGCAACACAAGAGATTATGGAAGCAACTATCAGCACATTCACCTATACAGGGAAATTAAAGGAGAAAAATAAAGGAATTAAAACCATCCTCTGACAAATCAACACAATTAATTAAAAAAAACCGTACTAGCAAGAATTTTAGGTACCATCCTTTGACCTCCCATAACTGAAAAGTACCCAGTAGCAACAGTCACGTGGAAGCCAAACACAGAGCAGTAAAGGTTTCCATGATACCGAATCACTGAGATATAATTTAGTCCCAAATCTTAACCTAGCTGGACTGAAAGACTTTGTTCTTAGAGTTCTCTTACTTATGAACTATATTCCCCCTTGAAGTTTATGTGGCTGGAGAGACCTGCCTAGGAAATGCAAGTCAATTAACTTGTTTTCCTATTTTAGTGTACACAATTCTTAATAACAAGAAGGAACACCGAAAGAAATGCATTCAAAAGCAAGCGTTGTTACAGCTTTTTGCTTGCTATTACAGCCACCACTCTTGTACTGCAGCAGAAAGCAAGGTAACAATGCACCCTCCTTTTTCTTAGGAATGTAGCAGCTTTTATGAAGATAACTCAAGGAAAAAAGCTCTCAGTCGTGCAGAAGGATCAGCTAGCTCAATCCCTACCAAAACCACTTTCAATTGCCCTGACAACATTTTACCCCCACCCCGTACACACACAAACCCCCTGCCCAGCTTACGAGAACTGGATTCTTCCTCTGAGAGGAAAACAAAGCCAGGACGCCTGGGACTCCCATCACCTGCAGACCACAAAAGGAGTTGATAACAAGTATCGGATTCAGAAGATAAGCTAATACAGAGCAGAAGAAAGGCCCTCATTTTCAAGGCTTGGATCAGAGTAACTGTTGGGTCAGAAATGAAAAGAGAAATGCTAATTTCTTCTGTTTTTCTCTGCAGCATCTCCTGTGGCAGGACACTGCCTGAAATGCATCTTGCCCACTTGCTACCCTCATGGCAAGACTCTGACTGGCTTTATGGTTCTGGCCAAATAATAAAACTGATTAAATAAGTCTGATTAAAAGTGCCGAAAATGTGCACTGCTTTTCCAAATCCTTACACATCTTGCAGATGGAAGGAAGTTATAAAAGAGATGGGCAGCCTTTGGATGAAGTAGCGTGCTTCAGTAAAGCTCCCATGCAGGTACGGGCAGTAGCGTCAGGGTCATGAATGCTGGGGAGGGATGGTGCGGCTGCCAGCTGGGGGTAGCGCTGCTCCTCGCTGGGTACAAAGAATTAGCGGCTCTGTCCTGAGGGACACTGATCACCACTCAGCCCTTCATCTCTCTGATGTGAGGATGAAGTAGTTCTCAATGCCCTGAAGAAGTGTCCCCTTCCTCACCTTCACTAACCCCTCTGTGGCCACTATGCTTCCGCAAAAGACCGTGTCAACTGCTACTATGCCCCCTTTTTTCTATGCACCATTATCCAGTAGAAATGTATTTTATTTAGCTCCTTGAGAGGGAAGTTGGCTTGTACTCTCCTGCCTATACCACAATAAGGCAATTTTTATTATCTGGATTCAAAGCAGGAAACCAGGGAAGAGCTGGCAAGGAGTCCTGGCCTCCCTCCCACCCCCAATCTGAGTGCTAGTAGGTAGCAGTGGGGGAAAAAAGAAATCAAACCACAAAACAAAGCATAAAGAATGTAGTGCAACTTTACCATCCCAGCCCAAATTGGAGCTCTGGTTTTGCCCAGCTGAGTCTCTGTTCTGAAAAAGGCATCAATGAACCCGCTGACGACGCACACCGTGCTGAAGGCTATCTGGAACAGACCCAGCACGACCATATTCCTCTGGTTAAAGATGAAATATCGATAGCGATCCATTCTGCTTTGATTCACACATAAATCCCCACACAGGGAGGCTGGAAAGCTGCGCTGTGGCACTCCAGCGAAGGGGAAAACGGCTTGTCCTGGGCAGGGAACAGAAGGGACAGGAGCATCAGCACTCAACGTGCACAGGCTGACATCGGCTGGTGTGGTATGACAGGACCACACGCTCACCGGGGAGTACAGAGTTCATTGGCAGCAGCCAAAGCGAGCAAAGGCGAGCGTCCTTGGAGAAACCCCTCATGTTGCTGCCAGGCGGGTGCCCAGGGTACCGTTTGTGATGTTTCTGCATAGAGCCGTGTGATCTTCACTTCAGACCCCACCGCTAACCGTTTTCCTTCAGGTCTTTTTTTCTACCCAGAAAGGTGCTGGAGTTTGCTTGGATTTTGTTCCTTTTAGGAGACAAACTCGTACCTCCCTAGGAAACACCTGCTTCCCTGTGCAGTCACCCAGGCAAACGGCTGGTCCCTCCTGGGGCAGGACTCGCCTGCAGAGCGGCTGCCGGGGCTCTCGGTACCGAGACCCAGCTCTCTCCCTCGCTGCTGCCGTTCCCCGGGGAGCTGCCACAACCTCACAGGCCGAACCCCTCGGAGGCACCGAAGAGACCAGCCCGGGCCCCCATCCCCGCCGCCGGCGGAACGCAGGAAGCGCCGCGGAAGAACCCCCGCTGCCGCCGCCGGCTCCTCACCTGCGGCCGGGGCTCCTCTCCTCTCCTGTCCCGTCCCGTCCCGTCCTCTCCTGGCCTGCGGCGGGGGCCCGGCCCGGCCCGGCCGGCATTCACCGGCGCTGCTCCCCGGCGGCTCCGGCCGCCCCACCCGGCCCCGCGGAGGTGGTGCCGACCGGTGGTGCGGAGCAGGTACGGGGAAAGCCGCAGCGCAGGTACGGGGAAAGCCGCGGCCCCGCCTCCGAGGGGAAAAAAAAGTTCCGTGTCGCTGCGAAAAAAAACCCCAACAAAACAGAACGGCCAAACCGAACCAAAACCCGAAACAAACAAAAACCCCCACAAGTACCCCCCCCCCCAAAAAAAAAAAAAAACAACCCCAAACAACAACAAAAAAACCAACACCCACAAAGACTGCGAACTTCTGTCCTTTTTTTGCTTCAGACTTAAGTGCTGCTTTGCACAACAGGTGTGGACAATACCTTACGTTGGGGAAACCCTCTCTGTCCAGACCGTTAATGGCTTGTGTGATCAGTTTATTTAGATTGATGAGCAATGGCTTCTCTGGCACACAGGTACCCTCTCTGCCTTGGAAAGAAAGCACAAGCACCCACAAATCTGGCCCTAACAAGCACTGTACTCTTTAAACTTTAATTTTTTTTTTTTTTTAATCCATTCATAGGTTCTCTACCTTTAAATAAATCCACAGCTCCTCCACGGTGTGGGCAAAGGATTGCACCAGCAGTCCAGGACTGGAACACAAACAGGTTGGGTGAAGCCAGCCCCCTGCAGCATCCACAAACCCAGTGTCACCCTCCACACAGCCTGATGTGGAGATACGGCAAACACACAGCAAACACTCATGTTTGCAGCTCTAGGGCCGTGGAGGTGCAACTGGCAATGCCAAAGCCAGGTGTAACAGTGAGCAAGAACCAGTCCCTTCTGTATCCTTGTGGAGGGGGAGAGCGCAGCCTTTGCCCACCCACGCAGGGCACAAGGCGCCCTAAAGCACCACAGCAATGGCAGTGATAACAGAGGGCAGGGAAGGCACCCAAGTGCTGCCCTTTTCCTCAAAGCTCACCCAGCAGGAGGGTACAGTGAATTAGGAGAGGAGAAGGTTACCTGCCTGGAAGACAGTGCTGCTGCCTGCTGCCATGCCTTCCTGCTGCCCGAGAGAAAAATAGACCCATGTACCCTTGTGTTTTAAAGTACAACTGTTAAAGACGCTTTGGGACAAACATGCAGGATGTTCTTCCATATCACAAGTAAAGCCTATGTTACAGGCACTGAGAAGAGAGAAGTGAATAGGAAAAGCGGCAAAGGTGCCAGGAAAAAAACAAGGCAGTAGTGTCGGGAGTATTCTGTTGTTAGTTTGCTATTGATATAGTGTGGCCTAAATGTGTATTAACTGTGCACCAAATCCCACTCTCACGCATCAGCAATAAATGGCTGCAAAGCAACCACAGAGTACACAAGCAAGGCGGAGAGATCAGAGGATGCCCCAAACCAAGACACACAAAAACCAAGAACAGGCGATGGTTCTGTTGAATATTTTAATATCTGCATTGCCTTTATAGCGCAATTAAAGCAATCTTTAAAATTCACTTATTACAAATGTTTGTCAAGTCTATTTTTCCCCAGAAACATTTTTCTTACTTCCTTGCACATACACCCAAACACACTATAAAAACCTCATTCATAACATCAAAGGAAGGGCAATCATCATTCATGTAAACATCTTTCTTAGAGTTATCCATTTTTTAAAAGTCATGAATAAACCTACAGATGTTCAGTAAGGCTCATAGTTCGAGTACAAATGTCATAAAACACCTATCAAGTACTGTATACAAGTTAAATACTCCGGGGTTAACTGTTAACACGCATGTAAGCTCACCCCAAGGATTATTCTTTAGCACTTAGTTCTTCAGAACAGACACCCAGTAATTATGGGCTAAAGAGTATTAAAACAGCAGAAGGCCCAGCGGAAACTGTTAAGTAATACACAATTTTAGTCTGGATCTGAGCTCAAGAGTTAAATTCAGTACAGTTACAGTAGGAAAAGTTTTCTAGGAGGAAATCTGCAGAAAGGAAGGATGGGTCCATTTGTACAGTATCATGGAGGGACAAGTTGAGAAGTATGTCCTGAAGATGTGACCGGCCTTGCTACTGCAATTATTTATGACAGTCGTGTGTAATGCTGCATACATACTTTCCCAAATAGCAGAAATGACCGTCTGTAATTGTAAAGATCATCTGTTGCATCCCCTCTTCAAAAATAAAGTTGATCTACTTATTACATCTTACAAAAAGACATCCTTTTAAATTTGCTTTAGATCTTAGTGGAAGGTTTTTTTTTTTTTTTTTAATATTCATTCTACCACGAAAATATTTCATACAAACATCATTTTACGTACAAATATGTTAAAACTTGTGAAGAGGGTCTTTCCACACTCATGATTTTATGGCTTCAACATTTAATTGCTTAGAATTTTTGTGTATATATTTGTCCTGGAAAAAAAAAAAAAGTAGTTACAGTCAAACTGGTAGAGAAATAGGGCAGGAGCTTCAATTGCCTGAAGACAGAAGAGCGCCAAGAGGAGGGTCCATTCAACAGATAGCGACCTTAGTGTTCAAAACCTTTGATCTGAGGCAAGTAAACATGCACTCAATCTTGCACCTTTTAAAAAGAAAAAAAAAATCCCTTATAAGACTGCTTAGAAATGCTTTGTCCAAAAAAATATATTTCTCATGTTTCCAGTATACAAAGCAAAAGGAAGAAGTTCTCCCCAGGGTGCAGATGAGCACAAAGCCCACTTACATCCACAGGTAAAGCTGCTCCCACGCCTGCGTTCCTCGCCTCGCCTCTCAGTGTGTGTCAGCAGGTGTAAGTGAGGAAGAGGTGTCTGATGCAGCACCTCAGCATGTAAGGAGACACTTCAGCAACATTGTTTTCAAAGCAACTGGGTTTTTTTTGTTTGTTCATTTTTTTAAGTGCTTGGAGGTGAATTCCTCAGGCACCCACAGCTGCAGCGATTCTGCTGTGCCAGAGGGAAAGAAAGCAGCAGGTCACCAGCTCTGTACAAGTTCTCACCTCACTGCAATGGCAGCGTTTTCCAAAAGACTGTCAAATCGAGCAAAAGGATCAAAAAAAAAAAAACCAATCGCAGAGGTCTCTGGGACAGAAGCGACACTGTACAGTTCCTGGCACAACCGAAGTGGTGAGCACCGGTTTCGACTGAAGGACAAGGGCACTCACAAACAGCAACAGGGACAGCTCACCCACAGCCAGGGCTCCCCCAGGGCTTGCTGCCGACTGGGAAGGAAACAGAAAAGTGACCATTTCCACCACCTCTCAGTTCCTTGCACCAGGAGACATATGCTGGCTACTCTTCTCCTCCAGTGCCTGGCACAGAGCAAGAAACCCCTGACAGCGCTCTGGCTTCCACACCAGTGATGTGCTACAACAGCCCCGGGGAAGAAATCGCAGCCACTGCCAACCGTGTGCAACACGGAAAGGCTGAATTAAGGAGAAGGCTACCTCGTCACCCCTGAAACACACAGACCAGCAAGGCCAAGCAACAGGCCCCACAAACACCTCGACACCTGCGCCAGTCACCCAGGAGCTGCATCTAGGAAAAAGCACAGGCCATCCTAGGGGGTACTGTTGCAACTGTGTTTATGTAGGTTAATCTTTTTGAACTACTCCAAAAAATAAAAACTTTTCCAGATTTGTAAAGGAAAATCAGGTAGATCCCAGAGAGTCAAATAATAGCATGAGACTCAACCTGAGATATGCCCCCCCAGGCCTAACCCCTTTTCCCTCTTATCCAGAGGAGTGACACAGCAGCAGGTAGCTCTCACCTGTAACTTCTCATGCTCCCTTGTCTCCAAGATTAACCACTTCTCCAGAAAACTAAGCTTCTGTATTCTTGGTGACAAAACACAGCGCTGCTGTAGCAGGAAGATCCATTTATCTTTTTTTTTCTTTTTTTTTTTTGAGGCAGCAGCCTCTATCACAGGCTGATGTAGGCTCTGTCTCATAAAAGAGCTCAGCTAACAACCCTCTCATCACAGAGAAGCCCTGTGCAGCACTGTAGACCAAAGGCAGATGCTGGGAACTGACCTGTACCTGAAAAAAGCAGCAATTCCACGTTCTCCTACGCCATTCTTTAGTCACAACAGGCACTCTGAGAGCCAGCTGCTCATCCAGGCTCATCTGACGGGCATCCGCTCTTCTTCCAGTTTCTGTGCCGACAGGACAGGTCTTCGCCCAGGTTCTAAGAAGCAGAGCTTCTTTACTTATTGCACATTCACCAATAATCAGCTGCATTCAACAAGCTCAAATGGATTGCTTTGCAAAATGACTACTTCACCTGCTCCAAATGAAAACAATATTTTGGTGTGGGTCTCCTGTTAGTATTGATAAATAGTTTTGCTAAGCTGGTCTCGCTACCTAGTGAGCCCCAGAAGCTGAGCTGCAATATGTTGACCAAGTTAAGGCATTATTTGGAGTTCTGTAACTAACCTGTGTTTGAACCTGTGGTTGCCAACACACACCTCTCAAAAACCTCTGAAGAACACAAAAAGCCCTGAGCCCTTTGACTACTCAATGGTAAAAACATCCCAACCATCCCCACTCTAATAGACCACAAAGAAAAAGAAAACAAAGAAGAATTAAAAGGCCTGGTCCTGAATCAAGCCAAAGCAGCTTTATAATCACAACTTCTATAGAAGGTTGGTCACTGAAGAAGGGATCTGTAGAGGACAAATAGATTTTAACAGAGCAGAGAGAAAAAGGACAGCAGAGCTAACAGGGACAACAGCCACAGCTGTGGCATACTAACAGGCTACAAGCATACACAGGAGAATCTGCTTGACTGCCACCAAATTAATGGCTTTTGAGAACACACAGAGGATATCTCAGTGCTTTTATTTTTTTTTTTTCCCTAGAATTACCCGATTTTAGGATGCAACCATCTAACCTGAATGCACAAAGAGCACCTATCTTGTATTTATCTCAAAAATCAGGAAATACGAACACCGACAAGTCTATTAACACATAAGCAACTCCACATGAGGAGGAGATAGCAGAGGAACTGGAGACTGATCGGGAATGAAGCTGAAAGAGCTCTAGAGATCAGAACATTTTAAGCACAATTCGCTAGCAGGCACAAAGAGGCAAGCAGTCCAAAGACTGTGGAAGGAGTTACCACCCATTCACAGCAAGGTTCAGTCACGTATCTTCCCTCTCCTCTTCCCTACACATAAACACAAGCCTCCGCTTTGCAAACATCATGGTCCTGGCAGAGGAATCCACCAGAAGCACACAACGGCCTCCTGCCAGAGAGGCTAGTCTTCCTGTGAGGGGCTGAAACAGCCATGATCTCAGGGAAAGATGAGGACACGCATGTTTCTTTTTGAGGTCGATTTGCTGAAGCCGTGCTGCCAACTGGCCTTCAACACCTCCCTCACCCAGGAGGCTCAGTTGTGTCTCTGCAGGCCCAGCCGGGTCCCTGAGCTGTCCCTTCTGCCGGCCACCTGCCCTGGACGAGAAGCGGAGTGTGAGGAGACGGGTGGCGTCAAAGCCCACGTTCAGATCACTGCTGAAGGGTGTCAAAAAGCCCTGAGCCTACTGGCCCCCCAGCACAAACATGAAGCTTTTGCACCAGCTTAGACAGCGAGGTGCTGGGAAAAGTTTGTGATCAGCCACAGGGACTAAACAGAGCCCCAGGTTAGAGAGGTTCTTATTTACCATTTCTAGCCCTGTGCGGGTAGCAAAGCGAGGATTCTGGGACTGCCAACCACAGCAACATCACCCTTCTGCTTGTAGGTACCAACCCAACACACCCTCTGTGTCCAGCTCCACATACAGCCGGACACCTCCGGCCCTTCAAGCAACCAATCAAAGTGTGTTGCCACAGAAATGTAGGTTTGATTCCCAAATAATTTATGTTACATATATACAAACTTTTTAAAACTACAAACGTCTAAAGAAAGTGTTGCAAATGCATTTGAGTTTTTCCTAGGCTTCTAAACCCAAAAGAGAACATTGGAGTCCCAAAAGGGCTCCAGTATCCAGACCAAAATGATACATTATTTCTCTTTTATACAGCATTAGGCAAGACCAGTACAGTATCTGAAAAAATGCACAACTCCCCTACCCCTGAAAAAACCCCAGAACACAGTCCTGCAGGTGAATATTCACAAGCTTCCCACTGTTGGCTGCAACAAAGCTATGGATTGACTGTTGTTTCTAGATATGAGCAGTGAGTGATGTTTTTACATTCATTGTTTGTCTTTCAAAAACAATCTTTTCACATATATATTTTTAAAATCTTATTTTGATACCTCGTACTATATTAATTTACTGTCTCTCAAACCAGTACTACTAAAAGACGGCTACAAGGCTATATTCTTTGTCAACTGAACACATACAAAAGATACAGCTCTCGTCAACCAAGTACTACAGCCTGCCCTCAAATACAGACACCTCCTGTAGAGAGAATTCATGCGAGATTCAAGCATCGCACTGCTACGATTTTTTGCCTCAAGAACCGGCTGCTTTAACACAAAACAACTCACGGACACCAATGCAAGTAACGTGCCTGCTTTCCAGAACACGCGCTCCTGAAAGCCCTTCAAAAAGTGAATCTGTTCTCTTCTTCCAGGAAATCTTCATGCAAAGAACAGCATCATCTGCATGTCATAATTATAAATCAAATAAGCCAGCCATAAAGGCTAGATAAATATTAGGTTTGAACATGTTGCTATGCTATTTAGAGCCACAGAGACCAACACACAGCACTCTCACATACACATACAAGCCTTTCCACTAGTTAGAAAGGATTTTCTCCTGCAAAAGAGGATTTGTAGAAAGAACAACGTTCAGACAAGAGGAAAGGGGAATTAAAACCCAGCCTCCTATATGCTAATAAATTAACTGCTCTATTGCAAGATTCAGATCAAAGGTTTAAAAAGGCAAAATTATGCTACTATTAGAGAATATCAAAATATTACTGTTATCATCACAAGTGGCATATATGCAAAATGCAGTTGCACAATAATGCCTAGGCAGATAGAGAGCAACACTAAGTCTGCTGACTAAAAGTGAACGATATACCCATTTTAGTTTCCTGTCTAGTCTTTTGGCATCTTTGCATATGGTGCAAAAGCATAAGCTACCAAAGAATATCACGTCTCGTATAGAATATTAAATAATTTCTCCAGATAAGTCTGGTGCAACTCTAGCTAATTTTAAATCTGCTATGAGTAACACAGTCAAACCTAGTTAGTATGCAAGAAACTTATCTCTTAACACAGAATGCAAAGTTATGATGCAACAGCATGAACAATCCCTGGTTGTCCAGTTTTCAGTATAAAGGTAGTGCATAGATCCAAGTTTCTATTTCAGTTTGCTGAACAGAGAAGCAGCTTCTGTTTCACTTTTGCTGGGCAGCCTGGAAAGCTTTCAGTTCCAGCTGGTACCACTCCGGTGCCTCCGGACCGTTTTGCCCAACGGGGTTGTGATCGTATCCATAAGCCACTGTTAATTCTTCATCCTTCTCCACAGCCCTGATGGTACGGATACACTTGATAGGCCCAAAGCGAGGATGAACAAACCTAGACAAAGAATAAACACTTTTGCTAGGCTTAGCTGTCAATTCACAGACCCTGTTAGCCCCTTTTTATCGCTTTAGAAGTCACTCACAGTTCACAGTAGGGTCACAGAACCTGATAGCAGATTGCTTTGAGTCAGCCTTATGAAGGCATAAATACGCAAAAATACCAATGTATTAAAATAGTTTTGTGTAGCTCTATTACTGGAAGTTTTTCAACAGTCCTGCAACATTGTTTGTTTGAAATAAATAAGTAAAACAAAGTTAATCACTGCCACAAGCCTTGGGCTTGCGGTGGTGAACATCTGCGTGACAGAGAAACAGTATAGATTATGAGAGACTGGAGAGCGTGGAAAATCACTCATCTCAGTTTCCTCTGTACAGGTTACCTACCAAACAATCACAACATACTTCTGCGCATCTTTTTACCCCAGGGTCGCACAGTAAAGGAAGCTGGTTTATTTAAAGGAAAACTTTTTTCTAAATATGTATCTCCACAGGTCTGTCTAGTTATACATTGGTATGAAAATATTTATACCCTTGAGCGTATGTATACATCAAAAGTTTCCTAGTGCTCTGCATCAACCACAGAGCAGCAAGATGTTTATTTTTTGAGTTTCGGAAATGACAGCACATTTGATGGTGCTGGTCAAGCCTCTGTAGCCCAGTAAATACTGTGCAGTCCTAGCCAAGCTAGTTACAAGCCCAGTTACAGCCCCCAAGCACCCACTGCTGGGCTGCAGGTTCCCCTCCCAAACACAGGACCCTACTTACGGGTCATAGATGCAGTTGGGAGTGAAAGAATGGTTGGCCTTGTGCCCCAGCGAAGCGCAGTACTTGGCGGCGTGGTTGTAGGGCTCTGGCACGTCTATGACTGTTTCGTCATCCAGGGATATTGTATTTCCATTGAGGGACCAGTCTCTGCTGTCTACCTAGTTTGCAAGGCAAAAATCCAGTGTGTGCATGGAGGGGTCAACTTTGACAGCAGTTTGAAAGCAAAAGTTCAAACATATGCAACTAAACCTGTCTATAAGTCATTAAAAAACCCATCACTTTTTAATAGAAACTTAGGTGAAAATGTACTTTCTTTCAATAAACTCATCATATTCAATCTTAAGGGTGGGTGGAAGATCCTACTATAAGAAGAGGATTTCAGAAGGAGCAGTGAAAATTCGGACTGACTTTTTTCTCTCCTTTACCTCCTGGTGTGTAATTCGCACTCCGTTGTAAAAGGACATCACTGTACTGGCTTCTGCTGCTATTTTTGAAAATAATCCTTCTCCAGCACTGGAAATGAGAGAGACATCAACATACACCCTGCAAGGGGAAATGGACATGGAATTAGCGATTTGCTACAGTTTTCATTTTCAAGAAGTATTATCACCATGCTACTGGCATAAAGACTAATACTTCAGCATAATAATAAAACTAAACAATTCAAAACCTCCAAATACAATTCCTTCTGGCAAAGTAGAGATATGGTGGGGATGATTTTATCTGTTAGATTGAAAATTCTTTTTTTTTTTTTTTAAGTGCCAGTCACTCAGTGATGGCTTCAGCTCAATAACTCTCTCAATAACACACCAGAATCCCAGAGGTCCCCACTAAGCTGAAGCTGTTGGTGTACATGTACTGATTATTACTCTACCCAGCAAGAGTTCTCAAAGTGAAGACCTACATCTTCAAATACTTGGTGCAAACTAATGCCAGCATTTCATTAATTGGTTATTTAGGTATTCCCAAGTATCAGAAAAGGGCTATAACTGAGATAGCTACAGCACAAGGCGTCTTAAAATCTAGGTAAAAAGTGAAACTGTGGAATAGCCATGGAGGAAGTAGAAATGTATCACTGACTGACTGCAACATGACAACTGCTGAGGAACGTGTTTTGATATCTCAGGGTTATCACAAACAGTATTTCCCTTTCCTTCAGCTCGATGATTTAGTTTTGTCACTTTGCTACACCTGTAGGGAAGGGAGAAAACTCTGTACAAGGCACGTCATCCAGTGAAACACACTGAATGCACCACACTGCAAACTTGAGCTAGTTACACATCTAGAAAATACGCAACAGCATGCAGATGTGGCCTATTAGTGGTGACCAGGACTTGACTGAACATGCCTTTGAAATGCTAAGAAATTATCCTCATTTAATCTTTTAAAAAGGATTGGTGTGTTCTAATCACTAGAGTGTAATTTTATCGTGCAAATCAGAAAGACATCTGATTAAGTCGAATGCTAACTGATGTGGAGTACGAGTTCCATTTCACAAACCCTTACACACTTCTTCTACGTTTTAAATGAGGAAAGGTTTGCAAAATAAGGCCTTAAATATGTAACAGCAAAGAAACATGGACAATATTTAAAGAGAGAAGAAAAAAAAAGCCTACCTCTCTGACTCATAAGGATCAGGAAGAAGTGCATTTGTAGAAATGCAGGATGAAGTAGATTTGTCAAAACTGTATACTGGGCCTAAAAAAAACCAGAATCAACAAAGCAAATAAACTAATTGGCAGTACTGAAAGCATGCAACCCTTAATGTAATCAAGATATTCAATAATTAAATTTTAATGACTGCAAAAAATAAAAGTTATGCTTCCAAAAAAGGTATTAAATAGAACACACCTGTGAGAGGTTTTCAGTGAGATACTATTTCTTGATTATTTTTTCCATTTGACACACTAGAGTAGCACAGCAGACTATGACAAAAAGGTGATTTATATGTTCTTCAAGCTACCAACTTTTAAAGGAGGACGGGACTGACTTTCAAAATGGACTCTCCCAGAATCTCTGATTCAAAAGTAAAGCAAAATTTAAAAGGATGTATTCAACACCACATTAACTACAAAAAATCTTGGCCTATTTCAAATATGAAATGTTTTCTACTTCAAATCCTGAAGAGACTTCGACCAGCAGATAATGTTCAGTAATCAAAAAGCGCACTTGCTACAGTCATTTATTTCCTGCCATTAATAAGCAACTCAGTGGTACAGCTCTAATGGTAACATTACATCCCTCTGCAATCAGCTGCCAGGACTGCCTGGGAGATGGGTTAAGATGCAGGGGGAAATAAGATGGAAGGAAAAAAAAACAATCCAAATCAAACAAAAAACCAAACCAAACAAATGCAAAACCCAAACCAGAACAACACCAAAACCAAACAAACACACACCAAAACTGAACAAACAAAACCACCAAAAAACCCAACCAAAACCAAACCTCGACAAACAGAATATTGCGAAGTTTGATAAGAGGCTATTGTCCCTGGGGTTGAAGATCTGTTCTGGCTGAAGGCAGCTTCACCCAGAGTGCAAATGAATCCTATTTACAAAGCACAACTGTACCCTCTCAGAAGATATGTTTTAAGTTAAATTTTGATTTGCTATCACAACTGAGAGATTTAAAATTAAGTCACATGCATTTGCCTCTCAAGCTCTTCTCACTGTTGTTGTTTCCTGCTAAGTGAGACAATCTCTGCTGGCTAAACAGTAAAGGTGTTAGGAAAGTTCCTGTTGATTACTTAATGGCCCTGTCCACAGCTTAACCCACTCAACTCCAAAACATCACATACAGCTCAGAGCAACAAAACCATTCCAGAAGCACCAGCCCTGGAGAAGAAGCATGGGCTACATGGGTCGAAGGCACCACCCTGACCCTAACCATTTCATAGCCACTTTATATCAACAGGTCTAGAGAGACTACAGGGTGCTGGACAACCAGACTGTTACACGACAACTCAATCCAGTTCACTAATTCCAATCCGTGTCCTTTCAGCCCCATCATGCAGGTGCCAGAATATTCACTGTGCTAACACTCACTTGCACAAACTCAACTGACAGAGCCACAACCAAACCACAGCCTCCCTCTCTGCTTTTTGTTATTTTACTAACAAAACAAAGCCTGTAGCTGTGCCAGCGTTACTGCTGTTGAGCAGGTTTTCCTGCTGGCAGGCATGGCAATGGCCATGGTGTGTGGGACAAGCAGGACTGTGCCCATGAGCGCAGGAGGGAAGGGTTACGAAATACGGTTCAGCAGCACCACCGCATGGGCCACTTCCCGCTCGTTCCCAGAGCAAAGGAATCGCTCCACCTGTCTTTCTGTCCAACCTCATAATTTAGAAAAAGGGCTTCTCACTAACAGAGTTGTTATCACATCACATCGCAGCCAGCCCTTAGAGCCTCTAATGGGAAAAACTGTAGAAAGAGTCGTTTGTGGCAAAGAGCTGACAGCAAGAATACAGGTTTCTGTGTTAGCTGAACTTACTGCCTGGTACTACTTCAAACTGAGGTTTCCCATCCTCCACAGAGGTCAGAGTTGCCAGTTTTGCTTCTATCATTTCTCCATCTATGAACCTTCCAGAATACGCAGTCTTTCCATCAGGATACACATAGGCTATTTTCTCTCCAGTCATCTCCCCTTCTTCATTCACTTCTCCCACGAGGCTGCCTCCATCCTGAAAGCATAGGCAAGAAACAAAAGGTAGAGCATTTAGTTATACTTTACTATCTTCAGTAAATTAAACAGATTTTTCCCGACTTTTTAAAAGACACAATCTAAGTTACAGTAAGTTCAGATGTGAGCTCATGAAAAGGAGTGAGAAACAGACACGTGAAGAAGCCGGGTAAAGTCATTCCAGTCAGGATAAAACTGATAAAAGAAATTAACTGGGTTTTCTGTGTTGTTTGAAATAGGCAGAATCCAAGGTCCTTCCTTCCATGTGACACAAACACTGAGCTTCAGTTGACAAAATTTTTAAGCGAACAATCTGTGAAACAAGGTCCAAAGCCACACACGAACTTTGTGTGAGTTTTCTTAGCACGATACTGTGTGCTAGAGGAAAGAAAAAATTAAAATGCTGCTTTGCTCACTGCTAATTCATGGTACATCAAAAGACTTGAGTCTAATGAAAAAAAAACAAACCAGCAAAAAACCACAGCTGCTGGACAACTGGAGAGTTTCTCTGTCCCCAGCATCCCCCCATGATGTCAAGTGTTACTCGACAAGAGCAACTCTTTGCTGAAAGTCATCATCGGCAACACTTCCTCTCTAAGCTTTACACATTTCAGTCCTGGGCTTTGCCATATGTGATTTGCCTGCAACTTCTGTTAGGTCTATTTGCAGAATTGTAGAATGAGACGCACAGATTAGCACAGATCTAATGACTTCTCATGTCTATTTCAAAAAGGACAAGGAAACATCTCCAAATAGTGCCCTGGAGCAAAACCAGCAGGTGGGATGTGGAAACAGACTGGTTTAGATGAAGATCACTGTGCACGGACTCTGTTTCAGAGCGGGACCATTTTGTTCAATTCCAAGAATGAAAGAGCTTCAGAGACACCACAGTAAGGAAAGTGAATCTTAAGTCTGGGTAAAAAATTGTGCACATAGCATCATGCACAGAATCATGCATAAACAATTGCATGGTAAAGGGTTTTTTTGAACACCTTGCATCCTTTAGTCCGGCAAGATAATGACAAACACCCTCCAAAGATCCACATTCCCAGAAGGTACAGCAACACTTTGTGAGCTGGAAGACGAAACAGGAGACATATGACCTGAAGGGTCAGCTGTGTGTATTTCATACACTAGTATTGAAAAACTGCTACTTGTATGGCAGCACGCACCACGCATTTGTCAATTATAATACACAGGCTTAATACTAGGGAAAACCAGTAAATAAAATGAACAGACAATGGAGAGCATTTGAAATGAATCTGCAGTTAAAATATGTGCAATATGTAGCACAGGAAGAGATTGGTTTTTTGACCAGCATCTTAATTACATGTAGATGTTTTCCCCAACAACAACATAAAAACCCCTAAAAACCAGTACAACCATTATTGCCCTAACTAGCATAGCTGTAAAAGCACATCATAAATTTCTCCAGAGTTTTCCGGAGGAATACCCAAGTGTTTACCAATAATCAGAAAGATCAAATTCTGGCTTGTTTAATGAGCGAAGCACTTGTTCACTCTCCAGTCAAAGGCACAGCTCTCACACCAGTCACATGTGGTCTGTAGGGCAAAGCCAGGCTTCACAACATGCCCTGCAGAAGTGCACAAAGTCTCCTCTCCTGGTTAAGTAAGAGCAGCAGACCGCAATAGCTTGCAGGGCTCCCATGCCTCTCTTGTGCAGACAGCACTACATAGCGGTAATGGGTTCAAACTGGAACACAGGAGGTTCCACTTGAACATGAGAAGAAACTTCTTCTCAGTGAGGGTGTCAGAACACTGGAACAGGCTGCCAAGGAGGGTTGTGGAGTCTCCCACTCTGGAGACATTCAAACCCCACCTGGACACCTTCCTGTGTAACCTCATCTGGGTGTTCCTGCTCCAGTGGAGGGATTGGACTGGATGATCTTTTGAGGTCCCTTCCAATCCCTGACATTCTGTGATTCTGTGAAATCACTCTCCCAGCCTTCCTGAGGAGATACACATAAATGCACTTCCCAGGGGCAGGGTTCCCTGGAAGATGAAAATGGTGGAGGTGTCTCACAGCCTTGCTAAATCCTGTCTATTGGGCAAAAATTCAACACTGAAAAAGGTTTAACTGTATGCTGGATTATCCAAAATAAGAAATGCACAAAACTTCCACTTGGATTTTTGTGTGTTGACTTTCGGCTAGCTGGGTCATGGTATGTATTTGTTTCAGCTGGGGAGACAAGAAAGATAACATAATGGTGTGATTCTGCAATAAAGAGAGCAGGCGGTCAGGCTTACCGGGTAATAAATCCAACAAACTCCATGTCGAATGTTGTCTTTATACTGCCCTTTGAATATGAGCCGCCCGTCACTGTCATACTCCTGGGCTGGTCCATTCAGCTCTCCATCCACATATGTGCCATGAAGGACCACTCCATCCTCATAGGTGTAGATTCCCTGGCCTTGGAGAGCGTCATCAACATAGTATCCTTCCAGGGTGCTGGTAAAAAGGGAAAGAAAACAGCAGTGGAAGACCATGTGTCTCTCTAGGAAGTGAATCCAAAGTCTCAACATGCAGCACAGCACAACCCTGTTCCTCTGCTCATCATTCTACATACTATCGATACAGAGAGGCTGAGGGGAAATGCTCCAGAAAGTCAGGTCCTGGGAGGAGCTGAACTGTCGATGCTGCTGCTGGGTACCTTACAGCCCTCCCCAAAACGTGCACCGCTGCTGCAACAATCGCCAGGCATCACTGCCCCCCTTGTCTGAAACTCTAATGCGTTTGCTAGTTTCAACTAAATTTGAGAGGAACAAGGGGAAGGGGAGTAGGAAGGTAAGCCTGATTTCTCTGGAAGGCCATGAACTAAAACAGAAACTTGTTTCTGTGGACCTCCAAAGGCAGAGAGCAACTTATGCTGTCCTTTCACCAGGGCGCAATCCATGGACACTGCATTCTTCACCTAAATTACATTGCTGAGTCTTTTTTATAGGCTGGGGTGGCAAATTAAAGCAGCAAATGGACTGCTTGTGGTCAAAGAAGAAATAATTACTCAAGCCGGCTACTCTCACATCAGGATTTTCTACCTCCTCTGTTTGGATCTTTGCTAACATCTCTCTGGTGAGATAAAAGTGAACGGTCACACAGGTGGACCATAATGGAGCATGCTACCAGTTCAGTGCTAGCTCCCCAGCGATACACTTACCAGCAACCTGTAATGGGTTCACTAAAAGCACTGTCTTTTTTTCATGTATTCCTATTAAAGTGGAAAACAAGCTGTCAAACAGAACTAGTGGTACACTTGGATTTGAACAAAGAGACATGATTTCAGTTCAGTTTTGTCTTGCAAATCCTCTAGAAGGGATGCAGAACATCTCGCAATCTGCTTTGTTTCCCCTCTTAAAAAGGCTGCTGAGAGAAACTATAAGGAATGAGAGCATAACTGTAATAGAGAATCTACTCAGTTGTTTCTTTCTCAGGTTAGCATTAGCACAAGGAAACACACTGTTTAGCTTTTACCACAGCACACATAGCGAACAGCCAGCTGCAGTGCACGTACTTTCACTGCATGCTCCTTTTTTCTGATGCAGACATCTACATCTACCACATAAGCCCAAGCAGAGTCCGGGAACACGTGGCTCTACATGTTTTACAAAACGTATTTTCAAGAGCTGCAGGAGGCACGTTTTCTCAGAACTAACTCTCTGGCTTCTAAAGCTTCATTCTGTTTTCACATAACTTTGGCACGCTGGTTGAGGTCTCCACGGGAAAATCCACTACAGTAAGAGAAGGCACACCACCCATGACAGACAGCGTGTTTACAAACATGACTTCAGCTCTGGTTTTCCACAGCTCCCTTCACGGCAATGCTGTTTTAAACATCCCCTTTCCTCACACTGCATGGTCCCACAGCAATGCTCACACAGCCTCAACGCAAAGCCGATGCAGAGCAGGAAAGCAAGTTTACTTTTCAGTTGGATGATGAACTTCTTGATCCAGGTTGCTGCAGGGCTGCACAGACAGCTACATCAGCACAGCACATGAGGGAACCACCACAAATCTGTGCCCTTATTTGACTGTATTTGACTGTTTGGCAACACTTTTTCCTCCAGTTTATCACAGATCACCAGTTTTTAAATTCATTGTAGTTGACAACACATACAGAGTCCATATGTAGGCTTACTAAAAAGAAGCAGCTACCCCCAGTTTATGTAATGGACGAGAACAAAAAACCTTCTTATTGGCTTCAATGGTATTAGTTGAAGTTAACAAGCTGCTAAATTACAACAGTGCTTCCGCACCAGAAAAAAATACCTTTTCTTTTACTGTAACTCAAATATCTAGGTTTTCCTTCATTGTATTAGGCTCCAAATTATTCATCTCTTTCTATTCTCATATCATCTAAGGAAATCAAAAGAAAGGTACTTAAAGTAAAAAATCCATGTCTTTCAACCTTGCCTAAAAGGTCAGGTTCTCTCAAACTACTATACTTCCCACAGGTTTTTTTGAGCTATTTCCACACACCCCCCCCCCCCCTTCTCTCTCTCTTTTTTCAAACTCTCAGAGTCTACAACCAGACACAATGCTTGCAACTACAACCAGCACCAGGAGGAATAAATAGCTTCTGTGTCTTGCATAAACAAAATCTCATCAATACAAACCCTGAGCTTGCCCATATTTCTTTGATTTGCTTTTCAGATTGCTTGTGATAGTGCAAAGTTTTACTAAAGTCAAGATTTATGAGATGTACTGTCTTCCCATTATCCACCAGGCTTAGAGGGGATCAAGGATATAAACCAGAGATGAGAGCTGGGGCAGGGAATACTCACTGCATTATCCTTCCAGGTATTAAGTGACATTGACAGACCCTATTCTCTCACTCCCCAATCTCTCACCTTTCCCTCTATATCAGAACATTCAGAACTTTTTCTTAAAAGTAATACCATTCTCTACCGTGATGTGGGAGACGTCAGTTTACAAGAGTTTGTAGTTAAAGGAGAACAGCGGCTGTATCTCAGTGCCAAACACGACTCCCATGCTCAGTCACTGCACGAAGTGTTTTGTAAGGCACATTCCAGCAAACCTCAGCATCGATGAAAGCTCAAGTACAAGACCCAAAACAGGGAGCATGCCAGAGGTGAAACTCCTCTCTCTGAAAGAATATGTTAAGTTCTGTTATATTTTCGAATGAGGAGGAAAAAACAAGTGATACTTCATTCCAGGTTCCACTCTCCCAAATAATCAACAGGAAGCGGGCAGCTATTCCAATAAAGGGACAAGTTTTCGCAGAGGCAACAAGGCAGCTAACCCTATTTCCCAACACTCAAAAAATCGGAATGCTTACACTGCTGCCAGTCCAGTGGCTGACAGGACTCAACTATTCCCAGCAGCCCAGCTGTCAGCCTTTACCAGCAGCCTGTAAGGAAAACAGATCCAGGAACGCTGAAACCAGGGAACTCACTGCACTGAAGCGCACAATGCTGTAAGGGGAGAGGTGTTTTGAGAATCTTTTGGCATTCATTTCTGTTCTTTATAAACACTCAGCCTTGCCCACGGCACGGTTAATTGAAACAGCACGTCCTGTTCCATGCTAAATGATTCTTCCTTCAACACGCCACAACACCTGAACCATCCACTTATTCTTGCTACCTGGGCGTAGGCAGTTAAATTGCAACTTCTTTAGCAACTAGAGTCACTGCTCGCTTAACTCTGCTTTAGCTAAATTTAAATGAGCTTAGAGCAGTTTATAAAAACATCCCATTTTCCAAAACCATATAACAGACTATTTTTGTATATTTTCATTTTGCTAGTTCCTGCAGTCATACAGTAGCCAACTGTTCCATTTTTTAACGGTTATGAAATTTAAAAAAAAAAAAAAGTTGGCAACACTGAAGCTGTACAGAAAAGGCTCAGCACAGGCAGCAGCAGCCTGAGTTTTCCCACAGAGCACTGCCTGTACCCTGGATTACTTGGAGGAGCAGCTCTACAAACAAAATAGTGGGTCACTTTCTCTGCCTGTACAATCAGCAACTGCTCTGCTGAGATCATCAACAAGCACAGAAGCCTTACGTGCATGTGTCCATAGAGACGCTGTCTGCTAACTTAAAAAAAGGCCATTTTAGAGAGGTCAGCTGCTGAGCAGTACTGACTTTCAGTTACTCACACAAGATTTAATAAGCCCGTTAACAACAATGGAGATTTTTCTTCATCCAAGTTTGGAGGCCTGATCGGTTTCTACATAACTGAATAAATATATTATCTTTCTCATGAAAAAACACCACGATTCTCAGCATGAAGCAATTGCAAAGGCAAGAAGAGACAAGGAGCTGACTCACTGAGAGCACAATACCTCCGCTCCTGCTCACAAGTTCTCTGAGCAGGAGGAGAGTAGACCCGGCACGACTGTCAGTTTAACGGCTGCTATTCATAGTGCCACCAACAGCTGCAAAACCATGAAGAATCGTGTCATTTTATACATCTGCTGCTCTTTTGGAGGAAGTTCTGAGCAACTGCAGAGAGAAATGCTGCAGTTGGGGGAAGATGCACAAGGTGCTCATTACAAACATCTGAGAAGAAAACACATGCATAGCTACAGATAAGCCCAATTTCACTGTCACAATTCCCAGTGAAGAGAGGGGCTTTTCTGAAGATAAATCAGGCCACAAGCAACTTGAAGAGGATTAGGCAGAGCTGAAAACAACCTCTAAACAACTTCTGAGACTGAGCAGAGGGTAAGCGTCTCTCCCAGGGTCCCACGTCTGTGTGTGGGGTCTGGCACAGGGAGCTCCCAGTCCACCTGCAGTCTCTATATACAAGGGCTGTAAGGAAAACAAAGAGTTCTGCTTGCAGTTATGGACTCAAACTTTGCAGTCCAAGTCATTGTCTGCATGGTTTCCACTAGCTCTGACCATCTCCCAGTTCTTATGGTTTTTAATTAGTTCATGACTTTACAGTGCTAAAAGTGCTCATGCTGCTCCATCCTCCCACCAGGGAACAACTCCGGGCATCGCGTTACACACAAAGCTCCCAAGCCCCCAAAGGTACCTTGTCAGCACTATGCCTACAGTAGCAATACAGGAAACTTTCCAGCTAGTTTTTAATGACAAAGCTTATCCAGAAACTCATCAGCATACAATCAATGTAGATTAGTTTTACATCACTGCAAGCAGGAGGCAGAACACAGAAGAAAAACTGAAGAGTCAGTGTCTACCTTCCATCGAAAAAGAAGAACTTGCCACGGCCATTCTTTTCTCCATGCACGAAGTTTCCCTCAAATCTGTCAGTCGATGAATAGGTGACTGTACAGAATCCATGTGGCAACCCATCATCATCTAGATGCCCTGAAATAAAATCCAGACAAAGAGCAAAGGAACATATGAAGCATTATATAAATTTGAAAACCTGTTCTGATTATACAGGTGCTTGAAATGCAGCAGCTCCCTAGTACAAAACAGTAAGACACTTCTGTTAGGAACAGTGATCAGAGATTCAGTACGACTAAAGTTTGTACTGGGATAACACACTTCGCTTAAAAGAAAAAATAAAAAGGGTCAGGATAAAATAAGAGGTATGAGAGACAGGAGAGAGAAGGGAAGAATAAGCAAAAAGACATGTTTCTAGAAGAAACAAGGTTCACATTATTCTAACTTGTGTTTATATATGTCTTAAAAAAACCACCAATAATTATTTAGCTAAAATATGTATTTCCTGGTGAGAAGAGAATAGATTCGGACTTAAACCACTGAGTAAGAAAGGGTTTGTTTGTGGTTTTTTTTTTTTCTTTTGATAAGTATGTCTTACAACAATGTGGGTGTGCCACCTTGTAGCTATACACACAGGAATTTAAATAAATAAAAGCATGTAATATCTGTAGTACTATGCACTTTCAATATGTCAGTCAAGTTGCTATTTCATATTTTAAATGCTGCTCTCCAGTGCCTTTCTGACGTGTTCACATTACAACCCCCATGCCATTCCCTCTCCCAGCCATATCAGTTTTCCCCATTTCAGGTGCTGCACATGGGGAAAGCAGAGGGGCGACACACTTGGATCCCCACCTGCACAGGTCTGTATTTTACAGAATACAACCGGTCAACTCTGATTAATTTAAAGCATGATAAAGCTCATATTGTATCTCCATCTGCCTCTTCAAAGCCAAAGGAAAATGAAAGCAGCATGGTTTAAATAATTGTTATAGTCTAGTTTACGTGCATGAAGTTGGAGTCCTTAGCGCTGCACTAGGAGAATATTGCTCCGGCTGCAGAACCAAGATGCTCGAGCTCAGCAGGGCTGCTTCTATCACAGCCATACACCAGGTGCGGCAGTAACAGCTCCCTTTGTCACATCTTAGCAGGTATAAATTTTGCATGAAAACTGATGAATAAATAAAAGCTAGCGTATATTTCCACATTTGTAAATAAAAACTGACCACCAATCCCCTGAGTGTCTTGGTGAGGCACACAAAGCCTACTAGAGATGAGAGACAGCACACGCATCTACTTCTGCAGGCTTCAGGTCATGCTCTTCCCTGACCAAATTTGCCCTAAACTGAAAAGGTTCAACACACACCTGGAAAGGCAGAAACAAACTCCAGTGTGACAGCGAGTGATCACAGCCCAAGCTGATGGAGGTAACAAGTGGCACTTCAGCATTATCAAACTTTGAGTCCTATGCCCAGAGAGAAAACAAGCCGTGCAGACAGCAGTGGGAAATGCCATCCACCTATGTGGCTTCAGAAAGCCACCAATTCATGCCCTGATTGCAACAGGTCCACAGGGTTCTGTGGGCACAAGGGTACCCAGAGGAGAGATGCATGTTAATGTGTTGTTCTTACATCACCATAAGCTGCTGCTTCCTTGGGATGTTTCACAGACAATCAGGGACAGCACAGACATGGCATGATAAGGATGTGGGGCAGCATCTGGTCAAGAAGTCCCCTCCTATGAGGTGCAGGACCTGTCCTAGCCTTTTAATGTCAGAATCATTGACAGAAGAATGGTGTGCAGCACAGGATACTTTGTCAGGATATATTTACAAACTTTTGTCTACCTTGAAGAAAAATTTCATTTAAAAAAAGAAGAGAGCGAGACAAAGATAGAGGAAGGGAAAAAAGAGCCAAGCAAATGTTCCTCAGAGTATCCAAGTAACGCTGTGCAGTTTCACTACCCATCTCCCGTACTTTTTACATTAAGTATGGAAATGCACCCAGAAAGAAGGCAGACAGGAGAAAGTAATGGTGAAATATCTATACTCATCCAAGATTTCCTCCTTCCCATGTGTGCTCCCCAAAGTTTGTCCTACACCTGCTCTGGCACTTGCCTAGTGCCCTGTGCAAGTCATTGCGAACGGCTAAGCTGGCAGAAAATTCCTCCCTTCCTTGCTGTTTGTTGGGGCTGAGCCCACACCCCACAGCCACAGCAGAGCTGGGTGGCTGGGAGCCCAGCTGTCCCTCAGGACTAGCAACCCACCTTGCTTCCAGTTCAGCCACCTCACAAAACATCACCGAGCTCTTAAATGAAGTTCCCTAGACTGAAAAAAAGTTAAGAGCTTGAAAAGTTAATAAAAATCAGTTGACACTTCTTACTGTCCAAGCTGCGAGAAGTAACAGAGTAAAACGAGAAAGCAAAAGTAGGGGGTTGGGAAAAAAGCTACATCACTAAAGGGCTTTTAATAACTTTAAAGATAAAACCTTTAGAACAGAAAGGGCAGTGTACTGCTGTCTCCAAAAAGAAGAAAGGCTTTTTTTCCTCCCATTCAGTCAGGACATCCCTTTTTGTAGAAGGAAAAAGTTTTAGGAGTTATGTCAATTTAACTAAAAGCTCATTGAGATTTCTGACGTGGACACCCCTTTTAGAACAAAACCGACCATGTCAGCATTTATGGTTTTAATTAAAGGCTTCAGTTTTACCCATATGAGAAGGGCATAGTGATATAAGTTCCCAAATCCTAATCAGTACAGTACCAATTTTCCCCTCACTACAGGAGAAAAACTTTTCTAAAAATTTTGGATTTAAAAAAATATACTGGTACATTACACTATTTTAAGAAACAAACAAACAA
This sequence comes from Patagioenas fasciata, assembly GCF_037038585.1. Lineage (NCBI taxonomy): Eukaryota > Metazoa > Chordata > Aves > Columbiformes > Columbidae > Patagioenas > Patagioenas fasciata. The sequence continues at coordinate 62,462,435 of NC_092523.1, read as the reverse complement.
ACAAACTTGAAACTTTGTTGTCTGTGACTATTCAGTTTTGTCAAGATTTTGCTGGAATACACAGCCCAACACAAAAGCTGCCATGCTTGTACACAGCATGCATGTCAGGACTTTTGCATGGTACAATACAGACTATCCCAGAGATTTAAATAGTCAGCTTTGATCCATTAGCCTCTATACAGAATCTTAATCTCAGCCATAGTACAAAGAACCCAATTCTTCTAATATGCTAGAGATTTTCCCCTATTGGAAAAAACAAAATATCCCGCCCTGCTTCCAACAAGAGACATTCAGTCTCTCTCAGTCAATAGAGAAAAAAAAGTAATTTCAAGTTTAATTACATAGATGCAACTTTTCCTATGCGGTTGAGGCCTTAGGCTCTAACTCTGTTCCAGATGAACTCAATGGAAAAAATACTCATTATTTCTGTGGGAGCAAAGCAGAGTGTTACACTTCTCTTTCTCGCCTCTCTCCTCTCACAAATGGAAAATAAACCCAAAGTGTGTAATCATATTTTTCAATTACTGTAAATCCTCACTTTCATTACTTTTTAAAGCATCTCTCAAGATCGCCTCTTAAGCTCCGACTGTGAACTTTTCAAGAAAAGGAATTACACTGACAGAGGGTAGTTCACAATGCAGCGTGATGAGGCTTACCAGTAACACTGATCTGCACAAACCAAAGATAAATGCCCTTTATTGTCAGTATTGCTATTACTTAACAGAAGACACACAGTGTGCATCATCAGTAAAAGATTCTGGCCACAAAGATGCCAGATGGATGCCTTAGGAGCAACAATGATAAACAACCCCTCCCCTCACAATGCCTATTAAAAAACACCTGTTGATTTCTGTCACATTTCTGTCTCCCTTTGGGTAAGTGCAAAAACACCCAGGCAGCCTGCTCCCCCCAGAGCAGCACCCCGCTTCTGTGTCACTCAGAAATACACTTTCAGAAACACTGCTGAATAACATGTACTTTAAAAACTTGTTTCCTTAGCCCACAGAAACACTAAGCAAATCCACAATAGAGCAGAACATTTTACCTGGGATATAAGGATCAAAACTATGATTCCTTGCCCAAGACACAATTGTAAGCCATAGATTTGAGGAGCAAGGAGGAAACAAAGTGGAAAACACATCTGTTAGCACGCAGGGCACACCCCATCCATAGCACCCTGCATTTGAAGAATCTCACTCCCCTCACAATCATGTTTTATACAACAAAGCTTTCGCTTGGCTCTGTTACCACACACCTGTTCCATAAATCCAGATCCTAGCAGCAGCTGCTTAGCTCGCATCTATTGCTAAATTATGCTGCCGTGCTTGATGTCTTCTTCGGAAAAACACGCTTTGAGGCCTAATCCTCCTGCCACAAGATACAAACAGCCCAACACCGAACTATGAGAATTACTGGCATCTTGTCATAAGGAGCTCCTTACTTTGTGTGCTTAATCCCAACAGCTGAAAATCCAGGGCTGCTCCTTCTGGCGGGACTGTGCCCTGCGAGAAGCCCTGGGGGAGCAGGCGCTTTCATGTACCGTTGGACACTCTGTTCAAGAGCTGCATGAGGCAAAGTCGAACCATGCTCCTGGGTGCTTCGGGATGACAGTGCGTTGCTGATTTACATCGCTGTGTGCCAAGGTTTCCATCAGGAATGCTTTCCAGAGGCGTGTGCCTCAGTTTCAAAACTCTTGAAGGGTTACTCCTCCACTCATAAAAGGCTAGCACGAAAGGAGGTGTATATTGCCCAAGAGATGGGCCTTCCCATTCAAGTTCGGATGACTCCACTCCAGCTCTGCTGCCCATATACACAACTCCTGTCACTTCTTCCACCTGCTGTTTTATTTTCCCTTTTCAGCATGCACTAACGAAACCACAGCCCTAGAGAATAACTGCCCCTCGCTTCCAGAGTATTTATCAAAGCCAGGTCTACCTTGATACTAGTTAACCACTTCAGGAGGAGCCACCACGGTCCGCAGCCCGCACGGTGGCTCAGGTGCTAGTATTCAGCACGGAATCACAGAATAATTCTGGTTGGAAGAGGCCCTTAAGATCATCGAGTCCCGGCTCTAGCAATACAGCATGTCCTGAAGGGGAAGGGATGCGCAGCCCCAGTACTGTGCCACAGCAGAGGCAGCAGGTACCGCAAACACAGAGCAGAGCAGCGGCCCGTCGTGCAAACCCCGGGGCACAGAGTGCGGGCGGAGGGGCCACCGCCTGCACGGGAGCTACACCAGCAACGGCACAACGCGACCATTTTTTGTTTGGTTGGTTTTGCACATTAGGAGCACAGTAAACGTCACCAGCGGGTTCAGGGGCTGGAGCTTTCCACTCGGGCTGGCACGCAGCGAGCGGAGCGGGCGGCAGCCGAGGTCCGGCACCGGCACGGGGCTGCTGCGGGCTGCCCCCGCCCGGCCCCGCCCGGCCCCACCGCGCAGCGCTGCCCAGGCAGCAGCGCCCCCGCCGCCGGTCACACACCGCCACGTGCAGCGCGGCCGTTGCATAAGCCCGCTGATGTCATGCGCTGCCGCCGGCCCCGGCCGCCCCTCTAGGGCCGCCACCTGCCCGGGCCCTCGAGCACCGGGCACTGCCTGGCGCCCACGGGGCCGACTCCCCCGCTCTCGCACGCCCGCCGGTGCCGGCGACACCCCCCCACGGCAGGTACCTTCCACGGTCTCCTCCAGTGTCTCCTCGTCGCTGTCCATGGCGGCGGCGGCAGCGGCGGGCGGGGCGCAGCCGCGGGAACCCGGGCGGGGGCGCGCGCGTTGCCCCGCCTCTCCCGCCCCGTCGGGGAGGGACCAACTCGTGTCCCCGCCCACCTGTGCCGGGAGGGGCGGGGCCGGGGCGCGCTGTGCCCTCCCGGCGGCCGCAGGGCGGTGGGTTTGAGGCGGAGCCGCCCTCGCCCAGCCGCAAGATGGCGGCTGGCGGAGGGAGGGGCGGTGGGAGTGGGGGGTGGGCCGGGTGTCAGCCGCCCCAAGTCACCTCCAGGGGAAGCGGTGGGGCGCGGAGCCCGTCGCGCACGCGTGTGAGACTCACACGGGCAGCGATGCACACGGTGCGCAGGAGAGAGGCGTTCATTTCTCCTGAAGAATGTGGGTGACACGGAACAGAGCAGCACAAGCAGCTGGAAAACCCCCAGCCGAGGCTTGCACAAGGCTAGCACAGCACCCTTGCAATGCTGCTCCAAATTTGTCCTTACACGGAGGCGACCTCCTTGCCGAACCCTCACAATCACCCCAAAACCGCTTCTCCCTCCACCACACCCAGAAACACTCTTACGTGATGCTCTTGGCGTTGGGGGATTTAACTGCCATGACACACGGGTTCTTGGATTTCAGTTTGGCGGGAAGGGTGAAAACCCTAAGCAGTAGGTGCACTTGGTGAGCTCTTACCGGGGGCCATTGGGACAGTGCTTTGTCATCAAGTGCCTCAGTGTACCTGCAAGGGATCTCACACTCCCCCGTGGCTTGACAAGAGGCAGGAATCACCTTAAAGGAAAGTCAGATTGTTTCTAGGTCTTCAGCTGGTGGGCTGGGGTGTACAGGAGGTATCTCCTTCGTCCTACCGGAGGTGACCCAGACAGTCGGGGGCTGGAGCACACACGCTCTGCAAAGTGGGGCTGAGGGAACTGGTCTTGTTCAGCCTGGAGAGGAGGTGGCTTCAGGGACATCCAGCAGTAGCCCACCAGCACTTAGAGCAGCTTTATCGAGAAAACAGGCTTTTCACAGTGGTGGGAGGGCAAGAGGCAACAGGCATTACTGAAAACAACAGGAGTTCAGTGATATAAGCAGAAGCTCCCTCTCCATGAGGACAGCTGAGCAGTGGAGCGGGCTGCCCGGAGAGGCTGTGCATCTCCATCCTTCAGGGGGCTCTAAAGACCAACCCTTATAAAGCCCTGAGCAGCCTGATCTGACCCCACTGTGAGCAGTGGGTTGGAGTAGGAACCTCCTGGGGTCCCTTCTTACCTGGAAGGCTGAGTGAGTCTGCACCGGGTCAGCCATGTGGTGTGGCCAGCACTGCTGAAGTCGGGCACAGCATCACACCAGCAGAACCAGACAGCTGCAGCTTAGCGAAACCGAGTAACTAGATATGTCTGCAGAAAGAAAATTTGGAAACAAGAGAGTAATGAGGTTAGCATTTGACCTAATTGACATGAGAACTTATAAAATATTAATCTCAGGAGCTTTGGAGAGGATTTGAGACATACAGAAAGCTTGAGCAGAACAGAAGGGCTTGTTTCTGTATCATTGATGGTTAATTTAACTAAGGAACAGTCAGTTTTGCTGTTTAGGAGAGAGGATTTGTGGTTTAAAGCTGATATACTTAAAACAATTCTGGTCTCAACCCACCAAAGAACAAACTGAGGCATTAGAACAAGGCATAGTCATTGTTTCCCTTAGATCTGCAGGTTTACTATACTCAAGCACAGTAATATTGTGCTTAAGCACAAAAGGAACTCCTGTGCAATGTATCTGTTTTGTTTCACTGTGAGTCTCAGGAGATTGATATACATATACACAGTGTTGGAGTTATCAAAGGAGATGTACTTAACCTGCTAACATATCTGGTCAGCAAACAGGAGATGAGTCTCTGGGGCAGGAGCTGGAACATGCAGTGGATACCCTTTTCCCTTTGCAATAACAAGTGCTCAGGAGGTACAATAGAAAGCAAGGAAAAAGGCACTGCTGTGACCTACACACAAATATGAAAGTGCAGATCAACAGGGCCTTTAAACGTGGTAGTGTGGTGGGTGCTCACCTACAGAAGCTCATTGGGATGTAGGATGGCAGCATTCATACTAAAAGCAGCCTTCCCTTCCCTTCCCTTCCCTTCCCTTCCCTTCCCTTCCCTTCCCTTCCCTTCCCTTCCCTTCCCTTCCCTTCCCTTCCCTTCCCTTCCCTTCCCTTCCCTTCCCTTCCCTTCCCTTCCCTTCCCTTCCCTTCCCTTCCCTTCCCGCCAAAAATCACACAGTAAAAATGCTAAGGTTACAGGTTCTCCAAATGTAAGAAATAGCCCTCTGACTGCCACATGCCCTGCTCTTTATACAAGCTATTCTCTTGCCTTTAATTGCATAACCACATATTCCTTTTCCAGAGAGCCTGTGCCCTGCTGTATGATTACAGTGCTGCCTTTTACCCATTCATTCTGCATACAGCCTCGGGCTTTGCTTATTCTATTTACTGTCTAACACCTCCACTGCATACAAGGGTAACACTTATGAGATTCTGCTCTTCCTCCTCCACAGCACCCAGCTTCCTCAAACATTAATTAATTTATTTTTTGCAGCACAGTGATGGCCCTGCGCATGTTACCACTTCTACAGCAGGAGAAAGAAGGGACTCAGGCTGAAACTATTGAAGTGTCTGGCAAATATAAAGTACTGGATTGTTGTCAAGAGTTCTTGGCATTACACATGTTCAGAGCATAATTTCCATTAACTTCAAATACAGCTGTAAGAACAGCATAGCAACACTGAATGAAAATGATGGTAAACACACTGTTCTAGCATTTCATGGTGGATATTAAGTTGAGGGTAAAAAAATAACATCAAACTAGGAAAAACTCACCTCACACCCCGTACCCACAGCCAGGCTGCTCCATGAGAGCTCAGCAGTGTGCTGAGCTGTTCCCAAGTGTCTCTTGTGGAGCAGAAGACAAGTGGCAATCAGCTGCCAACAGCCCGGTTCAGCCAGCTTGCCTGCCACAGGAACAATCCCAAATGAATGCTCAGTAGGCTGCAGTGTTTAAGGGTCTCATCAGTTTAGACGTTGTCACTTGTTTTGGCAGACTGCAGGGGCACCTCTAGGCTGGTGTTCAGCTTTCTTAACTGTCTAAACAGACAAGCAGACATGTTGGGACTCACAGTATGTTTTCACACCATTAAGCATTCTTCAAGCTTTTTCCAGCTGCTAGGGACTCGTTGCCTCTGTTATTTTCTTCTAAAGCCTGATGCTGCCTTGCCCTCCATAAATGTTAATGCTGCATCCAACAGTCTGATCTTATAATTGTTTATGCAGTCCCTTACCTATTATTTAACGTCAGCTTCTGGGAGGAAAAAAAAAAAGCTTAAGTCTCCCTGCACTGCTCCAACTGTGGAAAGGATCCTTTGGAAACAGCACGTGATCATGTAGTGAAAGAGAGCAGCAAAACTCAGAATAACGTGGTGAGGTTGGACAAATAATGTCCTTTACTTCCTTTGCATTTCAGTTTGGAAGGGCAGTAACATTCTCTTTTAACGTAAGTTCATAAGACTCCTAATTAAAGGAACAATAACAAAGTATCACAGTGTCTCTTTGCTATGCTCCTAAGGTCACAGAATTAATGTAGGAGCTGGCAGTGCCAGGACATTGTCACCCATGGGGAGGAGGTGGTGGTGTGAGGAGTGACTGTTTCGCAAGGGGACCTTGGAGCTGCTTGCTGAGAACACCAAGAGGAATCCAGAGGTTTGGTCAGTCTAGGGAGATTTTGGAAGGGAGCATCTTTGTTGATTTAAAATCTCTGCTCGTCCCTTACAGTCTGCCCAGCTTTCCCCCTCTGTCCTCCTCTGGTCCTTTTCCGTTTCCTCGGTATGGAGCCCTGCCAGCTCTCCCCAGCCTGCCTGGGAGCCCAGCTCCGCTGCTCCTTCTGCCTCCTGCAACCTCGGCAGAGCTCAGGTACAGCCTGCCACCTCCCAACAAATGGGGTTTGTCATCTCTAAGTAGGACAAGCTTTATTAAGAGAGAAAAGGGAATGGTCGTTTCCTAAAACTACTTGAAATGCTAAAGTAAGAAATAAGTTTTTCAATACTCCAGGCTGTTGCTTATTTCAGCTACAATGCTACGTGTTTACAAGATACTCTGTTTTTTGAAGGACAGTACTTGAAGGCTTAAATTGAGGCACAGTGGTTTGTTCTTTGGTGATTTCTGAACTGAGGAAAATATTTGTTCAGACATTTATAACGCAGAAATGGCTCTCCTAACACATTAAAACTTTTGCATCTCCATTACAAAGAAGCAATGTAGTCTCTTAATCCAATTTACATTCAAAACACTCTCATTTTATTCTTACTGCTGAAGTTCGTTATCAAGACAAAGCAGCTATGGTTGACATTTCTGGCCAGGGCTGTAACAGCTTGGGTATCTGCTGAGGGGCTCTAGCATTATGAATCTGCTAAAACATGTAAGGTCAGCAGATGTGGAGACAGCCATTTGTGTCCAATTTTTGTAGGAGGCTCCCAAATTTCCGGCTACTGTGGACAGTCAGGCCGTCGGGGCTGTCTGGGTATGAACACCTTGGGACGACAGGTTTTACGAGATGGCTGGACAAAAGTTTTCTCCAGTCTCTCTGCAGGGGAAGGGTAAGAACTACCCCAACTAAGGCTGCAGAAACTGGGCTTTTGAAACCCCAGAGCCTGGATAAGTCTGAAAGTGTCTTACTAACCCGAGGGAGACCCAGGGCTCCCACTGGGATGAAGGTACACCTGAGTTTGTGCCTAGCTCAAGCCAGGCCTTGCTGATGACTGTATGGTTCAAACTGCAAGCTGTGGACTCTGCCCACAGGATACTGACTGAGAAGCTGGGCAGCAAAAAGCATGGTTTTGTGTCCAGCCTTGTCATCAAATCACAGGGACTTGCAAGTGGATTTCTTTTGATTTCTACTCCCAAGACTGCACTTTTGCTTTCAAGGAAAAAAAATCACTGAGCCTAAGGAAAGGCAGGAGATCAGCTCTGCAGCCTAGCAATATTAAGACACACTCAAATATGGAAGAGACAAGCTTGTGTTCAACTTGTTTATCCTGAATGAATATTTCCTTGGGAATGTTTCACTAGATAGGAGAGACTGACAAAGTGTTATCCTGAATGCCCTATTTTCAAGACATTTTTTTACAGCTGGTTTAATGGAGATTGGGCTGTTTATTCATGCAACCTGAGACTCTCTTGCCTCCTCCATACCTCACTGGCTACTTGAGGTAGTTTACCAGATTCTGTGAAAGCCATTTGCAGGTGTGAATTGTATGTGCAGCCTGAGCTCACTAAGTTGAAGAATTTATGTGGGTGATTTTCTGGAGTAGGTTGTATTGCTTCCCATTGATGGAGAAATACAGAGAATGGATACCAAGGGAAAAAATAAATATACATTCTCAAATTCTTTCATCATAATATCATAGCACGCACAAATGATGCTTGAGGCTTGGAGTATACAGATGAATATCCTGCAGGGTAGAGACTCTGTGCCTCATACTGCTTATAGAGCCAAGTGCCCTTCTCCCTAGCTGCTCATCAGTATGGACAGACATCCCTCTCCAATTGAGTGCTCTACAAAAGATTACTGTGTTTAAGTGACACTCCTGAGTAGATAGCCTATAGATCCTAGTACCATCAATATACATCTTTTCCCTATGGTTTCCTGCTGCATGCATCATATACTAAATTAATCTGAGATGGTTACTGAGGTGTCAGAATTTTATCTTCTGTATTTCAGTTCTCTCCTTAGAGATAATGGGGGAATAAGGCAGATAAATTTCACATTACTACAGAGTTACTCTTGAGATTCTTCCCGAATTTCTTTCCAACAAAAAGTGCCTGCATCTTGCTATCTCCCAGTCATTTTCCTGGCTGTAACAAAACATCTGAACTCAGTATTGGAAGCACAGAGAAGCATTCACATTGAGTAATGGAGTAAACAGTGAGGACAGTTTCCAGTACAAAGCTAAATTTGAACTTTTAGTCCATAAATTCTCATTATGGCTCATCAGTAGTAGAAGTTTTGTGTAACAGATAAGGTGCATGCCTTTGGTGCATGCCTTTCTTACTGTCCCCTTCCCTAACATTTGAAATCACCTCTCGTGCCAAAGATTGGAGAAGTTTATCATATTTCCCAGCCCTTCAAATATATGCATTATCTAGAAGCTGTTCTGTTTTCTAAATCAAATTGCACCCTAATCTAGTGCTGAGGAAGCTCTGCATCCACCAGATGATGTCCACAAACCACAGCATGTTGTCAGTAATGACATTCAATCTATACTCTGTTCTCTTGTTTAGTCTCAGGAACTTGTAGTACTCTTTCACAGGCCACAAGAGTTTAGACTAGATAGGAGCAAACCAAGAATTAATGAAGATGGAAGCGCAGGAAGAAGTTACATACAGAGATGGGGGAAACCTGTTGGAGAGTTCTCTCCCAAAGACAGAGATGGGATATGACTTTCTGTCTCCACAGTGTCACTTTACTAAGTTGACCGACGGGTTTATGCATGTGATTTACATTGCAGCAAATTGACCCATATCTAGACTTTTGAGAGAGGTAAAGCAAAAGGGGAGCACATGCACCCAAAATTTTATTAATAAGCTTGTTTGAATCCAGTTTCCTCATCAGCCAAATAATTAGTGGCTGGCTCCACATAGTGGTTTCTCACGTAATTCCACTGAGTAGGGGCTTGGTATTTGGTATTTTCTCTCTCAAAATAACATTTCATTAGTTTTCCAGTGAGGTGCCATTTGCAAGCCTGAACAGTCTCATAGCATCTGCGAGCCCCTCAGCAGCAGAACAGTGAGAACTGGCTGGAGTCCTTCTGGCCACTGCCAGTCCCACTGGTGGCTGGAGGGACCAGAAAAATGGTTGTGCCCTTATGTGCATCAGCGAGTGTGGCATTGGGTATCTGCAGAGACAGGGACAGTGCATCAGTGGGTGAGTTGGCCCTCTATAACCTTAAGGGTGCACTGGAATTTATTAAAAAGAAAATAAGAGAGAGCTGAAAGTATGGAAGTATTAATATTACACCAATCCAGTGTCTGGCACTCCCAAACCAACCATGCATGTCCTACAACCTTGGCTTAGAGTTCTTATGGCAGACAAGTTTTTGACAAATGATTATGGAAAACTACTCTGCCAGAACTCTTACTTCATTCCCCATCTGGACTCTCCTTCTTGGTAGGGAAAAGTCTCATACAAATTTAAAAACCTCTTTTCTGCTGAAGATGTCTTATTTTTCTCAACTCACAGCTATTTAGCAGTGATCTGAGATGTACAAACTTATCACTCATGCTCCTTCACTCTTACAAGCAGGACTGGTTATATCTACATTTCTGTGTGTGTCAGAGCGCCATTTACCTGGCCTTTTAAGGTGCTACAATGCCTTGTGAAACATCTTTCAGAGGCCAACCTACCTATCTCCTCATTCAAGTTGTCTTTTAAAAATGGGCCAATTTTAAACCAGAGGACTGAAAGAAGAAGAAAAAGGCACGTGCCTGTTTTTATTCCCAGCTTCCAGCTTTGCAGGTGACCCTTTTTCTGCACAGCATCTACCTGTTGCTAAGCCAAAGCCTGAGTTACTGACAGTGCTGCAGCTCTGCTCCATATACAGTTTGACAGAGCTGAATCCTGGAGCTTTACAAGAATCCTCTGCAAGGGAAAAAGGCCAAAGGGAGACTCAGATCTTGCTATTTGTTGGTTTGTTTCTACAACCCCCTTGCCAATATTTATGTGCCCATCTGAAAGCAAGGATTAATTTTCAGCACTGAGCGAGGATTGTTAAAGCTATGACAAATCTGCTAAAAGTATCTCATTTCAGAGGAGTTGTGATGAGCAAGATGTTGTACTGTAAAGACCTTGTTAGTGTGTGTGGTGTGCACAGCTGTGTCATTTTGTGTCACTTTGTTAAGCTATGACACCCGGTACTACTCAGAGGCTCTGATTTCAGGTGCGTAAGCATCTGTGGCAGCCTGAGAGGAAGCCAAGCTGATTCAAGCAAATAAGGCTGGACTTGTGTACTGTAAAAAGCATGGCTAAACTCTAATCAGAAACTCTCTGATATTCACTAACAACAAGATGGGTTTCTGTCTGCTTCCAGTTTTGAAATCTGCTCTCTGTGGGATGTGTGGGGTTAACATGTAGCTTTCCATTAAAACTGTCCAATAACTGGTACCAATCATAATTTCTGGGAACTGTATATGCTTCTGGGACCAGCCAGTGAGAATGGGGACTCTGATGCTCCTTTGAGGGTGCAAGCACATAAGACTCCATCTTCTGGGTCTTCAGCTTACAGCACAAACTCCCTTCTTGCACAGAATGTCCTGCTGCTTCTGGAAAGCTCTGTCTCACAGTGCAGTGACCAGGAGCCTGTAGGTGCGGTGAGCAGGCTCTTCCTTGGCCCTTCTCTGCACAGGCCAGTTGTAAAAATAAACAAGGCACTGCACAGGTGTTTAAGAGGACAGTAGGGGAAAGGAGAGAAGAGAGAGAGAAAAAGATTCATCCCTCCTGAGCATTCATAATGTATAAAGGTAAACTCAGTAAACCCCAAAAAGATCTATTGGGGTTGGACAAAATCTTGTCTGAGACATATTCACCAAATAGTGTGTGTCCTCTTGAGACCCAGCCGACACTTTAGGTCACACAGCATGACTGTGGTATGCAAACAACTCTGTGTATGCCCACAGCCATGAAATGGGACCTCAGACTTCGAGATGTAAGGAGTCACAGCTGCCAACAGGTAACACAGCAAGCAACAGAATGGTGACCTGACGTCACACAGGATGAATAACATGAGATGGTTAATCTGCACATGTGCATCTGGATACTAGTCTTTTAAGCTTTTGTTTCTACTACAGTGATTTTTGATCATCTTTTCTGCCTCAGTTGAAAAACAGGTGGGGATGCTTAGGACTCGCATTTTCTGTTGGTAGAAGTAACATGCCATAAGTGTGTGCATGAAACATCCCAAACATCTATCCCTACAAAAAAATCAGATTTTTATAACCCCATCTTTTTAAAGACAGCTGATGATGAAACTTGTGTACTCAAGGTGAGGTTCAGCATAGTACAACACTCACTCTCTAATCACATCCTTTCAATTCATTGAAACAGAAGCTATGCAGACCTCAGCAAAACAAAAATAATCTCTTCCAGATATTTTTAGAGGCATAGCTAGTGTTTAGAATGGTGCTGTCAGAAGAAAATAAGAACCTGTACCTTTTTATTTAATCTTTGGCCTACAAACCTCTGTTAAAATGCTCAAGAAAGTCTCATGTATACATAAGGTACTATGATAGGTTGGCTAGCAAAATGCAGCAGTGAATCTGCAGTCCTCAGGGGCAGCTGTGTGTGCAGAGTCCATGTGAAAAGCTGTTTTTTTTTCTTGCCACCAGCAGTCCAGCCATGTAGGAGACCACTCTGTGGCAACCTAAACTCTCCATGCTGTTGTTGAGAACACACCTCAACAACACACAACTTATCTGGCATCTTATGCCGGGGGGGGTGTTAGTAGTGCCCTCCTATTGCCCATGTTCCAAGGTAGGCAAGGTCTTTGAGCCAACTGACCTTGGGTAGAGTTTTTCCTGGCAGCTTTTTCCTTCAACATGCACAAGCCTTCTTTTGAAATTGTCAGGGCTGCTCTGACATTGTGCAAACCCACAGTTAATGTTAGATCAGCTGTGCCCTGCAATGGCAGAAGAGTAAAGCCGCTGCTCTGGAACAGCTGTGCACACTACTTGCTTTCAAACATTGCTGAGAGCACTTGCTACTTTTTTTTTTTTTCTTTTTTAATAGTGATGCTTTCAAATGTATGCTGCTAATGTAGTAGTGAATGTTTCACGCACCCATCTAGTGCGGACAGAAGGGCTGCATTCTGATCAGTTTGCACACGGGGAAGCATGGAATTCTGTCAGTAAAACCATCAAAATAAGCCCTGTGCTCAGAGTGCCCATCTCTTGTTAGCAAGAACATCCACACATCCACCTGCACAGAGATGGTGCTCCAAATAACTCAAAATTTGGGTTAACTCTCAATCAAAAATGTGGATGTTGAATCTCTTCCTTCCTCTGAAATGCCACGTTGGCAATATCACTGGACCTGGGGGCAGACAAAATGCTGCTTTGATGATGGATCTATTATTGTCCCTGTGACAGACCCCCCAGGGAGCCTGCTACAAGTCATTTCAGGCAGCGCTTTCCGTAACATTTTGCCCTGGCTCAGGCCTGCTTACTATCCTTGACTTCTGCTTGTGCAGGAGTAAATAATTTCTAGGTACTTCTGAAAAGCCTATGTGTAACCTTCCTGCAAGCCTGACTGAAGCCTGGAGCTTGATGTGCTTCTCACTGAGGGTGAAACTAGTGTCTCCCTTCCTGTATCTCAGTGTATCCACAACACACATGCTGTAGATATGAGATCCCATCCACATACCTGTTTTGAAGCTAAATTAAAGTTTGCAAAGCATTGAGATCCTCAGTTATATAAATCTGCAATATTGCTGGTAGCTCAGTGCTTCTTTGGCTGCAGACCTGTCAGAAGAGTCCAGAAAGGTGGGGTGGGCAGGTGCACATCCATGGAAATGCATACCTTGGCTGAGCTTTCACCTGCTGCCTCTCTTATCTTGGTCAGTCCCGTTCCATTAGTTACCCGCTGCGGCGAGCAAAGCCAAGTGCTGCACTGATATATCCCTTACCATTCAGAAAGCTTAGGGCCAGCCTTGGCAATTCTGCTGGCCAATGCTTCAGGGAAAACTGGCAATATAACTCATCAAATGATCTGAGTTATTCTCCGTGTATTCCTAGAAGGATTATGACTGACGGTAATTGCTTGTAATGAACAGGCACCCATCTTTTCCAAAAGATTAACTTCCACTGCGCATGGGTGAGGTAATCTGCACAGGTTTATATCATACTCCCTGCTTATGCCCTGCTCAATTTTAAGATGGATCTCCTTCCTTGAAAAAGCTCATAAAACCCCTAGCTTTTGTCTTGATTTCTAAAGCCCCAGTGGTTTTGTTAGACAGATGCATGGCTACAGCAAAAGGTTATTTAATGTATAAAATGAAAAGCAACTGGCTCAATAGCCCTCAGAGCAGGGAGAGGACTCTGTTGGCAAGGAAAGAGGCTGTTCTGGGGAGTGGAGGTAAGAGAGCTGTGTACCATTAGAAAGGCCACAGCACAAATATGGGAGAATTACAAACCCTGACTGTATAGGAGCTATAAAGTAATGAACATCCCAGCTCGTTCTGGCCATCCTTCCTCCAGAGCACTGCCCTGATATACATAAGGACAAATGTTCTTTGGTGCAGCCGTCATGGGGGGGACCTTCAGCTAACATAAAACAGGGATGTTGGCGTAACTTCTGAAGCTCCTCATCTCCTTACGAGGGTGCTGAAACCCAGCAGCTATTGCACATTCACATACTCGCTACCATCCCTTCTGCAGCGTCCCACAGAGCAGAGGGTGGAGCACAACCCTTGGCGTGCTTTTCAATCCCATGTGGCATTCACGGCTGCAGGGAAAAGGGCAGGAGTGAGAAGCAACCGGTGTGGCTACAGGCGCAGAGAGGCTGTAGATATAACGCGTGGATGCTCAGTGCTGCTGGAGGCAGCTACCGACAGCTGCAGATCTGCACGCCCAAGCAGCTTATCAAATTATACCTGGGCCTGCATCCCCCCCAGTAATCAAGCCTCTGCTGGCAGTTCCAATTACAAACTCTCTTTATCATGGGTTAATAACTAAGCTGTAAGCACTCAGACTATGGCAGCACAGTGTGGCAGCAAAGTCTTGAAGCATCTTGTTCTTAAAGCGTGTGTTATTTCTGTGTTGATTTTTTTAAGAACAGAGACTGCCAACAGTAAGAGAAACAATCAAAACCCCACCAACAATATACTCGGAAGCTCACTAGGCTCATAAAATGGAAATCTGACCTGCTTTATGAAAGTTATTTCAGTATTTTTGCATTTGAATTTAAAAATGTTATTTATCATTCACTGAGTGCTTCATATTACCTGTTATTACCTGCTTCTCTATTATCATGATGGTCCAACTTTGTCAGATTAAAAACAAAATAGTTAATGGAGAAGTGATCATAATTTGCCATTTCTATCAAGTCTAGTTTTGAAAAGTGTCTACACATTCATTAGGCAGACTGACTTTCACATTGCAAGCAAGGTGACCCACCTTGCCCCCTGGCCTCCCTCTTGCTTCCTGGCTGTTTTGTCCCTTCACTGACAGGGGCCCTGGCAGGCAGAGGACAGAAGCTGTGCACCAGCATATGCAAGTGGTTATGATTATTTCAGCAATTTCAGTTTTGCTAACAGTAATTTCGGGCCACCGCTTTTCCATCCTTACAGGTTAAGTGTGGAAGGTGACACAAGGCATTTCTGCAGCTGTGCAGACACACGCACACATGCACAAGTGTACTTCTTTACAGTAAGGACCGGGACTAAAGTATTTAAAGGATCAACCTAATAAGCTTTGGAGATTCTCTGTGTTATGGTGGCTCTAGAACATGCTTATTTTTCCACTCCTACAAAGTGCTGTAGCAATTACCAAGAGAGGTGTATATTCAAACTAGTTAATACAGACTTCAGTTTGTGCTAAACCTCACTATTTGCCTGAAATATTTAATAGGAATAAAATAACAGTAGTTTTTTGCAACTGGATTCAGTAATAGCAGTGGCATCTAATTAGTTCCTGTCACCAGAGGGCATTGGAGGACAAGCTGATTTTTAGAAAACACAGGGCCTATCCCTTCAGTTAAACCAGTGAAGATTAATGAAGCCAGTGGGACGGAGACTGCCCTCTTGTTGATACAAAATGAGCAACTCTGGCACAAGCAAACAGGGAACTGGGCCCTGGGTTTGCCCCGTGCAGAGCTGCAGACTAAGGGGCATCTCTTTGATTGTCCCCCTGCAGCTGTGCACACATCTGAGGACGAGCTTGAGCACAAATCAGGAATGTGACTGAGTGGTGCTTCAGAGATTGCTGGGCAGCCAGGTCACAAGTGCGTTGGGATGACTCTTGAAGTGCCAACTGCTCGTCAAGAAAAATAATGTTAATACTTGGCAATCAGCATCTTGGGTCCCCCAGTGCAACACAGTGGGTTAATTCAGAAAGCAGAGTGCAAGAGAGGCAAAAAAGCAGTTGGTGACCTTCCTTCTGGAAGGAGCTGAGCAAGGGGCTGTAGGTTGAATATGAACTATCAGTCCATGGCTCTCCAGCCCATGCCAGCTATCTGGGAGCACTCCTACAGTGTACATGGAGACTACAAGGCTCTTTTGGCTCCAGCAGTTTTCTTCTAATTCCTAGTCTGATTCATTAAATTAATTTCTATGTTAAATACAGGTTTACAGCAGGATTTTCCTAGACTGCCTCACTTGACTGAAGGTACCTCTTCAGATTAGCAAAAGCATAAAACCAATCTGAGCCTGGAAACAGCGTGAAAAGTACTCACTTTTTCCAGTGCCAAAATGGCAAATACATTTCAGTTAGCAGAAAGAGATACTGTCCATTAGAATCAAACGATGAGGCTTTCTATGCATTATGAACACTTTGCTTTTAAATGGGAGGGCACAGGCCAAGTGGCCCTGGTCTGTTATCACTGTAAAATAGTGACACTCATTTATAAACTACGACTGTGGCAAATGCATGCCCCACGTCAAATCCCCAAGGCTATGAGACCATTGACTTCATAGAGAGAGGGAATACTGCTGTGTAACAAAGGCCTCTAAGTCTAAGGCAGGGGTTCTTGTGGGTCAGCTCAACACCCCAATAATAATGTTCCAGGTTGTATCAATTGATGGTTTAATTTGGATTGTAGTCTACTTCCTTGTTTTTCCTTTAGACATGCATTTTTTAAATTCCAGTTCTTGCTTCACTTCATTATTGCATTATGCTAGGCAACTGTAACAGTGAAGTGAAAGAGGGAAAACAATGTGGTGTATTCATTTATTTGCTATTTTAGATGTAAAGCCTTGTCAACTACTCTACAAAATACAATAATCAATGTATGGACCTTTCCAGCACATCACATATGCAAAAGACAGCAGGTATACATTGCCAAAAATGCTAACTGGTTCATTTTTCTCGAGAAGCCAGCTGGTGTCCAAAAGATGAGGACTGGAAGTTGTCACATTGACATTGTTTTGGATCACGGGAAAGAAAAAAATCTGTCTTAAAGCTCTTATAGAGAATGCTCCCAAGTTGTCCATGAAATTTAAAATAAAGATGATCTGACATGAATTTCTGACTTGTGTTTATACAGGGACATGCTTCAAAACAAAATGTGTCCCTTTCTCTATCCTGTATAAGTCGCCTTATTTTTCTTAAAGCTTTTAATCTGGAAAAAACAATTTATCATGGGTACTACATCCTTACATTTTTAATGTCATCAATAGAACAGACTCAAAATTACAAAAAGCAGGGAATAAACAAAGCAATGCATAAGGTAGAATACCTGGTTTTTGCACGGATCTGAACACTTTCACTTGTGTGCTCTTAGCAGGAAAATTCTTTCAAGAAAGGTCAAATTTCTATTTATTTTGAAACTTAATTTTTGCATTTTAAACAAAGTTGAAATAAATTTCTTCTCCAAGTAGAAGTAGTGTTTTAATTTCAAAATAGAAGAATGCTTGGAATATTCATCTATTTTTTGGCCTTTTAAGAGTTGACCACCTTCTGCTCCCCTTTGCAGAAGTGTGGGATTTAAAGTGACAGGTAAAAACAGAACCAGAATCTTAACATAATACTAAGTTAGCAAGTGCCAAAAAATGAAATTTGTTTTAAGAAATAAAACCACAATAATGCTCACAGGAAATTTCAAAGGCATATGTTTCCAAAATGACCTGAAAACCTTTTGTTTACTTTTGAACAAACATAAATAATGAATGACAGTGAAACAGTACAACTTGCAATATATTCTCTGCTCATTGTCATGCTATGCTGTTTCAGGCTATGAGTATTTTATAAGAGAACACTTCTTATACAATCCTGACCATGGATGGTAATGAACACATGGCTTTAACCATCAGGGAAACTATGCACAATTTATATGTTGATGCACTTGAAGGTTAAAATAATGGAAATGCTACTTTCCTACTTACAACTCCAAATTTGGACAGGTGGGCATTCCCCTACCATTTTATTTATTGTACTATTTATTTTCTCCAGTCATTTTTCTTTTAGATTACTTGAGCAAGACTTCCTAAAGGAACAGTACCAGTCAGAGAAAACAGACCAAAACTTGCCTTTTGGTCCTCCTCTAGGGCAGTGCTGCCCACTTCCCTCAACTCCTCAGTGTTTATGAAATACATCTGCACCAACTCCTGTGTGCCGAAGCTTTTCCACAGCTTCAGCAAAGGACAGCCGGGACAGGAGCAGCTTGCACATGCTGTTGATTAGCCAAAGAACCAGGCCACTGAAACCCAAGGAAGCGCGTAACTCTGCTAAGGTGCAGGCAGAAATGGGACATGTTGTATTTTATATCAATAACACATAACGAGCAGTTTCCCACAAGCATCCCTCTGCTCCTCAGGAAAATAACTAATGGATTTTAAGAGCTGAGGGGGCTTTTTTCTGTCGGAAGGGTGTGAGAGTGCTGCGGAATGGAAGGAAACACAATTGCCATGTGCAGCAGGATGAAGTGCTACGCACTTGTGTCAGAGGCCCCAGATCTCAATGGAAGATATTTATAACTCTGCTTCTGACGAAGATGAAAGTAGTTCTTACACTGAGAAAAGGAACAAAAAGCATTACCTAAAAATAAATGTCCCCAGTCAATGCCACCTATTTCTACATTCCCTCTTTCAGAGCTGGTTAAATGAACTATATCGAGAAACATTTGGGTTGTTCAAAGAGTAATAAGGCCATTCTGGAATCTGAATGGCTTTTACTCTCAAGCTCTACTAATTTATCAGCAGTTTTCCATACTCTGCAATAAAATCTCTCACCGAGTTGAGAAGGGCAGTTCAGTCAGGACAAGGATGTTAGCTGATCCAGACAATGACCAGGGTAAGGTGACTGATAGAAGTACACATTAATTGCACTCCCACATTACTTGGTTTAACTCCTGCTAGCCTCTGTATGAGCATCACTAGGTTACGCTTTGAGCTGTCACTCCTTCCTCACTTCTGTTTCCACCAGAAAACCCAGAGGAGTTTGCAAGCTGAAGATGACTGAAAACTGCTCACGACTGTGTTATGCTCATTCAAAAATTTCAAAGCACTCTTCAAATGACTTTGCAGAGTTTCACAAAACCCCTGTTTTGCAAGCTTTTGCACCCGCCTGGGGTGCAGAGCCACTGCTGAGTAGGTAGAGCTGGGAAACTCTCTTGGATTTCTCAGTCTGACCATGGAGCAGTCTGTGCTTAGAAGGGGTGCAAATTAAACAACAACACCTCCTCCCACCAAACAGCACCCCCCAATACAATATACTTTTCTCCTAGTCACTGCAGATTCAGGAAAGAAATGGCTGACAATGGGTCATTACTGCAGGTCACTTCTGTCCTGGTGTGATTTCAGAGAACTTCCTCCTAAGCAACCAGCCCATCTAGGCTAAGTGAGCCTGATTTGGAGCTCGTTTTCTTTCTCTGAGGAACAGCTGGGCCATAGTGTCCTCTCCCTTTTCTACTGATGCAATCCCATAGAATCGCAAGTTGCCCCCATTCTTGCAGGTATACCTCTCTGTTGCAGCACCTTGGCACTGGGCCTTCATTTCTATAAAGGTCTTAATTTCAAGGCCTTTTGAAGGTCTTCATTCTAGATATAAAGCTCTCTCAAAAAGACTGTCCTTAATAACCCCAGCTGCAAGAAAACTGGATTTTAAAGTGGATTCAGAGTCTCCACCTAGGAGCTTTTAGACTGAGATTTTAATTTTGAATCTTGGTCATGGCAGTGCGGTCCCAGTGGCCGGGCAGGGGTGAGTGAACAGCATGGGGTTTGAGTTGCTGGCTGGGGGTTTGAGCTGGGGCTAAACTCTGACAAGTGCAAAAGCAGCAATGTCAGCCCAGCCAGCTGCTTCCCGTGCTTCAACTACCTCTAGCAATCCCAAACTTCTCACTGGAGTCCAGCAGTAAGGGGAGTGGGTCATTTCATCTTCATGCCTTTCCAACCCTGGGACTTCAGGCAAGGCTGCAGAAGGGCTCTGCCAGCAGCAGCAATAGCCATTACAACATCTTTGTGTGTTAGGAGTGAGCAGCAAGTGATGCAGCAGATTTCAGCCTTTCCAGCAAGACTCAGCTGTGTCTTCTTCAGCTTTCAGGTTAGCATGCTCTTGGCAGGTGCAAGAACTTGAGTGTAATTTAGAATTGCTGGGCTCTTTCTGAGCTGCGTGGACACAACTGCCCTGGCTGAAGTGCTTCTGAGTGCAAAAGGGGGTACCAAAGGCAATTGGGCAAGTGTTGGACAAGACTCTTGGCCAGGCTGGCAAGAATCCTGGGAGCAGAAGTATGACAAGCAGTTGCTGTGAAGGACAGCGGCAAGTAGGAGCTTGCCCTGTGTCTGGTTTCCAATTTTGCCTCCAGAGAAAAGACTGGCTGCAGAGGCAGCACAAGTCAGCATGCTAGAAACTCAGGAGATCTGCTCTCGGTGGGATGATACGATCCCCATCCTATGGGCCTTCAACTGAAAAAGGCCACAGATAAGAAAAAAAACACACAAGGAAAAACAAACAAGAAAAAAACCCAAACCAAGACACAGCAATGAAAATAAGGAATGACCCCAGGGAGACTGCTATCATCAGCAAGTACCACAAATCCTTATGAGATACCAAAACAGAAGCCCCTGAAGTAGATTCTAGGACCTCCCCACCACCCCAGACCCCAAGTCCACTATAGCATATCCATGCGATGACCTGAACACACTTTAGAACCAACAAACAACCTAGAACAAGTAAGCTAGAAGCCACTCTGGAGCAGAGAAGTGAGCTAAAACCTACTGTAGAATAATGATGACCAAAAGGCAATCTAGAACTCGATCTAGAACTGCAAGTAACGTAATTGCTTGAACAGAAATCTCAGCAAGAAGTGAGCAGATGTGGATCAGGCAATATGCCTTTAAGCTGCAGTCAGAAACCATCACTGCATTCCATTCAAACAGATAAGAAATACACAAACAATAACCAAATATGCAACCTAAAGAACACAGTGGCAAACTAGCATACCAGCCCTCTATGTACATATCCACCGTGAAGTCAGCACAGTCAGTCAGTCAGAAGAAGAGCTGAATGAGGCAAAAATGTACAACTTCGCGTTTTTAACTCTGTTGTACATCAGAGGTGGCTTTTATGCTCCTTCACAGTTTGTGCCCTGGTGAGGTAGACATTCCTGTTCTGGGTTAGCTCCTGTGCTGATGCTGCTTGACAATCACATGCTGAACAAAACCACCAACTTGTTCGCCAGCTAGACACGTGCAGGCAGCCTTAGTTCACAAAGAGCTAATTTCTTGAAGCTTCTACCCAGGAAATGAAAAGGATTCTTCCAGCCGAGCTAGCAGAGGGCACACACCAGTCGTTCTGGCGTACCCCAGCAGAGGGCAATGGCACATATACATATGCATGTGTCACTGCAGAGCACTGATACCATACACAACAAAGTTCGCTCCTGCCCCTCAGATCTTGTCACAAGTTAGGGAATCAGTCCGTGTGAACACACGGAATATAACCTATCTGGAGCTGAATCAAGGCCCAGCAGAAGATCTGTCAGCACATAACTAGCCAGCAGCATGAACAAAGCTTTCCAGATCTGTCCTGAGTGAAAAAGCCTGTCAGGTAAGGAAAGGCCTCAGCAGGATTTTCATTGTAAGATCAGAAAACACATGTGGTCTGGCTTTCCTGCCGTGCTCTTTTAGAGAAAACAGAGAACTGCAGTTATATTTCTTTCTGGGCACATCCACATATGTGAAGCAGGACTAGGCTGGAATGGTTAGTGTGGAGGATAAAAGGGGC
The DNA here is from genome assembly GCF_037038585.1 of Patagioenas fasciata. NCBI lineage: Eukaryota > Metazoa > Chordata > Aves > Columbiformes > Columbidae > Patagioenas > Patagioenas fasciata. The sequence goes on along the minus strand of NC_092523.1, from coordinate 62,440,768 downwards.
AAGCAGATATGGTAGAGACTCACACGTCAGGAAAAACCCTGATTGCTTTATATTGTTCATGGAAACTTTTTCATTTTGAAATCCTAATTTTAGCCTTAATGTCCTTTTGAAAGGGACAGAAACAGAATTTGTTAAATGTGCGCATACCTAAAAACGAGACCCACAATTTGAGGCAGTTAATCTGGACATTGTTACACTGGATCTTTGCACTTCTGAGTATGAACCTGTGGATATCTCAATTTGGGGCTGAAAAATAGAGGTGTCCAAAACTATCAACCGCTTTAGAAAACACGAGGAAACGTTTACAAATCCTCTCATGGCAATAATCATAAATAACAAGAAAACAGCGACAGGAGCAACTGCTGCTGCAATATTGCTCTCATTTGCCGTGCTTGCATCAGCAGGCAATGCAAGGGGACGTGACTGTCAGAGGAGAGAGAAATATGTTGCCAAGCAACATGACGCCCTGGCTGGGGACCCCCTCCTCTGCCTGGGAGCAGACAAAGCTTCCCGGGCCTCCTGCCTTTGCCGTACAACCCCTCTGAACGCTGCGAGAGGCCAGAGCCAGCGGCCACCTGGGAAGAGCAGATGGAGCAGCCCTGGACATGGGCAGAGAGGGCATGAGAGCAGAGCCTCTAATAGGTGAGGAGAAGCTGGACCTGTCTGTGGCTGGGAAGAGAGATGGAGGAGCATGGTAGAAGATACTCTTCATTTTTTTTTTCTTTTCAAAACATGCCTGTGCAAACATGGCACTCACAATCTCAGCTGCTTAGTTTTTTATTTTCTCAAGGGAGCTGGTATCGTGGTCTCTGTGTGCTCTGCTACCTGCCACATGGGAGGACGGTGCAGAGGCTGGAATTTAAAGTTCAAGGATGGCAGCCAGGTACCCGCTCCAGTTCCTGCCTCAGCCATTAACCTCCTCTGTTGGCATGGCTGAGTCACACAAGATTTTCCAGTAAATATCCAGGAATCGGGCATACCACCTGATAGAAATCTGGGAGCAGCCAGATGTGTAACTACAGCAGGCACCTTGGAAAACTGTCGGTTTTTCAGTTATGACGATGACTGGGGCTGCTACATTCCTCTGGTAGCTGAGGGCAAGCGGGCATCATTCTGACACAGAGAGCCAATATGTACCAACAGCATCTCTGAGGAGTTGAAGATGTGGTCAATAAACAAAGAACAGAGAGTTGTGAATGTCTGTAACACAAGCTGCTCTGGAGAGCTGGCCAGGCTGGGGGGGACTCGCTCGCCAGCTACCAGAGCAAATTCCAGGATCTTCCTTATCTCTTAAAGGCATCAGATAAGGCTAAGCATGAGCACAATTTACCTCCCACCTCCTAAGCATAGCTGATTTCCACAAAGAGGAAATTAAACACCCTTCTGTATGGTTGGAAAGACTCCCTGGAGTTGAACTGGTTCACTAATTAAAATAGCTCTTTGTCCTTGGTTAGCAAGTTGAAAAATAGCAAGTGCTATGTTGTCACAAATATAGTCAATGTTGTGAAGGGAGACAAGAGATGCATGACCAACACATCTTTAAATCTCTTGCTAAATCTTTATTAATCCTCTGCATTCCAGATATCAGAGCACTCACGCTGGCCTGGGGATCTGCTTCCAGTTGGTCAATAGCAGCAGGAAAATCTTTAAACCTCCTTTGATCCAGACATAAGTCATGCAGGATCTGCATCTTGCAGACCAGCCCTTGGTTCTCCCAAGACCACCTGCTGCAAAGTGGAGATACCGTTCCCAGAGACAGCAGGACTGCGTGACACGGGAGGTATTCTAACCTCTGGAAGCACTGACTCCCAGTTCCACCACTAAGTAATAAGTTGTTACTTATTGCTGAAATGCTGCTAATCTGTACTATACAGGCAGTCAGGTATGATGAAAGTATTGGTCCACAGCACCTTTAGGCTGTGAATGAGGCACAGCACATAAGCCACACTGATTTCTATAGGGTAAGGAATTTAGGAGAGTTATTTCTAACCTTCAGACATAATAATGTGTACTGAGAAAAGAAATGTGACTCCTTCCTCAAACAGTGTGTGCTGCAAGGCCCACCACGTCCCATCCAGGCTGGTACCTTTTTCAGCACACGTTAAATCTCTCACAGGGAAAGTCAAATGAAAGAATGGGAAATAGCTTTGTATACTGCATTTCCTCCTCTTCTGCCAAATGGGAGAGGCAGGGTTTGCAGAATTCCCTTCCTGTGTTGAGCTGTACCTCTTCTCCAGAGATTTACCACTTGTTCCAGAAACACTCAGGTTAGGAGGAAGAAGAGGTCTGAGACATGGGAGGTGAGGAATATTTGGCCCCTACTCATCTGTATGGCTCAGGTATTTTCTGATCACCCTATACACAGGTTTTTTACACTGCAGTGCAGATATGCTGATGTGTGAACCATTCTCCTGTATGGGTTCTGATAATCTCTCCCAAGCTGTTGCACTTTTGAGCTCCTCAGAGCTGAGAACAGGTGAAGACATTTTAAGAAACAAACGACCAGCCAACCAAAAAGAAACCAAACCCAAAACCAAACCAAAACCACAGGGTTTTTTTAACAGAAAAACACTATTTTAACAAACAAAAACTCCACACTGTGATTACATGAAGGTAGTTCTTATAAAAATCTAGAGTCCTATTTTGCTACTACTTTGAAAGTGTGCTATGATTACAATGGGATATAATGCAAGATTGGTACAGTTTATGTTTTATAAACATGTGTAAAAATATATTATGCTCTATTGCAATCCAGAATAGCATCCTGGATATGTTCTTGCAATGTCCAAAGTAAAAAAAATATAATGAGATCCCAAGGCCATAAGGAAATCCAAGAGGCCTGTAGCCATGTGGGGATTCATGTGCATATAGCAACTCACATTAACACTGACAGGAGTTAAAGCACATCAATCTGTTGTACACCCACATGAGGACACCATGAACCAATTCTTTCCTGACTTACATCCAATATTGATGGAGGTGACATAAGGCTGCAGAAGATGCAGATCAGGGAAGAATCCAAACCTCTGGCTACAGCTGTATTTGATCCTTTCAGTTCTGCTCTGCCACCACCATCAAAAATAGCCAGATCTCCTTCCACCACTGTCCAGAGGATGGGATGGAAAAGGAGGATCTGTTTTATCATTTGGTAACGCTGCCAGAAAGCAGGGGATTCTGCACAGCCAGACCTTAAAATGAACTGGATGAAATGGACTGTTCATCCTTTCTCTGACGCACCAGGCAAAGTATATATGAAACAACAGCAACTGGTATTTAGGAGATAGAAATAGGAAGATTTGAAGGAACAGAGCTATTTTCTTCCTCTTTCACCTGTTTCATGGTTCTGATAAATTTAAAGCCTGAGTATGAACCAGTGCCACACAGGCCCGTGTTCTTTGTAATATATTGTAGAGAAGCAGAGTAAATTAATAAAACATGGAGCTCACTCCTGTACTGCTGTAGCTAAACTGCTTTTGATACATGAGCTAGCCTCAGACATTGTAACAGTCCTCATTTACCCTATAAACACTTCCAGTGAAAGATACACCAGATATATTTTCCCTTGCAGCCAGAGAAGCCCCTTGCTCTTCAGAGCCTGTCTCCGAGAGGTGTTTAAAAATAAAAGATGCTGCACTGCCATTTGTGACTGGCCTTGAAGAAGCTGCACCCCAGCACAGACCGAATGCTGCCCTTTGCAAAGCCTTTTTTCAGCTCTCCCAGAGACGAAAACTGAGCAGCTTTGATAGCGCAACTCCATTAAAAGAGCTTATTTGATGTCTAGTTTTGTGCTTAAAATGCTTTTGGCCTCACTACCTCAAGCGTCTGCTCTCTTGTGACAGCAGTTCTGCCACCCTGCTGGGATTTGCCTGTGCTGTTGGTCAACAGGAGCTTCTCTACAGAGAGAGGAGCCAGCCTCTTAGGGAAGGTCCACTCGAGACCCATAGATCAGACAGATGTGGGACCACTAATTTGCCTTAAATCCTGGGGCTATGCAGACTCCCAGCTCTGATATGCAGCTGCTACATGAAACTGCCAAGTCCCGTCCCTACCCATGCCTCAGTTTCTGCTGCTGTGAATTACATTGGGAGAAACTTGTTTTACCTGTAGAGCACACATACACAACATGGTGCGGGAATAAAATACCCCTGTTTCCAAATGGGGAAGGCCTGAGTCTGCTAAGATACCGCTGCTGTCTCTGACTTAACATTACGTTTCACAGCTCAGAACCTCTATTCTTGCTTTGAACAGCTGCAGAAAATACATGCATTTACAACAACAGAGATAAGCAAAGCACATATAAAATACACGCAGGTGGAGGATGTGGAAAAATCAAATTACATTCATCTGGAGCAAGCTAAGGAATCAGCCACAGACAAGCTGTCAAAATGTCCTGACACAACTGAGAAACCTTTAGTTGATCCAAGCACCTATTTATATATTCAGCCTTATACACATCATAAAAGCTCTGGGCATCCGAGATACTACTGTATTTCCACAATCATAAATAAAGCCAACCTTGTTTTGTGTGTGATCAGACTTTCTATTCTGGGTTACATAGGAAGGATACATAACACTAGATCAAGTTGCCTGTGGATGACATATGACCAAAAGCAATATAAATCTGTAGGCAACTACAAACTCTGTACTACAAGTGGAAAGCAAACAGTCTTAAACAGACTCTAGCTCGGCCATAATGGCCATGTAACATGACATTTCTGTGGATTTAACCCCCTGCCCTAGATTGTATTCCTACCCACTTTCAAGTCAATCTTTCTTAGATTTTGCATGTCCATTGCCATTTTGAAATTCACATCCTTTGAATAAAGTCAGAAAAAAAACTCCAGTAAGTCAGTTCTAGCTGGTCTTAACATGTTTAGCTCTTGTGGTTTTAACTTTTCAAACTGATTTTGCAAACGTTTCAGTGCCTGGCTCTGTCAGACTTCTTCACTTGACTTATGAGCAGGGGGACAATGCTTTGAACACCCCTGAGCCAGCCCCTAAAAACATAGAGAAATTGTGTGGTCAGAAACCCAACCCCATACCATAGCAAGAACCGCAATTAAAGCTCATAAATCAACAATTAAACAGCTACTAAGCAGAAACATCCAACTACTGTTATTACAATATATCTACTCTTCCAATCTTTAGAAAGAATTACATACTGACTTAATACCCAAAAAATAACCTTTAAAATCTGGCAAGGTAAAATAACTGATGTGAAGTCCTTTTCATGTTAGTCTTTAAAATTAGCAAATTTTACTGAAGTCAATGAAATACCTCACTTTCATGTCAGTTGGAGACAAAGTGGATAGATAATCCTGGAGTCATGACAAACACTACACTGGCTTTGTTCCAGCAGTCTTATGGGATCATAAAGCCTAATGACATTAAGCTTCCTCTTAGTTAGGGCTAGCTGATGAAAAAGTGTCCCTTGAGAGAATCTCTCCCAGTTTTAGGACTAGGCATAAGCTATAGGAAGTATACTCCAGGCAGTAAAATGGACATATTTCTTTCTTTCTTTCTCAGTTGTTTCGCCCTTTGAACTATCCTGAACAATTCTTTTCTGCATGCTGACTACTTGTAAATGGCTGTCATGCCATCCGTAAGAGCCTAAGTTGTACATGTTCAGCAAAACCAGTAAATCAAGTGTAGGGACAGTACAAAGCTCTGCTCCCCCCTCACGTCTCCTGCACCTGCTGCTTTAGAATGGTGCTGCTAGAGATGGATGCAGACCTCGCCGCGCTGGACCCCATACAAACGCAGAACAAAAAGTCTTCGCCCCCAAAGAGGTTGCAAGTGAAGTCTAAGACATAAAAGAACAGCTGAATCCACAGAGGCGGGAAAGGCTGGTTTTGTTCTCCCTCTGTTTTCACACAGGCGAGAGGCAGGCAGAGCCAGCTGACTGGATTTGAACTTTTTCAGGAATGAAAAATGGCCATAATTTTGCACTCTTGTTTGAAAAAGCGAGGCTGTTTTATTTCCAAGGCAGGCCTTTGTGGCAGCGCTGAAAAGCACTATAATTCTCCCAACTGTTGTGTTTCCTCATTGCTCCCTCAAGCTGTCCGTGCTGTACCCACACCCCGCTCGCGCGGGAGCTGCTGGGAACATGGCCGGTGATGTCGTTCTCCTGGCGGCCGTCACTCTGCTTTCCGCCTTCCAGCAATGTAAGAGCCGCGGGGCGGCGGGGCTGGGGCTTGGGGAGGCTTCCACCGCTTCTGAAGCACTGGAAAGTATTTTATGGCAAACTGGCTGCACCATAGCTTTAATTTCTGAGAACTTCTAAGTTAGATTTTTCTCGCTGAAGCATTGTTTACCCTCTCTGTCGTCTAAGAGGGAGCCGGCTCAGTGGGGCAGACTACTTTTCCCTGTGGGAGAAACCAATTTGTTTTCAATTCTGTTTTGTTTGCTGACTTTTTGGAATTGTGCTATTGTGACAGCTTGTAATTAGCTGTAAAGCTACCCCAAAGCCACATTGTGTCTTGGTTTTGATTCTTATTTAGGCACCTATACAACTGAAAACCTCAAAAGTGAGAGTGAATTTGTGAAACTAAATACACCAGTGCTGCAATGAAAGTGCTGTAAAAACTGTTTCCTGAATTAGAGATATATACTAAATACCTGAAATGAAATAAGAAAGCAAACCCTTACCACAGGTAGCAAAAATATAATGTTTTCCATATCACGTTCTCATCATTTTCTCTTAAATTTCTTTAAGATCAGAATGGATTTATTTTATCCCATGCTGAGAGAAAGGAGAAAGGGAAAGAAGTGGGCAAGTGTGAGCTGCTCTTTTTGTTGTCTATCAGTCTAAAACTGCAGTGGCATTTTTAATGCTCATCTTTATTTTCTTTGAAATATGTTGATTCATGAAGTTGTGTTTACACCAGGAAACAAGATATATTTTTAATGCATTTGTGCTATACGAGGATGAGATTAAGAGCAAGGTAAAAATAATTACTTTGCCTTTTCCCAAATATCTATAACACTGCCAACTTATCTAGCAACCTATCTATGTGGAATGACTTTATTTTTTTCTCAGAGCCTCAGCTACTGAAATAACATTTGTACCCAGAAAAAAAAAAAAAAGAAAAAACTTGAGAATGTGACCCTTCCAAGTTAAAAGAAGCCCAACACAACAGAAGGCACATTAAAAACACCTAAAATTCACATTTTCTTTTTCTGTCATCGGATCAGCTACAACGTACCCTTGTGATCTTTACAGAACATTTCTGTCTGTTGGCAAATTTTGCCATCAACTTCTATGAAGGTTCAACTTGCCCACCTTGATTTTTAATGTAAAAGTGTGGAGGACTGAAAACCAACCAAACATACATACATACATACATACGTTATCTGGAAAAGTACTGCAATTTGAAAACTGAAGGAGTTGTACAGATACTGAAAATACATCCGTTCTTGTGATGGTTAATCCATATTAGATGATCTTAGTTAAAATCACAGAAAATACAAGATAACCTATGTTTTAATGCACACTGGCAGTCTGACATCAAGCCCAAAGAGCAATCTGTGTAAGAATCTGATCTACTGATCTGATTTAAATGATGGTTTGCCTTGCTTTCAGGACACTTGGTAGCACAGGCAAACTAAAAGAGATTAATTTATGGGAGTTCACTGGCACTGGAAGCGTGTGTTATAACCAGTTCATGCAGGGGGAGCAGCCCAGCGTCAACCGATTGCTGTGAACGAAATACACACAATATGCTGTTTGCTCTTCTGTTTATTCTGCTGAGCTTCCTGTCTCGATTCAGGGAGGTGCTAACGGGCAACACCACCTCCCTGAAGCAATGCTGGAAGTCAGGTTTCACTTTGCAGTCATCAGAGGTACAAGATTTAGTGTCTCAAAACCATGAGTTGTTCGAAGAATCAGGTCAGTCAAAGATTAAGCTGTGCAAGAAATGCTGTGGGATAGAAAGAAAGAACAGAAACAATGCAGGAAGGGGTTTCCAGTCATGAATCCTGTTTTAAGCAGCTATGATTTGCTTGAGAGATCAGTGTTTCGTAAAGGGATGGGAAAACAAGGGAATCCAATGAAGAGACAGAATGAATCCCAGGCATCGATATACGTAGTCTATTTTGAAGGATCTCTCTGAGCTAGCACCTTTTAAAGATCACTCTTAATAATCCCATGATCCAGCAAGACATTATTAAGAAGTATTTGTTTTTTTCTTAAGGTTGTTAGGCCAGGCTGCACAAATTAGCACACACTATCATACACTGCAATACAGATATCAGCTTCTCTACAGACTTTTTAACACAAATAAAATGTTTGAGAGTAATGTTCCTTGAAAGCCTGCTTTGTCCTATATTTTCAGAGTAAAGATATTAACTCAGTAACCATAAATGCCACCTGAAGATGAAAGCGAAAAAAACAAAAAAGGCAAACAAAGGCAAGTCAAGCCTCAGTCATGTAATTTAGCCTGCTAGAACTGTATGACTTGATACAGGGGGAAGAAAAGGCAATGGAAATCTTTACTTACTCCTCCTGCAGTGCCTTCTGGAGCCCTCACGACTGCACCTCCGGTAGGTGGAGCAGAAGAGCTCTCCTGTTGCTTTATTATTTACTTTAGCCCTTGTAACTCCATAATCACAAAAGTTAAATTTGGAGTTACGTTGCTACTTTCCATTCATCAGCAAGGAACTGAAAGGCAAGTTCTATACAGTTAACAAAAAATACAGTAATTATTGCACTCCTGAGCTCTTTCCGAGTCCCTGGTTGGCACCTGTCTTGTTCTGCACACTGGGCTCCCATTTTCTTTTAAGGTGACAGACATGACTTGAATTGTCCCCATATATAGTACCACAGCTTGTTTTTCACTGGCGTGTAAAAGCCCACTTGTCCCTAATTGAAGCAAAGTTCCCATTGATCACAGCGGAAGCCACTTAAGAAGTGGATTTTATGATGGCTGGCCATACTATCACAACCTGATTGCTATTTTTGCATATGGTTAACTGGAGTCTCCCATGTACAAATCTCTGCCCCTCAAACTACAGCCTTGCTGACCAAGCAGTACCGAGGGTGAACAGCATTACAGCTGAGACCAGGGTTGTACTGTGGCCTTGATGATTTGGTTTGGTTAATTGCACTATAATAAATAAACAGGAATGATTTGGGCCCTACATTGCCTTAACCTTCTTCTTTCCCCTGGTAAGTTTATTTTGTTCAGCATGTGTTCAAGGCTTCTCTCTACCTTTTTTTTTTTCCTAAAAGAAACATTCAGGTGCAGTGACCTGCCTTGGCTTGCCTTAATTTCTCAGTAGAAAACAAAATGGTCCCAGATTTTGAGGGTGACAGAAGCCAAAAAGCAACTTTTCAGTTAAGTTTTCCAGGAAAATATTTCTCAAAAATAACTCTTGTGCTTCCATGAGCTCCAGTCTCCCTAAGGCACATTCCCTTAACCCTCCTTGCTACCATTTGGCCCTTCTGAAAGGGCTGCAAGGTGGCAAATAAACAGATGAATCTCCAGGCATATACAAGATGTGTGGGTGGGAATGGAGGAGGTCTTGCTGGATGCAAATACAATGAAAAGTCCTGTAAACCTACCTTACAGAGAGATATCTGAGATGCTTTGACTGCTTTCCGGAGAGAAAGGTTAAGAGGTTGCTTGAACACAGCACATAATTACTTATATGGGGAGAAGACAGATGGGAAAATGCCTTTTTGGGAAAAGGCTTTGGCCACAAGGCTGAGACATATGAGGTGCAGAGGGCAGCACCACTAGTATCTCTAGTCATATTTTGATGGAACTGCTCCCAAAAGGGAGGACAAAAGGTGTGCTCTAGGCTTGCCCATTAGCCACGTCTCTTTAGTGAACTCAGGTGGGTGCCTGGCTTCTGGATCCAGACAAACTTTAAGTAAAGGGTAGATAGCGAGCTGCCCATCACAGGGTGGATATGACATGGCCAGAAAAATAACTCCAGGTACCCCAAGAGTTTTAAACTCAAACATGTAGCTGGCCAATAGCTCTGCTGCGTACAGGAAAGTGCTGTCTGTATATCACCTTTTGTCCTTACGAGCCTCTTCAACTTTTAAAGGGAGACTTCTGCAACGATTGTGTCGGTAAAATGAGGTATACATATATACATCAGAAGTGACCTTAGAAATTCAGGTCAGAAGTGCAGAGATAGTGTTTGATAAGTTTGGGGTTTTGTGGTGAGTACCTGACACTTTGTCACTTTACAGTATATAATCTAGCTTTTAGGTGGCACTGCATCAGTCCTAAACCAATGCTTTTTGCAAGACAGGGAAGCACCAGCAGCTCCAATCGGCACAGCTGCTCCAACAGGCAGCTCTTTGAGCTCTGCAGCAGATGAGGTGGGGAGCAGCGAACAGTTGCAGCTCTCTGCTCTTTCCAACAGGCAGAATTTTGAGAGTCCCAGACAATAACAACAGATGGAAAAGCGTGTGCTATAAGACATGACTAAATGACTTTTAAAAGGTGGCTACCAGATTTTTGTTTCTAATGATTGCAACGCTGCCCCATACTCTAAAGCATTACAGGTCTTAACGTCACTAAGACGAAATAACCAGATGCTATTCAAACAAGCTGGGAAGCAGCCTCCGTCAGGGCAGTTTGGTTACCGAGATAGCGCAAAGGCAGTGCTCGGCCATTGCAGTGTGACTGGACTGCTCCTAGGCTCTGCAGTTTTACAATTCCGATGAGATGGAAAGATATATTTCTGAAACAGCATTTTTTCCCCTTCCTCATAAGTCACTCTCGATCTAAACTTTTGTAAGGAAAAACTACTTTATCTGACACTGGTGTCTTTCCATTAAAGAAAATGGAAAGGGCTGAAGAACAATGATCTCTATTTTAAAAATCACTGACATGTAAGGGACTCAGCTGAGCTGAGGAACGGTGTAAGTTGTGAGCCCTTATTTTAACTTACAGGTTATTTTGCTTGGCTGGTGGGGAAATCAAGAATGAAGCACAAGATCATGCCCCCAGCTGTCACTGGAGCTCCAGAATTTGAGAGGACATTTCGTGCACAGTAAGTTCGGAGATCACTAAGATGGTGGCAATGAATAACAATTGAGTCCAGAAGATAAGCAAAAATGTCTGAAGACATTACCTTTTTCTTTCCATCCTTTTCTCAAACAAAAGAAAAATAATGAGCAAAACACTTTTCAAATGGTTCAGCTATTATTTTCATGATAATGGGACAAGTTCAGCTCATTTAAAAGAGTGACCACTCAAATTCTGATCAAACTAGGCACGCAGATCACCCAAACCTAAGTAGGGGCTGAGAGCTGTAACTGTAACTTAGAGAATTCAGATGTTCTGTATTTAGCGAGCTGTGCTGGCAGTTCTTGGACTGTAGCTAACACTGAACACATGGAAGACAAGAGCAAACATCTCTCTTCACAGAGGATAACTGCAGGATAGCCTGTCTAAGAAGACAGTGTTTTCCTAACGGGCTGGAGTTTGTGATTAGCTAACGACCCTATGCAGAAGTATTTATTTCAAACAATCCCATCTGCTGTAACTGTAATTGTAGCGGATAACAATAATGAGACTAAAATATATTAAGCAATACATTAAATACCAGAATATGTTAGATATAGAAGGTTACCTAATTCATTAAAAGGAAATTAATTCAGAACAACCCAGAAAAGATATCCCAACAAAACATGGGTGGGAAAACTCATGATGTCCACAAATAAAGGCGTTACAACCCTCACCATAAGACGTATCGCGTGCTGTCTGTGGCCTCAGCAGAGCGATCCACGCTGCCTGCGCAAGGCTCTGTGCTTCCTCTTGCAGTCCTGGGAATGCTGACCCACAAAACTTGCGGAGTTACAGAGTATGGAGATGTGTGATTAACATCACATCCATGTGCTGGAATTCCTGCCTCCTTCTGCTGCCCTTGATTTAAGATTATCTGTCCCATTTATTTCCATGAGGTTGGGGTCCAGTTCCTTGTCTAAGTTTAAATACCAGGAAAATATTTGAAATAGTTTGTATTTGAGATTACAAAGAGAGAGTTTTTAAGAGTGCCTAGTTCTGGCGTAACTGTGCTCCCACTGGATTCGATAGCATCAACTTCAGTGGAAACAAAATGAGGCCAAAGCTGATTATCCTTTAAAATCCACCCCATAGTTCTTTTCCTTTCCAGACTAACGTTCTTACAAATTTATTCTGCAGACAAAACTGTGTGGAGTTTTACCCAATATTCCTTACTGTCCTCTGGACTGCAGGATGGTTTTTCAATCAAGGTAAACACTTTTCGTTTTTATCTTGGGCTGAGAAGTTTTACGTAAGTTTTTTAAATGCTTCGGTTTTTTCAGGAGGCAGATCATGGTAGACATCTTTTCCCCTTCTTTTAATTGCATTACCTTAGCATAGCCTTCCTAGAGGAATGCTCAGTGACACTGAAATCCCTACTTAGTAATGGCATCTCACTTAGCCCTTCCAGCTTTTGCTTCTCTCTGTCAACCAAGGAGCCACTACATGGCACATTTGTTATTTTTCGGGGTGAATCATTCAGGAAAGCAACTCCTGGGTGCTTCCCACTAACAATTATTTGCACATTACAGGATGATTCTGACAGGACACCAAGCACAGCTGTCATCCCTGGGGAGCAGGCAGCCTGGAAAGGCTCAAGTCAGATCACTCATTCCTGGGGCTGGACCCCCAGCTGAGGGAGATGGAGCTCAAGCCATCAAACCTTCAGGTTTTTACATCTCAGATGGGTGACACCACCACTGGGTTACAACTCAGTTGTTTGTTTGGGAACATAGCACTGAAACGCAGTCTTAACACGGTTATCTCCAGGCATAGGTATTGTACTTCAGGTGGGCAGCGAGGACTCGTGAAAACCTATCACGCTTTCTCAGGCATCTGGCAGGGCATCAGTTTTTGGCCAAATGTTCTGAACTCAGATGCCACAGAGCTTTCATACCTCTCACTCTGTTGGGCTTTCCAAGATGGGTCTGTGATGTCTGCTAACAGCGATGGGTTGAACACTTGTAGGACTAGAACTTGTGACAGAGCCTAACTCTTGCATTCTGCTTTCCTAACCCTTCCCCAGCTGTTGTTTTAGAAGCACTAAGTCTGGGGGCTGGAGAACAGATAACTAGGTCATGCCTGCTACACTTCTCCTTCCTGAATGACGAGCTTTCTTCTTCATGTTCTATAATAAGTTTGCTCCAAAACAGTAATTTTGGTTTGGGGCTCTCTTACAGCCAGAGTTCCACCTCCATTTTAAATCCAGTGTAGATCCAAAGTAATACCGCGTGAGTCAACAATTTGGGTATAAGATAGTACATGTGCTCGTAGACAGACACTTGAATTGAGGGAAACCACAGTTACTAACGAGCACCATGGACACGTGCTGTCACATGTATGAAAAAAAGGATTATGTTAACCTCCCCTTTAAGTCATTTTTTCAGCTGAGCATCTCCCATAGGTATGTTATGGGAGTTAATCCAGAACACAGTAAAAACTGTCCTCTGTAATCCTCCCTCGCACAGCTTGAAAGAACACAAAATTAACTAGCACTGCTTAGTCCTGGATAATATGACTGACCTATACACCCTGCTCCATCTATCAAATGGAGATAACTTTATACTCTTCCCACAGGGAGGTCAGAAAGCTAACTTCACTACAGCTTTCTCTCGTGTCTTTAGATAAAAGCTGCTATATAAATGCAAAGCAGGTTATTAACAACATAAATAAGATTCTCCTTCTGAAACAAACACTCTCCTTTAACACAAACTGCCATAACAGTTCACAAGCCACAGTGTTCCATCCCACTGTCCTGTGGGGAGGGGGTACAGATTCCTGTCAGTTCTTGAGATCTCCTTTTCAGGTAATGCTTTTGAGGTCTTTTTGGATAGTTCTATGTCCACCCATATCAAGAGCATCCTGTAGTGAATGTTCATGAATACATCCATCTCCTTTGAATGATTCTTTCCCAGGATATGGGTAGCCATGAAAATCCCCAGAGCCATATAACTAGAGGACATAACTAACATGGTTAACTGTCTGTGATGCTAATTTTTTAGTTTTCTGTTTTTCACCACCATTAATCTTTTCTTTCTTAGAATTAGCTTCCTTCCTGGGTGTGCTGTACATGTTTGCCCGCTACAAGTACTTCCATGGTTACGTGCAGTCTGTGAAAGGAAGGTAAGGAGTTACCAGCTGGGGGCAGGTGAAAAGCTCCAGGCTGTGGTCCGAAGCCAGGCTGAGAGCCAAGGACTGGCAGTGGGAAGTGACTATAATTGAATCCAACATGTGTAAAGTGTCAGCAAGAGGTCAGAAGCAGAAACCCGCGGGGAAGAGAGCTGGCTGTGACAGCAGGAGCCTGGGTTGAGATGTGCACATGCTACAGGTCACGAGAGAGAAAGGTTTGATGCTCACCTTGTGGGTGCCCGCTTTGTACTGAGCATGTTGGCAACCAGAGTCGGAGAGGTCTGAAAGCAGCAGCACAGTTTTGCAGCTCAGGTATGCTGCGGGATGGGAGACCGCTCAGCAAGGCTTGCACAGTGCCTGCCTGTCCGCTATGTTCATTTTTCCTCAGTTTGTCACATTAAGACCTTTAGCCTTACGAAATGCACTAAAGGAAGCAAGCAAATCCAGCCTTGTAGGCTGATGAACTTTCACCCAACAGATAGGAGAACACAGCTTCAGACAAGCATACATTAATGAACGTTAAGTGCACAGCATCTCGTAATGCAAATTCTGCTTCGACAAACATGCATACTGGCAAAACACCCCTCCAGTATACACACTTAGACACAGTTTATTTCTTGTTTCACTGAAGTCACTGCACTGTCTTCTGTGTCCTGAGCTAAGGCTCCTCTTCCAGCACACTTATCAGTCTCAGGAAAAAAAAAAAAAAAGCATTATATATGCTTGTCATAAAATTAAAAGACTTGGGATGTATATTTCTAGAGGAAGATACAAAACAATCAGATTATTTTGTAGTGAATAATCCTGCAGCAGCGAAAGAGCATACTATTTTCCATAGCTTGTGTACTGTTATTATCATTCTCCTTCACTGCAGTCTCCACCAATCCTTTACCCTCTTTGGAAGAGTTGTTGCTTAAGAGAAGGGAGAAGCTATGTTTTTTTTCCAGAGCAAATATATGGAGATAATATTATATGTCCCAGTAAGAGATGCAGTAATTCAAATGATGCAGTGAACACCGACCAGAAGACTAGCAATTATTAAGGAAGCAAACCAGTCTAAATAAATGAACAAGCATAGCATAATGGACTTTTATTTAACTAACAAATTAAAAAGTCCTTTGTCTCAGAAATCTTTCCCATGCTTTACTTCAGCACTCTTAGACCGATGGGTTTGGCCTCTCAAGGCAGCCTAAGAACAGTGGTTGGCTTCACTGTCAGACAGAGCTTTACACTCCGGGGAAACTCTGATTTCTTTGCCTTTAAGAGGGTGCTGAGACTCAGCCTGGCAGCCCTAGGAAATGGCTTTGCTGGGGAGACCTGCGCCTGCAGGCCTGGCTGGTGCTGACCTCCCTCCGGCTCAGCGCAAGCTGGGCATGCAGAACTCAGCGCCAAAACATACAGCGCATCTCCAGCTGCCCGAGTACCAAGGAGGTAATTAGTCTTCACACTGATTCCCAGCTGTCATCACTGATTACATCTGTGCTAGTTATAAAGACAAACCTGGTCCGCATGCTCAAAGAGTTGGTTACAACATACTAGTGCACTTGACTACATGAATTGCAGTTCAGATTTGCCAAGGCTGGATTTTTTTAAGAACACAACAGGAACATGTGCCTTCTACTTGGTTTCTGTGCTGGAGAGGTCTTTGTAAGTGAGCTGTATCCTTTAGCTGTCCCCTCCACCTGGCTCTGACTGATACTTAGAAGGGCTAAGCTCAAGGCTTCTCCTGCTCTCCTGAAATGGAGGAAATCTCATACTTCACCATTTTCAAATCCACACCTAGATGGGGCATGCACAGAAAGGCTACTTCGATAATTCTTAAGCACCAGTGCAATTCTCATGCTCCCCCCCACGCCCAGAAGTGCCTAAGCAAGGTATCACTTGAGCTGACAAGCTCCCCTCCAACACTAGCATGATGGCATTCTCCAAAGAGACATTTCATTGCTTGCTTTGCTGGCAGAGGCCAACCCAGCAGCAGCTCCCTATCAGAGCAGAATATGCACCAAGGCAACTGAGAACAGCCCCAGGAGAGCGTGCATGGATGGGCAGCTCCCTGCTCACACGTGCCCGAAAAGTGAGTCTGCGTTTCCAAGCTAAAGGGCTGTCCCAGCCTCTTCTGGGGGAGCTTTCCATTTTGTACAAATAAAATAACCTGATCCTCTCCCATCCCCAGCAAGTGCCCTAATCACTGATTTTTAGGATTGACACTCTTTCTTTCCAGTCCAAAAACCCATCTCCAAGCCAAAGTGATAAGCAGAAGCAGATCTCCCAGCTCAGCGGAGAGTACCTGACCAAGAGGCGTGGATGTGAGACACACACCTCTCCCCCAGTCCCGAGGGCTTCTCTCCCACACTCCTACACCTGAAGTTGCAGTGAGGTGCTCAAGCTTGTCTGTGGCGTTGCCTACAGGTCTTTATGTCATGGGATGAGGTAGCTCATCCTGGAGGAAGTTCCTAACTTTCACATGAATATTTAGAAATGTTGGGGGGAGTTTTCCTACAGAGAGGATATTAGGAATCTCTCTTCTCCCTAGCAAAAGTCACGCGTGGGGATGGTTTATTACCAAAAAACCCCAAGGCAGCATCACAGCAGTGATCCTTTCTGATTCTATGCACCTCTTCTTAACTGGCGTGGACAAGCAGTTTCACTGTAAACACACCATGTGCAGCTTGTAACAGTATTTTTCTGCTCTTCACTTTTAGGTTAATAGGTTTTTATTTGAATTTGATGATTCTGATTTGCTTGATAACCCTGGGTGCAGCTGGCATTGTGAACAGCTTTCTGGATGAATACCTGGACTTCAACATTATGAAGAGATTACGCAAATTATTCTGAAGACTGTTTTGTTGTTTGTTTTTTGGTTTTTTTTTTAATAAAATAAAACAACATGGATGCTTTCCCTGAACAACAGAAGATGCTTGTGAATAAAGCAACAGAGCTCTTTACTAACATCCCATTGCAATGTAAAATGCATGCTTCTCCTGAGCTGTTTACACTTTCTCATTTCCCTACTTGAAAAAGAGTCAGTAAGACAGAATGTCATGTCACCTGCATTTGCAATTAAATATTCTCTTTTCAGTACAGTATTGTAAATCCTAAACAAATTACATAAAACTAAACCCATTAATTCACTGATTCAGTTGCAACTTGCACTGCAAGCAACAGCCCATCTCACCAAATGTCCTTCAGCTTTGGCAATGCCTCTGTGGTCTTCCTTCACTCCTCTTCATTTCCCCCAGCAGCATCATTCATGCTGCACAAATGTAAAAAAATGCTTCCATGCAATACGCTGTTGCGAGGTCCCAGTTTTCCAGGAATATCCAATCCCACTGCATGAGACTGCTTAAGCATATCTGGAAACACTGCTTTCTTCAGGAAAACATGTAAAGCTGCTCTTGACCCTACGTTTCTGTGAAGGCCTCTTGATTTTATACACGCGTTCACAATTCGACACATACTCAAACACTCTTCTCGTAGAAGTGGGACCTTCCTGTAGGCAGATCCCAGTCCTTACACAAATCCTCTTGAAAACAGGCTGTCCCCACAACGCAGCACTTGCGAGAGAGAGTCAGCCTAGACAAAGAGAAGGCACAGATGCTCGTCTAACAATTGGGTCTATTGCATTGTGTCCCGGCAAGGCACAGATGGCTGGAGTGTGGGAGAGACGAAACAAACATCTCAGCATGGCCACAGCCCTGGGAATCACAGAAAGACAGTGAAAGGCAAACTGACTACAAAACCAGTTTTCTGCTAAAATGGGGGAAAACCAATGGCTGAGCACCATGAGCTCCAAGCATACTGGTGATCAGTTTAAACTGTGTAGAACAGAGAAGCAAGGCCATGCCTATTTTGATAACTCCTGATTATTCAAATTATTTAGGCAATGCTGAATATACTCATGGTAGAGCCAGCAGGCAGTTTTCCTTCTCATGCCCCTGAAGACACGATCTGGCCAAAAATACTACACATTTTCAGTGGTGTTTAGTCAGGTCTATATAATGAACAAGTTTATGGTCTAAAAGTGCGCTAAGGTTGATAACCTGAGCACAAAATAATCGAGTGCCGGATCAGGTTCATAATAAACTTTCATATGAAAAAAGGTAGACACACATGCAGAAGTTAGCTTGTGATTGAAAGACACAACTTACCGCCTGCAAGCAGCAAAGGCTGAAATGTCATTTGAACAAAAACCGAAACAAGTACAACAGTGCAAATGTTGGGTCTGCTGATGGCTGAGAGGGCAGAAGGGAGAAGGAGAAGGGAGAAGGGAGAAGGACAGATCGTGATGGCAAACAAGCTGAAGCTGACACAGCTGCGGGAAGGGCAACTCTGGTACTTGCCTCCAGGCAGAAAGTACAACAGGGCCAGATTTAACAACCACAGGAATCACCGGGAATCCTTCCACCAACTTTCCTTCTGTGGGCTGAAAGACACAAAATCCACCTATCCACCTGCCAGTGATGCCCTGAAACAGTCATGGGCAGCGGGAAGTGCTGCCACCAGAAGGAAACCAGAGACAAAGGGACTTGAAACACGCAAAGGAGAAGGCCGAAAGGTCACTAGCTGTGTTCAACTAGGTCTCCGTGTCTGAAATTATTCCGTTCCAAGCTTACCTGTTGTCACGGTCTGGTGTGTTTTATAGACAGCTTCCCATATCCCATCTTTCCCACAGAAAGGGATAAAATGCTTTTGCACAGGGACAATTTCACATGCTGAAAAATGCGGGTGTGAGGCTGCAAAACATCATCTAGCGGATAAACATAAACCTTTTAGGAGGTGCACCAGCTAACAAGAGGCCTAGAGCTGAGAATGCCACCTGTCTTCTGAGTCACTGCTTTTTCCCCAGTAAGCCAGGACAGAATGCCTATGATTGAAAAGTGTTAACGCCTGAGTCTTCCATAATTAAAACCAAAATATACCTATAACAGATGTACACTGTCAGTAGGAATATTTAGTTTAGTGAAAACCACACAATTTCCTGCCTGCTGATCGAGGAGTTAGTACCAGGCTGTATGTTCAGCACACACAGTGAATCAATGCAAATGTTCGTCTGCCAGTCACAATCAGAAATGACAATGGTCCCTGCTGCAGCTTCAAAGTCAGTTGGTACCTAGGAGCCTCTTGCTGAAAGCATCTTTTCTCAGCAAGCTCACATCCAGCACATGCTGAGGAGTAACTTTGGCAGGCTGCTCTGATCTGGCCCCATCTCCTTCTTTATGCCCTATTATCCACATTTAAAATGGTAAAGGACTAACATTAAGGAGAGAAGGGGAACCTCACCTTAGAGGTGGTATGTGGAGCTGAGCCACATGACACCCTGAACAGCAAGCAGTGCAAACAGACATCCCATGTCTCATCCCACACAACTCCCCAGTAGGCTGTAAACATGGAGAAATCACTGTCGAACTTTGAAGGCTACATGGCATATTTATCTTGAACAGGTCACACCAATTCAACAAGTCTACATGCTCTTTCCAAAAGGCTTCTGACAACACAATTCTCACATTGTAGTAATAGCAGGTGACAGTAATAGGATGGGGAACTACTCTCAACATTTATCTTCATGCTTCCCCAGTTTCCTCAACTTTTTTTGGTAACTTTTATGTCCAATCCCACATCTCTCTTCTTCCACCCCACCTCGCCACCCCAGATCTTAGCCACAAGACTCCTACGTACATCCCAGGCTCTCCATCTTCTCTCCTCCCCTGAAGCCACTTCCCTACTCCCTGCTCAGCACACATGCATCAAACGCTCAAGTTTGGGGCTGCCACCTCTAATGGGTCCCGTTGTAGACCAATTCCCCTTAGCAACTGCCTGAGCGCAGACCTTTCCTCAGTGCACACGCAGGTTTGATAACTCACCTTGCTCCAAGAAACAGGTGAAATGACCCCAAAGGCAGGCAGACACCTGAGCAAGTCCCTCCCACCCAGCAGCTCATCACAGTGGGATGCAGGGGCAGCTACTCAGTTGTGCAAGAGGGGTGGCCTGGTTCTGGCTACACCCTGCCTGTAACGTCCCAGCTCCAAGAGGTGATCCTATAAACATGAGAGGTGATCCTATAAACCAGCCCGGTATATGACTCAGATAACCATCTTTTATTTGGGTTTTGTTTGTTTGTTTGTTTGCTTTTGTTTTTCTTTAAAAGTGGTATGTTAACATCAGGACTTTTTCTACATTTTCAGAGCTCTGTACAGGTCTTAAAAGGAAATAAGCAATGCTTAATGTACAAAGTAAAAACAGAAAACTAGAAAAATCTGAATAAAATGGAGCAAGTTGCTGTCAGGGATACAGTACAAATTAGTAATCAGATGTCATCTGAAGTGCAATACCACTGCAGTAAGGATGAGTTAAGGAATGAAATAAAAATACTCTATTTTAAACAAACAGTATATATATATTTTTTTTATATGTATATATTTTACAGATAGTAGACCCAGTGATATCTGTAGAATCGTAAAAACATATTTACAAATAACTTTTTTTTTTAACATTACATATACATCAGCACCATAGTAAGAAAGAAAGAAAAAAACCAAAACAAAACAAAACACACAAGAAACCCCAACCCCAAAACTATTAAAATCTACCTCTCTAGTACTTGGTCCCAGTATGGAGTATTTGGAGGAAGCTTTACAAAGACAAGAGAGACTCAGTCTTCGTCACCATTTATCCACCTCACGCACATGGACTTGCGCTTGGTGGCTGTGCGGTGGTTCCCAGCTCTGCGCTGGTGGGTGATGCCCGGTCCCTGTCACCCAAGGCAGGGGCGGCTGCACCACTGTCCCCCCAGCCCCATGCAGCTCTGCAGTGTGGGGCAGGACAGGTGCCCCAGCTCGTCGCTGCCTGGCGCACCGGTGCTCTCAGACACACACAGACACGCATACGCACGACACCCTCGTCCCTTCAGGGTACCATTTGTCCCACTGTTTGCCCATCCCTTCTGTTCAGGCTGGTCCGGCCAAGAACCGCTTACCCACAAGACAGACTGAAAACTTTGGCTGGTGCTCCCTGCCACTGAATTAGGGCCCAACCCGGCTCCTGCTGAAGCAGCGAGCAGGCAAACCCTTATTGTCTTCAGTAGGAATGGGAATAGGTCCTTGCACTGTATTTTAAAAAGGGGTTAGCTAAAAGAGGTGTAACTAAAGCATTTGAAAAAAAATAAATTCAGGAGTCAGGGTGAACTGGATTGATAGCTCACCTTGAGCACCTATTGCAGGTTAAAAATGCAGCTTGTCCTGCCTATGTGATAGCATTTCAAACAGGTACTTTCCCTGGTCTAGGTAAGTCCTGCAAGGACTTACTGCACAAACGGGAACCAAAATGGGGTACTGACACGATCCCAGGCCCATTTTGCTCCCAATCCTTAATGCGGTGCATATCTGTGCTCCATAGGGAAAGGCAGGCCTTGAAAATGCAAGGTGCCAAGCCCCTCAGCTCCCGTGGGTTTCAGCAGCTCAGCACCCCACACCACCGGGCCCAAGGAAAGCAGTGCACAAGGAGGTAATCTGTACTTGGGTAGTTGGTACTGGTACTTGTACACTAGAGATACTTTCGCTACAGAGCACAACTTATGGCTCACAGAGGCTAGCATTAGGCCAGAGGCTCCCAAACGTTTTGGACTGTGGATCATGTTAACATTTTTTAATGCACCACTGTATACCCTGATAAGCAGCTCTCAGCTGAAAACACTAGAAAGGCGATAGGTTTCAGAGGACACCTTACCTCGGCCTCAGATTGCAGCTTGGGAACTGCTGCTTTAGACATTCAGAATGGCTGGCATCTCAATATTGTGCAAGATGTATCAGAACTTCATTACAGTGCTGCTCAGCACTGGTCCACACAGTGGAGATACTGATATGTCGCTAATACCTAAAAGCTTATTTGGGCAGACCCCATGTTTGTAATAAGTACATCAATTATTTTACCCATTCATGAATGATCTTTACAGTAGTCCTCCACTGCTTCCTGTGCTTCAGATACTGCAGTGAATTTTGTCCCAGAAAGCCAGAGAGATTAGGCCAAACATCTGTTTAAAACTGAGGATCAGGTTGCATATAATGTCACACAGAGAGCCCAGACACTCCAGGGTAATACTAGCTGCCAACCTCGCACTTTTCAGGAAGAAAGGAGAAACTCATTCTGCATGCCAAACCCTCCCTGCATGTTTTCTCATGCCTGTTTTCTCCTCTCCTGCCTGCCCCTTTGTGGCAGTTGTTGCTCACCTGAAACAAAGCCCAGCGAGCTTACCTTGCTTTACACTGAAGGAGAGGAGGGGAAGGCAGTGAACTGGAAATATACTGTGGAGTAAGGAGACAGAGGGACCTGCTTAGGACCTACGCTGATGTCTCTTGGTACCTCTCAGCTTTTTAACACCATTTGTAGCTGTTGTTCTGCACCCCCGGGCAGCAGATACACACCAAACTGCTCTGACAGGGAAGTGCTACTGCAAGTCCCAAAGGGACTAAAATAGCTCATTAAGATATCCCTCCCACCTAAGCCATCTCCAACAGTAGTCCCATAATCAAACTGTCCCCACCGCAGAGCCATATTTATGTTCTCCTACACTTTTATTGGATTTTTATCCATCTGCAGTGAAAATAGTGACCTCCCTGTGACTGTTTAGGTTTCTCATGTGTGTGCTACACATTCCCTTGCGACAGCCCAGAGCCAGCCCTGTGGCCTGGCTGTGGCTCACTGAGACCTGCTTAATCCCAGGGTTAAACCCATTTCCCACCAGGGCCTGTGCAATCACCTAGGGATATGTTCAGGCTTTGCTCCCAGCTGTTTTCATCTGCTCCCCTGAAAGCTGCAGTGTTTACAGTTACATGAGGCAGGAGATATCAGGATCACCCCACACCACTGTGCAATGAAGCCTTGTTTCAGTGAGGAAAGGCCAAATTTTCCCAACCAGAGGCATCAGCTGGCTTTTACAGCTTCCCCCTCCAGCCCCCAGCCCCACAGCAGGTGCTGCCATGCAATGGAGATTGCTCGGTGGAAGTCTTGGGCTGCCGATGTTTTCATCGTCACCTGAGTCTTCCAAAGTTGGCTACAGATCAGATCAGTTTGCACGACTAAAAACAAAAGAAAACAATAACCCCAAACCAATTCAAACAAAAATCCCAGCAATCCAAGGATGGGGAGAACACCCAACTCTCTCTTTTCTTTTTTCAAATGTAACAACCAAAGCTCCAGACTATACAAGCCCATTCACTGGGGGTTTCCAAACAACTCATCAAGTTCTTGTATCCACTCATCCCCTGGTCCACTCTTAATGATGGAGTCCACAAGGTCTGCGCCCTCTGCTAAACTCGAGAACGACCCCCCTGCTCCTTCATTACTGTAGTTGTAAGATATGTCCTGAGTGGGATTCCTCTCGTAAGCCTGGCCTTGGCTGCTCTGAGCAAAGTTACCGCCTGGCATTTGCTGTGTCGGAGGCTGACTAAAGCCAGCCATTGCGGGCACCCCTTGGTTTATTGCAGGCATTACAATCGGCCTGGCCTGGCTGGCTCCTTGTTGCCCGGGTAGTGGTTGCAGCAACTGTCTCCCCATTGCTGGGTTCAGGGCTCTTACTGTTCCACTTGTGTCCACAACTGTCTGATTAAGCCCCTGTGGGAAGTGTTGCTTGGACAGTCGTGGCTGTCCAGACTGCAATGGGTACGTTGTGCCATTATTGAAGGGCGCCATTTCACTGCTAGTCCTTCCAGGTATACCTTGCAAGCCTCGCTGCTGCCAGTTTTGTGTTCCTTGAGGGACAGTCCCCATGAGGTTTTGAAGTCGTGGTGCTTGTGGCCTAGGTAAGACCTGGCCCACAGGTCCTTTCATCTGCTGCTGATGCTGGGGAAGAGCAGAGTTTACCAGCATGTTCTGACCAAAATTGCTGACCATTCCCACCGCTTGTCCCGAGGCAGGCTGCCTTGCTCCCTGGCCTGCGTTATGTGCCATGTTCATGCCGCTTTGGTTCGGGTGCTGCAACATTTGGCTCATCCCTGTGCTCATACTGTACATTCCTGGCTGGCTGGAAGAGGCGTTGCTGTAAGGAGCCATGCCCATGTCTGACTGGCCTGCGGTCGTGGGCAGCGTGCTCGGGTTCTGGGAGGGACCCATTGCCATCATGCTCGCATTCTGGGCCATCATTCGGGATGTCCTCATGCTCTGAAGTGCTGCTTGGTTTCTCACAGCTGCTATATCCTGGGGAGAACCTACACCAAAATGGGAAGGAGGAAGGTTAAGAAAAAAACACAACGCTGTAAATCTTAATTAACACACCTTTGCATAAGACAGAATCTGTAGGAGAATCCTGCATCACAGTAGGATTCCATATTCCTGTTCTTTCTGAGCTAATAAACTATTGTTTCACGTGAAGATGAGCAGAGAGCTAGAAGGTTATCCTTCCTTGGGCGATGTACTTGCAGCCTAATGTTAGTTGTGTTTCAGAGACTATGTGTTCCCCACATCTCTCTGGCTGCAGCCTCTGTCCTGACCTGCCAAGCTCCCTCTTCTTGAAGGTGAGAGTCAAGGCAGTTCTAGTGCTACCCTAAACAGGAATCTCTGACTGTGTTATATATTCAATTTGTAAAGCAGGACACTGTTCAGCAGAGAATACCATCGATACAGATGAGCAGCCTAATTTCCCTTATGGCCTAAAATGAGGCTGGCGAAGTTAAAAGGCTGATGATTTACTCACTAAGTAATTCTCAATTACGACAATTTTGGGATATGTACCCAAAGGGACTCATGGCTTCGGATTTTTGAAGAGTCGAGGCAACACAACTGCATGTATGATGCGTGATTACAGCAATGGTTGCCTCCCTGATAATAATCTACTCGGGTACTGACTTCAAAGTTGCATATACTCTGTGATTTAGTAGCACTTTTCTTGAGAAAGCCCTAATTCAGCTTCTAGCAAGCAAATGAGAAAGCTTCCACTGGCCTTCTTCAATGGCAGCAAAGCAGCTGAACTTCACTTAACCATCTGAAGCTCTCTTCTGAATATCTCCATTGTCTTTCAGAAGTAAGCCTTGAAAATGGAAATGTCAGGCTCAGAAGGCCAATCAATTTTTTAATAGCTCATGAGGCATAAATGAATGGATTTTCTGTATCATTGTTACTGATTAAGTCTATGGAAAGAAGAAAAATTGTTTTTTGTGGATGTTTAAAGTAAGGAGAGTGTATTAGTGAATCGATATTATAAGCACATTTTACTCTACCTTAGGCCAGTGATGGGAAACCAGAAAATCCTAATCTCGTTAAATTCCACACCGTGGTAGATAACTGAGCCATGCTTGTGTCTTCCTTTCAGGCGTGGGGGAAGCTATCGATTTCTGGGAAGTCAATGTGCTTCTGTATTTACTATCTTTATTTAAAAACAATTACCAGAGCTCTGATTATGCCATGGGTTCACTGTGGTTTTGAGTCACTACCATACTAAATGAAAGATTCTGCAGGTGAAGCTGTGAGAGTATGGGGCATGCCATTACTCCTGGCTCAAACATCATTAAATGCAAGATGCAAATATAAAAATTTGCTTTAAGAGCCAGGAACTGTGCAAGAAAATCTGGATGTTCTTCAATCAGCCCCTACCTGTTGTCCCTCAGTGGCAGACAAGATACCTGAGCATCTGTATAGAATAAAGAATACTGAGCCATGCCATTTGAGTTGGCTTGGTTTCCATGAGAAATGGGTGTGAATAAAGAAAGTGTCATTTCAATAGTTTTATATACATGATGCAGAGGATGGCTATGTCTCCTTTTTGCTGCAGCAGGATAAGATTTTGGAAGATGCTTTCAGCTCCAACATACAAATCAATAAAACATTTTGTAGCATGAAGAGAGACCATCTGGATCTCACTTGCACAGGACAAATGTAATGGCAGCTTTTACTTTATCTACGCTACCAATTGAACCATTTTCTTAGTGATGGTCACTGGAGTCCTCTTGATTTTTCTTAATTTAGATAACCTCTTCCTTCCATGAGTAGAAGTAGTCTCCTTTTGCAATTACTCCAGCAAGTGCTTAAGATACAGACGTTTAAAACTTACTTAATGCATCTTCAGCTATTTTTTAGTCAAAACCAGCAGCTGAAAACCTCCAAAGGAGTCACTACCAGCAAATGGTTCACATACTACTTTCGTGAACTACTGTGCTTGGCATAAGAGACAGGACTTCAGACAAGAAGTAGTTAAAAGACACATGCAACAGATTTTAAGATTTTGGGCCACCTTCTGGTCTCACACACACATAACCTACTGCACTGGATTACATTCTTGTGACTAAGTAGGAAAAATGGTGAAATGCTGATATTTAAATTGGCTCATTTATGAAAAATAATTCCTTGCTCTGTCAGATTAGCCTAAACTCTCTTCTATGTTCCTTTTAAATAATACATATGAAGGCAAGAAAAAATCTACATGTGCATCTCGAGTAATGCATGGCTGTGCACACATACATTTTCATTTTGCAAATGAACTATTGGGGGAAACAATAATTTCATACAGAACTTACACTGCCAAAGATAAGAACGAGGTGATTAAAAGGATCCACCCTGATATATACCAGCAGAAGATCTGTCTGCCTGTTCACTTCCTGGGTACGAGAAGTGCAATACATTTGCCTCCCTTGTTTTCTATTGCAGTTACACAACACTGTCATGAATTTACAGCACGTTTATAGTTAGTGAAGACATTTGGCTGATGCCTTACACCTAAAAAGCTCAGAATAAACTTTTTTCCTAAGCCAAAACATTTGTATCTACATTCTTCAGTTATCTGCAAGGACATTGAAATAATACTTGCTTTTTTTGAGATCATTAAAAAAACTCCATTTACATCTCAGATATTTCACTGTTTCCCACACCTGACATTCATCAGACACTTCTCCAGATAAAGATGATCTCTGAAATTCCCTGCTCATCAAATTAGATAAGGTGGGGAATAAAGAAGAATAAAACCAAGATAGTGAGAGACACTAGCTGAAAAAAAATGCATAGTGGGAGTGGAGGCAAACAAGATAAATCCATAGATTACAGATGTCAAAGAGGCAAAACAAATGCCAAATAAAAAATGCAGCTTTTGCTGAGGAAAGCAGAAACGAAATTAGAAACTTAACTAAATATACAAACCTGGGCATTCCCTTTTGGTGAAATATGCAGTATGTGCAAGTGTGCAACAGCCTGACTTCCTATTCTGGCACACTGCTTAAACCCTGGGTTTCACAAAATGCATCAGCTTTCATATGCCCACTACAGGGGCATACACTGACTCCAACAGAGGAAAAAGAATTTGACTTTTACCTTGGAACTGATTGACCTGTTGCACTGGATATGGGCTCCGCTGCTGCTGCAGATGCTGCCGAGGCAAATGTGACTGCTGCTGCAACTGCTGAAAATGAATGAGGGAAAGAAAGCAGAAAAGAAAAAGATGATTAATTAATTAGTGAGCTGAGAAAGGGGCTGGTGGCAAAAGCACTGCAGCAGAACTGCAGTGTTTCTTATCTAGCAAGCCGTTCCGGAGAGACAAGCAGAGTCATTTGAAGAGCCCTCCTGAGAGCACTTGAGCTACTCAGCACACAGACTCCTTTTGGTTCAAAAAAGGAATAAGCACTGAGGCTGACATCATCTCTCCTTACTTATAACCACTTCATCTCAACCTCTACAGTGCAAACTTCGCTGTCTTCAGGCTGAAGGGAGAGGGAGGGATATGAAATGCCCACCTAGGTCTAAGGACAACTGTAAGCACACACCTTTTCCTTCCCTCAGCCCTGCCAAGGTCCAGAGTTCCATGTTCCTGGCACCAGACTTCACCTCTGCACCCAAAACACTCAGCTGCCAGGACCATTCCATGGCTACTGAAGCACATTTCCTCTTGTGCTTCAGTGAATGGTATCTGGGGAGCAGGTAAATGCAAAATGCCTCCCTCCATTGAATCAGCCCATGCTACTACTCTGTGGTTATTTTCTATGAATACTCACACATCCAACATAGAATCAAGGGTTGATTATGAAAAGAGAGAGTGTGTTTACCAGAGCTTTCAAAGCCTAGGGTATACTCGACTAAGCAGTTACTAAAAGGACATATATCTTGGCATCTGCAGCTGCAAAAATGCTGTGTCCAAAAACAAGGATGTGTATGATCACAAAGGTTAGAAAATGGCAAAGATGGGAAAGAAGCAAGCACTAATCCCTGTGTTTGTAAATACATGTTACAAACTATCAAAAAAATAAACGGAACCTTGTTAGGCATAAAACACCGAAAAGCTAGGAGCCCGAGGACTGTGACTTCATCATTTTTCATCTATGCCACCAACGTGACAGCCACAGTCTTGTGGTTTTTCACCACTTTTAGGTTTGCCTTCAGCAGCCAAGTCAGTGACTGGCTTTCGGGTTTATGCACTTGAATTGGCCTAATCCACACTGGGGGAACATTACTGCATCCTCCCTCTTTTTGACTTGTTCACCTCCATAAAATCAAGAATCTTTTTCCTGAACTTTTCATGGAACATCCTTCCTGTTCATCGGGATGAATTTTTCTGTTTCTCAGGAGGATCATGAGAAGAGAAGGCGGCTATCAATGTTTATGTGGTCATACCACACGCACAAGTTCTAATGCAAATTAAAGCAGACCCCAGGTCTTAAACTGTATTTCCACAGCAAGAGAGATGAAACTGAGCTTAAAGGAACTAGCGACCTATCAGAACATTATCTAGGTAACGTTAGGGGACTGCAAGTTTGAACTTAGGTATGAGCTTACAGGAACGGAACAGTGTGACTTTCCACTGACTTTCTCCTGGGCTGCTTTTAAACTACAGCTGAGTTAAACATGCACAAGACATTCCCATTCAGACCAGGTAATTTAACATCTGTATTGCAAAGCTAGGTGACAGGCTCCCATGCAGCAGTTCCACACTGCCACTGTGAGAGATGGTTTTACTGTTCTCCCACTTCAGCCTCTGGTTCCCGCCTTGATGCTGCCTCTCCCATGTACTAACATAATTGCTCAAGCTGTTGTGTAATAAACCAGATTAAGGAATTGATTTATGTAAATAGTAAATTTTGGCTTTTGCTAGGTTACTTTTAACCTGTGTCAACTCTTTGTCTAGATCCCTGCACAGCTGTACAGAGATTCTGCCAGTGCGAGACCATAGTCAGAGGTAGGGGAGAGCACCAGCAACTGTCACTGTAGAAGAGTCTGCTTCTGCTAGAGTAAACTCACCGTGAGATAGCAGGTTAAGAGCTAATTTTTCCAGTGTCTAAAATTCCACACAACTGTTAGGCCCACTGATGGGACCATGAGCAATATTTACCAAGCTAAGAGTAAGACTGAGATAGATGCTTATTTGATAACCATTGCTGAAATACCACAATATAAGCCACACAGAGAGAATTACCAAATATAAAAGGAAGGGCTGGTGTTGTTAACGACAAGTGTAGAGTCTTACACCTGGGCAAGAACAACCCCAGGTTCCAGTACAAGTTGGGGAACGACCTATTAGAGAGCAGTGTAGGGGAAAGGGACCTGGGGGTCCTGGTGGACAGCAGGATGACCATGAGCCAGCACTGTGCCCTTGTGGCCAAGAGGGCCAATGGCATCCTGGGGTGTATTAGAAGAGGGATGGTCAGTAAGCTGAGAGATGTTCTCTTGCCCCTCTACTCTGTCCTGGTGAGACCACATCTGGAATATTGTGTCCAGTTCTGGGCCCCTCAGTTCCAGAAGGACAGGGAACTGTTTGCAAGTCCAGCACGGAGCATGAAGATGATTAAGGGAGTGGAGCATCTCCCTTATCAGGAAAGGCTGAGGGAGCTGGGTCTCTTCAGTTTGGAGAAGAGGAGACAGAGGGGTGACCTCATTAATGTTTATAAATATACAAAGGGTGAGTGTCATGAGGATGGAGCAAGGCTCTTTTTGGTGACAACCAATGGTAAGACAAGGGGTAATGGGTTCAAACTGGAACACAAGAGGTTCCACTTAAATTTGAGAAGAAACTTCTCAGTGAGGGTGACAGAGCACTGGAACAGGCTGCCCAGGGAGGTTGTGGAGTCTCCTTCTCTGGAGACATTCAAAACCTGCCTGGACACCTTCCTGTGTAACCTCAGCTGGGTGTTCCTGCTCCGGCAGGGAGATTGGACTGGATGATCTTTTGAGGTCCCTTCCAATCCCTAACATTCTGTGATTCTGTTGCGCTGCGTCTGGCGCTCCTGCTCTCATATCAGCAGGCACTGCAGTGTCCGAGACAGACAGATACTGTACCTGCTCTGCTAGGATCTGCTGCTGCTGCTGCTGCCTTTGCTCTCTTAGAAACTGTTGTTTCTGCTGCTCTATCACATGGAGTTGGGCTCTCTGCTCAATCAGCATCTGCTTCATGATGGCCGCTTGTGGTTGGTTTCCCAGGAAGGGACCCCCAGAGCTTGTGCCGGTGACCACACTACTGGAGCCCGGTGGGACAGAAGGCTGCATAGGTCCTGTGGTCCGAGACATTCCCACTTGATGCTGCTCCTATGCAAAGAGAGAAAGAAGGCCTTGTTACTCAGGGTGCTCCATGGGCAAAGGAAATGATTGCTCATTAATGAGAAATGTTGAGTCTGTGGGTGAGGACTGGAGCTTGAAGAAAGAAAGAGTCCTTGGAAAGCTGCTTGTGGCTTGTGACCAGACCATGGCCTGTCTCCCGCAGGGAGCAGGTGGCTGGTTCCTTTTCTCTCCTGGAGTTCAAAGCCTCCTCAAATAAAGCAAGAGCACTTCACAATTCGTTAATAATAAAACAATGAAGTTGTGTGCTAGGTTTGTTTTCATCCGGGATACATAACTTCAGAGTCGTGTTTTTCCAAACTTTTCCGCCCTCATCATGGAAACAAGAAAAGTATTTTCTCTCCCTCTCCATTTCCCTTCCTCCATAACAGCAGTTTTACACAGTCCTCTAGATACAGGAGACAAAGGTTTAGTTGCACACGATAAACAGCGGCAGCTAGCAGCATTAATCCCCCCAATATTGCACTTGAATTTCATCATTTAACCAACCACATAATATCTTTATTTAAGACTTCCATCCTGCAGCTGTGGACCAAAACCACATAGCTAAAAGGAAGCAGCGCACGCAACGCCACAAACACCTCCTCCCAAAACGACCCTGCTTTCTCCTTATGTTTCTAATCCAATTTGCTGCCTTTTAGCGCTGGGAGAATGAAGCGGTAGAAGGCCGGGGGCACACCTCTCTTCACGGGGCGCCAGCCGGGAGCCCTCGCACCGCTCTCCCCGCGGAGCCCCGTATCGCACCCCGGTCCCGGCGCTGCCGCCACGCCCGCCAGCACCGCCGGCAGGTGTCGCTGCCGCCCGCGGCCCGGCGGAGCGGGCCCGGCCTCTCCCCGGGGGAGCGCAGGGACCCAGCCCCACGGGATCTGCGGCGGTGACCGGAGCTTGCGGGTTAAAAACTGCCCCCTCCCGCAAGCCCGACCCGGCCGGGTCCCGCTGCTCCTCCCGGCGCGGTCAGCAAGGCTGTGACATGAGGCTCCCCGCTACCGGGGAAAAATGAAGTTTACAACGACCCGGTGCCTTCCTTTGGCATGTAAGGAGGAAGCTTTCCTGAAAAGAAGATGGCCAGCTAGGGTCATATTTGGAGGGCTGATTACAAAGCGGCAGATGTAGTGTTGTTTCTTCAGTGCTTGTTCTGCACTCTCCTGGGTGTAAAAGATTTTCTGTCCTGTCCCATCTACTTTCCATGTGACAGTACTGAGCACCTTGCAGTCCCCCACATGTGTTACCCCTGCGACAGAGCAGCACTGGCTGATGCTCACAGCCTGTGCTCAGCCAGCATGGGGGCCCTGGAGCCAGCACCCCTCGCCATGGGGTTGGCTCCGTGTGCTCTGACTCGCCTGGGCACCACTTCACAGAATCACAGAATGTCAGGGATTGGAAGGGACCTCAAAAGATCATCCAGTCCAATCCCCCTGCTGGAGCAGGAACACCCAGCTGAGGTTACACAGGAATGTGTCCAGGCGGGTTTTGAATGTCTCCAGAGTAGGAGACTCCACAACCTCCCTGGGCAGCCTGTTCCAGTGCTCTGTCACCCTCACTGAGAAGTTTCTTCTCACATTCAAGTGGAACCTCTTGTGTTCCAGTTTGCACCCATTACCCCTTTTCTTACCAGCGGTTGTCACTGAAAAGAGCCTGGCTCCATCCTCGTGACACTCGCCCTTTATAAACATTTACCCCTACCCCACCAGGAACCCTACTGTCACCTGTCCTGCACCAAGCACCTCACCAGCACCCAGCTCTGTCTGCATCGTGACTGCTCAGTGGTGAGGAAGAGATGAGTAATGTTGAGGTTAGCTCAGGCTGGCTTCCAGTAAGACAAAAAAATAACCCAAACCAAACCCGTGCAAGAGTCACTCCACAAGGCAGGACCCCCTTTTACAAGTATTTGGAAAGCCACTAGCACATACCACCACATACTTGTGGTGATACCAGTGCTCTTCACCTCTCCTGGGCGAAGTAAGGCAGAGTAAGCACCCAGGGTGCTGCTTGCTTGGCAGGACCAGCTTTAACATTTGCTCATTAGAACCTCTTTAATTTTTTTATAGAGATGGGTACTCATTCAAAAACACTAACTTGATGGAAAGGTCCTATATCACTTCAGGAACCTTTGTGCAAAACATTCCAGAGTGAGTTTAGATTCATCTGCTGCATGGACAGTTTGAGTTACATCAACAACTGTGTGACTGGAAACATATAGAAAAGTAACCTTATGACACCCTCCCAAGCCAGTCAAGGAAAGGGTTAAAAATCAATGCTTGAGTGTAGCTTGGGAAATTAGGATCAGCCTTTCTGCATGAAGGTCAGGTTTTCAAGGACCCTTCTGAGGAAATCACCAGAAAATACAATTTGTCCATACCTCTACTTCACACAGATATTCCTCTCCTGCTGACAGGCAGCACTCTGATATTTAGTTTCTCTTTTTTAACATCTGCCCTGGTGTGAACATTCCCCTCTGATACTCTTTCTACTTCTCCCCTTATCCCATCTTATGCTGCACTTCACAGCCTGGTCAAGTGTGGTCCCTGCAGCA
Organism: Patagioenas fasciata; assembly: GCF_037038585.1. Lineage (NCBI taxonomy): Eukaryota > Metazoa > Chordata > Aves > Columbiformes > Columbidae > Patagioenas > Patagioenas fasciata. The sequence continues at coordinate 62,407,567 of NC_092523.1, read as the reverse complement.
CAGTGAGGGTGAGGGCTGTGTCTCCGGCCTGGGGAAGGTGGCAGCTGCCGTGGCTTCCCCAAGTCAGGGACAGGGAAACGCACTCGCTAACCAGCCCTCAGCCGATCGTGCGTTGAGTTCTTTCACCCATCCCTGTGGATGAGCCCCTGCTTTCTCTGCTTGGGGGGGGGGGCACACACACACATCAGCTGCCTCCAGCAAAGCTGATGGTAAAGGCTTTTTCCTACCACCCCCTGGCCCTCCCCTGACTTCTGATGAAGTCATCAAGCTACAGATTGCATAACTGATGCACAGGACTATGTTGTGTTATACTGGGAGATGCGCCAACTGCTTCCATTTATAGACAAAAGTAATGCCACAGTGCCAAATAATGGAGCCTTTGCTGCAGCCACTACAAGGAAAAAGAAAAGGGGGGGGCGGGAGGGTGATGGAACAGGAGCCAGAGGGCATGCTGTGAAGTGACATCACCCGGAGCTTCCTCCACCCAGCCTCAGCGCACAGCTGCCTCTGGGGCTGCAGCCCAAGTCATCACCGAATCGCCTTAAAATAAATCTTGTTACAGAACTACTGTCCTGGCTCTTACACATGCACACGTATGGCAGAGGGACAGGCTCATCCCATGGTAATGCTCCAGAAGGCACTCCATTCTGTATCATATTATGTTTCAAGTTAATTCCAGAGTGCCCTTTTTTTTTTTAAATAAAGCTTTGAAAGGAGCCCTGCTAGCTGACCTGAGCCCCAAGCACTGTGCAGCAGCTGGAGGAAATACAAAGATTAGCACAAAGGTGTTAACTTCCAGTCTTGTGTCATTAGTCATTTCAAGGCACAAGAGTTTACCTACTCATAGTGAAAACTTCCTGTTTCCAGTTTTAATAACAGATTTAAAGCCAGGCCTTCTTCATCAAGACAGAACACCACCTTCCCACCCAGAATATTTTTTCTTTCCATTTTTTTTGGCCAAGGCTCTTCCCAATGAATGATGAAAGGCCCTCCTGACAATCACTGGGAACAGCCCTGGGTTGTATGTCCTGAAAACAGGAGCATAGCCCAGGCATAAAGTGTCTGCAGGCAGAAAAATGCTCCCCAGCACCTCTGCAGCCCAGCTCTGCTGCTGTTAACCTCTGAAGGGGAGTTCTAAGGCCGTGCCCAGTCCTAGCAGCAGCGTGGGCCCACGTGGGCTTCTGGGTCACCCCAGCTACCCAGCCACAGGGGTGCACACCCACCCTGCCTCCACTGTTCCCTCCAGAGGTCTGGCACAGAGGAGAAACCTGGAAGTGGGCTGGGGGGTGCATGCATGTGTCTGGAAACTGGTGATGAAAGAGGCAAGGCTGAGCTCTATGTGGCTGCATCTTACAAACCATGCCTGCTCCAGGCCCAGATGCAGGAGCTGAGCACCCAGGAAAGAAATTCAGGCTACGTGCAGCACTTAAAGTTATATAGCTCCAAACGCAAACTAATCCAAGCTTCCCCAACAACTCTCTTTGCCCAAGTGCTGCCTGCAAGCTCCCTCATCCTCCTGCTGCACCCTTAGCCTCTCTGCTCCTCCTCCTCATTCCTTGCCTTTTCTCCTTCCTACACCCTCTGCCTTGCCTCTGTGCTTTTCCCCTTTCTCCACCAACTGGCTCAGCTGCCTCTTCGCTCTCCAGACACGCTCATCATCGCCCTAGTGAACGAGCTGCACATCACCGTGGCAGCTGACAGTGGGGGTACCCAGCGGCCCATGCCCACAGCCTGACTCACCCTGTGACTCAGGCTGCTGCCGCTGGGAGCGATCCCTGGGGATCCACCGCAGCAAGGATCCACCCAGCTCTTTCTCACAGGGCCCTGCGCTCGCGTGGGCACGTGCACAGAGCTGTGCCCTGTCTGGGTGTAGGCACGGTATCCCTGAAAAGAGAGACAAGATATCCTGCAATGGGAAACACATCCTGTATTCTCAGCCTGTCTCTCATCAGTCTGTTATATCTGGGGAGATGGTATAGCGTGACTTCTCATTTTCACTCTGGCTATTTTCAACAACACCCAATGCCACTCAGTACTACTCTCAGGCTGCAAACGGCTCTCTCCTGATAACAGTGGCTTGTGCAGAATTACACATGCTCAAGCCAGGAACAGTGAAGCTGCAGCTTCACCGTGAGGTCCTCACCAAGGGGCAGGGGAAGCCAAGAAGCCAGGGGGATGGTTTCAAAGCCGCTTCCCCGACCCAGCCATGCCGCAGAGCAAGTTTGAATGTACACATTGGGCCTGGTTAAGTCTCCCAGGGATATTGGTGGGCCCCTCCTGTCTCCGCAGCCTCAGGCACCCACTTTTACAGCAGTCCAGGGTTAGAATGAAGTGCTTGACCCCTGGGAGCAAAACTAGATATTGAAAGGGCCAAGTTGCTGTTCTCAGAGCCAAAAAAGAATGACAGTTTCCAAATGGTCAGCATAACATGTCTGGACTGGTTTGTATAGCTACAGAGCACCCAGTAAGATGGACTATTATAGGGACCTGGCTGCTTAGTTAATGTCTACACAGGAGTTGCCTTCTGTTGATAATCTGATCCTTAGTTAAGTAACAGGAACATAACTCCTGTACCCTCCCAGTGTATTTCCAGGGATCTACTGGAGTGAAGAGAACCTCCGCAGGAGTTCGGAGGTGATTTGTCCACATATATGTATAGTTATACACATTAAACGTAAGTCACTTTAAAAAGAGAACAAAGGGGAGTGGAAGAAGTATTTCCCTCTCTGTCTCAAATCTTATATGCTTCTTCCTTATCACGCAGTGATTCATTCTTTCTCTATGTCCTTCAATCTCCCAACTACAGCTAAAAGCAACCACACAGTTTTCTTTCAGAACAAGCAGAATGACCACCAGCGGATGCCCTGAGAGCCGGACAGCGGGGTGCGGGTAAGTGCAGGCAGGGACCAGCCGAGCCTGCTCATCGTCCCTCTGAGCACCGTCTGACAGCCAGAGCCCTCGCACATGGCAAGCCGGCTCTGCTCCGGCTGAAGGGCAGGGAGGCAGAGCGGGACGCTGGGGAGAAGGGGGCTGTTTCATACAACTGCTGGCAGGAATCCATGGAGGTCAGGTATTTCACGTCTGGGAACAAAGCATTTCCCAAAAAGCTGAGGGAAGGAGAGGCTTCAAAGTAGAATCTTAATGTGCAAAATGGACAATCAGGCATGAGCTCGCTGTGCCTTTCTGTGGCATGTGAACTAATGCAATCCTTGACTATACAAAGAGTGGAAGGGCAAACAGAAGCCAGGAGGTGGCTTGTACTGCACACTGTATTAGAAGGATGATACTAGAAAAACGCATACAAGCAGGTGTATATATTTTAGAGTCAGACCAGAAAAAGAAGATACACAGATGATTTGAGGCACAAAGTGTCTGCCAGCAAGTGTCTTAAAGAGCTCAATCCATTTAGCTTACCACAAAGAAAACTGAGAGATGTCTTGACCATGGCATATAAAAATACCTTCATGAGGGAAAAAATCCTGTAAAGAGTTATTTTATCCAGTGAAGAAGGCAAAACCAGATACAAGCTGAAGACAGATTCAAATCAGAAAGCAGAATCAAATTTTTACCCCACGGTTTCATTACCCATCAGAAATCGCAGATCTCCACAATTTGGTGTCTTCAAAGATGACGGCCTTTCTGGATAAACACAACTTAGTGGTGTGATCGGATGTCCTGCAACGTATGAGATGGAGCAGCGCTGTCTGCCCTCACCTCTGCCCAGCTCTGAGCTGCTGCTGCTCCCTGTTCCTGCACCATGCGCTGCCAGGCCCGCTGCCCCCGCTCCTTCATCCTGGGGCTCCCAGCTACTGCCTCTGTGTGTATGCATATATTAAAAAAGGGACTCTCCAAGCTAATACTGGGATCAAAAGTATGGCTCTATTTTCATATACTGCGTCACAGTAAAACACCATCTCTACCCAGTGTTTTCAGAGCAGCCTGAAAGCATGTTCCTATATTCCCTCAGAAATATTTCTATTAAATTCCTTGTAATGTTGTTACTTATTGTGTCTGGCAGGCATCTTAATCCCTCTCTCTCAGGCTGCCCAAAGCAAAGCCACCTTTCGCGGAATGGTACCATCTGACAGACAAAGGGAATTACAAACCCACTAATTTCAGACTTTCTGTGTGTGTGTGCGTGTGTGTGTGTGCCCTGAAAGAGCCAGCGCACAAGACGAAAGGACAGACTGTGCTGGTTTGCAACTGGGAGCCTGGCAGCCGGCTCTGCAGAGCCCATCGCGTTACCTGTTTCCTCTGCCATCCCTCCTCCAGGAGGGGTTACAAACCTCTCTTCTCTCCTGGCCCCGGTTGCCATGGTCTTTCATACAGTATCTGAGCGAACACCACCCCTCTGACGTTTGACACCAGACTGCTGCATGCAGCCAATTTGTTTTCCTTTCACCTCCCTTCGCCTCCATCTCTCCTCCCCGCGTTTTCAATACAGTTTATTCTTTCCACAGAACAAACAGGATCTGTCAGACTATTATTTCTGTGTATTTTTGTTCGTTCATCGGAGGGACTAATTTCTTCATTTCTGGTCTCAAAGATATAACAAAGGGTTCTAAAATGAGCAACTGTTTTTCTAATGCCATTTAAGAGCTAAAGACCATCAGAAGTTCATCTCAAAGACTGTAAGGCCGAAGGGCCCGTCATTTTTCTGGTTGGCACCAGAAGCCCTGCCTCCCCATGCTGTTGTTTTTAGCACCCACTTCTGCCTCAGCACAGGGGGCTGACTCCCCAAATCCTGAGCGGTGTTGGTGGGATTCAGAAATGCAGCATTTCCACAGAAGGCTGCTGAACTTCCACCAGCATAATTAGAACAGGCTCATTTCCTCTTTTACAAATAACAGCTCTGGTGTTTTCTCCCCTCCCCCTTTGGAACCTGTGCAGGGGAAATCACTCCTGCTTTTCAGTTTTGTTTATCCTCAGTTTCACCAGCGAGTTCCAAGGTATGGTGCATAACAATATAATGGTTGGGTTTGTGCGCTGAGGAAGAAGTGTTCATTTATCTCGAATAACTAGTTTCCTTGTAATTGCAATTTTTGTGGTTGTATTATTTCTAGGAGAAAAAAAAAAGGATCAGAGCAAATTAAACACAAAAATAGCCTCTTTACATACATCTTTTAAAAAAAAAAAAGGAGAAATAAATATACAAATATAAAAATATTTGTGGAGTATAAAATGAAGTCAAGCTCTTCTTTGCTTTAATGAGTTACGAGCCTGGCTCAAGCAGAGCCTCTGGTAGGGCTGTGGTTATCAACCAGTACCTGATCAGCCACCTGTGGGACATGAACCTCGTGGTGGTCCTGGGCAAGTCGCCATGGATATGCCCCATACACACTGTGTATGGCAGGGGCTAGTAACTGAGCTACCAGCTTGCCAGGAGGAGACAAGAACTGAGCAGGCACCGAGCCCTTGCAACTCTGGCATGTCTGTGAGGTGGCCAGGGCAGCTTCTGATGCTCCCACCCAGCCCCTGCCACGAGAGTGCTCTACAATCTCACCTGCTCTTGAGCTGTTTGTACCCGCGCTCATGCTCCGTGAAATGGTATTTTACATAATTTCCTTGCAGGAGTGAACTAATGGGGTTAATCAAGCCATTAATTTGACCCACAGAGGGAACGGCTGCACAGACAAGTTCCTGTGAGGCAAGCCTGGGTGTGGTTTTACAGCGCATCACTTACTCAGAGGTTACTCCCACGTACAGCTCCGGCTCCGCAGGAGTACGGAGCAGCCCTCCTTTCCCTGAAGAGCAGCCACCTGGCATTTCTGTCTTGGGCAAGAGGTCAGAGGGGGCTGTGATGTGCTGCAAAGCCAGACCTTAACTGGCTTCTTGGCACCACCTCTGCAGCCCTGCTCTCCAACCCGCAGTGCTGATTGCTGAGTTCTGGCCCCTGAACAGGGCTGGCGGCAGGGAGGGGAATAAGGGCAAGGATTTGAAGAAACACCGGAGCGCCCAACCGTATATTTTGTGCATATTACGAAGGCTGTAATTACTTCCCTCAAAGACTGCTGCGTGAAGCTGTGCCATCATGACATTTCACAGCGTGCCCCACCACTGAAAGCAAGCAGCCGCCTTCGGGGTGCAAGTGGCAGGAGGAGAGAGCTGAAAAACTAGCTCACACTGTGGCTTTTCCACACCCTGTCCCCACTGCCTTCCACCACGGGCATAGCTGAGGCCTTTCAAAGGGACACATCAGGCCACTCCAGAGGAGCTGCAATTTCCCTCTTGGTGCCAGCTTGACCCTGCCTGTCAAATTCCTCTGGGGCTTTGGAAACTGGTCCAGGAGCAAAGCAGAGCAAGAACTGAGCTCAGCGAGGCTGCTGGACCCTGAGGCCTGTTAGAAATTCTCCTGCTAAAGGTGTTTGCTTTAATCAATGCCCTCCTCGAGTCCATCTTGGAGCGGGAGGGGGGAAAACTCGTGTAAAGGATAATCACAGCTAGTGAGCCCCCGGGAAAGGGGAGAGAAGAAAAATGGAAGGTGAAAGCAGGCAAGTAGTTTAAACAAACAGTCACACAGGGCCAATGAAAAAGGGGAACAGAGGGAAAATGACACAGTAAAAATAAATGCTATAAGAGAAATAAAAGCTTCTAGCACACACAGGGAAAAATGTGGGCCTGGAAAAGCAAAAGTATGACGAAAAGATGCTCTAATGGAGTTCTCTAGCAGCAAGCACTAACCCATTACCAGCAGCCCCTTTCCTTCTAATAGCTGGAGCCTGTACCACATTATCACCTTGTACCCCATGGAGTTTGCTGGTTGTTGAGGTATTTCACAGAGCCTGGCTCTAGCTCACGCCTGGCAGAAGCTGCCTGAAATCTCCTGTGGACAATCGCAGAGATTTTTTGTGTTTTCACTCTAGGTGAAATTTTGTTAAATTTCCCCTTGGTTGTTTTGTTTGAGCATAAACAAAAGGTATTTTTCACACTTAAGGGCATTTTTCAGATCCTTTTCTCTGTGCTATGATAAATGAAATCCCTTTCATTTTCAGAAATTCAAACTTGGCACTCGGGTCGCTCCTCAGCAAGCAGCATGTAATTTGCCAAGCCTGAAAGAATCCTGGCTGAGAAATAAACACAGTGGGCCATATGCTCCCTTTCCTATATGCAGAAGGCACCTTACCTCAAAAACTGGGAAGAGGTTTCAATTGCCCCATGTCATTGCTTCTGTCAAGGCAAAAAAATTCCATGAGAAAAAAATAGCGCAAATGTTTGGGGTTCTCACAAATCTCTCTGCATGTCTCCAGGGACTTCCCCCTGCATTGTCGCTGACACTGTCGCTGGCTTCTGGCCCAGCAGCAATGCAGCAAGGGGTCAAGGAGCGCATGTGCCACATCCCTGGTGCTCACAGCAAAGTTGCGTTATCTTGATCAGTATTTCCTGGCACAAGTTGCTTTGCAAGTGAACGATCCGCATAGCACGACTATTCTGAATACTACTCTTTTCCAGCTTGTTCACATCATGCCCTCATGGGAGGAAGATCACACACCAGAAGGACTTGGGTGAAGTGAGGACTTCTTTCTCCCCCCTTTGCCTCACCAAATAACTACGGGAAGTGCTGTGCCCATAAGAAAGACAGAGGGAACGTGCAGTACCTCAGTTTTCCGGTGGGCTCTGGCAGATGATGAGTGTGACTGATAAAAGCACCAAAGCAGACACATTGGTGCTTATGATGAATGGTCATCTGTACAAATTCAAGCATAAATTCCATGATCTTCCCCTGTCTGACACTGACTTCAAAGAATGTGAATGACTCCCTTGTCTTTGGTTGAAGGCACTTTTCTGTGCAGCCTCTCTGCAGGTGCTATTTCAGTCTGAAATTGAGAGCCAAATGGTAGCCAGCAAGACCAAGGGAAGTGGTCTTCTGCTGCAGCTGCCCAGCAAAGCCACACTGTGGTTTCAAATAACTGATAAACTGAAGTGGCTGGGTTGGCACACCAGGTCTCTGATTTCATGAGCTAGTTCTTCTGACATCCTTGAATCCAGGCTACTCAGATCACCTAGTTCGAATACTTGGAACTCTTTTGATTTTTCTTCCACGTTGGACATCGTTTTTGTGTTTCTATTAGCCAGCTGGCCTTTGTTTTGACATTCAACCTTACTAGCCCTAGTGAAAACTAAGACAAGGTGTTCCGATTTGGGCTATGCGTAGGCTGTCTTTAACCTTGACATACTTTTCACTGCATGATTCCTCCCTTCTCTCTGAGGTCTCCTTTATTTGTGTGGCTAAGGAAAGCTCCACTATCGATTTAATTTCTTTTGCAAGGCCTAACTCAGCTCGGCTTTTGGCAATAAAACCTTATCTCTAGACTTCCGGGTCTCGTCCTTTGGTGATCAAGTCCTTCTGAGGCTTTCTGGATATCCTTTATACCCCTTCTGAGACAATTACTTATCTCTTAAGCTTTAAACTTTATTTTTTTTGTCACTTTTTACTTCCTCCACACCACAAATGCTTTTTTGGCTCCTTCTATTCTGCCATCTTCCTAATGAATACTCGTGTTCACCAGCTTAACTAGCCCTCACAGCTGCAATCCCAGCTGTCTTTTTGCAGCCTTTGACTCACTCCTCAAGGCCTGCCTTCACTGAAGAGACAGGTCTCTGCACAGGACTGTTGATGTCTCCCATGAACAAAGCAAGCTGTGATGTCCCTCTCCCCTTTGTCTCGGGCCGGCTCTCCCCTTCTGGCCACAGAGGCAGTGGCCTCATCACTTGTTCCCAGCCCTTCTGCTTGTCCTGGCAACTTCGCTGTGTCCTGTCTTCTCATCCCCTTGGCTCCATCTGCCTCCTTCTTTTTATCTTGCTCTCCCTTTGCAGCACAAGCATGTTTTAACTTCATGCTTTAAAAAGAAAAAAAAAATCCAAGCAGCCCTTGACTCCAAATGACTCTCCAGCTCTCATCCTCTTCTCACTGTCATCTCTAAGGTTATTGAGTGCGCTGCCTATGATTTAAATGATTTAGGCTGAATTTAGCCTCCATCTCAAACATAAAATTATTTTCCAAACAGGCTTTCACTCCTCGTCTGTCACAGAAACCGGTATAACAGCATCTCTGATGTCCTTGGTCTGGCTGCAGCTCTGCCCTATTGCACCAGCCTCGCTGCCGTAGCCTGTCAGCTCCTTCTGGTGCCGCTGACCACACTCTGCTAGAAAAGTCTGGTCCTCCTTTCCCAATGCTCCTGCTTGACTCCAACACCTTCACTTGCTTCCTCATTGTTTCTTGGACCAGTTGGTCACTACCCACCCTCCCACTCGCTGCTGTTCTGTGGGTCTGTGCCCTCCTTCCCCACCTCCTTTCCCTCTCCCTTGTGCCTCTGAGCAAGCTCACCCTCCATAACATGCTCAAGGACTTTCTCTACAGCAGCGGCTTGCAGGCTTACCTCTCTGTCCCAGGCCAGTTCCTGTCTGTTCCAACTAAATTCATGCCATCTCTGAGATCATCTTGTGGATATCTGTCAGCTCGAGCTCAAAGACCTACTCCCTAGGTCTCCTCTCCTTCCTGTTTCTTCAGTCCCCATGGACAATACCATTGCCTGCCTGTCACTCAGCCCATAACCTGGTTGTCATCCTTGCCTCAAACCTCCCTGCAGAGTCCCACAGCCAGGCTCCCATCGCCTCGCACCCTGACGGCTGCAGTCTGACCGCTGCTTGCAGACAGTCAGCGTGCTGCTGCCCAGGTCCTTTTCTTTGCATGTCATCTTGATTGTGCCAGTCTCCCCCTTTGCAACCCTCTTGGCTTCCCCTGCTTTTGGATTTCAGCTCCCTCCCTTGCTCTCAAATCCAGCTGCAGCATATGCCACCTCACACACCATCTTTCACTCACTGCTGAGACCTTTCCATCACCCTATCATGACCTACTCTTTTCTACATGGTACATTTTAGCTAGAATGCCTTCACGTTTTCCTCCCTGCTGGACTTCACTTCTGGGAGGAGATCCTCAAAATCATACGAATCTCACCCTGAACTCTGCCCCTAATATAGTTACATTTGTAGAAGTTTGTAAAAATTCCTGTCTCCATGATGTCCAGCAGTCTCTTCTGTTTTCTGGTAGTCTCTGGTGTGTTTGTCTCCCTGTGTTATCTCTTATCTTACACTTACATTGGAAGTATTTGGGGGGAAGGAAATATATTTACATCCTGCATCTGCAGGGAGCTGAGCACAATGGGATTCTGACACTGGGACTACAACTCCGAGGTGCCACCCACTGTAGTGCAAGCAGTTACAAATATGACTTAAATCTGTGTACAGCTAAATATGCTATTTCATATTCTGTAGATGTGAGAACAGCAACATTTCAATGTGCCCTTGCTCCACTTCTTTCTCTTTTAAAGGACACAGTATTACGATGAGATATCGTATGCTGAAAAAGTCAGGAAATGCTAAGTTACGGTTCCCACGGCAATTGTAACTCAGCCTCACATGGTAAGGCACAAAGGTTATCACCATATACAATAACAGAGGATGCTGAACACATGCAAAGTGACCAAATTACTGTTGTGGCAGACACCAGGTCTTTGAACTTCCATGCAGGTAAAATCTGAAACATTTACTGGGATTTTAGCATTTAATTCTAGAAATGTGAAGTCCAACACCCTATAAATAAAAGTCAAAATTATGTTGCATAGCAAGTAACCAGTCCCAGCAGTAGCTTGTAGCCCTCTTTGCAGAAACACAGCTAATGGCAACAAGAAGTATTTCCACTGCTTTATGAGCTCTGGTAACTGTCAACTGAGAGAGGGATCTGCCGATCAGAGAAATCTGGGAAGACATCAGTGTGTCAGAACAAGTGAAAAGACTTGACACAGAGGGCACATTTTTGTTGAGCAATTTGCATTAGCACTTCTGGACAAATTCTACATTTCACATGCAATTCACAAACCAACAGCAGCACTGCTAATTGGTGCAGTTGCCACTCAACTGCAGTGCCTTGTTTGAGCTATCACTAAAGTGAATGAAGACTACAGACTTTACTTTAAAAAATACAGTAATTATTTTGCAGGCTTTGAGATGGGTTCTCCCTGCCCCCACTTTCATCCTTATAATTTCATTATCTCAATACCTTAAAAAGGACCTGGAATAGAAAAATACAAACCTCAGAAAACTCTTGTTGAAGTTATTAAGAAACAAAAAATCACAAAAAAAAATCCTCAGCTGTTTGCAAAGAATGACGCTCTTCATTAGAATAACCATTAGTCCTACCGTCACCATGAATTTGACTGCATCCCAGAGTGCCAACCTGAAAAAAATAACAGTAAGTGGCAAAGTACTGGTGACTCTGAAAATCCCAGCCACCTAGCTAAGGCTGTGCTCTGCACGTATCTAAAAGGTTGATGGGATGACAGAGTCTCTCTGCTTCCTCTTAGGTGGTATTAGAAGTTATTTAACTGAAAACAGGGCAGATCTCTCATCCATCATTCTTTATCCTTTGTAAAATCGAGTCCTCTGAGAAAAGGAAAGAGCTTCCATGCTGCAGCTTTCTATCACCGCTGCTCGAATGCTCAGGCAGCTGCAGCTCAGCTGAAGGAAGGTTTTGCTGAACTCTTTTTCATGAAGTTGGCTGGCTATTTTTAGGCCGTATTTCCTTTAGGCCCCTACAGTGCAAAATCCAAAGGAGCTAATGGGATTGGCAGGTGCATAGATTATTGGTGACCTCCTCTAGCCCAGTGTTCATGTTTCCTTACTACATTTTTTTCATAATGCACAGTGAAAAAGGGAAAGCCTAAAATTAAAGATTGTCCTAGCCAGCCTCAATACCTTTCATATTCAAATGCTCAATGAGGCACCAATGTGCAATAGCTAAAAATGGAACAGTACAAGGAAAAAAAACCACAAAACCAACAAAAACCTCACACCATACAGATACACCTAAATCTAAGTAAATCTAAATCTGAAGAACTTGATCTTCAATGAAGTATTTTGGTTGCATCTCTACAGACAAACAGGTATCTGTAATGTTCTTTCATTCTGTCCCTGATCTTTCTGCAGCTACAAAAATCCCAACCCCTTTCTTGCTTCCCTTGAATCCTCCTTGGCCCCGTCCTACTAAGGGCCCAGCCTCGCTGTTGTGGAAGTCACTAGCAAAGCCACATCTTACCCATGGCTCCCCACAGTGCTCTCCTCAGAAAAAAAAAAAAAAAAGAACCAAACCAAACCAAAAAACCAACCCAAGAGAAACTACAGTTAAGCTAGTGTAAATCCCAATCCTGATCATAAGTGGGTCTGAATCCTGGATATGGATGTAATTTCATTTTCTGCAGTGAAGCACAAACCAGACTGTTGGGCAAACTCCTGTAATAACATCTTTGTGGTATAAATAATTCAGTTTAGGCTTCCTTCTGCCACACCCTAGATTATAGGCACAACAGTCACATTTCAGTGACTAAATCCTGATTTGCAGGACCAATTATTTTGAGTACGACTGCACAGTCTTCTCCTTGTTTGGAAATCGGTGCTCTGTACACCTGAGGCTCCCCAGGCTGATCCTATGGATTTCAGGGAAATAGAGGCTGTTAGCTCGGTGTGTGACCTCTCCTGAACACAGAGGGGTTCTGCAGGGCTGCTGCAGAGGGCACTCCAGCCCAGCAGGGCTCTCCTCTCTTGGCCTCCCTCCAAGCATCCCTGCAGTGAAGAGCTGGGCTGAGCTCAGGCTCTGGCCCCAAATTCCTCTCCAGGGGAGCCTCTCTCTTTCCTCAGCAGGCAGCTGAGGGAGAGCAGCTTGTGAAAGCTCTCCCATTGCTTCCCATCTGTCCGTACTTGTGCAGCGAGGTGGGACAGGCTGTAAAGTGGGAAAGGCGGGGGTTTTTTGAAAGGTTTCTTTTGTTTGAACAGCAGCTCGCACAACAAAAGTCTGGATCATCACTGCAACCTCCAGGCATCTCAAGAATATACATGGAGCAAACAGTAAGATGTTTAAAAACCATGCAGGTAAACAGTCCTGGAAACCTCCAAGCTTTTATCTGGTAAAGCATATTTCCCCAGTTTCACAATTTGCAGGTTCTTCTAGACCTGAACCTGGATGAGGGGCTTCTGGGTACTGAAAATGGGTTTTGGGTCATCATTACCATGCTCACCAATATGCAGCAGCAAAAATGAGAGCCTCTGAAATGCCCAGCGATATGGGTCGCCTCCTTCCTTCCAGCTACTTTATCCTCTGCTTCTATTCAGAAGACAAAGAGCTGATACCTCAAACCCTACACAAAGAAAAGCAAACGGTGCCTCTGAAACCACAGGCTGTACTTCCTAAGGGTAGAAGAGCAGGGCTTCAATTTACCAGCACATGGTGTGGCTGTCAGCTGTGATTCTACAAAAACTGCAGAAGACACCTTTGGACCTCTTAATATCTTATTTCTGACATATGGAGGGACTGGGGAGTTTGCAGTTTCCCACCTGCTTAAATATAATTCACTACAAAACATCAAACAGATGCATTCAGCGCTTTGTAGACATATCATTACCTTATGTGTTCATGTAATGCGCATCTGTAGCACATTGGCAGTACACCTAGTTAATGTGTGGGAGACTCCTAGGTTCAAAGCCTCCAGTGTTTCTTTTGTTCTCTAATGAATCCTTCTTTTGTTTAGCTCCCCCTCCCCTTAGGTTGTAGCTGTAACACTGTCATTAGCATCTTAAAAATCTTTTCCTCCAAAACTACCTACAACACTGCAATAAGCTGGGAACATACTAGGAAGCATCTAAATGAATCAAGTTTCTTACTTAAGACAGGTTTAACAGGTCTGGGTTGCTATTTTCAGCAGCACTGTTGCTTAGTTAGCAAACCTGGTAATCAAATATTCTCCTAAAACCCAGGTGAGGTGACATTCCTGTGCCATATTCCAGCTGTTAAGCTAGGTTCTTAATGTTTCAAATAAAAGATGCATTCATGCCTGCTAGGAGCCCTCGGAGTGTCACAATTTCTGTGAGTCTCTGCAGACTCCTGTCTGCTTCTCAGCGTCCGAAAATCAACATTCATGCCCTTCCATGGCAGCTCACTGAAAATGCTGAGCTATATATTTTATGTGGAAATTTTCACTGGACTTCAACCTAATGACCTCAAACGTGATTTCCTAGATATTACGCATGAAAACACACGAGACATCTGCAACACAAACTGGCAACTGTGATGTCCACTAGATTCACTGTCCCTCCCAGTGCTGGCATCTTCCTGGACTTCACCAACAGGTACCAACTAAGTTCTGAGAAACAGGTAGCAGAAGATGCTGGTAAGCAAATGTTATCACAGATAGACACAAAGACAGAAAGACTTTACTCCTGTCCCAACACCCATTAGTCTGTGAATGAAATGCAGTGGGGGGGGGGTTCCTTTAGAAAAATGCAAAGCTAATGTTCACTGAGTTACTGTGCATTCAGTGGGCTGATTCCACTTCTTCCCAAAGTTGTCAGACCTCTTCTCCAAGACAGCTTGGGGGCTGCTAGAGATGGTCAACAGCACCATGGCAGGAAGGCCACACCACGGGCAGAAGCGTCAGGACTCTGAGTGCTCTGCTGCTTACACCTCACAGGCATCTCTGGCAATGTAACCACAGTGCTCATGCTTCCGTGTACTGTATCTGAACAACTGTGCACCCTAATGAGGCAGTTCAGCTTTATAAAAGAGGTTTGTGATTCTTAGCCAGCAGAGTGATATATGCCTAACTTTGTCAGACAGCTCCAAATTGTAAAAGAATCAGCAGATTTCAGCATTCAGTTTGTCAGTGCAAAAAAAAGTCAGCTCGTTAACAAGCAGAACACATTAGCAATGTGCATTGTTGCCCTATACTCACTCATCAATTAGCATTACTATCTTTATTTAACTCTAAGTGGCATGTTTTCTTTGCTGGCTTCCGTCCAAAATCATCTGTTACTCTGAGCTGAGGCAGTAGTATGTGTTCTCACTGCTTATGATGAGACATGTCTCTTTTGAAAAGCATAAACACACCACCACCTGAAGAATGATGTTGTGACGATGCTCAGGAAAAACAGACAACCGTAAATAAAACCCATTCTTCCTCTCCGTGACTTTTCAGCAACAATTGTGCAGCAAACTCCAGCTCCCTTGGCTAGGCACTAAAACCAGCAAAGAGATGAGCTGAGGCAGAGCCCCACACCTTCAAAAGCTGCTGGGGGAAGGTATAGAGAGCTCCTTGAGTGCCCCTGCCTGCTGTTGTTCCTCATCCCAGCAGAGTGGGAACCTCTGGCGCGCAGTTCTTGGCAGCCACTGTAAGCGCAGAGACAGCTTCAGCTACAGCTCAGCCAGTACCAGCCTCCCTTCTGAAAACCAAACAGCACCAACCTCATGCAAATCAACAGCTAGATGAGCAAGGCCTGCAGCATCTTCAGCAGGTGCTGGGCATAGACATGTTTGCTTTCAAGAGGAAATGACCTAAGATTTACAATTACAAAAGCAAGGTATACAAACAGAAAGACTAATTAGCTTTTCCTCTCCCTCCAAAACATTTTCTTACGGCCTAAAAATACATCCTATATCTTACATGAAATGAAGAAACATGCATTGACTGTAAATAGCCACATCATAATAAAATCACCTCTGAAAACACAGGAAGCAAAGACATTCCCATTCCCAAGCTTGTACTCAGAAGAATCACTAAGCTCCTCTGAGTGCATGGCACCACTTTGGCATCAGTGCTAGGCAAAGAAACAAGGCAGTGTTGCATGTTTTTACTGTTATTCCGCTCACTAATCTTAGACTGCTTCAAAACGAATAATCTGTTCTTTCTTAAAAGGCTGTGGCCATGCTGACTAGTACATGTGAAAAGCTACAACATTTTTCTGAAGCCAAAGTCATTGCCTACGAGATGAAAACCCTCATCCACAACTGACTCGGTAGTTGAAGCTGAATGCAGAGTGCAGTGCTGCAACGGAGGTTGCACGGTCTGGTTCTACCGGAGTACAAACAAGATAAGTGCAGGAAGAGGTCCAAAGATTATTTAAATGCCAAAACAAACTTAATTGCCTAACTAATCGAACGATGCCCTACCTCCTTCTGAATAACTCAGCCAGTTCAGCACTGGAAAAAAACTCATGTTGACACTGCCCTTGTTTATTTGGCTGCGTGTCAGCCCAAGAGGGTATATTTAGCTTTAGCATGCTTGCAGGATTGCATCTTGCAGCTCAACAGGAAATCTCTGGAGTCAAAGCTAAAGATATCGCTGCACACTTGGAAATTTACGGCCAGCTGTAAAAGTGGAGCTGTGGTGGTCAGAGTGCTCAACAGCCGCCTTTTAAATGAGCGAGGAGGCTGAATTAAACACTTCACTGTACCGAGTTCGTGGCAGGCAGGGTGCACCCGTCAAGCTAAAAATAGCAATAGAGGAGGCTCTTCTCTTGCTGAGATAATACTGAATTGATATATCCCGTTCCCATTCCCAAGCTCGTGCTCACAAGTAGTAGGTGGGAGGGGGAGAAACCTGAGGAGTGAATGTTGGGCACCGCACACACATGAAGGGTTGCTGGAGGAGCACAGAGATCTCCTCCTCTGAAGCCTTCAGAAGTTTTAACAGTTGTCAGACAGATATGAAAAGAGATAAACCATAAAAAAGAACATGCATTCCACACAGGTTTTCCTTTCTATTAAAAAAATCTAGAGACAGGCTGTGGCAACAATTCCAGGGCAAGTGAACAGAGGGAGAATCCATTTCTTTTGGTCTTGCCTGTCCTCGATGTTTCTAAGCACCATTTTGCCTGATGCTCCAGTGGCTCCTAAGCACATCTCTCCAGCACTGGGCAAGCACAGGGCACTTCAGCTGCAGCCTCACCTAGTGACTCAGTCTTAGAGAAATACATCCAATTAAATCATAGAATCATTTTGGTTGCAAAAGACCTTTAAGACGACTGAGTCCAACCATTAACCTAGCACTGCCAAGTCCACCTCTAAACCATGTCCCTAAGAACCTCATCTATGTGTCTTTTAAACACTTCCAGCAATAGCGACTCCACCACTTCCCTGAGCAGCCTGTTCCAATGCCTGACAAGCCTTTCCATGAAGGATTTTTTCCTAATATCCAATCTGAACTTTCCCTGGTGCAACTTGAGGCCATTTCCGCTTGTCCTATCGCTTGTTACCTGGGAGAAGAGACATTACTCAAGGGAAGAATCTACTGAGATGACTTTTGCGCTAAAAGTTGAAATGGTTATAATAATAACCTGAAACTCACATCTCTAAGGTCTCTCTCATGAAGTCAGTGATGATATTCTGGTGGATGTCCCACAGCACCCAAAGAGGCCTGTGGTACCGTGAGATGACGTCAGCCATGTGCCCGAGCATGTCATGCCACAGTTATAGAAAAGCATGAACATGACCCACAGCCATTCTCTCCTGAGATAATGAAAAGCAGGATGTAAAAACAGCTCTTGTTTTCTGTTAACAAGTGCTTTCTTTCTCTATCTTATCATTTTTTCTCGAGTGATGGTTAGTTGACTGTTTGCATTTCATCTCAGCTTTGGGAATGCTTTGTACAGTCCAAGTAATGCGAGTAAAGCAGAGCACACCTCTCTCCGCTCAGTGACAGGACAGATATGTATGTTTATGAAGCAAAATCAAAAAGCAGTAAATGTAAACAAGCAGTCCCTTTTTGAAGAGCTCCTTGGGATACGAAGTGTTCTGTCAATAGCTGTTTAAGGAAGTACTGTGGCCTTTGAGTCTTGCGTGATACCAAAAATGCAACTCTGTTAATCTAAATAAGATTAACCTGTTTTCTTGCAAGCTAAAAGCTGCTGGTGCCACCCTGCCTACAGCTGACTGGCCTCATGAGAACAGACTAATTTCTCAAAAAAAACCCAGAATTGCATTCTTTGTCTGTATACAGCCAAAGAAACCAACCAGCAAAAATCTTACTCAGAACAGAACAATGGAAAAAAGAAAATTTTCTATTCTATTTAACTCCTGCTTCCTTTGAGCGATGTTACTAAAAGCACAGGTTTATGAGCAGGCAGGAGAAGGAGAGCAGGCTGCTTGGCTAAAACCGAGGGATTTGCTGTGGCCCAGACAGTGCCAGTTTTTCTGGATCCCAAGACAAGCCTCTCCTTATTTCCAGAGCTGGGTGAGACAGAGCGGCAGAGACCCGTGAACCTGTCACGGCTGTCGGGTGCTGACAGCTGCGCATTCCCCCTTCAGCAAGCTGTTTCCTCCTTGTCAGGTGCAATTTGAGTGCTACACACCACCGGGCACACATTCAGCCCATCGTTACAGGCGCCTTTGCCGTGCCAGAGCAAGGCATGGAGGCCGCCGGGGGATTTAAGGGAGGATGCTGAGGCAGGGGCCAAGGCTGACCATGCCCAGCTGCTTTTGGCTGCTCCCACCGCCGCTCTGCTTGTTGGAGGAGATGTTTTGCCTCTCAGGGGCTGTACCAGCGTGCTGTGCCACCAGCACCAGCTTATTGCTGGGTCCCCAAAAGGAAGGAAACTTCAGCAGTAAACGGGAGACCCCTCAGCAGGGAGAAACCCCGCAGATTTTCCACAGGTGGAAACTCGAGAAGGTGTGAAGCTTCTCTGCACCGGTGCAGCCACCTGAGTGCACACTGGGGCGGTGGAAGGCTGCCCAGCAGCTTGCTCTCCTGGGGTGGCTCTTCAGGATGGTGACAGCTCCGCAGAGCAAGGCGCTGCGATCCCAAAAACTTGCTGTGCCAAGTCACGACCTGATTGGCAGATGATGGGAGTCAAGTCACAGTCCCCTGTGTATGCACCAGATGCTTAGACTGCAAAACTGCTGCTTTGGTTAAGCTGTCTATGCTTTCTATTATGTGATGTACTTTGAGCTAAAAAGGCTCTCCTTGGATAATCCTGGTGTTTTAGAGCTTTACCGCCAGGAGTGGTCTCTAAGGACACTGTTTAGAGAAGTGTCGTGTCTGAACGACAGAATCACAGAAGGCAGAGATGGAGAAGATTACCTAACCCATCTTCTCAGCCTATATGGGGTTGCTCCCAGGAGGACTTTTTAGTCCAACACACAGGAATTACCGTAACAAGAGAATCGTACAGCACATCAATGCTCCTTAACAAACAATGAAAAGCCTGGGAAGAGGAGGTGATCAAGAACTTTGTGATATATGCCCGTTAGCAGACAGGTCCTTCTAGAGATGGCCTGGAGAGTGCTCTTGTTAAAAGCCAATTGGATGACTGACATTTTAAAGAAAAAAAGATACGTGTGTCACTTTACACCAGCTTCCCTCTGGCTCAGTTCAGACAATTACAGCTTAACTACCAGGGTTAAGTTGAAGCCTTCCATGACGCCAGAATATGAGATATAGAGGGACACTGTCAACTTCTTTGAGTACTGAAACTGTAGTTATGAGAAGGGAAAGCATTCTCTGTCACATCTTTCACATCTGAAAGAAGTAAGCCAAAGTAGTTACGAAGGAAAAATGCGATGGGTGTTTTTCACAGCAGCCTTTACCTGCAGTCTTTCATTCACCTGGCTGCTGTGAGAAGAGCCCACTCAGAGACTCTGGGGTGGAGCTGTTTTGCCATTTGATGAAGGGAGAACGGTGCCTTTCCCACAAGCCTCCTCCTGATGAGATCCTTCAGAAGTTTCCCAAGCAAGGTTCCAGCAGAGCCACCGTCACACCATCCACAAGCCTGCCAGCTCCGTGGCCCAAGGCAGTTTCGCCACCCTAGAAACCACATCCCTGCATGTGCAGCCACGTGCTGCTGCTTTACCATCCTTCCTTGATGCACTCCTTGAAGCTCACACTGGGCACCAAGAGAGGGGAACCGGGAACCTACCTTTAACCAAAAGTGCCCGTTCACACGCACAAGATTCCTCTGAGTTTTGTTCAACTCTAAAGCATCACTGAGACATGGCAAATATCTCTCAATGGCAAGGTGAAAGACCGGTAAGATAGAGGTCTGAAAGCTTTTGGGAGCGAAATGCCATTCTCACACTGTTAAAAAAGCAGAGAAAATAGTCAGGCTTCTAATAACTTGTAATGTACTGAACAACACCAAGCTATAGGTACCACTGGAAAAGATATGGCACCGTGGAGATTACTGCTTCTGCAAGAAAATCTTGAAAGGACAGGATGCTCCTGGTTTCTGGAGTGCTGCAAATCTCAGTGCTGCAGCTCTCTCGAGTTTCAAAATCAGGACCTGGTCCCTCCTTCCTCCATCAGACAGCTAAGAACATAAAATAATACACCTGCAGCTGGTTCTGCTCCAGACTTAAAACCTTACATCCAAGGAGTACAGAAACTTGCTTAAAAAACACAAGAGCTGAGGTGAGACATTCAATCACCATGACTCCAGGAAAGAAAGTCTTGGAAGAAAAATCAATGGATAAAATCCTCAAATATGACAACATTACTGCTCTACTTACACATGGCCAGGTTCAGAAAGGGTAAACAGAAGAGACACCATTTTCTGTGAAGAAGCCCGAGAAGACAGAAACTTAAGAGCAAATGATGTAGGAAAGCTATTAATTTTATTTCTAGTGTTGCCGACATAACTAAATGTTATGATGGTATTTAGCTATGTTTAGAAACAGAAGATAGGTTTTGCTGTTTATTTAATAACATTTCTTAAGACCTTTTCCCCCAAATGTTTAAGCAGTTATCTGCAGCACTAGAAGTCACTTTGCTGGCACAGAATCCGCTATCAGATCCCGAGCATATCTGTCCAGCGGGGATGACATTTCCAGTGTGTTGAGACATGAGACACATGTGCAAAGTCCTATTGCTTCTTCCACATGCATTTCATATGAGGGCAAAATCTGTTCTTGGACGCTTGCACAAAGATCATGCCAAAAGCCATGGACATGCACGTACACTTTCGAAAAACAGGCTTTGGCTTCCTGATGGGAAAGTTTTTGTTGTTGTTTGGTTTGCAGCAAGGGCCTCTTTCCAAGGGCACAGGGAACCACCCTTCTGCAAAACAACAAATTACTCGTGTTCCCCTCAGCCACACACACACTCTATGGAAACTTAAGAGTATTCATCTGGGAAAGCAGGGAAGGACTGCACCAAACTCTGGGAGGAAGGTTCTATTCTTTTTCTCATTGTTAAATAATCTGCCTCACCCCCAGACCACAATACATGTGGCATAGCTTTAACTTTAATTGCTGTCCAGACGCATCTCTGCTTGTGAGGTTCACTTGGCTACCTCACCCCACATAGCAAACCCCAGAGTTCTCAGGCCATGTGGGACCCCAGGGGATGTGCAGTCAGCAGTAACCCTCCACGAAGAAATGGTGCTTGTGAGGGATTTTACTGCTGTGCCCACTTCCCATGCAAAGAAAGTACAGGGCAGCCAGCTGAAGGAGGGGAGAAGAACAAATTTATACTTTCTGGGGCAGCAAAGTCACAGTAACCTTCTGTTCACATCTTCTACAAGATGCTTCTTTATGCTGACTACTTTCCACCCACTCTCAACAGTTCCTTGTTTTAATGCATTGCCCATCCTTGCCCTCTTCTACTTTCCGATATTAGCTTGCAGCAGCTCATAAAGTGCTCCAGGATTCTTAGCTGCAACACGGACCCTTTTGCAACAGAAACATCTCAGCATGCAGACACGTGTGTGGCCCTGGCCTTCACGCCAGCACTGCAATGGCATCTTGTCTGCTGACCCTAATGAAATCTGTACTGTACAAATCAGTCCAGACAAAAGCCAACAACTTTAGACACTGGAGATCTCAACTAGAATGAAGATGACAGATGACCCAATAACACACAACTATTGCTGTCACCAAATAATCTTGACTGTCCTCAAAAAGACCTCGGAAAATCTTGACTCGTGTCATTTTGATACACTGTGAAAATTGCTTAAGTGGGTTTCTGATGCTCAGCATTTCTAAATCTTCTATACCAGTGACTAACACCCTTTTCTCTAGAAAAGGCAGTTTTGCAGAAAAAAACATTTCGGAATGTGGGGTGCCAGGAGGGACAGGACAGCTCAGAGTCCTGTCACAGTACTGGGGTCATCTCTGACCTACCCATTTTGAAATAAAAGTCTCACTCATTATTCAAGT
Source organism: Patagioenas fasciata (assembly GCF_037038585.1). Lineage (NCBI taxonomy): Eukaryota > Metazoa > Chordata > Aves > Columbiformes > Columbidae > Patagioenas > Patagioenas fasciata. The sequence continues at coordinate 62,385,597 of NC_092523.1, read as the reverse complement.
TTGCGCACATACTTAATCACTGGGTAGAGTATTAAGGCCTTTAAAAAAGTGCACATGTCAGAAGACAGACCTGGGCAGCAGTGTGGTCAGGCTGAGGTTACTCAAAGGTTCAGCAGACAGAGTGGTTACGAAAAACAAACACCAGCATTTATTTACAGATCCACATACCCACCGCTTGGATTTTATTTTCAGCCACAGTGGGATCTTCCATGTATGTAGCCTTTGAAATCTGAATTTGTAACTTTATTTTGGAGGGCAGTCTTCAAAATCATTTGTTACCAAATGTCATACTCTTGAGTTTACTTCAACTACTGCTCCTTCACTGTGCTAAAATAATGAATAATAAATAATGAATAATAGATAATGGTGGCAGCAGCAGCAATAGCAGCTGCTGCAGAGAGATATCTAAACCAAATCCATACTACAAAAGGAAACAAGTAATATCTGTTTCTCTCTTTCTCTTTTAATTTCTTTTCCCGTTTTTTATGACGGGCTCTCCTGTTGCAATTGTCCACTCTGTCTTTTGTTTCCCTGCTTCTTTCTATCAAGGAATGTAGAGGTCTCTGAGAGGTCAGAAGACTTCACAACATCTGCTTATATTACATACTGTTACTGGAATACACAACTAAATATTAATAAGTGGGTAAACCTAATAGAAGGTGCCCCTAACAACCTTTGCTCTTACTTTTCTCTAGATCTTATGCCTTTGTGGCCCATCCTGGATAGAGATGATGTATGTCTATTCAGACAAATGTTAGTCAGCATACCTATACCACTGGACACCCATTTAGTTTATTATTCTTCCCTCCATCACCTCAGACGCTGTTGAACCGGAAAGCGCAAGCAAAACAGGGCCCAAAGGATGAACACACACGATGCCATCTGATTTCTCCTCCCAGGAGTGCTGGGTCTGTTCCCCAACATGCTCGGTCTGCTGACAAGTCGCTTTTCCTTGGCTCGTCACACGGGAAACCACCAAGGTTGCATTGTGGTCTCTTCTGGCTGACTCATCCCTCACACCATGACAGGGCTGAATGGCTCCTACCAAGCTAATAAAAAACCCCGTGTACGTGCGTGTTAGAGCTCTCAGAGAGAATTACAGCCTGCGGAGGCAAGACAAAATACTTAATAGGTCTGAAAATGCTGGTGCAAGAGCAAAAGAAAGCGTAAGAAAGATGTATCCCTCTGTGATCAGAACCTGCTCCAGCTCTGAAAAACAGCCATCTGTCTGCTTGCCCCCTCTCCAAATTTGACTTAAAAAGTGCGTTTCAAGAGAACAGCTCAGCAGGGGCTTTTAGCCACCGAAATACTAAATCTGTGACTTCCATACAAGATGCAGGAACAGTCCTGTGTGATCTGTACGCCAGGCTGATTACCAGATCTTTGTTCCCTAAAGCAGCCCCAGTGAGGAACACTACAAAGGCTGCGAGCTCACATCTCAGAGGAAAATGGGTGATTCACTCTCTCCACTAAATGGACACCACTAAAAAGGCAATGCACAATCTTCTTGGCTGGGGAAACTGACATTATTTCTAAACTGTGGCCTCACAAAGTGCTTTCACAGATGGGCAGAAAAGGAATGCAGAGATTTACTTAAATACTGGGACTGGGTAAAAAGTTTCTTTTGAGACTTCTTTTCCCTGGAAAATTACCATTGCAACTGCGTAACATTCATCACAACAGGTTCCTGTTTTCAGGGGAAAAAATACTAAGTTTTGCCAAATACTGAGGGAAAAAGTGCTTAGAAAACAGAACACTTCAGACAAATCTTCCAATTTTCAGCAAAACACTTCCACATTTTTTCAAGAGTTTCAATAGTTTCTACAGCAGAAAAACTGATATTCTATGCAGCAGTACTCAATGGCAATTTTTGTCCAGTGACACTCCTCTAAAGGCAACCTTCTAACCACACTCAGATGAATGGCTTTGTTGATGGCTCAGCATTTAACTTGATACATCACTCTATACAAAAACAAACAAAATACACCCCAGAACAAATTAAAGAGTATGTGGAGATCATTTCTAGAAGGTAAATTCCAACACTTCTTTGCAAAAGTTGATTCGTTTTGTGACAGAAGTGGATCTGTTCTGTAACAATGAATGGATAGTGTAAGTTGACCTGCTTATTGTAATGCTTACTATATAGTTGTACTCATTTAATTTCATTAAAAGCTACCAAAAAAAGTAACCGGGAAGAAAACAAGTAGTCCCAGCAAGCCATCCATTAGTAATCACGGGTCTGCTGAGAGATGAAACTTGCATTATTAGCGCTGAAGATCCTACCTCCTGCCTCTAGCCAGCTAACAAATGATTTGGAAAGGACTCCACACTAATTGGTTGTGAACAAGAACAAAAACTGGGGAAGTTCAGAAAGGGACTCTATGAAAGTGAAAAGGACTTGCTAGGGAAGAAGACTGGGAAGGACATCTGCTGGGGTGTCCTGAAAAGTCTGCCTAAGATAACATGTGCTGGTCAGGTAGATGAGCATGTGCACCACTGATTTAAAATGTTCTATCCACAGGATCTGTCTCTAGTGTTAAAATAAAGAAAACTTTGATAGCCACTAGCCATGTGCTCCTACAAGAAAAAAACAAATTTGTCTAAACTCAGTCGAGTCCAGCTGACCACAAGATGGTCCCAGGGTGAGAGTGGGTGGGTTTCAGACATGAGTCATGGGAAAGAGAAAAGCTTGATGCTCAAGCCTTGCAAGACAGACTTGGATAGCCCAGGAAGGGAGCAGAGCAGTTACTAGCTCTGTTGCTATGCCAAGTCTCACTGGACAGTTGGAAGCTTCAAAAAGTTGAATTTCACGACAGTCTTCCACCTAATAAATGTACAGAATTAGTCTGATGGACCTGGAGGAAGGGAGACATCAGCTGCCTTCTGGGGCACATCAGGAGACCAGAGTCCTACCTTTGTCCTTGCATGCAGCATTCTTCGCATACTAAGAAGGCTCATATAGGTGGTTCCTTTTCTAGATACAGAGCTATTTTTTACAAAGACCGTAGTCTGGAATCAAGCTAGGGTACTGATAATTTACCATTTGAAGCCAACCAATACAGACAATGAAAACATGTTACACTGACCTTTGCTCTCCCACAAGCGTTCTTCTCTATAGACAAACACACATATATAAAAAATAAAGCAACAAAAATACTCTCAAACTTGAATATTTTTAACCGTCATACTAGGGGAATCGTCCAAGGGCACTCTGTTTATCAGATCTAGATTCCTGACAGGAAAATGCTATAGCTATTTCATTTTTATTAACAAAACAAACAAAAAAAACCCACCACCACCACCAAAAAAGTAACATGCCTGTGCAGTAGAAATTGTAGACAGTCCTTCAGAGCAGACAGTGAGAGACCTGGCAGCTCTCTCTGGCTGTGTAGCTCAGTGTGACTAACACAACCAAATGTCAACACAGGCTCCCTAAACCCTTGCCCAAACTAATCTAGTAGTAGCTGTTCCTGGTGACGGGGAGTTTCTTAAATCGAAGTTCCAAGCAGCAGCTTGATGGATGCTCTGCTCCAAGCGGTGTGGAGCACGGCCACACTGGGTGAGCTGATGAACAGCCACGCTGTGCCGATTAGATCCACCCGCTCCTCTGCCTCTCAGGACGCGGTGCCACATTCAAGGTTCACAGCACAGGAACGTGCTGCAGAGCCTAAGCCTGTTCTGGCACCAGCTGAAGCCAAGGGCAGTAAAAACCACTTCAGCTCCTCGTTTACAGTCAGGCTCTGTTTTTCCATGGCTAAACACCTACATTGCACCCTCCCGGCTTTCTGCAATGGGACATGCAAAATTGACAGGCATCTCTGCAAGCGGCGCGAAGAGGAGCAGCTCTCAGCTGCCACTCATCAGGGTGGCTGGTGGCAGACCTCTATATAAACTCAAAGTGAATAGGGCTTCTCTGCGCCTTTCAGGCTATTGTGTACAACTGAAGTGCAGGACAACAAGAATGGAAACATTTTGCCTGTTGTTGGCATCTAACTGCCTCCTGGAGGATACAGTCTCCACCAGACAGATGGCTAATTTCTTTACCCTCACCTCCTCCTCCAGCTCTCCAGTGTTAGTATGATGTTCTGCCCCTGGAGTGAAGCCCTAATTGCTGTCAAACGTTCAGAGACAAAAGTGGTGCCTACATATCATTCATGCAACTGTTGTTACCAGGGCATGAATTAAACAGCAGAAGCCACTTGTCAATTGACTCCAATGCGAGCCGTTTTGCTCAAACGCTGGCTTGCATTTTAAGGGACCAAGGCTGACATTTTTTATTTCAGCTCAGGCAGGACCGCATGCACCATAAGATGCAGCATCTTTCACTGAAGGACCCTCAGCCTCTCTGCCTCCATCAGGCTTACAAAAGATGCAGGGTGCTCTTTACCCTGGCCACTCAGAAATCCTCCCACTGAAGAAAAATGTTCATTTTCCTTTGTCCTCACTAGCTAAAGCCAAGTGGCTGTTCAGCATGAAACGGGTGCTGAGCACAAAGCCAAGACATAGAGTTCCTCATTTGCCTTGTTCACGCATAAAACATATTTTGGGACCGACTAACTTCTTGCTTCCTGGAGATGCTGCTGCCACTGAACAGGCAGGTTATACTAATGGCCAGACGGTGACAGTCAGCTATTGGTAGGCTGACTGGATGCACATTCATCTTCAAATTATGTTGTGTGACAGCACAGGCTGCTGAACACCATTTTAACATGCAGAGTAACTCCTCAGGAGGCTCTTCATTATGCATTCAGTGGGCTATTTTCAGACTAAACAGCATGTCAGTGGCTGTGTTTATCCCTTTCCACCTGGGCAGAGGAAACAGTTCAATGTCCCTCTGGGGAATTCATATATATTACAACCCGCACGTCGATTCTCCTCAACAGACAGAAATGGCCAGACATATTACACGTTTCCAGAAAATATTGAAGTCCCGACAATGAGGGATTGCTAGGGGAAAAATGCGTTCAAGTAGAGATCCTCAGTTAAAAGGAAGCCAAATTCCCCAGGATCAGCATGAAACGCTCCCCGCTCTCCCTCTGCGCGGCGGTGTGCACGCACCAACATGCACACAGACACGCGCCGTCTCTGGCACAACCGCTTCTGACAGCACATTGTGAGGAGCATGTTTTTCCTGTGTCTAAAATGGTGTTAGGAACACAGCACATGGATCCCCCGCAGCCTCGTGAGCTGCCCCGGTGAGCCGAACCGCAGCAGTGTCCGCCCCGAGATGCGGCGGGTCGCTCCCGGGCTGAGCAGGCAGCATCTGCAATGAGGCTCAGGGGGCCCTTCCCTCTCTCTCTGTCTCCTTCCTGGTGTGATTTACTTCCACTTGCTGCAAATACTTCATCTTGTGCCCTTTAACAAATTCTGCTGGTGGCTTCCTGGGAATGGATTCATGCCCATGCCTGTAGCTCCACAGCAGTGACTGAAGAATGTAAAAATTAGTATTCTTTCTCTTCTTTTTCTTCCCTTAATCCACACAGCTTTGACAAAACATGGCACCTGCAAGAAGCTGCTCTCCCTAAGCCTCATGTGACACCTTGGACTTTTCCGGGACCTCACAAGACTAACAAAGCAATAAAAATGCTACAGGTTATCTTGCTAACAGAGCAGGGATGGGGGACCTGGCTGGAGATGGTGAGGGACACTGGTGCCAGAGAAGGCAGGGAGCAGGGTAGGAGGTGGGCGGTGAGGCCACGGGGCAGGAGAGCAGTACGGGAACCAGGTCCCCTCCTTTGAGAGTGCACGGCTGGCACAGACCTGGCAGATGCAGAGAGAGACCTGAGCCCCAAAGGCCAGACCCCAGGTCTCAGCCCACCTTGGTCCCACCATGCCAGGCTCCTAGCAGAGGTCTGAGTCGCCTACTGTGCCCTTTATTCCCAGGCTTCAAGAGGTTGCACTACAGTACTGAGCCTGCTCAAGTTTGGCAGAGTCTGGGTTCAGAGCAGAGTGTAATCCAAGTGGAGCCACTGCTAATTGAATACATCTAATTAAACACAGAGACACGACCAGTGGTTCTGGAAGACCCTGAGCCGTGGAGTGCTGAAACCTCAGAGATTCTCTTGGGGGAAACCTCCACAGACTTCTCCTGCCCTTATGCTCCTCCTGGGTATCAGCTTTACACCCACCGTTCAGTCCATGGACTCAGGCTGGTCACCGTGGTCCTTCATGTCCTGTCCCACCCCCCGTTTCCAGCAGTGTGTGCAGGAAGGTGGTGAGGGAGGAAGTTACATGTGTTCAGTGAACAGCCCTGACATAGGAGATCACAAGGTCAGCAGCTCCCCTCACCACCAGTAAAATCTAAACCCAATTTGAAATGAAAGACTGTTTATTAAAATTGACATTTCTATGGTGCCTGCCCAGCTGATTAGAAGTAACAGCTGTGAAGCCAGCAGTGAAGAGGCCCGATATCCCAGAAGCTGCAAAAGCACCTTATATCCTGCTTCATTACTGATTTAGCAGCCACAAGAAAAGATTTAGAGCCAAGTTTCTGCAGCCTGCGAGGGCGGTGTTGCTCTGCGAAACCACCTGCAGTGCCAGCTGCCCAGCCAAGGGGAGCCGTGTCCCCGGTGGCCCAGGCTGGGGCAGGCACAGGGGACACTGGTGTGACCACCTGTGTGCATGGGGTCCGACAAAGGTCTGCTGGCAGCTGCAGAACATGGAGACAATCCCTGGCTGCCCTGGGCCAGGCAGCAGAGGATGGAAGTGCTGCTCGGAGCCAGGGCCGCTCCTCCTAGCAGTGACGGTAAAGCTCATTTGGAATGGCTTTCTGTGGCAGAGGAATATTGAATTCATTACATGGCAGGGAAAAACTGAGAGGTTAAAATAAAATGGCAGCAGGTGCGTCTAATAAGATTACAAGGTCCCCCTGGGATGTACTGGGAGAGCAGTTTCACTGTGTATTCTAAACCAGACTATACTGTTGAAAGCAACAGGATTTTAGTTGCAAAAGGCAAGCTAATTGGGAATTCAACTCATGATTATTCAGGTATAAGGCATAACACAGCCAAAGATGTGCTTAAATAAAATCTGCTTGATCTAAGCTGGAAAGAACAAAGTGGATGTGCCTCATGAGTACAAATGTACGAAACTTGCGTATGGAGATGCAGGTGGAAGTACACCTTACAGAGATTTCTGTACTGTCATTGAAGAGACATTCCTGTGAATTAAATATATTGTGCTAAGACACCATTTAGATTCTGAGGCTTTCTGCTTTAATACCTTGTACAGCCTTGTACAAGAAGGGCTAGAAGTGCCAGCATATCACCCTGAACTAACCAAGCCCTTCTCTGATCTGTAGCTTACAGATTATCTCATATAATGAATTCACACAAACCTTAAACTTCAATATACCTGTAAAAAAAAAAAAAAAAAAATCAGAGATAAACTGTAATTCTGCCCTCTTGTATCCAAACAGCACCTGTAAACCACCTTCCAGAGGTGCTCATAAGGCAGAACTGACAGCCTGACTGAGGAGACGCTCCAAAGAACTTACATGATGCTTCAAAAAAATCTCTGCATTCCTATTTGAACCAATCAATCCAGCTCTCCAAGTGTCAGCTGGTAACACACACATCTGTCAGCATCCAAGTGCTGCAGTCACAGAGTAAGCTGTATTCACAGCTGGAAACTTAGCTTAGCAATTGCTTACATTTAAGTAAAAGATAACCCTGGATTATGCATTTCACAGAGCAGAGGTTAAAAACGAGACTGGGGTTTGGGTTAATGCCAGTACAATGTTTCTGCCTGACCCTGAGCACACGTAATGTTGCCTTTAGTAACGTTTCCTCTCAGTGCCACCTTCTGTGCTGTCCAGGAAAAAGAAGGGAGGGCCCCCAGTGCAACTCGGAATCACCTGCACAGCTCGTAGATCCAGAAGAAGTCAGCTTTTACACTCAGAAATCCTGTCCTACTCTCTGTGGGTAGCTTCCAGCTTCTGCCTGGGCATGTGTTCTTGCTTGCTTTTATATAATTTCGACAACTGCCACTGCAACTGATACACAGGTATCTAAGCACCTTACGAGGTCCTAGCAGCCCTTGTGAATCTTTACCTCTAGGGCTCAGGAATTAAAAACATATGTTTCACCTGAAAAGACAGCAGTTGGGTAGACATTTCAAATAGGTGAGTAGAAAACAGATGTGTTTCTCAAACAAACTCTACCTGGGCCATCTCAAATGCCCTGCAACATCAACAGCTGACAGGTAAGAGACCACTTAATGGGTAATGGATAAGGAAGGCTATTCTCAATGTACTGAAGCCCCAGCTTCCCAGGGGACTTACAGAGCTGTGCCCTTTTCTGATCTGGCCCTAGAAATGGGCCGATGAGCTATCAAAATGCAACTGGCACTGGTGCAGATTTTGCTCACTCTGGAGCATGTAACACGCATCCTTGCCCTCTCTGCCAGCAAGCATGCACCTTCCCCCAAACCCAGCTGCTCTGACTGAAAAGCTCCCTCTCCCAACACAGTCCCCACACTGTTTTCCATTGCCTTCTACTGAGAAGTGACAACTCACTCAAATCATCCTGTGCAGAAACTTGCATGAGTGTTTTCTACTCCACTGCAGTCCAAATGAAAAGGGTTAAAGAGTACAAACAGCAAGTCTTTCCTAACCTGCTCCTTGTAGCTGAAGCAGGTCAGGGAATACTCATAAGAGGAGCAATGTCACCTCACTTGAGGAGAGCAGCAGTGAACTCTGAGCATAGCTTCAGCACAGCATTAGCAGACTGAGCTCCTACCTGCATCCTTGCCCAAAGCAGAAGGATTCAGCTGGACTGCACCACTTGAACCTTGATTTCTAGTTACAATGTGTAAGAAAGAATTAATTTAAAATTTTGGGTAGAAAAAGTGGAGTTGAAATGAGAAAAATTGCATACTTCTAATCATCTGGAGCATCTTTGACAGAGAAGTCAAGCCACCAATGCCTTCTTTTCTTCTTTCCCAAGTTATTTCTCAGGGAAGAGCAGTACTTGAAAACCTGTGAGATGAGCCCTTGACTACACAGGTTTATTAATCCATGTTTCTCCTCCCCAAAAGGAACAAAAGGAGAAGGGGAATTATTTCTGGTGCCTCAGCAACGTCACTGCTCACACAAGACTATCCATTATATGTGACATATGTGCAGCATTGTATTAACCCCTTCAGTGCCACACATCTATCACACCTGCAATGCTGCCTTTATCTGTTAATATTTCATTGAAATCTCTCTACCCATATATTTCCTAGTGCATCCCTCACAGAAGTGTTTATGTGCAAACTAGAACCCCAGTAAATTATATAGGAAGATTAGTTTAAAATCAAGCAATTAATGAAACAACTTTACCATGATTCAGAAGCGCTCTAAGGGGCCACAATCAAACAGTTAACAGAAAGATGTCCACACATTTGCCTGCAAAAAAAAGATGCAGATTCTTTGATACTTTCAACCAAGGTTTCCCAGAGCTGCACGCACAAAGGACTACTCATTTAGCTCTCTGGGAGGTACCAGGAATGCTGACTTGAGCAACCGTGTCTGAAGTGGGAATCTGGTCCAACCTTCTGGACAGCCAGCCTAGGAAGCAGCATCCCTGTATTCAGCAGATGTAACACATGAAAAAAAAACTCCTGGCAGATGGCCCCAGGGTTGCTGTGTGGGTCGTGCGCTGGAACGGCCAGGAGGAGGAGTGGGGCCCTTTCTCCAGGCTGTCTTCCTTTCCCCTCTGCCTGAGGACTCCCATAGTCCCTCACCCTCCAAACTTTCTTTCCAGTGCAAACAGAACCACTCCCAAGCCATCAGTCAGAGCCGGTGAGGGATGCCAAGGATAAATGGCGCAATATGGCATTCAACGAGGCTATTTAAGGAGTTGCCTCTGATGCCTGCAGGTCTACACAGCATCCATCATGGCGAAGGCTTTCAACACTGGAGCTGTGTCAGTGAGGGGGACAGCTCACCTTCCTCCTGCTCGTGGAGCTGCTGGCCCCTACCAGCCCGCCAGGTCGATGAACCGCTTTGCAGCGTGAGAGTGCAGCTCTTGAGGTGACAGTCCTTGTTCTGCCAAGCAAGGGCTTCATCACCTCTTCTGCCAAGTGCTTCAGCGCAGGAAATCATCCCTCCCCTATCACTCTGCAAGGGAACTGCCATTTTTTCCACCAAGTCAGCACCTTCCTTAGAACGGAGACTCACCATGAAATAGGGTGCAGATGCAGATATTTTAATTCCATTTTACGATTCTTAACATCTTCACCTCAAAGGCAAGGTGCTTTTTAACTCTGGTTCATTTTTAAACAGCAGGAAATGTAGTTTAATATGTTTTTTCAAAAGTGGTAAGAACAGAAAGGGGAAAATATAGGCAATTGGTAGAATAAATGGAATGGGAAACTGAACATTGTATCTTCAAAGCAGCATGTACTTTTCATGCAGAGCTGATTAGCATGAACCAAAGGGTTTCAGAAAGCAAGAACTCGGTACCACAGAGAGCAGGAGGCCATTGCTTACACAAAGGTCTTTATCCCTAGCACTTCACACCCCTTCTTCCTGACCCTTGGCCTTTTACCTCTTTGTCTTTTGCTTTTCCTAAAAGGAAAATCACAACTGCTTCCTTCCTAATAATTAGGAGGGCAACCCCCCATCAGTAACTTGCAGTGTCAGCACAGTTACGGCTGACTGCAGTGGGGGGTCAGGGCCAGGAGGGCTCCCCAAGCTTGGCTGCACTGTGTAGAAGACACGCCAAAATCCTTGTGCCTCCCTGCAGCATGCAAACTCACTCATCTTCAGTTTGACACTGAGCTCTCAGGCGCTGACAGATGAAGCTGGGGCTGTGTCCATCCCACAGCGGGCTACCTGTGTGGTTTTTCTGCTGGAAAAGCCTCTCTTGCGCGGCTGCAGTCTATTAAGGTAAACTGCAACCTGTGCCAGTTCACCTTAATGCGCTGAGCTGCCAGCTGTGGCAGCTCAGGACCTGATTCAGAAATGATTAATCCACTCTCACTGCGAGGGCAGCTACTCTGGGACCAGAGGCAGATGACAAACCAGGCACAGCGACCTCCTCAACTGCTGCACCTTAACTCCCAGATATCTGTGGGCTATGCCTTGAGAAAGAAAGAGGGTCACAGGGACTCTGTGGGTCACAGTCTGTTTTAATACAGACCCCATCAGGTACATACATGTGTGTGGCACATGTGTATGGCCAAGTGCCATCTCTCTGGGGGCTCTGTCGACATACACCTTACCCTGTTCCCACCCACGTCCAGGGCTCATAGCCCATAATGTGTTTTTTTTTTTCTTGCTGTTGCAAATGCTTGTGTGTTCATTGCAATTTTTTAGAGAGAGGGAAGAGTGCCTATGTACTGTGGCAAGTGCAAGCCAAAGAGGGAAGGATGCTGCTGGTTCCCAGTGCCACGCCCAGGGCCTGGCACATCAGCACCCGGCAGCCAGCAGCAGGAGAGTGAGTGCACACGTGTATCCCCTCTTCTCAGCCCAGAAACTGCTGGAAACGGTGAAAGCAACTTGTTTGGGAGACTCCAGCTGCCAGTTGGCCACGCTGGCTGCACTCCTTTGTTTCTAAGTCTTTCTCTTAGGGCGGTGCACAGAGGGAGGCTGACGCGTGTGCTCAGCAGCCGGGCTCCATGCCCACAAAGAAAGAAGGGAAGGAGATGTCTGAAATAGTGGTAGAGCAGCTTGTTTGCAGCGAGGAAAAGAGGCAATGTCAGCTCAAGTGCTGCACTGGAAATGGAAGTGGACTTCCCCTGCGGAGACCAGCAAAATAAGTGGGTGTCGCAGAACCAAGTAGTGCAGGTTGTATTTCAAAACTAAAAATCACTACTGAACAGCCCTTAACAGCACTACTTGACTCACCAGCAAGGCAGCAGGCACATGCTCACACAGAGAGCCAGCAGCACCCTGTGAGGTGCTGTGAGCCACCACGCAGCTCTGCTGCCTAGCTCACGTAACCCCGCGTGCATAACCCAGGTTCTAGAGGCTGCTCCAGAGGAAACAGGGCTCAGGAGAGAAGACCCTGGCTCCTCGTGGCCCCGTGGCAAGCAGGAACACGAGCCAGACCTCCAGGCTCTTTATCTAGCCCTCCGGTTGTCCATCCCTCTCGCCTTTACGCCCCTTGTTCTTATGTACTGATTTTCCTTTATATATAATTTACATATTTATTCTTAGTTGTGGCTATGCCCCCAAAACTATTTGGGCCACTGGGGTTCAACAAACAGCTAAGAAAATGTCATTTTGATAGCAGCAGCTACAGCTATATGCTAAATACAATAAGAACTACACCCCACTGTTTCTATCATGAAAGAGAAGGGGTGAATTAAGAAGTGCTCTCTTCATTTTTTTTGCAGCTGGTGGCTGCTCCTGTAGTGTTGCTTTGGAGCCCTGTTATTTTTTTATCACCATCTTTATGACTGCCCAGGGAAAGAGCAATCGCAGCTTTGCGGCTTCCCAGAGCAGCTGTCCTCCTGCACCGCTGCAACCGGCAAGCTGACACCAGACCCGGCACTGTGCTTTTTATGGCCATTCCACTTCTAATCGGAGCGACAAGGAGCATGCAGAGTCATGCACCGACCCAAGGAGATATTAGCTAATTGAAATTGTGCCGCCAGCGCACTAAATGCTAGTCACTTAAATCAATCTCTCACTTCTTCCTCTCACCTCCATCTCATTCTCTTCATCTTCCCCGTGACTCCATCCTTCCCTCCCCCCTCTCCTCCTTCTCAGCCCTCCCTTTCCCAAAATCCCCCGTCTGACTCCTAATCCCTCCAGGGCGATTAAAGCAGGACCAACAACAAAGGGAAGGCGACAGGAAACCCTGTGATTTATCTTCTGCAGCACATTCTCCCTTGGGGCTTGCAGCACCCAGCCCTGCTGCAGGTAGCTGCCCCCCAGGCGTGGGGGCGATGGTCCCCACCAGCTGGGGTACCTGGGGTGGGGGTGCGCAGCTGCGGCGGATGCCTTCCCCCCTCCCTGCACCTAAGAGGCACTCGTCTTTTCTCAGAGCAATTACCACGAATGATTTATGTGGCCAGTCAAGAGGGCCTGCCAGGGTTCTTATTTCACCTCTGAAAAAAGGGACTCTGCTGGAATTTTATCAGGGAGCTTGGATTAAATTGACAGCTGCCTTTTGTTTTGTTTTTAAAGACCTTCCCTTCGGAGTGAGGCATTCTGCCTGAATCTGGGGAGGAAATCCAACACCATGCAAAGGCTACAAACCCCTCCTGTAAGAGAAAAATCCATTTTCTCCTCTTCATATACATTTAAGTGAGGCTGTTTTTAAGGAGCTGACATCTGAGAATGATCCCAACTCCCTCTGACTTGAAACAGCATTTTATTTCACTTCACTGAAGCCACCAAGGCAACAGCTTCTCCTCCCCAGTACAAGTGTCTGTTAAGCCATGAGAGAGAAACGATGCAGCCTCCATCTCGACAAGAGCACAGTCGCAAAATTCAGTGTGCAGCGCTGCCAGCCCCATGGCACACAAAGCCTCCCGCGTACCGTCCTGCGGCCGGGCGTGCAAACACACGGAGGCACACGGATGCGTGGGGAAGGTGCGTGCGGGCAGACAGGCGGACGCGGTGGGAGATGCAGATGCTGAAAGGCAGGACTGCGCAGGGGGGCAGATGCCGGCACGTCGGCTGACTCAGAAAGCTCTGTGCAGCCAGCACAGCGCAGGCAGACATGCTGGGACACACCGGAGCAGAGTCCCTACAGAGCGTGCCGGCAAACAGCAGCCGAACCGAGGCACAGGAGAGAGACACGCCAACAGGCAAAAATCACACAGCCCAAAAACATGCCGGCAAAGGCAAATGCAGAAGGCAGAGACAGACACACAGACAGAGCTGTTTAAAACTTCAGGCTCTGCCAATAGCGAGAGGTATTATAATTACAAGTATTTAACAAAGTCAGCTGCCTCTTGCCTTCCTTCCCTTAGTGGGTTCTAGCTAGTTCTTGCACCCCTTTGAACATGTTTGAAAGCATTCATTCTCTAGATAACACAATTTGGGCTTTGTATATATACATATTAGAGAGGCAAAGTCTAAAACGAGTACATAAAATTATTGAAGATTCCAGTGGAGATTACAGTATCAGTGCTGAGGTCTAGATCTGCATGCACTGCCTTAAAAACAATTCTGGTTTTGACACAAAGAAGCGGTCTTTCTCTGTACCGCAAAGTGGGTGGGGGCAGAAGAATATGTTAATTTTGTATTAAAAAAAAAAGTGAAAAGGATTACGAAATAGAGATGAACAGTCCAATAACAACACTGAAAAGGTGACAGAAAGCGGATGCAGGGCAGTAGAGTTCGCACAAAGGAGAGGCGTGTCTCACTGCAAAGGACTCTGTCAACCTGAAATATGGGCATTGCCAGACACAAGTTTAAAGTATTTCCAACAAATTCATCTACCCAGATGCCTGTTCTAGCTTCTGTTTTGGTTTGGTTTTTTTCTACCAACATTTTCATATTTTCAGATTATTGTCTGCCTGCCATCACTTCATGAAAGGGCTAAACATGCATTTGGGGGAGCAAACTAACTACACAGAAACAATGCAGACACCAACTATTACACATGCACGTGCTGCTAAGTGCACCATGACACTAGAAGACAAAGAAAAAGCACTGTTCTCCCTCATACTTTCTCTTCTCAACACCTCAGGCATTTTCATCAACAACAGCGACTCTATTCGATGTCAGAAATAAAGGCATCTTAAAGCCAGGTGGCATCCCTTTAAGATCCATTTGTTTCCCGCTACTCAGCTCACCATCACCGCTCTGACCCTCCAGGCACAGGTTCCACAAGCACGGCCCAGCTAGACAGGGCCAGACTGGTCCAAGACCATGTTTCCTTTCAGAGATCTTATGCTGTTCAGCTTCTACCAGAGATCATCAGACTGCTACAACCACCCACTTCAGTGCAAACTGTCCTGGTTGGGCTTACTTGCTTGGGCACCTGCCTATTCAGGGACACTCGGGAGCATCTGAGAAAAACTAATATTGTATTTTAACGGTCATAGAGCAAAGCAAGTTAAAACCCTGCTAATGCACCTCCTTGCCAAGAAAGTGGCCGTGGATCAGAAATTCTCCACAGTGGGCCCAGGATGAATCACAACACTTAACACCGAAGCCAAAAGAGCTGCACTTGATGTTCCTGCTTCACATACTACAAAACGGTCACATTTTCTTACTTACTCCTTCCTGCCTCACATCACCACTATTCCCCTAAGTGGGCACGTTTACAGAAATTTAAGATCTTCCAGCTCCCATGCCGTGGCTTCAACCTCCTAGGTATAGGCTTCCTGTCCCTGGGCAAACCTGGCTCTGGAGAAACGCTATGGAAAAAGGACTGAGAAAGCAAGAGAGAGCACAGCCTCTCTGTGAAGTGGCAATGTGCCTTCGACAAGTCCCTGACTCAGCTGTGCTGGCTTCGCTCGCTTCCCGATGATATGGAAACGAACGGTGCAGCTCCAGCTGTATGTGATGCTGGATGACGTGCAGATGCATCTTCTTTGGCTGTTGCTGGGGCAAAATAAAGGCTGACACAGGCAGGATGTTCTTTGCACTTTGAGAGAGAAGAGAAAAATAAAATCGATGTAAGAAGCCAGTGGAAGTTGACGGCTGCAGATCTGTCCCTTATCGCACTCTCATTAAACATGGTTGGTGCACCAGGTCCTTTAGTCGGCCATGTGAGATGCTGAGAGCACTGTTCTCATGGTCAAAGTAGCGCCCTCAGCAGCAGTGCCCAAATCCTCGCCCTGCTCACAAAGCCAACACAAGAGCAGTCACATCTCGGAGCCTGTAATTAAGCACCCAAGGAAAAGCCATGGATTTTTCCAAGCTGTTAACACCTCTGACGGATAAGGGTACCACTGCTCCCAGGACTTGCATGCCTGACAAATCAGGTTACTAATAGATGGCTATCTAACATCTGAGACCTGTGAGTATCAGTCATCTGCGGCAGAGCAATTGCCACCTAAGCACGGGGATGGCAGGGGCACTGTGCTCTCCTCCTGAAGTCAGGGGTGAATGCTTTGGCATTCAAAGACCAAACTAGTATCTTCACCACCAACCTCTTAGAGATCTCACCAGGACTCCTCCTTCTCCCTGGTCACATCACTTAAATACAGGAAGAGAACTGGATACTCTCTGTTAAACAAAGATGGTTATGTTAATTTTATGCTAATTAGGTACATCCACACTGCCCTACTGTAGAATTACTTCCCTGTGCCCAAGCCTTCTCCACGTCACAGGAAGGATGACAGGGAGAGGTGACAAGGGGAGCACAGCAAGGATGCCGAGTGTAATGTGAGAAATCCAGCATCACCAAAAGAACAAATTCCTGTTACCTTTGGTGGACTTTCCTCTGTTTGTGGCTCATTCCCTTCCCAGTGCAACCCTCTGCAAGGCTGCCAAGCTCTCAGTCCCAGAAATAGCATGTCAGGCAGCAGAAAAAACAGAGGGGAGGGAGAGATGCAGATAAAAATAGAGAGAAATGTTGATTGCATTGTTACTGCTTCAATTAAACTCAGACACTTCAGCCTGATGAGTCAACAGCAATGACAAGAGGGCACAGAAAACAAGAGCGACTGCAATGCAAAACCAGTTTACCAGTCCCATTAATGTGGAAGGCACTAAACTCCCAAACCAGCCACTTTGATAGCAAAAGGAGGAACAGCTCTGGCATTGGCGGCTCCGCACAAGTCTGACAACAGCAGCAGAAACAACAAAAAGGCACAGAGTTAATAATGACCGAGCAGTGAGAGCCGATGGCTCTGTAAAAGAGCGGTCCTCAACAGCCCAGCATGCAGCAGAGGGGCAGTAAAAGCGGGGCATGAAGGGCCAGCTCGGCTTGTTCAAATGAAGCCATTGTATTCTCCAGGGGCTTAAATCACACTTGTGATGCTTTGTGTGTTTCTTCGGTGGCAGAGGAGACAGAAAAGTAACAGATGGGTATAATCACAGCGACCAAGGCACAGTCCTCTCTCTGCCACTCTGTGCAATGCACATTTTCTCTACAGGAATAGACTGCCTTGTGCCCCCCATGGGCGGGACAGACCTTAACCCCTCCCCACACTATCCCCACTGCTGGGACCTGACAGAGCAGGGATTCTGATCAACACAGAGGCACAAATGCAACATATTCTGAGCGAGAAGGACCAGCAGCACTGATGGAAGAGCCATTTCTGTGGCAGGGCACTGTGGCTGGCTGGCAGCGGCTGCCAGCTGCCCCCATCTGTCCCTTTCTCTGGCTCCGAGTGGCAGAGGACAGGCACTTGGCTGAGGTGGAAGGCAGTGGGGTGGAAGGTGGGCAAAAACTCTCAGATCACCTTTGGACTAAGAAATTACTGGTGGAGTTTTCTGTGTCACCCACTACGTAAAGTCATCTCCGAAAAGAAAGGAAGATAAGCAGTTGGTTACAACTTCAAACAGTCTGTCTCTCAGCCTTGCCACATCATATCCTGGAAAACGTTCACCTCTCGCTGTGAAGTGGTTTACAATGCATGGAACATCAGCATTTATTGCACTGTCTGTCAGCACTCCTCCTTTGACCATTCCCATCAAAAGGATGCTGAAGAAGTCACATATGGGGCTGCTTAGGACCAGCAGCAGTTCCATAAAGCTCTGCTCCACAGCCTGGGCTGCCCAGGTTATCCCACATGTCCCAACACAGGCGTTCAGCCCACCCCGTCCTGTCAGTGTAACATAATGGTCTTACACACAGAAGTTTTCCCAGCCCCGTATCCTGTCTCTCGCAGCAGCCAGCCGTGAATGCTTAGGGAAAGTGTAAAAGGAACAATGATGAATATGCAGTGAGCTTTTCCCTGGGATCCCTCCCGGCTCCCAGCAGATGATTAGGAGCATCTTGTGCTGGAGACTGCGTTGATCTAGCACACTCTCATACTCAACTGCAAACCTCTCCTTGATGCATTTATCTAAGGTTTTTTTATGTGCAGCCTTCAGATCAGTCTGCAGTAAGGAATTCTGGATATGAACTAGATGCTGTGCCAAAAACCAAACCAAACCAACCTTTTGCTTTAAACCTACTCCCCACATCTGTGTTGCTGGAGTGCTCCAGAGACACTACATATTTTGTGCTCTTTTTCCTTGATGGTGGGGAGACCTCACATTTGGGGCAATTCCCTGGGTATCTGGCTGCCTCCTGAAGTTCCACCTGTGTCTCCTTTGCTGAATAGCTTTTCAAGGGATTCCCTCCTGTCTGTAGGTGGCTAGCTAGTCATTAATTGTGGCACAGATATACAATTTTAAGATGATGTTATGCTTAGGTTACAAAGGTCCCTTTTGAGCCTAGAGGTCCATTAATTTGCATGGTTTGGGCTTGCTGTACCTGGTGACATTTGAGAAAGCAAAACACCAAGCAGCACGTCCAGCTGCCGTTGGCTCCTTTGCCTAGGGGAGGAGGTGTCCAGCCGAATTTGGGGTGGATGGGGTACCCAGCTGGATGTGGGGTTGATTGGGGTGGCATTTGGCAAGAGTGTGGAAAGGGGCTCCCAGGCCCAGCTGGCACAGCCTGCCCATCACCAAACACCCCCACCCCAAAACACACGCAGAACCTGCCAGGCTTCTTGAGCTGGAACACAGTTTAACACCAGACTTAGCTGAGGCAGGCTAGATGATGGTGTAGGAAAAGAGAAATGCCAGTCTACTGTGAGCTGGAGCACTCCACAAGTGCACCTGGGAACTGCACTTTACCTTCTTAACAGGAGCAGCATCTGAGTGAGAGGGAGCTGCTGAAAGGAAAATTAGTACACCCGGAAACACACGGTAGCATCTAGGGTGAAAAACTGTGTACCCTGCTGCATGGTGGGGACACGGTCATCCGCTTCTGAGGCATGAACCTGCCAGAGAGGAAAAGGGCTGGCATGGGATTAGAGCAAGTGAAGTTTGAAAGTCCTTAGATCCTGTATTTGCACATGCACAGGGCCAGCTCCAAGGTTCACAGTCTTTCTGGTAGCTATTAATCAAAACATTTGCATTGGCAATTGGGACATTCATTAAAATCTATGTTTAGTTTGCAAGGCTCACGCCAGACTGTCCAAATAAATGACCCACCAAATTAATCTCTTTTCCTAATGTTATCTCCCGATATTTAGGATGACTTCATGCCAGAGACCCTGCTAAAACATGTGAGTTAGGCTAGGGGAGGAGCAGAGAGAGGCTGCTCAAGGGAAGAGCCCAGCCAACATTCATTCCCTCTCACTCCCCTGTGAGTCCCTTTCCATCACACTACAGAGCACAACACAATTAGTGAAAAGGGCCCATTTTTCCTCCAGGAGCCAGGGTCCCAAAAAGGTACAGCTTCAACATCATTAGCAGTTCATCTGCTTAAACCTCCGGGCAGCCCCTAGGCAGATCCCCTCATGCAAACCCCCACACTCCTCCCCCTTTTTGGTGTCTGCTTATCAAACTAATGAAGCACATCTAGACTGAAAGGTCTTGGGGTAGAAGACAGCAGCTTAAACGTGATTCAGTACATGTCCTTTCCCCTCCTCCTCTTTATCAAATAAAGCAAGCAGAATTTCCTACACTTAAATGGAAGGGAGGAGGAAAGAAGGAGGGTAAGGGGAGGGAGACGTTTGTCTAGTAATTCCCTACAGAAGGAGATGTCTGTTTACTTTCTTGCACTGAGCACTTGCACATTAAGAAGGTTGGGCTCCTTAGCGGGCAGGATTTATCAGTGCCACATTTTCTACTCGACAGGGCAGAGCCAGCGATGCCTGCTCCAGGTAGCCAGAGAATTAAACAACTTCCTGCAACCTTCCCTGCGCCCTTCTCCGAGCCCGATGCAGAGGGAGCTGAAAGGCGAGAGCCGTACAGTGGGGAAGGATGCTTTGCGTGCTATAGTCCTAAAACAAGAACACCCCTGCAAAAGCAATGAAAGCACAAGGCTCCATTAGCTTTTTTTTTTTTTCTGTTCAGTGATATCCGGAAAGGCAATTTCCAGCTTTAGGTAAAAACACATAAACATCTTTCATCATGTCACTGTCCTAAATATAGATGATTACTTCAAGGCAAGTGGAAAAAAAAAAATAGGAGGAAAAAAGAGCCCTATTGTTATACCTTCAAAAGCTATGAAGCCCTACAAGCAGACTGCAGTAAGAAGAGCAATAGATAACCAGTCAAATGTGAAGAGAGAGAGAAATGCATGTTCTCGAATGATTGTTCTGATGGACCATTATCCTGCGCCCAGCATCCATCTGTCTGTCCGACACAGGCCTCCCTGTGTTCCTGGGCTGCCTCCTCCTGGCACTGGCACCCTCACCCTTTTCCCTGCCAACATACAGCAGCATGAAGGACCTTTGCTTTGGCATGGAGCCTCCAGAGTTCAGATTCACATTAACCCCACCTTACACAGGCCACTCTGCTGCCCTCACGGATCAGGCCACGTTTTTCAAAGGGACATAAAGCTGTCCTCAAACATAGGGGCACAATATTAAATGTGTCAAAGCTACACAGGAGCCTGAGTTGTGCCGGCCTTCAGCAGCACTTGAGCACCAGTGTAACTAAGAGCACTCTGCTCCTGGGTCACCCTCACAGCCGAGTAAGCTTGCACTCCTCTTGTCGAAGGTGTTTTTGCTCACAGTACCAGTGCCAGCTCGTGGCAGCTGTCCCCGACACCACAGCGCCAGGGACCCCACCACTAACTAACAAGCCAGAGGGTCCCTGTATATAAACACACATACATGGGGATATGCAGGCAAGCCCTTCCCAATAACACAACCCAAATATTAAGTATCAGTGACAAGTCACGGTCCCCCACATTTGGCACACATCCTACCATTCAGAACCATGGAGCCACACTTTGTGTCCCTCACTGGTATGTGCTGGGGACAAAATTAGGTCCTTAATTGCCCCCTGCCTCAGTTTACCCCCGTACATAAATGGTACATAAGTAGTGTATACAGAAATACTACCATCTTGGGATGGTGTGTGAAATAAGTCATAGGAGTCTGCAAAGACATCCGTGCATATTGGTGATAACCTACTGTTCATTTAAAATCAAGTAACATACACTTAAATACTATGAGTCATAGTTGTTGTCACAGTTTCAACTCAGTCTTCACTCTGCTGGATCAGCAGGAGCTTTGCCTGAGAAATGACTTTGGGAGCAAGAAGCTATTGTTTACACAGTAGAAAATTCTTCTTGTCAAATAAACTGGATATACTTTAAAAAAGCTTTTACTAGGGATACCTCAGTGTTGTAAGCTCTCGTTGCTGTACACCATCTTCCCAAGTGTCGTGCAATTGCCTGCTGCTCAGGGATGGACAAGCTACTTTGAGTTTAGGCTGCCAGAAACTGCCTTCATTTAGATCCAAACCCCTCATGCTCCCAAATGTGAGACCGTCCTGCATTTGCAGCACTACGCTTGATTCTTCTGAGACAAGGCACAAGAAAAGCTCGGTCTATTGGACCTGCTTTGAAATCTTTCTTTTGAAACTTGTATTGGAAATAGTTAAAAAGGCCAACGTTTTTTCTCTTGAAAGGTGGGGACCAGATGAAACCAGCCAAAAATACCATGCACGTGTCAACCTCATCACAGACCAACCATGCAGACTACAATGTTGATTAAAATCCAAGGTTGAAAAATCATAACAAATGACAAATTTCTCTCTCCCATTAACATAGGTTAAGGGGCTTTTCCATCAATTCAGCTGAGATCAACATGTGGATTTGGGTGTCAAAAGAGGAAAACAAACAAACAAACCCCCCAAAAAGAAGCTGGCAGTGGATGGCTTAGGAAAGTCCTCCTCCCTAGCAGACAAAAGGTTTGCTGGGAACCAGCCCTGACATCACTTAATGGAAGTCTGTCTGCAGGCATCAGCGTTTCCACCGGAGACTGATGCTCAAGCCCGTTTGCAGATCTCCGGGTCAGTCGGTTTAGCGAGGTCACAGGCTGGGCTGCACTCTCATACCGCCCACTCCTGACTGTCCATTTGCTATGCAGGAATAAGCAGCGACCAAAAATAGCAGCACAACAAAACCAACATGGCATTAGAAAGCAAGTCACCTGTGGTAACTGCACAAATCTCTCTCCTCAGGACATCAGTGTGAATGTGAGTTGTGCCACAGTTGAAACTGAAGCCAATGTTTTATTCCGGTCTTGTTTTGTCCAAAAGGCCCCAGAAGCAGTCTCAGCTGGGACTGGCATCCTTCCCAGGGCCCCTGGCCAAAAGCAGATGTAGGTGTCTCCTGCGGCACCCCCCAGGTTTGCTGGGTACCCAGAGCCGGAGAGAAGGCGACCAAGTGGTTCCTTGCAGTTTAGCTGCCCAGAGCCATTTTTGTCCCCCAGTTTCCTAAGTGCTGCATACAAGAATGGAAACATATTAAATGGTTTTGTGGAACTTTACATCATCACTACAGAATATCAGATACTCTGCATTGTAAGTGTGGGAAGTCCTGGAAATCACCGGGCTTCTTCTGTGGAGGACAAATGTTTAGTGAAGAGTCTCTCAACTACCATTTCTCTTTCTGATGCCACTTTCAACCACCATTTCAAATAAGAGATGAAGGCTACACAGAGTGCTGAAACCCCATATTCCTTCTACAAAACACCTACTGCTTAAACCATCAGAGGAAACAAAAAGCCACGCTTCTCAACTACTTGACAAAATTTGCTTTATTTATTTTTTCTTGGGAAATGCATAGATATTCTTGCAGTTCAAGCTACTTCTCATGCTTCAAAAAGTGGTCTTTGACACAGAGGAATCCATGCAGTAACCTTATTTGTAAAATTCACTGCCAGAAACTTCTGCAATACTGTCAATCCTGTGCACATACCCAGCTGACCGGAATGTAAAGACAACTGAAAAAGCCAAGGTGCCCTTCATGATGGGCACTTGCAGGGCTGGTAGGTTCTGTGCTTCCTGACTTTCAAGCCAGCATGGGAGTTGCTCAGTGCATGTGTCCACACAGATGGAAAGAGTTACACGAGCATGTGGTGGGGTAGAGGAAGGCACCGCATGAGGGATTGGTTTCTGAGGGTGGCACCAGCTGGACTGCTTGCTATTTCTCTCTCATGTTTCACTATGGCTCTTCTTTCTAAGAAGTATATGTGAAGCTCCAGACCAACTCCATGTGCCTGTGTCCTTTGAAATCTCTAATCAACCACTCCATTGGTTGAAGAGCTGAAGACGACATCAGGCCAAGGTCTTGTACATAGTATTAGCGTTGCAGAGGATTATTCTGAGTTACGATACTATTCTCTGAGTTTTAAGACATCCAGCGTATTTACATTCTGCTCTCCATTATCATGCTGCCTAACTTCTTTATCATTTTAGCTTGAGGTAAAAACTTACTCCTCCCTACACAAAAGACCTACTTTTTACCATCATTATTGAATGTATCTCACCACTGTTAAGACTCAGAAGATGTGCAATCTGAAGTTAAGCTTGCTAGGTCAAAACAGGGGAACTAATGGGAATCTAGTCACCAAAACTGCCCTGGGGAAACAATGCAGCTCTTCAGGAAATTTGTGTGAAAATAAACCATAAATGCAGACAAGCATTCAAACACACACACAGAAGGACTGCATACACAATTTGACTATGAGTGCCATGACACACAGACTTGTTTGTATGATGAAAACACCCAGAGGCACCAATAACACAAGCATCCTTTAAATGTCCTCCCTGTCTGTGCCACTATTAGGTTTCTGCCACTAATAGCTGGTGCCTGGTTGTGGTGTTTTACTCCTCCGTGGCCTGGCTGAGCTGTGAGCGGAGCTGAATTCAGCGCTGGAGGCCAAGAGCCAGCCTGTCCCAGCAGAACTCTTTTCTCCCACCTGTGGTGCAAGGAACTGGCAGGAAACCCTCAGCAGAAGTAGCTAAAGCAGCACAGCTGGAGAGCTGTGAGGGATAAAGTGCAGAGGGTTCAGGAGCTGCACGGACATGGTGAACTAAAGGAATGGAAAAACCTGCATAAATATAGCCTGAAAACACGTCTCAAGAATATTAAGGGGGGGAAATTTCAAGAATTAGAGAGTTATCCAGTTTCTGCACCCAACAGATACAAGCTTGCTCTTCAAAATGAGAATATGGAAGTCAGGTGTCATTTTTGCCCCTTTTAAGTTTGGATTGGTGTTTGGATTGCAGTTCCTAGCTGAGTCAGATGGACATCTTTCTGAGAGTGCCTGGTTTGCTGTTAGCTTGTGTGCATTATCACATTGTAATCAGTCCAATAGCCCATCTCTTATCTAAAACGTAAATACTAATTTAAGGGCTCATGGAGAACACAGCTATTCCATTTTCAGTTTAAAAAAAAAGAGAGAGAGAGAGGAGGAGGCCTGGCATCATAACAGTAATTTATGATTTTACTAGTGTATTATCATCGGGTAATAAGAGCAACTCGAAACTGCCAATTATCTCATAAGAGGGGTATCACCTTTTCTATTTTGAATGACTCCATCGATAAATGCAGGTTCTGCTTGCTAACACTCCATCATATAATCAGTAGCCTTACAGCAGGAGAGAGGAGTGCAGGAGAAAGAGAGGAAAAACAAACCAGCAAACACACAAACACTTGATGTGAGCTCAGTCCTTGGCTCAGCAACAGAGCGCGGGGAGGGGGCCGAGGGGGCTGGGAGGAATCGCCCGGAGCAGTCGGCAGGTCACACACACAGAGTGTGCAACAGCAAACTCAGTTTACAAAGAGACATCTGTTCCATTACTTCGATGCATTGTGGCTAATTACATCCTGGCCCGTCTGTGAAATGACAGCCACTTATTCTCCAGTGAACCGTAAAATCTGTACATGTTCGATGTGGGCAGCGGGGAGTAAGAGGAGTGTAGGGGAGTAGGGAGGATGGAGGGGGAAGGATGGGAGAACAGCACAGGCAAAGCACTGGGAAAAACGTACTGCATCTCTCCTACCGGTTTGGTATCAGGGTGGAAGAAAGGCCCTAACAAAGCACTGCCATTTTGATGCTGGGCTGCAATGCCTGTTCTAACCCAAAGCTCCTCACCCCTCATCTTTACCTTCAGGGTGGGAGTGAGATGGTGCCAGCAGTAGAAATTATACCAGATCTGCATCCCTGTGCTTTACTTGCAGATTTCCACAGCATTTCTGCCACTGCTGTTTATATCTTCTTTACCTGACAGTCTTGCAGCTTTGTTAGAGGTTATTTTCCTATACACCAATTTAATTTTAGACCTAGAGGAATAAAAACAAGGACTTTGCACCTTCCACCACCCCTCATGGATTTTTAGAAATCTGAAGGAAGCTTCAAGAAAATGAATCTTTCCTCAACTTTCCTACATAACAAAATGGGCCTTGTGTTCAAGCGTGACTGCAAGCCCCGAGTCAGACAGTACAAGGCAAATCTTATTTCCAGACCTAAAGTATATAAGCCAAGGTATGGCATTCAGCATCATACCAGGTAACAAGGGTTAAATCCTCATGCTAGTACATCTGTCAAGAAAACTGCAAACCTTTCGGTAAAACTGGGTTAAACATTAAATGAGCCAAAGGCTGCAAAGGTTTGACAGTAACTTTTGTGGGGGGAGTAGTGCCTGTCTTGGTGCTAGTGCAGAGCTCTCCAGGCAGTGGCTCCACCAGCAGCTATCAGCTGGTGACTTCAGATGCCGTGTCCAGCCACAATCCCTGCTGCACAGAAAAATGAGCAAAATTTCACATGTTGATGGCTGTGGTGAACAGAGCGCTGAGGTGATGTTAAGTAGCTGGTCAAACCATTAAGATGGCAATTAAAAAAAACATAGCTGTGTGGTTAAGAGCAGGGGACAGACTAGAAACAAAGACTGGCTGCTCAATGACAAATGACCAGCTCTGTAACCAGGGCACTGCTTTTGTTCCAGGATTTCTGGTTGAAAGCATCACTTTTCCACTAATGCAGCCACAGCTTGTGGATTTGGGCAGTTTGCTCAGTGTGATAAACTACTTGCTCATGAAATATAAGCAAAACCAAGTGCACAAGGAAGGAGGGTAAAGAGGATTGCTCATATCATCTAGCCAAAACTGCAGAAATCTGACGAGGTGTAAAAACACTATCGCAACAGCCAAACTAAAGAAAGCTAGGATGTTTTGGGATGGGGTTTCTTCTTGCTGTGGGGTTAAAGGGACATATTAATCCATCTGAATCCCTGACTTCACTGTATCCTGCAGGTGTTACGGCCATTCAAGATGGTCACATCCAGAGGGGAAGAAAAATACGATTAATCTGCGTTCACTTACATGATACACAAACATGCAGAAAAATGGAAGTGCTGTAGATGGCTGATCTGTGTTCACAGCTTAAAGCAAAACCACCTGAGGCTGAAGCATCAGGAAAAGTAGTGCGTGTGTGATAGTTTTGCTACAACTTTAAAAACGGCCTCTGTAGCTGCTGGCAAACCAATATAACCGGGAAAAAATAATCGGGACCTAGTGTTCCTGCCAGGTTAGAAGAAAAAGTAACTGGAAAATTTAAATAGATTATTTTCATTAAAATGCTCACCACTTCCTTCAACTTTTGGTCTGCGTTCTATAGTTTCTGGTTTAATTTTTCTTTCCTGACAAAGGCTCCAAAGACTTCTTAAGGCCAGAATGAATTATTGACAGTCAACTCGCATGTGAAACACAGGTCACAGACTCGCCAGCAGTTGCCTGTGTATGAAGCTTGTGGTCAAGCAGAGATCCCCTGGCACAGCCCTGCAGAGAGCCCTGTGCTCTGTCTGGGGCAGCTCCAGCTGCTGGGAGGTGAAGATGCTGCAAGAGCAGTGTTCCCAGGCCACCCTCCTCCTGTGTGAAGGCAGCAGCACCTTAGCTCTGTGTGGAGTACAGAGGTGTCTTGGTAACAGACAGGGTGATTGGCTGGGGTTTTGAAGGGTTTCTCCATGGGTAGATGAAGAAACCCCTACACCTTTAAGCTCTGCTATTGGGTTGGCATATTACCAGAGTCTGTGAAGCTCAGGTAAAGCACAGCTCTTCCAAAGCACCTGCTTTGACTGGCAGATTTAAAGCACGGGGCTCAATATCACTGTACGTGACAAAACCCGAAAAGCTATTGCAAAAGCACTTGGGCAACTGAACAGTGTCGGTCTAACTCAGGACGGATGATACACCCATCTTACCCATTTCACTGCTCAGCAGGCAATTGGAGAAGGCAAACCAAGGGGAAGGAGAGGGCTGAGTTAGCTGAATTCAATCTTGCGGTGGGTTCCTCTGCTGGAACAGCTGGCGCTTAGTCTATGGATAAATACAGGATTTCATTTTCCATGGACATCAGGCTGCCTTTCCTCAC
Organism: Patagioenas fasciata; assembly: GCF_037038585.1. Classification (NCBI taxonomy): domain Eukaryota; kingdom Metazoa; phylum Chordata; class Aves; order Columbiformes; family Columbidae; genus Patagioenas; species Patagioenas fasciata. Next base: position 62,358,369 of record NC_092523.1, on the reverse strand, counting down.
CAGCACTAAACCTAGTCTCACAAAAGAAAAGATTAACAGAAAAAGAAGCTCACAGTATGTTACTCTACAAAGAGCTTACAGGAAGGATTTGTAGTAAATTAATATCATCAGCAACCATATAGTTCACAGAATCTCACAGCCTTTCAGTGTAAACTGTGATTTAGTTGGCTAACACATTAGGCGTAAGATCCAGCAACCTCAATTACGCTCTTCATCCCCTGGCTGTGCAGAGGGAACCTCCTCCCCACGCTGCCTTAATGATGAACCCAAGTTACAGCCATATTTTTGTTGTACATATTGACCCATCACTTCTGATCACCTGCACAGCACCTTAGCCTGTTCTTGTGTCTGAAACCTAAATGTTCTACAGTAGGTTATCACAAGTTCACCTTAACAAGAATCGAGAAAGCATATCGGGTACAGATCCAGGGCTGATCCTGATTTCATCGTGACCTGAAAAGATTAAAAGATATACTCCCCCTCCTCTATTTTCCACTTGCCTTTCACATTGTATATGGACACCCAATGTGAGTTTTTCCTCTCTTCTCCAGCAAAAGCTCTGACAAGCAAATGCATGACATCACAAGAGTCAAAAGCGAAAAAATGAAGCAAGGGGAGAAGCCAGGCTTTCTAATAATTCCATTTAAAATGCTGCTTCCCCCTGAGTTCATATGGTGTGGATTCTTGTTCGTATCTATTTCAATAAGGAATGAAGAATTTGTAACAAAGGATATCTGTTCTGTAATTGCAAAGCTTCCAGCTCTTCAATAAAGATTAAAAAAATATCTTTGAGACTTTCAGGAGTTTCTCTGTCAGAAAGCAGAGCTCTCCTTGAGGCCAATAAGGCAAAGAGAAATCTATCTGCTCTCTTTCAGAATCTGTCCCTTCTCTGCCTACTGTTGCCTGATGTGAAAGCCTTTTCAAGGCATTTTCCCCAACTGTAAAATAAAGTTGGCCAGCACAGGGTTTCAAAGCTTGAGCTCTATGCCTTCTCTTAGGTAAATTCTTCAAAGGCAAGGGAGGCATGACTTTGCAAAAGCTGAAAGCATTCCCAGCCAGCAGCTGGAAAGAGCAAAGTGCTAAATTCCTCCCCCGAGAGCCTTCCCTGTTCACAGAGAGATGCCACTGTTAGGAGCCTTCCTGCTTATACCCCCTTGGGTTTCCTGAGCTGATGACGCTTATCCCTAAAGTAGGGCAGATGCATGCACTGATTTTTCTTATGGGAGAAGCCAGTAAGCCAGCTGCTACTTGTCCCTCTATTACCTGGTTACAGAGCTGCTATCAAGGTGATTAGACAGCAGTACATTAGAAAAACACATGAAAAGAAGGAAACAATCACTTTGCCTTAAAGGAAAAGACTGGAGGGGGACATTTGTCTCTAAATTTGAAGGCTGACACAACCAGCATTTGAAGTAGCTTTAAAATATTAGTCTCTCACCTATCAGAGTTACACCAGTAGAAAACTGGTTAGCTTGGGCCTTTGAAAGTTAAGTATAAAAGGGATAGAGAAGGAAATAAAACTTTGGAAATATCTGTTAATTAACAAGCCACCAGGGTAAGAGATTTAGGTAAATGAATGCCATGCTAACTAAGAAAAACAAAAACCTGGAAGAGGCATTAAGAACATGTGTGCACGTATACAAAACATACAGCACTGCTACATGCATAACTGCTTGGATGTCTGCAATTAAATGTCAGGTCTTCTGTGCACAAAAGCTACCTGTAAGTAAATCTTAATAGGAGCTGCTTTTGAAAATGTAGAGCAAGGCGAACTACATGTACTTCGCAAAATCGACAAGTTCCAGATGCTTCAGAAAAGCCATCCCAGGAAACAAATGAAACACAGACACAAGCCATAGCAGAAATACCACTTTACATGTGAACTTGCATGTCCTGAGCAGGAGGAGAGGGGAGGAGGGGAGCTGAGGGGCTCTATTTTGACAGAGGATGGGCTCAGCCATCCTTTTCATAGGTACCCATCAAACCAAACTGCAAATATAACACATGGCATGCAGATCTGATTTGTGCCTGTGAACGCATGGCACAAAGTAATGCCATGTACTTAGATTTATTTGACCAGCGTCAGGGCAAAGCAGCGGTGCTACATGGTCTAACGGGAAAAGCTTACTACCCATGGGGAAGATCAATCCTTAGAAAGCGTATTTCAAGGAATCCGAAGTGTTTGGTGTTATCCAAATAAACCTAGTGTCACTGTGGCAGCTTGGAGGAAAGGGCTGTGTTTCTTTTTGGTCTGCACCCTGGGAAGCGGTGGCACAGTTGGGATGTCTGAAGAAGCTTGGGGAGGAAGAGATGGGAGCTCTGCCGCCCAGTCCTTTGCTGCTGACCTTGGAATTCAGGCTTCCAGAGCATAGCACTCAATTACTGAGATCGTTGCTGGCAGAATAAAAATCATGAGTTTAAGTCCCTCCATGAGGCTGGTTTACAGTAGCTGCAAGTGCCACTTTCTGGAGATGGAGCAAATATGCACCTGGACCATGAGTGTGCTGGGCTTGCTCAGCACCTCGTTTGGCACGTACATGGGTCCCAGTGCACCGGCCTTCCCGGTCCATCACAATTAGCGGTGCTTGCTAGCAAGAGACCCCAGTCATTAGCTGGCACAGAAAGTTAATCACCTGTCCACCATTACAAAAGGGATGGTCCCTTCAGGAGAAAGGTCGGTGGCTGGGACCACTCAGGGGACAATGTCTGTTCTCTAAATGGTGCCCTATGAATAAATCAATGTCCAAATCCCAGGGCTTCTAAACCTCTACAAACAAAAACACTCAGAAAGTATATACATTAAAAAATTATTCAGAATAAAAATGTCTCCCCCTGAGCCCTGGCTTTTGAATGCCATCTCTCCGGTTAACCCCTCCCTGCCCAAGCTATCCTCTCTGCCTTGCAAAGTGTGTTTTGTTGTTCCCATAGTACATTATTTGTTGAAATAAATATGGAAATAAGGCTGAGCAAGACAGCCAAGACAGCCAGACTGAAATAAATTCATCACTCACGGGCTCTCAAGGGAAGAAAACTGCGCATTTTTTCTAAATGATTATTTCTGAAGCACTGAAGGAATGGCTATATCACTAATGAGGCCAGTGCTCCATGACTGCTGATTATAAATGACCTAAAAAGAGACAAGGGGATGGTGTATGTGTGGATAGGGGGATGGGGAAAGAGATGAATTGTTCTTCCTTAGGATCTGGAATCGCCTCCCCAGGCTCCTCAAAAGTCTGAGAGCATTTGTGGTTCACCACAAATACAAGCCTGGTATATTTACAGCCAGGCAAGGAAGTTTGGGCTACAGTGTCGGGCTGTTCTAACAAGTAGGCACATAGTTCCTCTCCTCCCTTGATAGGTCACCATTTATTCACTGCAATAATAATTAAAAAGGAAAACGAGCTCTCTCAGTTGCCCCTGGGTCTAAATTATAGGTCCTGCAGGTTGATGCGGCCAGACTTGAGGCAAGAGGAGGCTGAAGCCACTCTCTCACTTGCTAATTCCCATGGAAACAAGCAACTCACAACAAATGACTCAAACATACTTGCAAAAATCTTGCTCATATGTTTTGCTGGCTACCTTCCCCCACACCTTCAGGTTGAATGATTACAGATGCATTACACATACAGCAATCCTCAAGCACAGCTGATTGTGGAACAGGACAGGATGGCCACATGTAAAGACGGGCAGGATGCGAGCCACACATCACAAAATCAGCAGCATGAATTTGGAGAATAATACAGCAATTTGGCCATAAAAAGCTGCAGCTTTTAGAATCCTAGCAGTATTATTTGTATAACGTGATAACATAGAAGTGACAGCATCCAGAAGGATAAAAAGAAGCCCCTAATACAGATTGTGACCTATTATCCAAATCTGAGGGTCCTGAGGAGATGGGATTTACTTAGTTATCTAATGAGGTTTTGGTTTGGTTTATACATAGAAATTACCCAGGACACCTTGAAGAACAGAGATCTGAAAATGAGCTTCTGCAGAAGCTCAGACAAAGGAGCCCTGACAGATATTAGATGGATTACAGTCACACACCACTGCCAGAGGTTCCCTAACACTTTCTGAAGACTGTCCCTTTTTGCAGGCAGAAGCATCCTCTTGCAAGAGCTGACAGGGCTTTGGAGATGCAGCTTTGCTTCCATCAAAACTACTCTCACTTGTGTGTGGACTTACAGTAGCAAACTCACACATTTTCAGGACAGCGCCTCAGGCCAGGGCTCCTACTATGACCCATAGTCTGTATTTCAGCTGACTGGGGTGGCTCATCACATAAGAGTTACTGCAGTCTCAGTGGGGAACTCCAGAAGATTTTCTCCCCCTCACGGGAGAGACCCTTTCCTTGGAGCCTGGGATCACCCACTGATCTCCTCACAGGTACCCATCTTTACAAAGACTGGGAGCACATCTAGACTTAGCACAGCTGCTAGGGCTAAATCTAGGGCTGGGGGTGGGGAAGGAAGAGTTTAACTAAATTTCCCTCCCTCTCCCAGGTCATTTGTCACAACCCTTTATAGCTAATAACCATTCTGTAAAATTTATAAGCCAAGTTAGAGAACTACAGAATAGGGGAATAATTCACTAATAGCCTATAAGGTTTAGAAATCTTGTAGGAAAGAACCCAAATATATTAAATGCCACATGTTTCAGAAGTGACTGCTGTAGGTGCCATTCTTTTTAACACTATCGAGTTCAGCAGGCCTAGATCTGTGCAAGATCTATTTGAGCCTAGCCACCACTAGAGCTCTTCTCTCGGAAACATTCCTGCAGAGAGCTGGAGCCAGCGGCCAGCTACACACAACCCATGCTGGAGCCAGTTTCCATCTCCTTCCTCAAGGGCTGCACACGGGGTTTCCTTTCCTCTCCTCATGTAAGCACCCCTACAGACAAATGAAGTCTCTCTACACTTTTCCAAAAGCCTTGGACTGCTTCACCAGAGAGTAAATCTGGCAAGCAAGTGAAGACCGTCAACTGGGTCACACTGACTCTCTCCCCCTTGCTCAAAGAAGGAAGCATAAAGAAATCAGGCCAGATGCCGTACTGGTGTAATTTCTGAAGTACTCTTAATGAATCTGACCCCAGGCTGAAGCTTTAAAAAGAGTGTAGTGGCTTGTCAATGCAAACAGCTAAAACTAGTGTCGTGTCAAGTGGTAACAAGGCCACTGCTGTTTTTACAAGCACCGTGCACTTAGCAGATAAAAATGAGCATCCTATCAAAGCCTGCTGCAAGTCGCGCTTATCGCCAGCCAGAAGAAACAATGCCCCGCACGATGGCTGCTACCCGTGCCACTGACGGCAAGTCCCGTTCCTTACAAGCTGTCCATTAGTATGATGAAGAGACTAATAACCACCACATACGGGTTTTTATCTTTTCTTTTTCTCGTTGTTGGTCTACTGGCAACTGCTAATAGCTTTCCAGGGCTCCTTTAAATAAATAGAACTAATTACTCCGCACAATGACACCGTGGCTTACAGACAACTAATTATGTCATAGAGGGGTTTCTTAACATGCACGTTCATTTGCAGAGGGTCACAACTAACATGAAGTAAATTTATTCAGCCTTTATGCTATCAGCTGGTACCAAAATAACACTGAATCCATAGCAGATCCAGATTGTAGAACTTCAGCAGGCAGGCTCTCCCAGGAGGCTGAAAAACAACACATGGAGTACGCATATTACAGAACATGTGTAGCTGTGTTGCTGAGAGCCTCCTGTGCATTTAATGTAGTGCCATGGCACAGACTGAAACTGTTGTGTAAATAAAGCTCTGCTTTTCTTTGCTTGCATTTGCTATACGTTGAACAGGCAACCACCACTTGCTATGCCTTATGCCTGACTACATGCCTTGCTGGAGGAATAATGGAAATTCTTGTCCAAAAAGGCACAAAACTGAACAGATGGGCAACATAAAAGACAAGATACACTGGGAAACTGTTCTACCAGTAAGAACAGAAGAAAGAGAGAAGTGATTCACTGTATGTCATGCAGCCAGCTGTGTTAGAGGTTGGAAACAAACTTAGGGTTTCCTGACACCCCCTCCCTTTTTAGAGAGGAGACGGTGTCAAATCAAAAGTAATTTTTTAAAAATAGACTGTGCAGACAAGTATATAACTGACAAGACAGGTTCATACCAAATTATTCCAACTAAATGTGATTGAATGCCTTTTTGAGCTCCTGTAAATCTAAAAGGACTTTGTTCTTTAAAGCGAGATGCTGGGCGAGAGAGTTTTTTAAGGTGTGCAGCCCTCCTCCTCCCACCCTGCTTAAAAAGCAAATGAAAGTATTTGATTTACAAGCATTTCTGGACAGCCATGTCGTACGAACAGTTACTCCCTCTCCTTAGAGAAAGGATGTGGCAAGGACACCTCTCCACACATACTCATAACGATCCTTAGCATTAACAAGAGCTATATGCATAAAAAGCAGCATATATCTTGCTAAGCATGTCTGAGTGGCAGATGCACTGATATAAGAGGGCAGAGTATCTTATTTGGAGCTATTAGCTGACTGTTGGGTCAAAATACCTGCACAGAAATGTATGCCCCGTTATATATATATTCAACTCTCATTCAAGACCACCTACACCTCTACAAAGAACATGGTCCTTAACTTGCCGTTTAAAGCACTCAAGTCAACAGGTTTCATACGAAAATCGTCGCCTTTACAAAGGGACTTCAGAAATCTCATTTAAGATGTGGGTTGCTGTTTTCTACAATTCTCTAAGGCTCCACCTTCCCCCTCTAGAGAAGAGGGTGTTTTTTACAGAACGCAAACTGAACTACAGATTGCAAGCTCACTGCAAAATGGCAGTAGAAACAGGAGACAGGTAGTTTTCTCAGGGACCAGGCTGACCTTGATGAACAATATCAAGAAAAAAAGCTATAGTGCTTGGTCTTCCATTATGATTTTGCAGAGGTGAGTCACTTCAGTTACATCCCTTGCTGTAGAAACAAACAGCTCCAGCAGAGATGAGATCCTCTCAGAGGGCTCCCTCCTTTACAAAAGGAACCATTAGCAGATGATAAGATGCGCACAGAAAACTCCGATGTGGAAGTCGAGGGAAAAAAAAAGGCATGAACGGGACAAAGAACAAGGGTGCATCATGTTCTCTGTCCCTCAGCGTGGTTGTGCCACCCTGCAGAGCAGTGCCATGGAGAGGGGACCTCCTGCTATGGCTTGCGTAAGCAACACAGAAGCCTTTGTAGAGAGGTCTTGGATTTATTAACTAGAGAGAAGGTGACCAAACAAACACGTTGAGAATTGTATAATGTTAGGCATAAGGAGGTCATGTAAGGTCCTCATTAAGGGTATCATTGCCTACCTTGATGTTGTACTGCCCAACTTCGGGTCAGTGCCAAACGACAACAAAAAAAGGAACAGAATCAGCACAAATGGTTCATTTCTCTCAAGACTGGACAAACAACTTGATAAAAGCAAGGAAAAAATGTACCGATCCTGAAAAAGAGTTTCTGCTCAGAACCATCTCCTCTTCCTTTATGCCTCAGATTTTCAGATCAGTTTAAAGGAAACTATACATACCTGCACAGCAAGCATACCCATGACCTAGTTACCATTTCCCATGGGAAATCCTGAGATCTCTTAGAGTATTTTTCTTACTCCTATGCTAGGGAGACTGAAAGATGATTACAGAGCAGCCAATCCTGAATGCCTGAAAATCAAGAAGCAAACTCCTAAAATCATGGCAGTGGCCTCCATATTGCTGCTTAGTACCATTAAGTCTTGTGGGTTTGGCCATTTTCCTGCTCTTGCAGGTACCAGGTCCAAGCTTTCCTTTGCTAGACGAGGCTTTTTTTCAAAACAGAAAAACTAAGACTCTCACATAAACTGGGCCTCTAGGATCTAAGGGCTTCCAAAGAAGACACCAGATAACTCCATGCTAACATGTGAGCTGGAAAACGTGGATTGTCCTTTGCAGCTCAAAGCAATCTTCTGAACCTCAGAATAGGCAGAAGCCACGTGGGTGTTTTGCACCGAGGTCTCTTCAAATGAAACCACATTGCCTGAGTTGCCAAAGCCAATTGCCACACATGGAAAAAACAGAAGGGAATTAGCAGTTTCACAGAGTCTGGTATTATGTTCCTGTTCTTAGTTTTACTCTGTTGGTAGCAAGAAGATACACATCTCTTCAGGCCTTTGCTGTTAAGGTCATTGGGGTAGCAATTCATGTAACGTGTTCACTTGTAGTCAGCTTAAGCGAATATACGATTTATATGTGCATTTTTCCCTCTGAGAATGTAGATGTAGAGCGCACAGCAAGACCCATTTTCTTCTGTCAAAATGGTCTGTAACAAAAATGAAAAACCTTTGCTTTACAGGCTGAAGGATGTTGTGGGCTGAAAGGCGGATAGGCTCTTGGTGCCTCCACACGCACTGGTGCCCCTGAGTGGGAGCACAGATCCACGCTCTGATCACAAGGCAGCACTGAAGGATGTCAAAACTGCCAAAGAATCCCAGGCCTGCCCATAAGCAGTGATGTGCCTCTGCCTTTGAGACTTGTATCTTCAAATTTGCCGCCCAAACAAAAGTCCAAAGATGGGCAGCACACTAACATCTCCCTCCAGGATGAGGAGAGCAATTGTTCCAATAGCCTGGCTGTGTCTAATACACAGGTCGTCTCCTGCATGCAGCTGCAGCAGGGAAAACAAATTCCCCATAGAATGCAGTCCACATGGGTGATTGACATAAGTGGTGACCATTGACAGGCAGCAACAAACTTCAGGATTTGTTCCACATTTAACTTCCCCAGACTTCAGTACTGTAGGATTCAGATCTCAGAAGCTGTGAGTTCTGGGGACAGCGTACAATTTACAGTGGGGCTCTGCACCTTTCTTCTCTTGCACCCCTTCTCTTCTGGTTATTTATACAGGACTTTTTTTTTTTTTTCTTCCTCCAGACTGCTTGCAATTGATATCAGAGAAAGTAGAGGTCACAGGAAGAGTAAAGACACATAATCTAATTTTCATTTTGTCCATTAATCATGCATGACTTCAGCCAGCCATTTAACAAGGTGGAATTCTAAAGCGATCTCTCCACTGATGGGGGAAAATTCACTCTAATTCCTGTTGCTGCTCCACTCTCCTGTCTGTGCTGCACAGAGCAGCCTCTCTTTCTTACACAGAAAAATGGAGTACATGAGTCCAGGAAAACATACACTCTCCTGGAAGTTTTCGCAAAAGCTTTTTTGCTAAATTTAAAAGCGTTCAGCTAAGCTGTTGGTGCTTTGTTTGGGGGTGGCTGTTTATTGGGGGTGTGTGGAGACCAATGCAAGCCCAATAGGAAGCTCTGTATTTTAATATCTTCTGATATGGAGTTGTCAGGAACACTATGCATTATCCTTGCTCACAAATAATAAAGCTCAGAAGAAGTTCCCTGTCTCTGTATCCCTTATATGCTCTCAGCTATTTGCCAGTCTCACAGTTAGTCAGAACCAAAACTCATCTTTCCTAAAGTGAGACAATTCTGGAAATGAAAAAGATGTGCAGTCATCATAAGTAAGGTCAAGGAGATTGGAGGCATCAGGCCTTGAACATTCACAGATGAGGCAAGAAAAGGTGTCTTCTTTCTCAGCTGGGGTTTGATGAGTACTGCAGTATTCACCCCCTTGGAAGATGATGATGTCTGGTACTCAGCTCATTTACCTATCTCATCTTTGCTTAATTCCTTGCAAAAATGACCTAGTGTGTGGAGGGGAAGGAAGATCTCTATGGTTTAAGAAAGGTCCAAAGCAGCTGTATGGGGAGTGAGGGCTGAGCAACCCAAGAGGGACTGTGGCAAGGCAGATTTCTGCTTAGCATTAATCTATCTGCTCAACAAGAGGGGAACTGACTCAGTATCCGTGTGAGAACTGTGAAGAACCCAGTAACTCCATACTCAAGGAAGCTTTGCTATTTCACAGAGTTTCTTTGTCAGCTGTGCATACCTCAGCCTCCTCTCCATTCCCTGTGCTTTTGTCAGACAGAGGGACAGAGCAAAGGCTGAGAGGCAAGAGGCCCAAGGACATTCATACCTCTCTGACCAATCAATCCATCGGGGAACAAAAGAGCCTTCCAAACTGAGAAGGTGATATGACTGAGAAATGCTCTGTGTGTGTGTGTCTTTCTCAAGATGCTCACGGGCATCATTCAGCAGAAAGTAATATTTAGCAGTAGATTCCTTCACCCTTTCAAAGTTTCAAAGAAACAGAGGGATGTTGAAAGAAGAAGTGTATTTGCACAGAAGTAGGATAAGATTTGAGTATGTCAAAGACTGAGTTGCTGACAAAACACTTGACCTGTTTCAGAAGAATCCTCAGCAGTTCTACCATGACAGACAATGCATTTGCCAAGACATCACTGCCACTCAGAAGCCTTCTTTCTCTGCCCCGATGATCAATAAATTCGTATCTGTTCTAGGGAAAGAACTGTGCTCTCCAACTGCAACTCTCTGCTGGTTGCCCATCTTTCTCTAAGAAGTTACATTCTCGTTTCTGAGAGTATCTAGGTTCCTCTAGTAAGACCACTGATTTAAGCCAAAGTGCTAAAATTCCTAGGCCCATCTTTAGGTCCTCAGAACTACAGGGATTTCCCAATATGCCAGTGCAACATCAAGTCCTGATGCAAGCTATGGAGAGGTGGCATGGGGAATAAAAGCCCCTTTGGCACAACTCTGATAGAATCACACAAGGTGACAAACAGGTGAAATTTTTTCTTCCTATTCTGTATTTGGATCTGATAATCTTAGGGAAAACAGCCGATGTCTATGAAACCAGGAATATGGGAAGAGTAGCAGGGATTATATTTACCTGTCAGTGTTTCTGATGAGATTGACCAGCTCTGGGAAGATATGTGGGCATTCTTGTCTAGTCAGAGCAAAATAATAAAGATGTAGGGAAAAATTTTTAAAAGAAGACATGAGAATTACAGACCCAATCTGTACACACCTTCCGGGGGATTTCGGGGCATCACTGTCCTTTTGAAAACTTGCCTTTGCATGTGAAGAGCAGAGCACCATAGAGTGCACCAAGACACCACACCTACAGCAAAGAACAGATGTACAGGCTCAATTCTTACAACTTTATTGAATTCATTTTCAGTGCTCCCAGTAGAAATACTGTGAAAGTCAGGAAAGACCTTTGACATGAACGTGGATAAACAACTATGTAAAATAATTGAGTTTTCACAATGCCATTACTGAGTAAGCTGTTTGTATTACAAACAACTTTATCAGTTGCCCAACCAAAACATATTTCACAAGGCAAAAACCTGATCAGAGACCACAGTGGCAAGGCGAATATGATGCAGTTTTTTCTGTTCATGTACTTGATTCAAAAGCAGCAGCACAGAGCTAAAATCTTGGCTTTTGGGTCTGATTTTTGCTACATACATGTGTTCAGCAACTAATTACATATTGCAAGCAACCCTTGGGTGTGCAATCCCATCTCTGCTAATAGACTTTCATATTCTGACAGGGATGCTCAACAGCATGAAGTAATCCTCTGCAAATTTACAAAGAAAGTTCTCAGTCTCTGAGTTTTAAACTATTAGTGATCCATCACTTGAAACAAAAACAATGCAGCTACTCTGTTAACAGACTGGATTTTAGACACTGACTGTGGCTGTTTGCCTGTGTGTGCAGAAATTGCTAACCCAGATCTTCAGCTTCCAAGGACACCATCAAAAACAAGACAGGACTGTATAAGTAGTTTCCTGGTTAAGTATTTTAATGAGTTTCATCTTTTTCCCCCTATCACACATTATCCTAGGGAAGAGTATGTAATTGTACTTGCACGGGAGAAAAATCAGCAGATGATGCAGCAGAAAAGCAGAGACAGATATGCACAGAGGACAATTTAAAAAAAAATATATATTTTTAAGAACACCACCATTTGAATGCCAAATGCAAAGAGAAACAACAATAAATACTCAATCTTCTTTATAAAGGATGGAATAAGCACCAAATTCCTTCAAAAAAGCTCATGTTAAAATATCTGATATGTGCCTTTTAAATAGATGAAGCAGTTCAACTTTGGAGTGACTCAGATACTTTAAATTTGTCATAACATTAATTTGATACTTGGATCCAGATACTGTGGTGACAAGTTCACTAGAAATCATTCCATATTAAATAGGACAGATCCCCATTCCTGACCAATAATCATCCAATACAAAGCATGTACACATGCTTTTAAGATCAACGACAACAAATTCTTCAAATCCTTGTCTAACTTCTGCAACTGAGCCAGGAGATCTCCTTCCAAAATAAGCCTGAAAACACTTTAAACAAAAAAAAAAAAAAAAAATCATATGTTGCTTTTAGACTGAGATTTGTGTTCTTCTCCTGTACCCAAATTCTTCCTTTGTGGGAAAATAAGAGTAAATATAGAAAGAAATGTTATGAGTATGCTCAAAACACTTCAGAGGTGATCACCTTTTTGGTTGACTCTGGTTACAACAGGGATCATTTTGCCATTTAATAAAACCAAGCCTAACCAAATGCCACCAAGACATTCAAAACTGCACCAAAAAATTGTGGTCCTACCCTACTAATTTCTGTTTCTGTTTTCCAATCATTGCTATTGATATTGTGTATTGGAAGACACAGTCTACTTTCTTTCAGAAAATAACCATAAGAAAGATCTCATTGCTAATGATATTTAAAAACTAGAAGAATGAGAGGGAAATCACAAGCAGTAGGACAGAGAGAGATGGGCTCAGGTGAGATTGAGGCAGTTTTTTAGAGCATGCAAAAACTTTTGGTTTTCATTACTGTCTGACCATAATTGGGGGGATGGGAGGAGAAGAAAGGGGAGGGTGGTAGTGTTGTTTTGGTTTTGATTTTTGTTTTGTTTTCTGTTTGCTTTATTATTGTTGTTGGGGTTTGTGTGTTTGTTTGTTGGGTTTGTGTTGGTTTGTTGCTGTTGTTGGTTTTGTTTGTTTCTTTTACAAGGGCACATCATTTATGTAACAAGGGGTTCACTCAATTGATGCCCAGCCATGGCCGTGTACCACTGGAAAGTGAAATGATGACACCACGTGTACTTCCCTTTCTCTCACAGCATCCACAGCTCCAGTAACAAGTCTTGGGACTCAGATGCACCATTAAAGGATGTTAAACTCTCATGTGTGGAGGTGCCTCTCGTACAAGCCAGAGGCTTAGTTAGCTGCAGTTTACTTCCTGGGGTCTCCATGTGAAGAAACCCTGAAAACATCCCTTGGATATCAGCTGTTGCAACCGGTCTGTCCCAGTTCATTGTATTTATTGTACTCTATTTATTGCATTTCTTGTACTCTGCTCTGAATATTAGCACTTATTCCCCAAGTTCACATAGCTTTTAAGTAGCAGATGACCAAACAGGTTATGACCTGCTTCAGTCAGAATAGACATTAACCTCTCTGAACTAATTATCAGAAACAGCATACACCTTCTCCCCAAATCCATCTAGACACTAAGGCTTTACTAAACATACTCTGTTCCCTGGTCAACCTACATGAGTCTGATTTCCCTGCACAGGATAAGGCAAGATCTTGCTGCTACCGAGCCTGCAAGCCGACTAAAATCTGAACTGCCCTGTTTCCAGAGCTAAGACAAGCTCCACATGCTAATTCTCCACTAAGCCAAAGCATGGGGCTTTGATTTCCTAACCTCAGGATGTTATCTGGCTCCAGTATAGGATTACCATTAGCTCTGTAGGTCTGTCCTTACAGCAGGGTCACTGTCATGCCATATGCCACTTGGACAACCTTTATTCTTCCTAGATTTTTTTTTTTTTTTTTTAAATCACAGTGTTCATCTGGAAGAGCCTGGATTCCCTTGGCTTTCAAAACCTGCTTTGCATTGCTAATGCATGGGGCTGTAGGCAAAATTGCATTAGAGAGACATAGAAAGACACAGAAAGAGAGATACTAAAAACCTGCTAAGATACAAAATGTCTTCAGGGTGCTCTGCTCTTAAATATTAACAAAAAAAACAGAGAAGGTTTACTCAGTTTCAATTTACCAAACAAAAGACCCAGTTCTTTTCTAAAATGGCTTCTGCATAACTTCAGTAACTTCAATGAATATTCCTGACTTGCACCAGTGTCACTAGAGAGAGTCTGACCTAGAAAGAGCAATTAATTCTCTCTCTCCCCATTCCAGTACTGTGGTAAGAGAAAGGGTCATCAGTCTCCAAATTGTCACTCTCTCAGTAGAACAACAAAAGAAAGAAATCAGAGAATAGAAATGGCTGTTCTAAGATCAATGACCAGCCTTCTGGGACACTGAAAGGATTTAATACTCACATAGTACCTTTCATCCCAAAGGAACTCAAACACCTTTCTAAATGATATACTGGTCTTGCATGAAGACTACACCTGTTGAAAGGAAGCCGAGAAAACCACATCCACGCACATGACGGTGCATCAGCAAGGGGCAGGCACAGCGCTGCGAGGGGCGCAGAAGGACACCTACAGATTTGTGTCCATGCCCCTAGGTTTAACAAACCAGTACCCTGACTGCGTAACTACAGCCTTGTGCATCCCAGAAGAGCGATGTGATGGTTTCTCTGTCACAGGGGGCTGCTGAAGCAGCCATTGAAGGCTGCTAGTGTTGCCTGGACAAGCAATCCAACCCAAGGAGCAGATCAGAGGCTGCTCGACCCCCATGCCAAGGGCACAGCACTAGAGCATCTCCAGTGCTCTGTAACACCCCCCATGTATTCCCTTTTCTCCTTTCAGTGGACATAATGCTGAGAGAGCTTAGTGTACTTTACAGGGAGAGGTGAATTAAGAGAAAGGTCTTTTTCGTTGATAAAAAGGAAGAAAAGAAAAAAGTGTGAAGGCAAGAGCGAAAGGAGAATAGTCAATGTCTGCAAACGGGTGCAGACAGGAGATGACCAAAACCTAGGCAAGCCACCAGAAAAAAGACATTCATGATCTGCTTCTTGGGGGCAGAACATCAAGTTAAACCACATAAAAATATGGAAACACTCCACAGATGTTCAGAAACATAAGCAAGAACAGCAGTATCATATTGGAGCTGCAAGGGAGATTCAGGGCAAATTGCCATTGTAGCAGAAGATAACAGGAAAATTTCTAGCAACTTAAGAACAAGCAAGTTACAGCAGAGTTTGGACTCAAGAAGAACTCACCAAAACAATGAGTCTTTCATTGAAAACCACCATGGTTCCCTACCTGACTTCTACACCTCACCTTCCACTGCTTTGCTAATGCAAAAATTCAGCATGGACTGTAGATAACAGAGCAGCACCAGCTGCATCCCCATCGGGTATCCAGGGGAATACCTGGTGCTCCCACAGCCCTGACTCAGACTGGTCAGCTCAAAAATATAATAGGAAAGCTCCTGCAAGCAGAGTTTTCAAGAAAATTCGGTCACACTCAGAGGCAAAGATACAGCAAGTATAATCTGTTGTTGTTCCATCTAGGGTAAATGTCCACCTAAGGTAAATCTTCACCTAAGCATCAGATGCTTAAACCAAATCTTAACATTTCATCCTCCTGTGTCTTCTGTATTTCCCCATCTCCTCCCTGTCTGGCACATCTGGGTATGGTCATGATCTTGTCCATGCTGGGATGGTAAGATACAAATGACAGAGGAAGAAACTACAGGTTGACCTCATTGCCAGATAAAATCCATTATGCGTGATTAAAACTTAACAAAATGCAATCACATTAAAAATGACTCTCATGAAGTGCACCATGATTTACTGACTAAATGAATGAGAAATTTATCTGAATAAAATAGTCCTAGCCCTACTGCATTGGCAATGCATGATAAATTGCTGATTGTGAGAAGATCATTGCTTGCTGTTGGATGACATACATACATTGATTTTTCCTAACAACATTAATTAGCATAATGGCAACTCCACATACATTACATAAAGTTTCCTCGTAGCAAGCAAAAATTATTTCAAGCCTCCAGGTCCCAAACTGCAAAGAATAAAGGATTTACAAACTGCCTCCTTGTCCTTTGTTATGCAGATCAAAGGTCCGACCCACTGGATCTTACTTAATCTTGAAGAGATGGGAACAACATTCAAGAAACTGCAGGCAGTGTGCAATTAAGCTGTGATCACAGTGGGTTGTTTTTTCACATAGTGGTGATCTAATTTTGTAAGGCCAAAGAAAGCCTTTGAGAAAGAAGAATCTAATCCTAACAAACTGGGGAGAGAGAAAAAACAAAAAACAAAACCAAAAAACCTACACCAAAACCAAAACAACATTTCTCCAATTTCATTAAGATGCACAGGGGCAGACTGTGCAAGCCTTACATAAGCGCTCCCATTGACTAGGACTGGGTAGGTGAGAAAGCACGATGTTGAAAAGGCAAAGCACAGTCCAGTAATAGGAAAATAAAAGTGGTGGAATAAGTAAGAAAGTGGAGGAGAAGGAGACCATAAGATCCTCAATTAACAGAAAATCAATCACAACAACCTGCACTTTTAGCTTTGAAAAATCTGAGAGGTGATAAAAGACCACCTTAAAAACAAAGCAGTGCCTTGATGCTCAGTGCCTCCAACAGTAAATGGATTTCAAACTTCCTCAGGAGGATTTTGCAAATACTCATGCTTTTTTTTTCCAGAGGAATGTGCTTCTCAGGAGCACGAACAAAGCCATTAATTTACCTATATTAATGTTTTGGGTTTTTTTCACACCGCACATTATACTTAGAGCAGAGGACCTGAGCAGAAGCAGAGGAGAGTGGACCCCTGAGCTGCCCCTGGTGACAGCAGCAGTGCTGGAGTGCACCCAGTCCACACTGAGCACCCCAGAGCTGCTGTTTGCCCTGGTGATGGCAACGCTGGGAGCTCTGCTGAGGTGACAGCCCCAACACTTTCACTCCGCTCTGACCTACAGCACACAGGCCAAAGGCTGCAAACACTGACACAAGGCTTTGCAGGGCGGCTGGGAGGCAGAGCGGGTAAGCAGGATGCTCCAGACAGGGCCATAAGAGATTTGGGTTCTGCTGGCCTTGATTCAGCTTCCCCCCCCGCCCAGCAGCAGTGGGGAACATCCCGCTCAGAGCAAGGCGCACACAGGTGTGCATGGCCACAGACAGACAGCGACAGGCACAGAGGAGTCCAGGGTGCGAGCAGCACACCTTGTCACTCCAAGGTACTAGAATCAGTTTGGTTGGAAAAAACCTCTAAGATCATCAAGTCCAACTGTTAACCTAACACTGCCACGTCCACCTCTAAAGCAGGTCTGAAAGAACCTCATCTACACATCTTTTAAACACAGCGGAGCTCAGAGGCCCTGCTCTTTCCACAAGCTTCTCTCTCCTGAAGGGTTGCACCGGCACTCTCGTGCTGGGCGGCAGGTTGTACCCCGCTCCCTGACGCCCAGTCACTGCCACCTCTGTACTGTGACTAACCGGAGCCTTTTCCCCTGCTTCATTAGCGTTAAAATCATGTGCTGGCAGTGCACCTGGCAAGCCGGCCATCCCTGGCCAAAACAGCCTCCCTCAAGCTGTGAGCGCGTCTGCAGGTGACACCTGTGTCCCTTTCAGCAGGGCCCTTGGAAAACAGCCTGCCCTTTATGTAACCTGAGTTGAGGATTTTTTTTTTTTTGGTAGTGGTTTTCGCTCTTATCTGTGGCCTGGGAAGTACCGAGGATGTAATCCCTGCACCGTCTGCAAACTAGGTGTAGGAACCGGGCAAGTACAAACAGAAACTTCCGCCGCTGTGCAGCCCCCGGCTTTTCTTGTGTCGCGGTGCGAAATTGCTGACATCTCCAACTGAAACTCAGAGCTTCATCTGCTTCAGCCATGCAAGCTTTCTGTTCCAGTCCCATACATTTCCCCCGCCATGCTCTCTTACTGCACAGAGTAAGGTTAGCGGACTTGAGCAGGCACTTGGTGAAGCCATTGGTACCACCCAGAAACACAGAAATATTTCTTTCTGATCCTGGACTAGCAACCCCCATGTGATAAGATGAACGAGGTACATGCTGCCTCAGAGCAACCGCGTACATTAAATTTTACTATACGTCCATATGCATTGCGTGGTTTGTGATGTATGTAGTAACTATCTAAAAATGTCTTAAAAGGTTTTAAATATTTTTGTTCTTTGCACCTCTCTGTGGGAACAGTGAAGCTGTCTTCAAATGATGAGATCAGTTTCATAGAACATGAAAGGCAAGAGAAGGTATCATTAATACAGCTTAAAAATCACCTAAAAATAACTTAAAATTGCTTTTCCATCTCTAAGAACGCAAGGGCTTGTAAAACTAATCTACTGCCTCACGCTGCTAGAGAAAAATCCTTATGTTGTGGGAACCTACATGTCACTGGCAATTTAACCAAAGAAAACGCCTACTCTTTCTTTTTTAGTTGTTGGGTTTTGGTTTGTGGTTTGGTTGGTTGGTTTTGTTTGCTTTAGCCACCTGTGATAAGGGTACACTACAAACAGTCTTGATCCAGTGAAGCTGCTCCATGGATTGGAACACTAAAGTCCTGGTTGAGATGGATTAGTGGGCAGACTGAAGGTGGAGTGGCCAAATTTATCACATGGACGGTGCCACAACATTAGTGAGATTATAGCTAAGATCTCCTAGTCCTTCATCTGTCTCATGACTAGTTAAAAAAACATTGAATATGACAACAAATATTTCATACTATTTCCATCTGCTGGAGGTACAGAGACCGCAGAAAGCTGTGGTGTCTACATTGATTTCCTGCACACTGTGACAATACCAAAAACCAGTTCTGTGCTATTAAATGGGCAAAAAGCAGAGGCTGAGAAATAAAAGCTGGGAAACAGAGGGTAAACTTGCACAGGGAGCTTAGATGGAGGGAAAGAAAAATGGCTCATGGAGTAGCAGGGGAGAGAAAAGGAACCAACAAATAGTATAAGGACAGATTTTTTTAAAATTAAAAAATGTAACATTCTGGACTCAGAAGCAAAGAAGTACACGCTGGAAAAACAGTTCCCTGGAAAGCGTATACTGGGCAGTCCCTGGCATTTCGTGTTCTCTAGGCATTACTACGTACAAAAATAATTTACAATGCGGATTGTTTTGAAGATGTTAACTCTCAAGGGACATCATATCAGAAAAGGAGACCTCTTCTCAGGGCAGACAAACTCTTTCTAGGCTGACCCTTTCAAACTATTTTTCTTTTTGATTTTTTAAAGGCATTGTCTTTCCCTCAGTTTCTCCAAAGAGCATAAGGAAATAAAAGACAGCTTACAGGTATACCTCTGTTTTTCAAAAATGGATATTTCTAGTTAGCAGCAAGGAACCTGGCAGAACAGATTTTACAGAAAGATGGCAGCATGAGCAGCCAAAGACTGAGCTTCTGGAGTGAGCAATAGACTTTAATATGGCACAAGTGTGAAACAAAAGTGAAAAAGAGACAGAGAAAATGTAAAAACATGATTTCGTGTCAGTGCTGCTGGACTTAGGCTTGTTTTCTTACGAGGTACTTGACCCTGTCTAGACAGTTCCCACTCTGACTGTAGAGCAAGAACTGCTAACAAGCTCCCACTGGCTGTAAATGAGGAAGCCACCTGTTGGGAAGATGTATTGACACAGAATGGGTGGTTTCCTCATCATGTGTAAGATATGCTTGCAGGCTAATGCATGCAAAACATTCCTCACACACACAAAAAGGGGCTAAATAAAGGTGAGAGGACTCAAGAATACAAGTATGCATGCACCACATTAGAATGACAAATGGAGGGACCAACTTTGTAACAAAGTTGGCTGTCTCAGGCTTAATACTGGAGCTGCTGAACAATAACATTAAAAGGGCAGGTTTCCCACTGCCCATGAGGAATGAAATCTTTGCTGAGAGAGCAGAAGTCACATTCTTTAGCAAATTAGATGCATCAGCTGGGATTTGGCAGAACCTCTTGAATGCAGGACTCCAAATCTGCACTTAACCACTTACTGGGACAGTTTTTCCAGAGTTATTAAGCGTTCTCACTATGGGCACATACACATCCCAGACATCAGGAAATCTTTCTGGGGGGCACGCACATGCTGACAGCATAACACTTCTAGGTACCACTAGGCTTGAACATCCAGAAATGCTGTTGAAAGCACCAGAATAAAGATTCACGTAGGTAAAACAAAAGACAAAATAGGAATTCAGAAGTGCGAGGTGTAGCTCACTCTCAAGCTGGAACATCACAGCCAGCCAGGCAGCCTTGTCTGTTCATCAAAGAGCACTCATTCACACAGACACCGATTAGGCAGAGACACAGAGAGCAGGAGTGGAGCTCCAGGCTTCGATTGCACACCCAGCCCAGCCCCAGCACTGCAGCGCTGGGCTGCTCTGGGATCTGGCAGCCAAGCCGTCAACTGATGGCTCAGGAGCAGGCTGTTAGTCACACCGCCTTAGAGAAGGCATGGGAAAGCTCCTGGTAATATATATGTCCAAAAAGGTACGTTAGACACAAAGGAGTATGTGCACCCAAATTTAAGAAGAGCTGTTGGGCTCCACATGTAACTCCACAAAACACAGTGACATCATTTGCTCACACTCCTAAGCTGCAAGTCATGAACTACAGTAAACAAAGATGAGTGAAAATGAGCCGCTAAAGATGGGATTATTACTTTTACTTTTCCCCTGAAAAATATGAGAGTCTTATTTGGCTCTAAGTTCCTACTTAGAACATGAAGTGGTACTTATTGATGTTCTCAAGCAAAATAGCTGAGATGTATTCGTGCTCTTAGGATAAACATGCAGCCGCTTTCAGTGCTTTTGAAACACTACTGAGCTGGGGGAGATGTTTAAGGAACACCAGGATCATGACAGGGCAGGGGATTTTCTCTGTCTGGCAACATTTGACTTCCCATAAGATATCTGTATGCTTTAGCTTTTCTCCCTGTGTCCTCCTTCTGCCATTTCTTGCACCTTGCGGAGTAGCCCAGATAGTTGCAGACAACTTCAGTTGTGGCATTTATTTTTTGAGCTCTTCACGGTGCTACCCAAAATGAAGCTGTTACCGTGTGTAACCTTTAATTAGCTGCAAGACCTCTGAGGCAGGCACTATCTCTTCTGGCACGTGGCTGCTGCACGTCACACAAATGCCCAAGACTGAGAACCAGCGCAGCAGAAATACTAAGATTTTCTTTCTTCACAATGTTTGCTCGATCACATGGACCTGAGATTAACCTGACTTTCCATAATTCACCCCTATTGGTGCCTCTTTTTCTGTTTGCCTGAGTACAGAGCTATTGGCAGAGAAGGAGCCACCTACAAGTCACAGGGAAAAAAAAGGAAGCCTGAGGGGAAATTAAAGAAAAAAAGAGAGAGAGAAAATAGGATTGAGCTTGCTTTCAAAGTAACCACAATCTATTAATAGTTCAAAATAGGCTTTTTAATTCCAGGATACCCTACAACCTTTAGCCTTGACTGATTATGTGATAGCAGTTTTGCTTGCTGTAAGCTCCGTAACAGATAGAAATCAAAGCAGAATGAGAAAGCAGGAAAGGAAAGAAGGTCCTTGACTGAGCAGGCTGGGTGATGACCGTAGCCTGCGGAGGGAGCAGAAACTCCACAAAACATATTTAATCAAGTTAAGCAGCGGAGTCACTCCATCCCCCCAGAGTAAAGGGAGCACAGGGTGGGGGCTGCCTATTCAGAAATAACTATGGTTGCAGGAATATTTCTATAAATAAAATTAAACATTTCTTCAAATACTAACAAAAAATTTACAAGTTTGCTTGGTATCAAAGCACAGTTTTTATAAGCACCCCTACTATAGAAGAGAAATGGAAAAAGAGATGGGGTGGGGAGAGGAAAAGAAGGGGAGAGTTTCTAATCCAGTCTCCAGTTTTCTTTACAAAGGTTGAGAAAGACAATGAGAATGTGCTTAAATTGGCAAATAAACTCCCAGACTACCTGGAAGAGGCTTTCCTAGCAAAGGAATTTTCAGCTTCTTCCCTCCAGAACAGAATAGTTAAAAGGCAATTTTAAATCTAACGTCAGCAGAGATACATGGAACGACACTCGGGCTTAGAAGCACTGCTAAGGGTAGAAATGCAGCCTGAAAGGATGCAGCTTGGTTCATCTATTACGATCAGTACAGCAAGTAGTAAGGGTCCTGTTCCCATTAATCTAAAGTACATTGTTATATGTCTGATGAAGAATAATCATTTATTTATAAAAGGATCTTTAAAAAATTATAGGAAAAAAGACACTTTAAGTGGTTCTTCTGTGGAAACATGGTAGGTGTGAGTATCTCCACATCCAAAACACAGCAGAAGGCCACTGTGAAACAGCCCAGCCCCCACCCCCCCCTCCTTGCTTACTTGGAAGGTGTCCCCTGCAGAACTGCCCACAGCCCAGGAAACAGGTGGGCAGCTGTAAAGCCTTCCTCGACCCTTCCAGCAAAGCCTCTTCTCTTCCAAAATTAGTTACAAGGCTTGCCTCACTCTCTGTAATGGGCAGGGAAAGCTGACCACAGACCTCGGCGTGGGTTAGCGTGAGACCTGGAAGGTTGGGTGGAGAAGGAAGAAGAGATCTTCCTTGTGCCTCTGGAACAGAGACACCTCAGACAGGCCTCCTTAGATCCGTACTGCTAAATCTGGTCGGGATCCGCTGGTGATTTCCTTACTGCTGTTAGCTGCAAGGTCTAGTAAATTGACACAGGAAATGCACACTCAGTCTCCCTCTTGGTGGCAGACAAATCAATTTAGGTACACACTGACCAGTGAGTTCATCCCTGTCCTCAGTACAGACCTTTGTTTCTGTGAGGTGTCTTTTCTCAAAGGACCACGTGGCATGTTAGAAATACAAACACATGAGAAACTTCCAAGAAAGGTTTGGAGTTGGGGATCATGGAGTAGGACAAAAGGAGTGGGGGAGGTGAAAAAGGGGTAAAAATGTGCAGGCAGGTTAAATTGAATGAAAGTGAGAGATGGACACCATAACCTCAGTCATGCAGCCAGGTAGCATGACAACAGGTGACACTGAAATGGGGGTAATGAAAATCACCAGTGTTACATTATCTTGCAATGCTATTGTAAGATTTAAAATTTGACATGCTTTTCTTTCAGTTTGATTTTCTGAAGTCAAGGTGGTAAGGGAGAATCAAAGCTTTAATTAAAGTATATTTCTGTCCAGATGGATAAAGAAGAGCTGCAAAACAAGAATACTAGTGGTTCAGAAAACAGGAAGACAACTACCACCACTATCCCAAATATATATTATTTATATGAGCTCATTATTTTAATGCAATTTTAGAATTCCAGAGTGTTTAAGACCAGCTTTGTTACAAGGCACAACAATTGACTGTTGTGAATATGTTATCACATGGATGTATATGTTAATGAAATTAACATAATGATATAGATTCATCTAAAATCAAGATTTCTGAGATGTTAAGAAGTGAACTGGCAAACTTGGGAATTATGGAAGAGAAAATTAAAATACAGGGGCAAGAAGTACTCTAAATGTCTAGCCTCCAGAAAAAGGTAAAGTTAAGGACAGTCATGCTCTTAGAGAAATGACACAAGGACAAATTTAAAACTCAAAAAACTTATCTAACTGAAAGCTGTGATCAAATCTACATCCTGCTTGGGCCAGGCAAGATCACAGACTGAAGAGAGAGACCAGACCAGGCCACACAGAATGCTGGGACAAGCACTCTGTAGCTCTGGCTGTCAGCTGTGAAGCACTGCAACAGCACATAGGTGCTGCCAAGGATGGGAACCTTATTCCTAGTCTCTAGATTAAGCCTTCTCTCAAAATAAAACCGGAAAATAATAGAATCCAACTCATGAGGCTGAATCCACTGTCTACATCAAAACACAACAGGTACCGTTTTGCAATAAAAGCTTTTCTGGATCCACAAAAAGTCAAGGCGTCGAAGGATGAGCAGGGTAACCCCTGTGGCTGTGCCGCAGAACGCACTGGCTCTTGGAGGTGACTGCCCAGCTGGAGGAAGCAGGACAGAAGGAGGGTTTTTGATTTTCCAGAGAACACTAGAATACTGTTATGTGAAGAAAAGGCTACGTGGATCTTTCAGCCACCATTGAGCATTGAAAGCATCGGCCTTTTCCTGCTAAATTAGTTATGTTCCTGCTCAGAGGGCAGCAAACTAGCCTGCAAAAGAGCACAGCATTGGGGAAAGCATGGTATGAACATCCCAGTATGTTCATCAGTGCTGTGTTGTTAGCTTATGACAGATCCAGCCATAAAAGCAGGTGGAAATAACACAGTTTTACACCTTCTATATATTAACATTAAGAGCATGTACAATAAACAAGAAGAGTTAGAGAGGCTCATGAACAATAAGAAATGGATTATGGCTGGTATTGCTGAAAGCAGGTGGAATGGGTCATGAGACTGGAAAATCAAAATCAATGATGATAACTTGCACTTTA
This sequence comes from Patagioenas fasciata, assembly GCF_037038585.1. Classification (NCBI taxonomy): domain Eukaryota; kingdom Metazoa; phylum Chordata; class Aves; order Columbiformes; family Columbidae; genus Patagioenas; species Patagioenas fasciata. The sequence goes on along the minus strand of NC_092523.1, from coordinate 62,334,024 downwards.
AGGAGAAAATGGGGGGGGAAAAAAAAAGAGAGGAAAAGGTGGCACTTCATGTAAAAATATGCTGCTTCTGGCTATAGACATTTCAAAATCACAGCGCTTCACGATTACAGTTGTAACTAATAAAACTAAAGGAGACTTGGTTGGCACATGTTATATCATCAGACTAACAGGCCTCACTAAATAACAGGACAAACTGCTCTTTGCACAGCAAACTAGATTGTGTAGGAAGAAAAAGTATGCTATCATGGTGACTTCAAAATAAGGGACATTTAATATACACTTCAAGCAGCCAGTAATACAGATTTTCTGCTTCTGAGAGTAACATAAGAATTTCTTTATAGATGAGAATAACTCACGGTCAAGAGTTTTCAAGAAACTAGACCAGAAGCAAACCACACAACAATGTATTTAAACAAATCTTGTAAAAGTGGAGAAGTTTCTACGAGTCAAAGACTTACCACTACAACTGTGGTATTCAAAAAGAGGAAAAGACCAGTTATTCTGACATGCTCTCCAGCAAAACAATGGAACAATTTGTTTCGGTTCTCTACCAGTGATGAGTCAGAGGATAAAACAGGGATACCAGTCAGCATGGTTTAGGAAAAAGGGTTTCACCAAAGAGATCCATGTTTTTCTTATGATACAATGAGTGGTTGGGGCATGGAGACAGCACAGTTATACTTCGATTTTCCAAGGCTTAGACTAGGGAAAAAACTTAGCATTGCAGAAAAAAAATTTACTTTATAGAATTAACAAAATATGGATTGGGTTAAAAAGTATACGCTTGCAGATGACAGAATGAGGAAATACCAAGAAGACGAAATTTGTTTTTTAGGATTATGCCACGGAGATCTCATCTTAGCCAAGTGCTATCCAACATTTATTTCTAGTGATTTATGTTAACATGACCTCCTTCCCACACAAACAGGCAAATGACAGCAGGAGTGGTAAGAAGGCTGGGCTACTGTTTACAAATTGCCTGTTGAGATGGTCAGAATGTATCTGAGCACATATCATTTACCCTTCTGTCAGTCTATGGGCGACTGACTTCTGGGGAGCACATTTTGGCATTTGTAAAAGGCAGGTACTGCATCTGACCTCCAGGGCAAACCTTTCCTGGGAAACAATGGTCACAATTCAAACACAGGATAAATGGGCATTCACTGCATCTCTACAGGTTGTTCAGCCAGACATCCTCTCAGTCTCGGTCATAATTTCCATTCCAGCTTGTCTCCACTAAAAATCCAGTAAGACATTTGTGTTTCTGCCACTTTCATGCAATGAATACAAATCTATAAACTTTCTTCTTTATTTTCAGGTAGAAAAAAGTCAAATCCCAGAACATCAACAATCTCTTCTTCTGACTATCCCAAAGATAACCTTCAAAAAAGTATAAGGTCTCTTTTACCATTCCAGTAAGAAATATATCTTTTCACTTAAAAAGGGGAAAGACAATTACATTTTGGAAACATTCTCAGGACAGCGATCTCCCTTTATCCTTCACATGCAAAGCCAGACTGAGCAGATGATGCATCTTGAATTTATAAGATTAAAACAAAAGACAGAAAAGAGAACTTGAAGATATTCTTTCAGTATGGTGTCATTTCTTCTCTTCGTTCACATCACTCCAATTTCAATGTAACTAGTGATTTCGATAAGAACTATAATTGCAGCATCCTCACAGTCCCATGCAGGCAAAGAGCTGCAGTCTACTTTTATTTTTCTTGCACCCACAGAGAATTTTGTTTTGTTTCAACCTCTCATTATTCTCCCTCACTCACTTGGCTCCAAACATCAAATTCTGTCTCAGCCATTCAACTTCTGTTCCGTTGGGCTGCTTTTTTATCTTACACTTATGCATACTTATTGAACAGCTGGAACCAACAAAACGCACAACTAATGATTCTGAAATTTTCCAAAGAAAATGTTTTTGCTTTTCCCCAATTAAAAAATTACTTAAAAAAAAAAAAAGGAGACAAGGCACCTCCTATAAAACCTTGCATACACCTTCAAAAACTAAATGAAACATTTTAGGTTAAACAAAAATCTAATTTTTGAGAGAGCAAGGTGGCTTAGGCTTCCTTGCTTTTGCTTTTCAAATCACATAAGAAGTCTAAAGAAAGCCCCTGTTGCACCTGGGTGTGATACCTTTTTTTTTTTATTATCACATGGCAACCAGAATAACAGAGGATCTCTAGCCCTCAAACACCTAACAAGGAATCAGCCCCAGTGAAAAATGGAACATGCTGGTTTAGCCTATATCCACAGATAAGCAAGACTGAAAGAACCACCCAGGAAAAGCAAGAGGCTGAAGGGCAACACCTGCCACACACTCACAAACAAACAACTGGTTTTAGGGCAGATCAGGGCACATGGGGCAAAGCTAAGAGCAGGGATTTCTAATTACAAGCTTGACCAAGTGAAGAGAAGTCAGGCACGAGTGGACACTAGTAGGAGAACAGAGCCTTGCTGAATGTAGGTGGATCTGGATTCAACCACAGATTTTGCTGAATGTAGATGGGTCAGGATCCAGCCACAGCTGTAACATTTAATTCTGCAGAACGAGTCTGAATTACCTTCAGGCTAACCCTGGAAGAATCCCCGACTCAGAAATCCAAATCAGTATCTGTTTCTTGGAAAAACAATCATACCTCACCCAGCGCTCCTCTGAAGAGAACAAGCTATAGTATAAAATAGAGGACATCGTGCTTCAGGTCGTATGGGTCGTTAGGCAATAGTGTGTCGGGGGTTCCAGCCATAGTGCCAGTACCAGTCCCGGATCTGCACAGCAAAGCCAAGGACTAAAGCATCTGACAAGGAAGTTTCAACACCAACAGCATAGAAAGACTTTACAGAAATCCTGCCTTAGGTGGATACTAGTTTTGCTAGCTAAGCTACTAATTCAGCACTTCGCCTGTCCAAACACACAGATATGGAGCTGCATGGCTTCCTCTTGCTCTGCTCACCTCTCTTTACAAGAGTTCGTAGCACAGCAAGCCCAAGACACCAGCCCAGAGCACTAGCCACTCACTGACACATTGATAGGACAATCACTGTGACCTCCACCAGAGCCCTTGCAAGGTCTCAGATGAACTGAAAAACTGGTGTGTCTCTCTAAAGTATGCTCAATGACTGAAGCAATGAGTACATGCAAAACTTGTGTTTAATAACAACATTAATACCTTAGGCCCAAATGGACGTAGGTTTAATTAGTGTAGATGGTGCATGTAAACGTATACACACATGCACACAACTAGCCATGATTGAATTTTACAGTAGTACACAGAATACCAGACCAGGAGTTTTTGTACACGCCTGATGTTCCGTACATAATCTTTTGGTTCTCAAATGTGCCCTTTTAGAATCATAGAATCATTTCAGTTGGAAGAGACCCTCAGGATCATTGAGTCCAACCATAACCTAACTCTAGCACTAAACCATGTTCCTAAGAACCTCATCTAAACACTTTTTAAACACCTCCAGGGATGGTGACTCCACCACTTCCCTGGGCAGCCTGTTCCAATATCTGACAACCCTTTTGTTTTCCTAATATCCAATCTAAACCTCCCCTGGCACAACTTGAGGCCATTTCTTCCTGTCCTATCACTTGCTACTTGGGAGAACAGATCAACACCCTCCATGCTACGACCTCCTTTCAGGTAGCTGTAGACAGTGATAAGGTCTCCCCTCAGCCTCCTTTTCTCCAGGCTAAACAGCCCCAGTTCCCTCAGCCGCTCCTCAGACTTGTGCTCCAGGCCCCTCACCAGCTTCATCACCTCCTCTGCACTCTCTCTGGTATTTCAATGTCCTTCTTATGATGAGGGGCCCAAAACTGAACACAGGATTCAAGGTGGGGCCTCACCAGTGCCGAGTACAGTGGCACAATCACTTCTCTAGTCCTGCTGGCCACACTATTCCTGATACAAGGCAGTGCTATTGGCCTTTTTGGCCCCCTGGGCACACTGCTGGCTCATGTTCAGCCAGCTGTCAATTAACACTCCCAGATCTCTTTCTGCCAGGCAGCTTTCCATCTGGTTAGTGAGCCTACCAGGGAAGGAGCCCCACTGGATCTGTTGTTTGTACATAGAGAAGGGCTCATGGGGAATGTGTCAGTTGGAGGTCACCTTGGGCAAAGTGATAATGAAATGACTGAGTTTACTGTCCTTGGAGAAGTTAGAGGGGCGGTCAGCAGAACTGCTACCTTGGACTTCTGAAGGGCAGACTTTGACCTGTGCAGAAGGCTGGTTGGCAGAGTCCCTTGGAAGGCAGTTCTGAAGGACAAAGGAGTCCAAGAAGGCTGGTCCCTCTTCAAGAAGGTGCAGGCTGTCCCCATGTGCCAGAAGGCGAGCCGGTGGGGAAGAAGGGTGGCCTGGCTGAATAGAGAGCTGCAGCTGGAACTTAGGAATAAAGAGAGAATTTATAACCTCTGGAAGGAGGGGGAGGCTACTCAAGAGGAATATGAGAATTCTGTGAGGTTATGCAGGGAGAAAATTAGAACAGCCAAAGCCCAACTAGAGCTGAGCCTGGCCACTGCTGTGAAAGGCAAGAATAAATGTTTCTATAAATACATTACCAACAAGAGGAGGGCCTAGTAGCCACCTGACAAAAATATATGGTCAATGCTAATCATGGAAGGCAATAGTTAGAATTTTATTTTCCCTTAAATGTAATTTGTTTAATTCTCATTATTATTTAGCACACACCTATACTTTTACAATTCTGTATCAAAGACCAAAACTACAATGGAAGCGAAACTACAAACTGACTGAAAAATACATTCACTTTACTTTCAGAAATGTGTTTCAAACTGAAGAATGGTATCTCCTTATTTTCCATATATGATCTGGCAAGTCTGACCATCTACATCCTGCAGAAAGCAGCAGAATCAGATCATCTGCATCAGTCTGGATTTCACTCAACGATATCAACATATCATTTTTACCACCTTTGCAAAAACAATCTGTTTCTACCAAGCACATCTCACAATAATAAGCTTTCCAATTTTTCACAGAATAATGCTTTTCAGGGAAGTAGGAAGGGGAGAAATGAAGAAATACATTACACTTACAAGTCCATTATTTCAACCTTCCTCACCAAACAAAATCCCTTTGCTGTAGGTAAGTGGGCTTCGCAAGTACTGAAGAGACCTTTCTATGTCTACACACAAGCAAGAGAGGTGCCTCATCCCGACTGGGTCATTAAATGTGAATTGCACATATTATGTAACAAAGTATGGCTTTGCCTTAAGTATCTTCTTTGTAAGATATAGAAATTGCTTAATATCTGAACTTGGTTTTGGAAGAATGTCTAGTTGTATCCAAATATCTAGTTTTTCCTACAGGAAAAAAAAAAAAAGGAACTGAGATCAGATATATGGAATCTTGGCTTCCTGTTCACACTAGAGAACCGCTGTGAGATATTAATGTGAATTTCTCAACTTGTGAAACGGAGGAGATGACATTAACTCTTTCACATAAGCAGTTTGTCCTATCAACTGTTTGATGGGTCTTCAAGTTCAACAGATTTAACAAAAACAAATAAATGATAAAGCATCAAACAGCTTGACCAAACATCCTCTGCCTCTCAGTTACAATCTGACAAGTTCTGTTGCTCAGGTTAATCTGAGTTTTATGTCATTATCACACTATTTCTCTAGCTAAGTCTTCACAAAAAGAAGAGGCTTTAGACCAGTTATTTCAAATGTAATATGCGAGCAGAACTACAATAGAGATACGTCCTGAACCAAACACAGGAGGCAGATGAATATTTCTTTTTGTTTTGCAATTAGTTTTAAATAACACAATGGGCTCTGACCTGGTAAAGCTTCTACTCCTCCTATTGGTAGATCCTCAGACTCCACAGACTGCAGAAATGACAAGTTTTGCTGCATTTCTATATGCATTGCAGTGTGAGTCACAGTTAAACCATACTCGGAAATACTCCTTGTAGGTGGTGTGGAAACAGCTAATTTGGTAAAAAGCTGTTACGCTCTAACTATAAAATTCTATTAGTGTACTATTATATCAGAATTCCTGACATGTTTTGGTGGCACATAACTCCTATGAAGGCACCACCTACTTGGTGAGCTGATTATTAACTTTAATTGTTTTAAAACCCTTAAAACAACATTCAGAAAATTTATTCTTGAGCTTTTCCATGACACAAATGCGCAGATCTTTACACAGGCTGCACAACCAAAACCACCCAGTTGACCTAGGAGACGACGGGGCTGCTCGGCATTGCTATAACCATTATTCAAACCAGTTATTAATTTATTCCAAAGCATTCCCCAAGCCTGGCAGCTACTATTCCAGAGGTTAGCATGGAAAATACATGAAACAGCAATGCAGAGTCACTCAAGCCCACACAGCTTTAGCCTCTTGCTGAACGTAAGCTAGAAGACTCTACAGATTCACAATAATAAAATACTTGAGGTTCCTAAAGACTGCGTAAAAGTCCTGGAATAAACTATCTCATTTCATGCATGGTTCAAGCACCACTAAAATTCAATTGTGTTTACTCCTTCCAGTGGAAATCAAAGGCACTCAACACCCAAAATGTCCTTCCTTCTTTCCCCCTGAGCCAATATGCCAAACATGCTGGTTAAAGCTGCCTGGATCCCTGCCCCAAGAAGAAGGGGGCAACCACTCCATCTTTTTGTTATAATGCTAATTATGCTGTGGAAACTAAGCCATGCTGTGGTTTGGGATCCAAAAGCATCAAGTTTTACACAATGAAGAAAAAAGGAAATGAACCCTCAAAGGAGAAGTAACTCCTACCCAAAACTTCCCAGAGTGGCCCTACAGCACTCATCAGCACAAGCACCGGGAAAGAGCGCTAGTTCAGAAAAAGAGCCATTTAACAACATTTCTAAAGCACAATACAATGCCATTTCAGTCATTTCATAAAATGATCAAGCTCCAATACCACATGAAAAGTCCAAGAAACATCTGCAATGACATTCCCCACTTTCCAGGAGAAAAAGGAGACCATACAGACAGTTATTAAGCCTTTGTATTAGCCTCTTTTTGGTTGCCTGAGTATTGTGCACTCGCACTTACCTGACCAAGGGAAGGAAGAGCTGCATATGCCATGGACTGGTTCATCATGCCTTTCTGCTTCATGATGAGCATGCGCTTCTGTTCCTCGCTCAGGTGCGCCATCTGAGCTTGCATCTGCGGCTGCTGGGACTGCTGCTGCTGAAGGTACGGCATCATGGGGTTCTTGCCAGGGTTTGCCATTGGTGGGGTCATCCTCTGACTCAGCTCAGCATTAAAGTGGGTTAGAGGTTTGGTGTTGCCGTAAGAAAGCATGTTGGGCTGTTTGCTTAAGGAGTTTGTGCCCAGGTTATTTGGCTGTTGACTGATCATATTCATGTGATTTTGAGGGAGGTAGTTATTAATTGTGGTCTTCTGTGGATTGTTTGCCATTGGAGGCACTATTGGGTTTTGGTTGTTAAAGGCTTGGGGATACATCATGGGGCTATTTGGTTTGTCTGCACTGAAGGGTCCTCCATATGGACTAGATGGAGGGCCCACAGGTGACCAGCTTGAGGCTTGATTTGGATGCTGCTGCTGCTGCTGCTTCTGCTGCATGAGCTTAGCTCTTTGCTGCTGCTGTGCTGCCATTTGCTTGAGCTGCTCGGCTGGAGACAAGTCAGCACTGGGTATATTCACTGGCCCAGGCCCTGATCCTGCCACAGGTGCTGCTGCTGGATTCATGAGATAGCCGTTTCCAGACCGGTTCTGTGTCTGGCCAGGAGTATGGGCCTGGCTGGGCGTTTGTGGGGACTGAACAACACAGTTGGCTGGTGAGCCGGCAGGGACTGGAGCTGGTGGGGCGCTGGACACAGAAGCTATGCTAGAAGCTGTGGAAACGTTTGAAAATGGAGGACCCGAAGAAGAAGGTCTCACCTGGGGAGACCCTAGCGGGACATGAGCAAATGGAGAATGAGATGGATCGCTTTTCACGCTTGCATTCTCTTGCGTGTCTGTGGCAGGCCTGGGAAATTCTGGCTCCTTCTTCTCTTCAAAGTCCTCATTGAACAAATCTTGTATATCGTCTTCTGGAACAGTGTTTGCTAGTTCATCTATTAGCTCCTGCCACTCCTGGTCATTCAGGTTAATGTCTGAGAAGAGCTTATTCTGATTTGAAAGAGATGTTTCAGAAGTGTCTATGCAGCTGGGGTCATCCAAAGGTTCTTGCTTTAGCTCCTTGTTCTGCAGGATGTTAAAACTGTCATCTAACTCATTGCAACCATTAACAGGGAGCTTTATCTCAGCAAGCCCACCGTTTTTACCCAAGTCATCTAGACCACTACCATGAGTTCCACTGTTCTGCAGGGGTAGGGGAGCTTTCATGTCAAGCTGTTGAAGAGGAGAAACAGCAGGCAAAGGCAAATTATTGGGCAGGCTGTTGATTGCCTCAATGCCTGGTACATCCTTCCGTATCCGCTTGCTGGTTGGAGAAAAGCTCCCATCACAAACTCCATTCTGCTGCTCTCCATTGAGAGGTGAACGTGCCCCTTCTAACTTCCTTTTGACTGTCTCTTGAAGCTGAAAGCAAAACAAGAGGGAAAAAAATATATTAACCAGTTGCAGAGACAAAGTGCTGATGAGCCTTGTGACAGATACTAAGCCTCCTAGTGACAATAAGTTTTAAAAACTCTGATTAGGAATTTTCTTTGATTTTGTTCCTATGCCTTCATCAATTTGAGAAGACAGGGTAAACCAACCAAACAAAAACCTCAAACCTGCCACCAAATAGGACAGCAAAGGTTCACAGCTGCAGAACTGTAAAATATGCCTGTGCTGTCCAAGCTACCTTGATTTTATGGCGCAAGTAGAGTAATTCAACTTTTTGGTGCCTAACACAGTGTTTAGACTTTCGTTTTCAGAAAACACTCAGCAATGTCTACTGAAAGTTCAACTCTTTAAGTAGTCTGAAATCAGGGAGGGCGGAAGAGGAATCAATAAATTTTTTTATTTACTCTGAAAATCTTTTTGTTTGAAGTTCTCATAAGTTTATTTTTAAAATACCTGCAATATATTTGACTGACTACTTGTATTGAAATGTGTTGTTGACACTAATATTTTTTTGAGAAAAAACATTAACATGGTTTCATTTGATTAGTCCTCTGTTCCTGGCTGCAAAACACACTGAGGATCAGTTTTAAATGTGGAAAAAAATATATTTACCCTAAAAAACAGAAGGCACTTTGCTTGATGTTAACTCAATCAAATCACAACAAAAAAAAGGAAATAACCTGTATGCCAGGAGGTATTGTAAGAAATGACAGCCAGACCAGTCTCTAGGAAAACAACTAAATTAGCTGTAAAAATGTTACAAAGAAATGTATTAATGTAAGCTTTAATTTAAGTTAAAAGTAGTATAGCAAGCACCGTAACAACACACAGTCCTCTACTACCACACCTCCGCTTATGTACCAGGCTAAAAAAAGCATCCCTCTGGCTATAGCAAAAAACAATAGTGGGGAGGGGAGGAAGTAAAGAGGTCACAACTCTAGCGAATGCCTTCAGGACACACTTGGATCCTTGATACTAGAACAATAGAAGACAAAATACTGAAAGATTTTATCAATTTTTGAAGTATTTTTACTGGTATGAAAATCCCAGACACCCAGCTCCCACCCCTTCCCTAACTTAGAGGTCCTCAACCTTCTTTCTTCCCACAACCCAGGTCCCATTTATTTCTCCCATCCCAGAGGGCCAGCTCCCCTTTCATCCCATGTGTAAGATGGACAAGCAAATCCATATCTCATCCCCGTTTTAGAGGGAGTGGTTCCCAGGAGGCTGTGTCCTTCTCTTGCCCTTCAGGCCTGGGTGGCCTCTTGGGCATGCAAGGCAGGAGGACACGGCCAGTGCGTGCGTTTGCTGCGGTCCCAGCTGAACACGTGTGGGACACTAAGCTACATGCTAGCCCTCTGCAGAGCTGTGACCTTCATAAGAAAGAAGAAAGGCAAAGTCAGTAAGTCCTCAAGATGACCATCAACGCCTTGATTTGTACTGGAGCAGAAGAGCTTTTTCATGTGGGAAAATGATTAGCACACGGCTAAGAGTCACCAGTGGGTCCCTGCTGGCGTACGCACCTGAGCTGGCTGTTCCCCCTGCACAAAGCCAGTGTGTTCCAAGCCTCCCACAGACTGAAATTCCTTCTCCTCTCAGCTTCTGTGGCGCGGCACAGAGAACGGCTGCTATGTGACCGCAGCCTCTGCCATGTGGACCACTGCTTGTCCAGACTCCTCCTCTGGTGTGAGATACCCGTGTAGCTCCACAGACGAGCAGCTGGTGGCTGCACAGAGTTGTCCCTACCCTGAGTCCTTCCCCACTCCTGGCTCCTGGGAGTCTGGGAACAGCAATGCCAGCTGTTTGCACCAAGATATTCCTCCCCCTGTGCCACAGGCTGTGACGGGGAACCCACACAAGGCAAGGCAATGATCAAGAAGGCTGTACGGCCTGGTGTGGGGCACGTTTTGGGCCTCCCCATTCCACGTACAGGGTCCCCATCACTGGGCTCCTGCTCCTCTCCCCTCACTCAACTGCAGATGCCTGGGGATGGGGTCCTGCATGTGGTGGCCACCATGCTGGCACCCTCTCGATTCAAGCCATGCACAGTCATGTTCATCATCCATGGTCTGCAGGAGCACAGCTGACTGCAGAAGCATCAGCTTTTCATCTCTCTGGGCCATGGCAGCAGCAAGCTCTAGCAAGAGGCACTTGCCCAGGGCTGGTAATTGCCTCATCTGTGCCAGTTAACAGCAATGTGGAAGGTAAGTCAACACCCATGTCTAGTGTGAAGGAGAAAAATCAGATCCCACAAGGAGGCTTATGATATGGCTCTCACCTCCACTGCTTCCCTGCCCTAAAAACCTATGTTAAACTGAACACCATCGCAGGGCATTACAGTTCCCTGCTGCTTTTCAACCAGTGTAACTGGTATGTGGCAGAAGACTACTGCTGAGCCACTAAGCTTGTTTTACTGATCTTTATGTAAACCCTGGTTTAGATCCTGGACATGAGGAAAGAATGATGTGGATGTCATAATGGCACCAGTTCACAAGTGCAGGAGCACAGTCACTTCCACATTTCCTTTCTTCAGAGCAAGAAAAGAAAGAGCACAATTTGGCCTCAAGTGCAGGCGGTCAATAACTCAGTTGATCTTATGGCTTAAAATAGCATGTTTAAATGTTGTTCCTGATGGGCCACTCAGACAACTTACAATATTGCTTTATCCCTGTTTCAGCTCCTCAGCCATCTCACTACAAAGTCACTATCCCTCTTTGCCTTCCACATCAGAAAAACAGTCACTGAACAGCAAGTAACTCAAGACTAAGTTCAACGGGCACAAACAGAAAAACAGGGTTCACAGAATTGTCTAAAATTTGCAATGGCCCTTTGTCCTGAGGCTGTATTGGCTAAAATGCGGAATTAAAGTAGGAAGAGTCATATCAAAGGACCTGGTGACAGGACTCTAGTCGTAAAGAAAAGTTCATATAAAGAAGAGACATGGAAAAAAAAAAATCTTAACTTAATAACAAGTCAGTGATTAGTGAGAGTGATTATTCCCTGAGAAATACAAAAGAACTGACTCCACACATTTCACAACGGTTTGAAGCCATCCCTTACAGAATATCAGTAAGAGCAATACACTTTCATATTTCACATAATTTACTAATTTGTCCTGAATCCATCACCTTATTTGTACATGAATGTCTACCAAAAGAATCAAAACTATCTAGTAGCAAATAACCAGCTCCTAAAGATTTCATCATGTGCTGAAACTTGGATGTCCCATGTACAAGTATACAGTGACCACCGTGAAAGTAAAAGTAGGCCCAGTATATAAGGAATCACGTTTATCATGCATCACAACAAAAAGTAGCTTTAACACAGAAGCTATTTTCCAAATAGCAAATATACAGAAATCATATCTTGTTGCAAATTAAAATAAAATGAAGCCCACTCTATAGTTTGTGGCTCCACATTATTCTCTTTTAGAGGCTTTAGGAGTTGGGGGATTAATAGGCACCAGAAAAAAAAACCTAATCTTTATTTTCTTTCTTTGCTCTGAACAACTGTAGGTAGACAGACAACATGAAAGGTTTATTTGAAGGGAACATGCTGGATACAACCATTGCAGGTGAAGAAGAACCTTAGCTCTGGCAGTTTGGAGGGCTTGGGAGCCATAACAATAGATGGATCTCTTCTTCTGGGGGTACAACACAGAAACATTCTTATCAAATTATTTCAATGCAAACATTCATTTTCAAATCTTGATTTCATTCCAAATCACCATGTCAACTATTAGATGGCTTGAATATCGTACACTGACCTTATGCTGGCAAACAGTTTACTACCAGCAGGCCTCCCTAGACTAAAATCTCAGCACTTGCCCTTCCCTCTGTAAAAACAATGCCTGAAGTAAAATATTCTCCTCTAAAGTGTCTTTTATCTCATCTAAGTAGTAGTGCATAGCTTGTGTATGTGATTTACAGTAAGCATCATGAAGACATTAGCAGCAGCTTAGAGATTTATGTCTAGGAACAGAAAACTATTGATGCATAAAATAAAAAAATAAACAAAAATCCTTGCCAGGTTCATAGGCCTTTAGCTTTATTCACACGAAGTATTTGGCTGATCGACCTGCATTTCACAGCAGGTTTCTACCCCAAGGCAGAAGACAGAGTGAAGAAGGACTTGCTATTATTTATGTGCCTTTAGAGAAACTCTAGTTGCAGAGTAAGAAAAGGTCAAACTTTAGTGGGTTGACTTTTTAAGTAACTCTTGATTAGGGGAGAGATGGGGGGGACAGAAGCTGCACATGCAAACATGCAGACACACGTGGATCTGAATGGTCTAAATCCAACCCATTCTGAAATTTTCAGCAGAGCTGCTGGGATATGCCATGACAGACCTGAGACATAAACAAGAGAGCACTGAAGCTGTCGGCAGCACTTTCCTCTGCAGGGAGAAGCTGTTCTGCTTTATCCCACCAGACGCAATTCATTTTTCAAAATAAATGAGACCAAGGTGCTGTTGTTATAGCAACAGCCGAGCCACTCACCAGCCCATCCTCCACCGTCGCTCTGCCTTCGGTGGGTGGCTGTTCCAGTCATCCACAGGGAATGACCAGGGCTGCAGTGGGGGCTTGGTCTTCTCATTGTTCTTTAAAAAAATGGAAAAAGCTGGGGGGGAAGCTGAGAGACTAAATTCTTTTTATGCCTGCAGAGGCTGAGCATGATTTGCAGGGTCTAACACAAGTCCACTTCCACTTGGTGGCCAGATGATCTGTGAACCCACCGACAAGGAGGCTGGGGTTGCTTTTACAGATGCTTTCATTTACCAGGTACATAGTGGACACATTGCCGCTGGCTTTCCTCCAGCCACTTAAGTACAAGGCAAGGGCAACAACTACAAGACTCTGACATACTTGTTCCACAGCTGTGCTGGGACATGTCTCACTCCAGAGCTATCTTTGCTCCCCAGGGGAAAGCAGAGAAACCAGCCAAAGCCCAATATCCGTCTTCCTCAGCGAAGATGCACATTTACACAAAACAAGGGTCACCATATTCTCCACATTGCTCTTCTGTGAGTCTGTTAAAAATAAAAATTCATCTTTTCTGTTCCTCACATTGAAACATGGTCTGACCCACCAGCTGTCTTTGTTCAAATGGGCCTCTGTTCTCTTCCACAGGAATGACTCAATCTTGGCCCTTCTGCAGGTCATCATCTCTCCCTCTCAGTCTGATTTAGCACCTCTTCTTCCAGGTGTTCCTGAGCTCGCCCCACCTTTCTTCTCCCTTCCTCTCCCTGAACTTCTCCAGATAGATCTTGATCCCCCCCACCTCTGATCGGAAGTGTTCACCATGAGCTCTGCCAAATGCCACCCTAACTCAGCCATCTCCAGCCTGAAAGCTGAAGACTGAGTCACGTTCACTCCTGAACTTCTTGGGCTGTACTCAAATCCTACCAGCAACTTAGCAAGCACCCCAAGGCTTGCTGTGAAGTGACACGAAGCAATTCGATTTGATGTGACACCTCTCCTAAGCAAAGACATAAATGGCCATAACCAGCTCAACCTGAGATCAATATGGAATAACTAGTATTGCCATTTGCATGGCAGCAATTCAGCTTCAACATTTGAAAAGATTCCTCACTTCTTGCACATCCTTTTCCTTGTTGTACCACTTCTAAGACTGCCATTAAAAAGTCAACAGTGACAAAGGGCATCACTGCCTGAGGTACAACCACATCTTGTGACCAGTGTCTAAAGTCCATAGGCTCCGCAGTGGCCTCTTAATGACACTTGCTGCAGTTGTCATGCAGAGACAGTGGGGAGAGCAAGACAGCCCTTCGAAAGCCGAGTCGGAGCTGAACTCAGACACGTAGCCAAGCAAAGCGGAGGTGAGTTACATGCGACTGCTTCCAACAAATGAAGGTATTTCATGCATCAAACCACTCCCCTACTACTCCGTTTTTCTCACACTGTTGAAAGCACTGCACCAACGCCTGCTAACTCACAGGATGAAGCCTGACATAGCAAATTGATTTTGGATCGCAATTGCTCACTTAAAGCGCATGCTGTGCTCTTCCATGCTGCGCCTGCCTGCCCAGTTCTTCTTGGCCAGGGCAGTGTTTCAAATACACAGGAAATTCACATTGTGAAATCTGTTTGAAGTTGGTAAAATCTTGATCTGCCAATCTAGCCGGTAACCCATTCAACTCTGCAGGCTCACAGAGGAACCTCTGCCTCATGAAGGAGGTCAAACCTTTGCCTCTTACCCATGCTGCTAAGGGCGACTGGGGATTCTGTCATCACCCTTGTTTTTGTAAACGGTCATCAGAAGAACAAACGATTCCTGTTAAGGATAAGAAGCACAAGCTGCTCAGGGCACCGGTTAAATCTGAAGGAGCTAACAGTGAGGAAAACTATCAGCTTGCTCACATTTTAGCCAGGCTGGCCGGACAGAAAGAGTTACTCTTGCTGCCTGAATGCAAAGCAGGCAGCCATGGCCCTGGCCAGAGCGGCCTGCCCCAGCCAGCTGTCAGGCTCCCAGCCACCCGCGGGAATGGCATCACGCTGGGAGGTGAAGTGGAGGACAAGGAGGAAGGGTAACAAAAAAGGCAGTGGATTAGAGTAAAACAGTAACAGCGACGGTGAAGTCAAAGCAGGCAAATAGCATGACTCTACCTGCCCTCAATCAGCCAGGTAAGGACACTGATGTGGGCTAAAGCACCCGGAGAAAAATCAAGAACCAGTATGAGCTTTCATCAGAGCTTTGAGAGAAGGATGAGCAGATGAGAGAAGGAGACATTGCTGAAGAGAGAGAGAAGTCACATCATCTGTGGCTTCTCCCATGTCTCAACTCTGCCCGACCACAGTGGAGATGGATTTCCATCACAGACCGAAGTTTTGCACTTCCATTGCTCCAGTTGTGTGATAAAAGAGGACTACCTGCTCCATGTGTATTAATTTCATCAAAATATCTTTACTGGTGTTTATTGCACTCTTTTAAACCACCCCCTTGCATTGCTGCAAGAAAGACACTTCTTGCTGTTGAAATGGATACTTTGGAGAACACCTAGCTAGTGAGGGATGCAGAAGTGAGGAAATCTATACAAAAAGTAGTGGAAAAATATATTAAAAAATCAACTACACTGCTCAAACTGTGTGTGTCTAGAACAGTGTGGGGAAAAAAAGTGATCCTTCTGAAGCACATGTGCATATATCTTATAGATCAATTCCAGCTTGCCTTTAAAATGTCTTTCTTACATAATTTCTGTCTTTCCCTCTACACAACCCAAACTTAAATATGAATGAAAAGACACTAAATGACACACTTCTGAGGAGATCTGGCATGCAGGGTCCCTGGGGAAGCTGTTGAGTAAAACACAGGCAAAGGATGCAATTAATTTTCTCAATACAAAATTATTGGCAAGTTTAACTGGACTTCAGAGCACAAATTATTTCATGGATGAAATCACTCTCAGCCAGCCTTCCTGCCCAAGTGTATGATCTACATGGCTTCCTCCTCTCCAGGTCCACCGAATTTAATCCCACTTCAGCCCAACAAACACTGGCAAAGCAGTAACGCTGCTCATCACGCAGGGAGTGCCAGCATTCCTCTGCTTGTGTAAAAGCCTTAACGAAGGTGCTAAGAGCTCTAGAGCTAAACTACTTAGCTGGCAATGCCTACTCCTGTCTCTCACATGGAAAAGCTGAACTACGCTCTCCCTGCAATGGTCCTCGCAGACAGCAGGAGCTACATTTTCAAAGCGCATTATGAGGATTTAGTCAGGCAGCCTCTAATTGACTTGTCTGGGAGCTGTGCTGATAAATCTTCGCCCTCTGAAAACATTCCCAATCTGCTTTGTATCTGGGCAGGCGAGAAACTAATGATAAAAAGCAGACATTGCAGATTATTAAAGCTGTATCTCCTGAATAAGTCAAATCAGGGTAAAAAAGAAATGCAGGAACCTGTTGTGTTTTAAACTAAGAAGCAGCAAAGCAACATACCCAGTGTCGTTACAGATGCACCGTAACTACTCATTCACTACTTACTAGTTCCTTAAACTGCATATGTGACACTAGAAATGGTCTCCTGGGGAAAATCTTGACCTGATTCATCCTTGGATGGGCACAAGTCATAGCAAACCAGTGAAGCACACTGATGCCACCCTGCCTGCCTACTGAAGGGGCATTTGGGACAGGAAACCGTTCTTGTGCTCTGCAAAGGAGCAGGTCTCTGACGCAGCCTCTGCTTTCCTTCAGCATTAAGGCACCAGTAAGATATGAGCTCTGGTTATGACTTCAGAACTGACAGACTAAAAATCTTGTTCTTCCTATGCTTAGAGCAAGCAATTTACCTTCCAGTTGGAGGCAAAGTACTGCCATGGCACAAATCACATACTTAAATAATGTAGTACTCAAGAATATACTCAGAGAAAATTTGAAGAAGGAACCCAAAGAGACAAGGGATGGCAGAGGCATGCTGGCACTCCCCCCATCACAGTGTTGGTTTCCATGGACTATCACAGTATCACAGTATGTTTGGGATTGGAAGGGACCTCGAAAGATCATCCAGTCCAATCTCTACAAGACTGATGGCAAGCTGTCAGAAGGCTGAACTCAGAAACGGTATGGTTGTCTCCCATTCATGTCACAGGTGTAATCTTCCAACAAACACCACCTCACATCAACGTAGTTACTTATTCCACAAACAACATGGGGTAAGTAATTTCAGATATTCTCCCACATGACTACATTAAAGTTGCTGCTTTTCAAAGCAAAGTGTTTGGTGCAATCGGAAAAGGAAAGAAATAAGAGACAATCTATACACACTGAACCAGTTCGAGCCCACACATTTTAGTCACCCTCTTGGGGTAACATCACCATAAATGAAACTTCCCTTTGAAAATAGCTTAAGATCAGAATTAACAGTTTCCTACAACTAACACATAAAAGAAAAAAAATCTTGTGAATCAACAACAGGACAAGTTATGCTGTGCTACAAACAAAATGGTGAATTTATCCCAGAGCTTGCCTCTGTAAGCCTGCCTCCTTGTCCCCAGATGTCCCCTGTGCCCAACTGTGCAGCTTCTCTGAATATGTAGGTGGATCCAATGATTTCTTTGCAAGGACACATACTTTTAAATGAGTGTAGGTTATCTAAGTACAGGTTAAACAGTGAAGTAGGCACTGCAAAGGAGACACAAGCATGGGAGGTAAAGAAGAGGCAAATACGTCTTTTGCATTCTAATGAGTTAATACTCATATTTTTCAAAGTCCTAATTCTCACTATGCTCCTGAACCATTTTAGTGAAAGAAAATAAAAAAAAAATAAACAGGGGACAGATGAGTTTAGAAGTAGAATTGTGCTAGGCTATAGACATTTAAAAACGCCAAACAACTAACTGAAAACTCTAAAACAGAGAAGATATCAGAAACATCCAAAATGGATCCGGCTTTTTCCTTCATCCAAACAGTTCCCTGATCAGCACAATCAACTTGATCCATGTCTAGGAAAGAAGAGCAATGCAAGAACTGCTTGTTTGTCTTGCCTTTGCATGTCTATTTAAAAGAATGCATGCAGCAGCAGTTTTGTAAAACTGCTGTACAAAACCCATAGCCCAGTCGTGAGCGGTGCTGAAGCCTTCAGTTCCTGTTAAGTTCACTGGGAGTTAGGGATCCATTGCTAAGATTACTTCTGGAACAAAATTTCTTCAGAGATGGACACCAAATTGGATGGAACAACTCTTCTTTTTTGCTTTCAGTACAAGTTATAGCCAACACTGTAAAAAATATTGCAGGATCCTTGAAGATCTGTGAAGAATAAAAGAGTCAAAGAATCATACAGGATACCCCAGACATGTTCTGAATTATTCCAAGCACCGTTTGAGAGTTATTTGCCATGGGGTAAAGGCCAGAATAAGCACTGAATAGTGGTTTTGCCCTCAATATGGGCAAGCAAACCATATAAACTTTACTTCTTTGTTACCTCAGTACCTTCACCTCAAGTTGCCCTTGGGTCCCACAAAGGCATGCAACAGCTAATAGAAAAGTACTTGTCTGGTCTCCCATATCTCAGTAATGATCAGAGTCACAGAGCCCCAAGACTGGACTTGGTGTGTGGGGTGAACTGCAAATGTACCATTTAAATCCACTGATTAAATATAAAGAAGAAGAAAAGAGATTTTAAACCAAATCATCGCCCTGATTCAGCACAATATTTAAGCACATGCTTCATCTTGAGTACCCTAAGCAACCTAAAATACAAATAATGGTTTATGCAGCAAACAACAACATCAGACCAAGACCTTCACTCACGTCTTTCCTTCCTTATTTCGCCCATAGCAGCTGTCTCCAAACCAGAATAAATCTCTCTCCCATCACTAATCTGAATATACACACACAGTGCCGTTGATTTGGACACATGCACTGACTTCATGCTCCCCCAAAGGATGTACTGTGTTGTGATCTGGTGAATCTTTTCACTCTCTGCACATACCTGGAGCACCTGGGAAAGACAGCAGCCGTGGGAAACCCCCCCAAGCAACACAAGCTCTTTGCTCCTGGCTTTGAGGCCCTTCCAGTGGACAGCATGGACCATTTCTCCCAGTGTCCCCTTATCTTCCTCCACAGTGTGAGCGCACAATAACAGTGCCCAGCGTGGGCACAGATGTGTATGTGGCCAGTGTTGGGGAACGGGCTGTGAGACACATGGGAAAGATGGTTGCCAGGAGCAAATGTCAGTAGCAACAGTAAAACTATCTGCCCTAGAGCCTTCCTGCTGTTCATATCTGAGTGACATCAAGAAAAAAAGAGGTGCCTGTGCTCAGTCTACAGGAACTGCGCTGACAGGTGTGGAAGGGCCCACCTCAGCAGTAACCAGAGTCTTGTGAACAGACGTTCCACACCAGCCTGCTCTGCCCTCCTTCTCAAGCTGTTACATGAAGTTTGCAGTTACCTTATCACCAGAGGATCTTATCAGTGAATGCTTTTAGAAAAGTGTTAGCTACTGTTAGGGGGAAACCACATCTCTGCCTTCTTATGCTATCTATTAAAGGTGTTTAGGTCTACTCAGAGCTTGTCTAAAGCAACATGGTGTCTCCGAGTACAGCAGCAAATCTTGTCTGCAGGCAATTTCCCCAAGTTGCCAGCTGCTGGGGGGTTGAACTCATTGTAGCAATGGTGGGAGAAGTTTGCCGAAATCCCAAAGGTCTGAAGGCTTCACAGTGTCCCCACACAAACCAAAATGGTGACCAGCAGAAAGGTGGTCTACGCTCTGCTAAAGAGGTTAAATTCCCAGTTAGTCATGGCCATGCATCAGAATATTATCAGGCACTTTTATCTTCTTGTGTATTTTGAAAACAGTCCTTCAAAGGAAGGCTACAGCTCATAATACTACATATGTCTGTACATGCCCATTGTGCACAGTTTTTTTACCTTTTCCTTTTGCTGGCAATAAAAAATTGCCTGCATTTTTCACACTTGCACATATGCATGTATAGTTGCTGCCCATGATACTTACATGGGTTTTCATTGCAAGCAATCTATGCGTACTAAGCATATATTAGCAGCCAATCCAAATTAAATTTAGACTTCAAGTCCCATTCACTACTGAGAGTTTGTGCCTTTAACAGTGTCAAACACAAGAAGACAAAAGAACATTGGATATTGTTGGATGGTGTAGGTACAACTGAGAACACTACAGTCTTTCCTAAACTCTTGGAGATACAAAGCACAAGATGCTATAGTTTGCAGTTAGATAAACCATAGTAATGCACTATAAGCCAGCTGTGAATTCATATAACGGGCTTCCACTAATCTTATTTTCCTGCTTAAAGGCTTCTCATTCCCACCTTTTGCTCTTGTACTATGAGTGATGAGCCACCTCGTACTGAGGCACTTCTCATTTTTTATTCTGCAGATAAAGTACTCTTTGGCTACTACCAGAATTATGTGGATTTTGATCTTGGAGAAAAGCAGAGCTGGGCTGAATCTAAAATGAAAAAAAACAAAACAAAACAAAAAACACCTACTTGTGCATCAAAAAAAATACAAACCACCACATAGCACTTAAATGGTGTTTGTCATTCAGATGCAAACATATATTAAACCTCTGCATTTCACTTAAGAAAACAGAGCAGGAAGCTTGCCTAAAGCTGTACATGAAGTCAGTGTCAGGGTTAGAATTGGACTCAGATCTCCCAAATCCTGTGCCCAGCCAATGGGAATATAAAATACCTTATGGCTTCCCAGATCAATAGGCGCTTTTGCTTCTCCTTCTTTTCTTATTTGGGAAAGAAAAAAAAAAAGCAGCAAAGCAAAAACCCCAAGCAAGACAGAAAGAGCCTGGGATCTCCTGTAGGCACCATAAGAAAGTTGCAGGCAAGAACGAGTCAATTCATTCCAGTCTTAAGGATGCAATTTGTATCCCCTATACCAGGCTGAGATAGGAATGACATAAAACACACTATAGAAGTGTCTTTTTCTTTTCACTGACCTTAAAGGGGGCCTTGGTAACCAGCTCAAACGGAGGTATCCACAGTCTGCATCTGGACCCTCCCCAAGCCACCAACATTATTTGCCCAGTCACAATTAGGGCACTAATTACATGCTACTGCTGTTGACATCTGTGTTTAATAAAGATTTCTGTCTGCATGGGTCAGGTCCTTCCCCCAGTTTCATTTCCAGAGGCTTCAGTTTTGTCCCACTAAACTCTAAGGAAAAAAAGCTTGAAATCTTCGTAGTTTGGCCTATAATTATGATATTATGTTTGCTCTTGGAAAGCATCTCACTGTCTTGTAGCACCAAGAGAAGGAAAGTTGTGCCATTCCAAGTTTTTGCTTAGTTCCTACATGCTTAATCACTTCTGGATTATTTAAAAGAGGCAAGAGTAAGGGGAGAGGTAGTAGGAGGGGCTGTGGGTTTAAATTCCAGATAAATAGCAATGTTACAACCCTGATGGTCAAGGCACTGTCTAAGCAAAGTCTGTAGAGAGAAAATAAAAGTACTTTTAATTAGATGCACAGATAGCAGGGAAATACAGATGAGCTTTGGGGTAAGCAAGCGCTTCTCTCTTATTAAACAACAGTTGTAGTAACCTTAGTAACAACTTTAACAATGAACAAGCATGCTTAAGAAACTATGGAAATTGTGTCGATATCGGGCATATAAGATTGTGTGCAAATCTGCTGTGTGATAAAGCTTCCCATACTATGAAAGCTTGTTTTAAAAAGAAATTACATGGCCAGCGGGTTGAGGTTTTTCCTAGGGCTATTTACAATACTCCTTTATTTTTCCTCCTTTCTTCTAAGCTTTTCAAAACTGTCAAATGAAAACAAAAGCCTGTCAATTAGCATATTTCAGAATTACATTAAGGGCCCAGCTTTAAAATGCACAGCTGCCTGAGACTGACTTTTTTCAGTGCCAGGTGGAAGACAAGAGGCTAAGAACCAACCTTGAATATTCTGGGTCCTGGTGGCTATAGGACAGATTTGCAGTAGACGGTGGTCTGGGGACCTAGCCACTACTGTTTTGGGGGGTTTTTTGGCCAGAAACGAAGCTGTCCGATATTGGCAAACTCCAAACTCAGACCTGCAATAATCATATTAGAAGCATTTGACACTGCAAACATAGAGGATTATCCTGACTCATTAGTAAAGTAGTGACAGCCTTCTCCTCTCCCTGCTAACGAGAAAGGACTGCAATGCCTGTGTCTCTGTACAGCAGCATGAACTACCCAAGGATGTTCCCTCCGTACAGGGCCTGGAAACATCACCACACAGCAAAATAACTAAATGGGCACTGGGTGAAAGGCCCCCTAAGGAGCTGCAGCGGGAAGACAGCGGGACATGGTGCCCTTCTTGGGAACGCAGTCTCTCCAAGCAGCCACTCTCTAGCCAAGGTTCAAACCACAAGGATTCAGACTAAACCACAGAACTATACAGATTTGCTTCTTGGTCCTAAGCAAAGCAGAGTTACCGGACAGCTTGTGCCCTCTGGCATTCCCAGCTTCCACTCAGATGTCTCTTAGTAAAGGTAGGCAGGGGTCCCTGGGGACAAAGATGCCATGGTGCTGCTGCCTCATGAAGGGCCAAGAACAACAACTGGTCCCCCCATCCTCCCCTTTCCCGTAGCTCTGCCTGACCCCTGAAGCTCCCATTGCGGTGGCAGCAGCCAGCAGAGGAAGCTATGCCAAACAAGGGGTGAGCTAGCAATGGTGGAAGCAGCTCCATGGGGTCATGGGTGGCTTTGGGGAGCTAGGTATGAAACGTGCATCAGGCAGGTGGGAAACATTTGCTTTCCCCTTGCACAGTTCCATCTTTTTCCCTTCTCCTGTCACCACTGTCCATTCTTTCACAGTTCAGATCTCACAACCTCACACAAGAGTTATGTGGCTGCAGAAGGCAAAGTGGCTCTAGAGCAGTAGCCTTCCTTCTGATATTTACAAGGCCTCTTCTTACTCCCACCCTCAGTGCATATTCATATTCTGCCATCAGCCTCTCCCCATCTATCTGACTGCGTTCTTCCCAGCTCTACTTGTGCTTACAGGTCTTGGAAAAAGCCATGAGAAAAACTGACCCCATTAGCAGTTTCTTCAAAAAGGCTGTTGGAGCTGGGCATCCAACTTCTCCAGCAATTCTCAAACTCATATAAAAACCATGAAAGAAAATGATGCCTGGGGTTGCTCCAGGAATTCCAGCTACCATCAATGACAGCAATTTGCCAAACTTGCTCCCATCTGCAGTGCAAGCAATAAGTTTCTAATGCAACTCTCTTTCTTGGCTTTCCTTATTTCCTCCCCACTCTACAAGAAGTCTTCATATGTGCAGGGAGCTGCAAAAGCAAACTGCTTACAGGTAGGCTCAGAAAGTGGTTCTTACACCTGTGATGGCTGGGAGATGGGAAAATGCACCTGGGAAGGCTGACTCTGTGCCTGCTCCATCTCTTAGCCCAGCGTCCTGTCTGCAACATAAGCCAGTAAACAGAGTCTAAATGCACCTTTGAGACGACCCAGTACAATTGTCCCTAGACCCACAGTGCCTACAGAAGAAAAGCTACTTAGAAGATTTTTACTAGTATGAAACAAACAGAAACCCTCCTCTACAAGTTTCTGAATGTTCTAGTTCTGAAGCATTTTGATGATAACACATGATTTTATAAAGTTGCAGCTATATAATGCAACATCGTAAAAACTAATTTCCACTGACTCATAAATAAAGAGGAGTCAGTGCAGAAATAACAACCTTTAGCACTCGCTTAACTGCTTTTTGACCACGGACTGAATGCCCGACTATGATCATCGTATTAGAAGATAAACAAATGACCAGACATTCTCCTCTTTCTCCAGCAACCTATGATTCCTCCAAAAACACCTAGCTCCAACACAGCCATGACCTACCTATCCGATTTTGTGTTCCTAAAGACCATTCTTGAAGTTTGGTATCTAAAAAGAAGAACTGTGGTAACTGAGGAGTAAGTAATTTTAGCTGTCAGTTTTTCTAGGAAATCTCAACATTCTTTACAAAGAGAAGTCATAAAATAATTCTCTTACTAACATCCAGGGCATACAATATCAATAAAAGATATTATTTCATACACAAGTGGGTATCACAGTAGAAAGGCCATAGAAAGCGAAAGACACCAGTGAGAGCAGCAGACAAGGGAGCCTTGAAGCCAAAATCTTCAGCTTGCCGAGGCCCCTGATATGAATGACAATGTCGTGTACAAAAAACAGGCCTTGCTAGAGAACAGACCAACTGCACTATGGATAAAAAGTCACAGTACTGACAGAGTCACTTCAGGAAACCTGAATTGTCATGATATTCCAAATATATTTTCTCCGCTTCATATGCATAAAGTGATCCTCTCAGAAAATGTAATCTAATTGAATTTATTTAAACATTCAACTAATTAAATTATTGAAAATATATAAGAATAAATGCATGGTGACCTTTGATACGCACAGAGACTATTTATTCTTTTTCCTAGCTTTCCTTTCTTTTCACATATGATGCTGCCACTCAAATAAACTCTACATAAATTCTGAATATAAAAAGCTTGCAAAATTAATTTTTAATAGAGAAAGAAAAAAGCATCCTCCTTGGCAGAACTTGAACTCCATTCCTCAGAATGATTAGTTTGGCCACTGGAGGGCTCCAATATTGCTCCATAGAAGTAAAAGAAAGTTTACTAGGAAGGATGAACACATAACAAATAGCCTGGGTGATGAAGTTCAAACATAATATGCAATCTGAACCAAGATCTATGGGCTTGCAAGCATTTCATAAGAGTCAGAGCTAATTTAACCATTGTTTTGCTCTTGTAGCACAAAAGGAGTTGAAGGAGAATGATTTTCCTACAGTTTGGCTATAAATGTCTCCTCAAATAGAGCATCTATTAAAATTAATTTTGTATGCCATAGCAGAATGACCAAGTGTCTGCAGAAAAGCAAATGCCATAGGTTTCATTGGTACATGGCAGTGAAGCACTTCTGCATGAAAGCCCAGGGCTGCAGAGTAAAACAGCAGCATGTTCTCTGTCGTGACTCCAGTCTTCTCAGTGAAAGTTTCCCTGAGATAAATCCTGCAGCTCGGCAACCAGGAGCACTGGGAGGAGAGCCTGATACAGCAAGTCCTTGATAGTTCTTTTTTGGATAAGCCATTGTTGGGAGGTGCCTTTTATTTTCTAAGAGGATTTATATGTTCAGCTATAGGAAGGCAAGGAATAACCAGCCCTAAAAGTAATGGGTATTTTCCCAGTAACATGGCAGCCAAGATTTATCAAAAAATGTACGTGGCCCTGCAGAAGCCAGTAAGGGCACTGATGTCAGCTGATAAACTAATGACTGCAGCTTATCAGCTGATAAGCTAACGACTGCAATGCTCCAGTAAGGGATAAAACAAAAGCTATTTCAGTGTAGGAGCATGAGAAAAAGTATTTCAGACATCATTCTATCTACAAACTTACAGAAGGGAGCAAAATGTTGAAGCACCCCCTGTCCAGCTGGGGATGGGGGGAATTAATCCTGAGCTGAGATCCTGAATGTTGGAAGTTTCACACTGAGCCAAATTTTACAGCTGAGTTAAGCACTCCTGAAAATAAAAGAGGTTTATTCGAAATACTGAAAGATGGTAGTGGGTACTATGATAAGCCTAACTGAGCCCTGTTCTTGTTTGGCGAAGTGTACTGTATTGGGTTGATGCACAAAACATCGTGGTTTGCTGGCACCTTGCCCTCGCATGCTATTTTTTCCGCTTCTTCAATGTAAAGGAAAAAAGAAAAAAAAAAATAGCTTGCTTAAAATATCCCTGCTGCTCTCCTGTAGCCCCTTCCTCTAGCACATCACATGTTAATGCCAATCTGCTGGGAGACTGCAATTCGAACATAATGAGATATTAATGAGCTTTGCACATGTCCCCCGTCGCAACAGTCCCCGCTCCCACCCCCCAGCTCATTTCTCACAAACCTACGGAGATGCTTTGCTTGTTTTCCTGACACTGCGTTTGTGTCTCCCCCACCGTGCCCTCCCAGCCCAGCAAGCCCTGCTGCACCATTCCCCTTCAGCTGCCAGCACTAAAGAGCACCAAATGGGCTGGCACTGTCTTGTTTCCTGGCCTAATGGATGCTTGTTTAAACACCGGAGCTGTTTGCATTGCTGCGGCTCACTGCATGTTAAACACAGTCCTCTGAAACCCTACGCCAATCCAATAAAGGTATCAGCAGTTCAGCGTGGGGAGGCAATTACGATAAAGTCCCAAGTGTGCCTTCTAAGCTCAAGGAAGGAAAATTTGATCGAACAACTAAAAGCAAAATCTGATTCGGTTCAGCATCACGTGGAGGACAGAAGGTTTAGCTGCAGCCAGGCCTGCGGAGGGCAGGAGGAAATCAATGGACGAGCTGGAGAGAGCAACTGCGCGTTGTCAGGAGGGCTTTAAGTTGGCCTGTTAGCAATGCTCTGCCGCTGCCCTCAGAGCCGCCTCCCTCCCCAGCTTCTCCATGCCAAGGTGTGCAAGACAAGGCTGTGGTTTTTTTTTCTTTCTTTCTTTTTTAAATGATATGCTATCAATTTCTTTTCACCCTTCATCAATTCTTGAAACAATTCTTGTTCTGGTAAAGGTCCTTCCTCTGTACAAAGTCATTGTCATATCAAAGGAGAAGCATTACACGAGAACAGCTATGATAGAGGGTTTATGGTAACCAAAAAAAGATCTGTGTGCTTCATCGGGAGATAAAAAAATCCAAATCTCAGACTAATGACAGTCAATATTTCAACAGACCAGCTCTTTACCTGGCCAAGGGCAAAAAAATCAAGGGAGAAAGAAGCTGTATTTCAATTCATTTAATCCATAGAAACAAAGCTGCTTTAAAATGTTCTACTTCCTTTACTTTTAAGTGAGAGACAGGGGAGCAAGGGGCTGTTTCCATTTTATGCTTCTTTTTTTCTAAATTTTAAACAGATTCTACAAGATGACCTCACTCCGAGGGAAGTTTTGCTAATAACATGGAAAGTTCTCTGAGCACTTGCCATGGCCACAGCTACCACAAGGAACCCAGGAGAAGGGGATGTTCTGCACCAGATCTGGCCATCACCATGCCCCCAGCCCTGTCCCACACCTCTGGCTGTGGCAGGGGCTAAAACCCTGCTCCCTCCTCCTCTGTGCAGGATTGTGGGTACAGCTGGGCATTAGAGGAGATATCTTTGAGGGGGAACCTGCGCTCCTCAGAGCCCAGTCCTCAGTCCCACGGAAGGCTGCAGCCACCAGTGCACACCTGGCAGCTGCCCGTGCCCAAAGCCACCCGTCATTGCCCCAGCCAGGGCTAGCATCTGGCTAATGGGCTTAAGGATCAAGCTGTCCCTTCACAGCACAGTTCTCACAGGTCAGAAATCCAGTGTGATCCTAAGAAGTGCAGGCTGAAAGGTAGAGGGCTGTGCCAATTAACTGATTACTGAAGGATAAATGTCACAGGGCTGCCATCACTCCTGTCTGGAGACGCTGTCATTTGCAACTACACAGAGGGCAGGGAGGGGAAGCACAGTACCACTGTCTGATTTTTTTTACAATTTAAGAGAACAACACGTGGGAGAGGATGGAGTTAATCCCAAGATCTCACCTTTCCGCACGCTGGAGTTACTCTTCAAGCTGCAAAACCCTGTGGACTCAAAACTTGGTGCAGGCAACAGGATGCCACTGGTGGGCGGAATACAGCTAGTTAAGGAGTGACCACTGATGGGTGTTTTGACAGAAATAGGGGCTTTCAACCAAGAGGGAAAAAATGTTGTGAAACATCTGTTTTGTCAAAAAGAAAAAAAAAAAAAAAAAAGGCACAGTAACTTTTCTATTTTCAGTTTTAGAAAAATGCAAACAAACAAACTGCACTTGTTTTTGCTGGTATTCCTTGCCAGGGCTGGGGGGCAGGGGAAGGATGAGCTGGAGACATAATGTCTAGGTAAAGGGGGAATCCTTCCACACACACACACACACTGCCCTTCAGTCAGGGCTTTGAATCTGGAGATTTAATTTCCACAGAAAGCACCTCACAACAAGGATCACTACTAAGAAGACGGGGCAAAGAGCACCATCCTCATGGGTGGAGCAATGCAGCAGCCGGAGCTAACCAATACCAAACCAAACAAAGACCGGGCTGTCTTGAAAGCATCCAACCTAGAGATACCCAAAAGACTCTCATCACATTATAACTCCTTCCCTCTCTTGAAGCTGAGATTATGGCTTCTGTGAGGCCTCAAGAAACCCACTCACCTACTCACCAGCGGTAAGTGGAATGATTTCCCAATGAGACTGGGGAAGGATGTGGCTCTCAAAATCATCAGCTTCTGCAGAATCTAGCCTTTAATTTGAAGAAGGAAAAAAAAAATATCCAGCCCTTGCGATTGCACAGATAACTTTCCAAATACGACCCACTGCCGTGCTGTGTTTCTGAGTCTGCAGACAGGCTTCTGTTGTTCCCAAGAAGCAGCACAGTGAAATCAATAAGACTCATTAATGATAATCAGTACCCTATGGGTAGCAGCAAAACTGACAAGAATCCTGCCAATTTTGTCCCTCTGCTGTTACTTGGGGAAGCTCTGATTGACAAGAAAGGTAGATTTCCCACTTCCATTCAGTAGCAGAGGTAGTTGTAGAGAGACTCCTGTAGGAAGGTCCAGCCGCAGCATCCCACAAGGAGTATCAGCATTTCCTCCAGCCAGAGAAGGGCTTTGTGCTGTTCCAATCACCTATAGGTGGGACAACACTCTTTTGTTTCTTCTTTTACATCCTAGCATATATTGTTCATCCCTGAACACCATAACAGACTTTCCTTTCTCCTGATCCCACCACGCTGGTGAGCTGACAGCCTTCAAGTCCTGACACAACCCATACACTCAGCTTTGAGATGCACAGGGAGCTATACCATAAAAGACAGACTAGGCTTTTGAACAGTGGAAGGTGGCTCAGATATTATTTTCACTCTTGACTCCAGCACAGCGAGTAGAGGATCTGCCACCCATTGTCTTCCCATCTGTTGGTGGTGAATGACTAAGCTGATATTTTAGGACACAGGGAAGGGACCCAATGGTTCCTTCAGCTTCTTCAAGGTTTACCTCCCCCCAGCTCTCCTCTGAGTTCAGGGACTTCCAGTTCTTGCTTGTTCCCTTCAGACCAGAATCAACTTGGGCACCAAGCCAACACTGGACCCTGCCACAGGCCAATGCAAGAAACAAATCAGATGTGTAGACAAGGCCCCTGAAGATTTACTCATATTGAAATTTTCATCTCAGGATGAAATAATTACCTAATTTTTAATATTCAGTTACTTGAAGACATACATTACACACCTTCTACTTGTTTAAAACATATTTAACTCTTTGATTTAAAATGGTACCTCAGAAGGGACCGATTTGTTTCTGTCTTTGAGATCTGACTAAAGGAGATACACAAAAACCACGGTAAGGTTTTAAGCAGCAAGATTTTCCTCCTTCCTATCCTCTTTGAATAAAATGCACCATGATAGGATAGCTATGCATTTACAGTTTGAGTGGATCATTCCTGAGATTAAAACAGCCTTTTGCAGAACCTAGGTCTACACAATGGAGATAGTTTCCTATTAATCAATATTGTGGAAGAAAAGCATAATAAATTGATGTCTGTACATTCAATGTCTGTAATCTTCTTAGATAAAAAAACCCCCTGAACATTCTTATAATTCATACTTTCAAGAGAAATAAATGGAAGGATTGACAGAGCATACATTTGTCAGGAGAAAAACTTAGGGTGGAGGAAAAAAAAAGCAAACAACGCACACACACCCCAACAAATCGTGTTCCTCAAGCATAGTATCATCGCATCAGCTGATGCACAGGGTGACGCTGAGGTAAAGGAAATGGAGAAAATGCCATTTCCTGCTTCATTTCCTCTAGGGAGAATCTGAAGCAAGGTTTCATCAGATTAGAAATCCCAACAACCAAATGTAGACTAAATGTTTTGTTTGCAGTTCCGGGCCTCCAAGGGTAGTACCCTGCTACCAGCAGCAGTGGGTTAGCTCTGCCTCTGTGAAGCAGCAGCAGAAAGTGGAAGAGGAGCAAGAGAAATCGGTGACATGAAGAGTGAGGACTGGTGGCTGTCACCACTGGGGGTGGAATTTCAGGTTGTCAGTCAGAGAAACAGGAGAGGGGAAACAAAGAAAATCGACCCAAACAAACAAAAAACCCCAAACAAACAAACGACCTATCTTTTCATTTCCAAAACAGTACAAATACTGAGGGTGCCTCAATTGCACATATAAAGGAGTCAGATTTTGAAAAATGCCAGGTATTGGATCTCTAAATATCAGGCCTTTGGCACATACAGGTACCCCAAAACTGAAAGACAATATTTTCTGTTCTATCAGTTCACATAAACAGTCATTGCCTCGAAACCTGCAGTCTTAGACTGGCATTTACTATCATTAACCACACAAATCTACCACAAAACAGTGCACAAAAATGGCAGAACAGTCATCAGGTGAACTATTTCAAGGGAAGTACATAATGGGAATATTGTTATATACCCAAACATTAATAAACTTACATCAGAAGCTGCTGACTACATTTGTTTTCAGTTGAGCTCTTTAGGAAGCCTGAAGAACAGGGGCAAATTGGATGCTGTTTGTAGCAGAAAGCACTCTGAAGAACACCCTGATAATGACCCAGAGGGCAGAATTTGGAAAGCACACAAGGGACTGAGGGGCTTCGGGACACTGACACACAGGGGAGGCTAGTTAGGTTTCAGAGCTGAAAACATCCCACTTTTGGTCATTTGCTGTGTCCCACACTGGAACCTTTGTGCTGCGCCTCAACCACCTCCTAAGATCCCCACAATTCACAGTACAGTGTTTAACCAAAAACTGTGCTAGGTTTACCTTAAAGTGGCTCTCTGGAAGTAGCTGAGGGCTTGACTGACAAGGCTGTCAGGTGCCTCTGTGACAGCTCTGTCAGCCACTCAAAAACAAGAGACCTTTGCTTCTCTAGCAGAGTCCTCAGCCTCATTTCCAAAATGGATTCTGGTGCTTCCCCAAATGAAGTGTGGGTAGCAGAGCCAAAGTGTTTCACTCGCAGTGACTCTAAGGACTGGGGATAGCCAGTTTGTGGCACAAGGACTGGATGTGTCCCGCAAGGTGTTTTCCTTGGTGCTCTCGTCAGCAAGACTAACAAATTACTAGGTGTGCGGTATTTTCAGCATATTCCTGGTGTCTGGAGCACTGATAGTTGATTGATAGGACTGGCAGTTATGAAAAGGATTGTGGCTGATCAGGGCATCAGGCATTTTTCTACCTACTGAATGGAACAACTGTCCTGCTTGACCTGAGACACCAGGCTTTATCAATCCTCCGATGTAGATTTAAGGTCATCTAGAAGCACACACTTTCTCCTTTCTCTACTGCATGTGTAGATGATCAGAGAAATTGTTATCAGCGTTGAACACTATATCAATAGTACTGAACTTCTCAGAGTAATGCAATTTCATGAACTGGCAATGGTAACTTCTTTGGGATCAAAATTCAGATACCAGCCTGAAACTCAGATCTCAAAATCATTGTTTGGAGGCTGTGCTATTCGCAGACAACTAACAGTGATGCTCTCGGCAAACCTATCCCAGCTTTCATACAGTTATCCAACTCTCTTCCAGTCACTCAGGCCCCACAGTGACTGAGAGAACTCCAACTTAAGCTTCCCAGCAAATGTTGCCGGGATGCTCTTTTTATATAGGAAACACCATCACATGTATCTTCACTCCTAACAGTCTCGTCCCTCTCAGTGCAGAGTGAAGCATATGGAAGTGTGAGAAAGTTCACAACACATTTCAGATCTCTGCTAGTTACCTGATTCGCATCTGTTCAGCTGTACATTTGCCTTGCATCTGTTCTGTGCAAGGAGATAAGGTAGAAAGATTCAAGAAAAAAAAAACCAGACAAAAATAATGCTTCTCTTGGTACTTATATATTAGCAGCCAGGTTGATAGTTCTGCCTATGGAAGTGACAAGTTTTGCATTGTATGTAGGTGTTGTGTTGCCTGCCATTCTCCTTTGGAAGCAAGCACACAGATTCTAGCAGCAGCACTGTTGTACAGATTGAAAGAAACAGTATAAATCTGTTCAAGGCCTTCCCTGGAAGTCCTTCCAATGAAAGCTGAAGGATTATTTTTCTGCAATTTGAACAAGTGATCGCTCTGAACCAGAACTCCCAGAACTGAAATATTCCTGTGCTGAATATAATTCTAGATTCTGATCTGCACGTCACATATATCCCCTACCTGGGTAACAGCTGCAAATCAAAACCAAGACAGGCATAATAGGTAAACCAAGGAGGCAGCTTTTGGCAACTAATTCCTAGGGCAGCCCCTGCCTATGCACTCCTTGCCGGTCAGAATGACCTCAGGAAGTTGGCAGATGTTGCAAGTCACATGCAGTGGTGAAAGCTCAGATCCACCAGGAACCAGTTGTCTTGTGTCAGCCATGACCACAACCCAGCTGCGAATGCCACAAAATTAGAGAAAACTTGAGTTGTACTTTGTGGGTAGCACCGCCCCCCCATCCCTTGCCTCATTTTGATTACTTGGTCTTCCGGGACTTTATCTTCATTCTGGCTTACAAAGCATCCCCTGCTGTTGGGCTGACACAAAGAGAGCCAGTAGCAAAGGAGGCTGCTATTGTTTCAGTCAGAAAAAGTCTCCTCAAAAGAATAACTGACAGGAGGGAAGAGGAAACCCCGTGGAGCAAAAGCACACAAAGACTGCGCTGGTGCTAGCTCTGCTTCTCTAGACCCTACTGATGTTTATTTCTGAAGCATGTCAGAAGTAACAGAAACATCGCCCAGTGTTGATTTTAAGGCAGCACAGAACTGGGAATGTCCTTGTCTTCTCTCCCCCGCGTAGTTCATGAGGCCAGGGAGCTTCCCATCCTGGCTGCCCCTCACCCGCTGGGGCTGTGCCAAGGAGACAGTACCCAGGTCAGAGGAGTAAATGCCCTGTACTGTTGCACTTGCATTTGCTGGGCCTTTGGCCAGCTATAGGTAGTTTACCCTCTCATGTACCATATACTCCTTGATGTTTACAGGCCAGGCACCCTATGCCTGGTAAACATTTGCTTGATTTAATTTGCCCAATCAGACTTTGGGTCTGATAAATGTATTACAGGAACAGGTGGTTCTTGACCTTTCACACCTCTCTGCTTCCCAAGGTCCCTCCTGGGTGTGCCGTGAGACCAGAGCCTTGCTGTCCCTGCATTAGGGTCTGAGGAGAGAAGGCTACAGAAGTGACTTTTGACTTTAGATTTTGGTCTCTGATGGGAAGATTTATGCCCTAAACAGCCTGAAGCTTCCAGCACTATCACGTACAGCAGGAAGGAGGCAGACGGGCCATCGTTCTCTCCAGTGCTTCCCTGCTCTTCCTCTCCACACACCTATGCTTCTCCAGGGAGACAGAGGACAGAAAGTCTCAAGGTGCCTCTTTTCCACTTGGCCATTCCTGCTCTGAGGTGCCAGCAGTAACCTTGCAATGAAGGAGCAATACATTAAAGAGACAATGAGTAGCATTAATACAACTCTCCTTGAAGCAGCATGCACTATTACTGGGACTAGGAGTAAGGAGGTTTTACTTCTTTCAGGAAAAAACCCCACAGCATTCTCACTTAAAACTATCTCTTACGCGGAGATGCTACAGAAGCCTTTAAATAGTGGAGAAGGGATGGAGAGAGACCAACAGTACATAAAAACGTTCCGCTATGAAACCCTCTGCCCAGTCTGTATCCATAAGTCAATATTTCTCAGCATTAACCAGCCAGTTCATAGAAGAAGGACCTTCATGCAAATAGAACAATGTTTAAGTAAATGGCAAAGCAGATAATTTTTTTGCTCATGTTCTGAGCAAGGTATTAGTCAAAACATTTCTTCTATGAAGGTATCTTAAATCATCCATCTCAGTTCCTTCTCTTCCAAATGCTTTGGTCCTCTGTGGAAGAGCTCTACTCTACACATCCCACAGAAAGACAAGACTCCCAATCTCTTTTTTCCTAGCCAAATACTTTATCAATCCTTACTAGTTTATTATTTTGACTCGTAACAATCAGATTGTCATGTAATTCTTAATTGCAGTAAGAATTGCCTAGAGACTAATGCTTAGTGACAAAGGTGTTTTTTTAATGTCTTAGATTATGTTTAATGAAACAGATAAACATACCCAAGTTGTTGTAGGCAAAATATTCTTTGTTGTTGTTGTTCTGGCACACTGTCAATAAAGTAAAACCAGAATTACAAAGGTCTTGACTCTGTTTTTACATTGTCTTAGAATAGGGCAAGTTCAGAATCGGAGCACAGATATTGGGCCCATAATTAATAAATTCAGCTCAACAAATTCCTTCCTTCACAGTGATAAGTATGGTTTGAGCCAACAGTCCAAAATCCCAGGGAGAGCAGGGACAAGCGAGGTTTATTTGCTCAGCTCTCAGATAGCGGTGCTACTCCAACAAGTTTCTGTAAACAGAATGACCTGCAGTGTTTCAGAAAGTCAGGGAGCTTTTCATCCTTTACATAGGAAACGGGCACCCTTCTCCGGGCAGGGCTGCCACGATACTGTTAAAACAAAGCCAAGAAACACAGCACACGGGCAAAATACCACCTCATGTTCTGGAATTATTTTATCCACCCCCAGCCATCAGGTTGTTTATTATTGTAGCAGTAATTTCCTAGTAAGATGCTGGAATGTCTTTGAGCGTGGTCCTGTCTAAATTAAAAATGTTTTCAATTATTATTATTTCCAATGAGAGCTTATCTCTGTTGGGATTTTGCAAATGCCACTTGTGTAAATTTCTGCTCATCAGGTGAGCAGTCTCAGTAGAATCCTTGCATCACGCTAACAGGAGAAATTTGTGTGGGTCCCATGGGGTAAGAAAACAGTTTACTTTAGATACATGAATTTATATTATTACATTAGAAAAGCTTTGCAGAAAGGAGAATTTCTACCAGGTGTCAAGCTTCTGTACTGCGTAATCTATCATCAAATGTCAAAGACATCTGGCCAATTATTTTATTTTCCTTTTAAAAACCAAGGTGGGGAAATAAAAGCAAATTTAACAATTACATTACTATTTGCGAAAGTGGAAATAACGTTTCTTCCCGCAAGTTATGTCATATTTACTTTTTAGTGTAACATGTTGACAAATTAAATATTTTACAGAAAACTTCTCCACTACCATTAAAAAAATGTGGTGGTGTTTTTTTTTCCCACTTTATGACAGCTCCAATCAATCTTAAAAAAAAAGAAAAAAGGCAGATGCTGCTTACTTTGATTCTTTAAGGAATCTTTCGCATCTCTGTAGTGCCCTACGGTTGAGGACTTCACAGAGAGCTAATTACTCAGAGGTACCAAGGGCTCAGGTCTTCACGACTTAGTGACTTAGTGAGAAGCATCCAACATCTGGCTGGTGCAAAGCACCAAAACCCTCTCCTGGAGCAAAAAGTTTACAGCAATGTCGTTTTTTCAGAGTAACTTTAATGGGAGCTCAGTCCTGTGGTGCACGTGAGAACTTTCTGAAAGGTGCCAGCTGCCCTTCGCAGCAGCAGAGGTATTTCAGAGTGTAATCAACAACGTTCAGGATATGCGAGTTGTGCCACCTGAATAAGAAACTTATATCCCTCCACATAACACAGTTTGGGGACAGGTCAAGGTGTTTTACGCTGCCTAAATTAAAATTCTTTCCCTACACATGATTCACACCACATGAGTTACCTTCTATGCACACAAAGTGCAAGGAAACAGAAAACCACTCCACTGAATGAGGGAAACGGGCCTTAAGAAACACACACACACCACCAGCCCCCAAATATTTGAAGTTTCTGATTTCTAAACATTTTCCTTTGCAGCCTTAAGACCCTTTGCTGTTCAGGTACAACACAGCCACAGCACAAGCTCTCTGCCACCACACCTCTGCTGTTCTCTGGAGCAGAGCGTGCCAGCCTCTGCAAACCACATCCTGATCCCATGATAAAGGTGAAAGTCTCCTTACAGCTTGGCAAGTCCTGTAAGGAGATAGCCGTTAAAGAAAGAAAGACAGAAAATTTAAAAAAATAACAGCACCCAGCTCTGCCTTTCTCCTGACATTGATTCATTTCAGCTGGTGAGAAGTTATGAGCTGGGAACTGCAAAACTACTATCACTGGTTTTGTCAGAGAATCCTTCTCAGGTTTCACCGAACCCATTTCAACTCCTGCCGCTGTTACAAAAGCATCATAAAAATAGCAGCAAAACTCTGCTTTTTGAAGCAAGCAGTGCAGAAAAATATCCTTCACAAAAGCAAAGTTTGCAGCATGCTGTAATTAAGCTCACATCCTGACAGCAGGAGCATGAAGTTTTATTCTAAATATAGCAGAAATCTCTCCAATGTACAACCCCCTTTTTAATGCAAGATTTACAAAATTAGTCATTATGCGCCAGCACGCTCCTAGGAATTCTTTAAAAATATTTTGGGTCTTAATGCAGGGAGCTTTACAGCAGGGATTTGGTGAAATCTCTGGTGTCACGAAACAAATAATTTTGGTTTGTTTACTTATTGCCTACACAGCGCTCGGAGCAGGGCAGGCCCTGCACACTGGCAGGAAGATGCAGCCTCTGCCAGGCCCCACGGCTTGAGCAGGCAGCAGCACACACTCAACACAAAGAGTAGACAAATCCCTTGACTTTTCCCCTAACATCCATCTCTTTTCCCAGCTTTCAGCAGCTGTTTCTTGTGGCATTTTACCTTGAGCTGCCAAAGCAGTAAAGACTCCCATCAGCTTTGGGTTGTCTTTGTTTAATTCCATCTAAAGCAGAGATTTAAGCCAGCTCATGCTAACTCATACTAAAATGCAGCCTGGCTGGCATGAATGACACCACACCAAGTTTAAACTGAGTTTTGAAACCATCTTCTTAAATAGACATTCTTAAAATATATCAGTTCCAAATTGTGATCTTAACCACATTAGTTGAAGGCAGAATAATTAATAATTTCCACAAAGAAATTGTGCCGTTACTCCAAAGCAAGGAGATTCTGCCCTGTGTTTTTTATCTTTGTGTTTGTGCTCCACCTCTGCAGCGGAAAGGGCAGAGGAAGGAAGCTCCTGGGCCACCCTCCATTGCAGGGCTCATGGTGCAGCAGCTTCTTTTGGGCGAGAGCAGCTGGAGAGGTGTACTTGGCTCTGAGGTAGCACACCACTGGGCAGGACGAGTGTTTCCAGCAAGGTGTGTGCTACAACTACTTCAGACGGCTGCGACGGCTCCCAAGCAGCTGGGTAAACTATAAAAATAGCAACAGGCTCCCAGGAAAATCCAGCCCCAGATGACCCCAACACTGTACTTTTCTCTGCCCTCGTTTAATCTGTGTAAAATGCAAGCCTGCTGCAGTACACAGTACTTACTGATCAGCACACTGCACAGTCTCTACATCGTTTGCCTTCCTGAAGGAGGACATGGCAGTGATGACACAGAACATTGGATCTGTGAGTCCCCTCTTTGATCTTCACACCGTCTCAGGGACAGCCGAGTTACCTGACTCATACCCCAGGATCCTGCACGCCTATGGCTGCTGCTCTGCTTGGAAGTCTTAATATTTCTCTGTTCTGTACAGTATGATGCACGACAAACCTCTCCCCTACTGCATATACCAAAACTCACATGGAAAAGTGAGTAATTTCATAGCCTGTATCAATTCCCTTTAAAAACAAAATTTCAAACCCTGTATTTTGTAAGAGGCTGTGCCAGGAAGCTGTGAACATGTAACAGTGAGCAAATCCACCATTTACCCAGGGCTGTTTTCCTTGTGGTTTTTTTCAGTAGCATGCATGCATGCCTTCGGTGTTTACTGTCAGCAATTTTCAATGTGCTGACATGGCTAAAAGTGACCACAAAGCCAATGCAAGCAGGCAATGAGAAGAAACAGACATAGAAACATCAGGAGGTGCAGACCCAAACTTTGCATTTCTGCAGCAACAACTACCAAGGTAACCCGGCTATCATGGGAAAGAACGTGATTAGCACAACTTGGAGCAGCCTCACCTTTTTCCTCCTTTTCCATTAACCAATAGAGCTTTGTTCCCGATGTTGCTATTTTTGTGGCTGACGCATGCGAAGAGCGAAGGAGAGCGCCTTTCACACGACAAGTATGAGATTTCTTTCCCTGCTATTGGCTCATTCAGGGTGGCTGGGTTGTTCTTTCAGCAGCTTCGTGGACTCCTCCACAGTTTAACTCCAAGAGTAATTTTTGGTTTGTATTTGTTTATTTCTGAGCAGCAATTTAAAGCTAGATGAACAATGCAGTGCCTGAAAATATCCTGGAAATTATTAGTAGAACTAGAAACATCACCACAAAGTTCAGGTCCCCGGCTTGTCAGGCCTTTGAGGGACCAGAATGTAAACCAATACACGCAGATTTTAAATGTCTACACCTGATTTTTAAAACACCCTGTGCAAAAGCAAAAATATTAATGAACCAGGACAGGCATAAAAAGCACCTCTTTAACTGAGATTATGTAATAACAACTTGCTCTCAGTTTTACAAGCAAAACTTGTCCAGCCCTCATCTCCAAGTTGCCCTTCTGTCTAGAATAAGCAGCTGAAACAAACAGAACAAAGCCACATGAGTTGTTGTTTCCTCCAACTCCCAAGCTTATGCTTTTTAGAAAACTGAAAGAACCAAATGAAGATTTTCTTACCACTCCACCAGAAAAAGCCCATCTCTCTGGAAAAGCTTTCCTACAGTAACTTGTGACAATACACATGAAATGTTGCCCATGTAGCAGAAGTTTCCATTTGTCCTCAGGTTGTATTTTTCCATTTTTATATTTGAGTTATAATACCAGTGATGGATGCTAAGTACCACAAATTCAAAGAAAACGTACAAAACAAGCTGCTGATTATACTTTGAAACCTTGCTTGGAATTAAATAAACTTCCCT
Source organism: Patagioenas fasciata (assembly GCF_037038585.1). NCBI lineage: Eukaryota > Metazoa > Chordata > Aves > Columbiformes > Columbidae > Patagioenas > Patagioenas fasciata. The sequence goes on along the minus strand of NC_092523.1, from coordinate 62,295,039 downwards.
GATTTTCCTTATTTGGGTAGTATTTCCAATGCTAGTAGATATACATACATTAGAACAAAAAGTCCTGGGGTCACTTCATCTAAGATTAATGTACACACCACATAGCATCCAAATAACGAACACTGAAAAAGCACTGGCACCTGAATGTGTCTCTAAAGAGCTGCAACCAATTACAGATTTAATCTATAAATAATGGCAAGGGACGCTTAAGTGTCAGCGTTTTTGCAAGAGAGATCCAGCACCTTGCAGAAGAGTAGAGCATAAGGAAGAAGAGGAGGGAAGCACATTCCTCTGTACCCTGGTACTTTCACAGAGAGGACTTGGCCTCTCAGGATTCTCCTCATCCAAAGTTCACCCCTGCGTGTGCCTCCCTGTGCAGGGAGCTGAATAACACATCCAGCTATGATGAAGCATTTGATGTCATGGAGCTGCTGGGTGCCTGTGTCGTGATGGTCATAATGTGTGCGAGTGAGAAAAGAGCACAACAGTACAGATCACACCTCCTCCCTGTCCTGCCAGGCTGTTTGTGTAGAATCGATAGCTTCCCCGGCCAGGGTCCGACATCCCAGCCTACAGGATCAATCCGGAGGCATGATTTGATAGTTGTGCTGCTGTGAGCTCCTTGCAAATCCCAGCGGTGATTTAAAAGCTGTGCTAAGAGCAGGGCCGTGAGCTCTCCTGACTGGAGGCAAGATCTGAGTTTCCTGCAGTGACATTCAGACCCAGCCTTGTCCCCGCACTGTGCACATCCACCACCATCTGCTTACAAACGCCAGACCCGGAGTGGAACGAGGCAAGTGCGGCCACCCCACATAGCCTGGGCTCGAGCCACCGAGCTGCGTAAGCGCTCCCCCTGTTCCCTCTAGTTTGGGGCTGCTGCTTGGCAGGGCCGGTGTGCCCCGCTGGCACATCCACCGCAGTGCCCATACCGCTCCTTCCAACACCTCTGGCCCTGACAGACTCCCATGGGGAACCCCTATCGCACCCAGAAACCCCTGGTCCATGCAGCACTCTGATAGAAGTGTTGGAGGATTAGAAACAAGCTTCCATTAATTAATTTATTAAAATACAAGGCCAGTAATTGTATCAAATCAGTCAGGTTTAGATTTTTTTTTCCTCCTTGCAGCTGCTTTCAGCCCAAGATACCAGAAAAATAACCATAAAAACAACCAATCCTATCCATTTTCCTTTGTCCTAATCCCAAGAATTGCAAATTTGGACCAGCTTCAATGCAACTACACATCACAGCTGAAAATCATAATTCTGTAATTACAAAAGGTAGAATTATTTATGTAGCAAAACATATCCAAAAAACCTAATAAAATACATAGTGAATCTTCCACTTTGCCATGGATGTCAATATTTTTTAAAGATAAAGAAAGATGAGAAATGATGGCTTCGCAGTGAGCACCATCACCACTTAACTAAGGCATTGGTGCAGCAAGGTATAGTGAAGAGAGCTCCCTGTATAGTGGACAGGGTTAAGTAAGCTGTCCTGAAAGGTACTGGTACCCTTTAATTTGGTTCCCACTTCAAATCTACCTCTTCTCTTTGACACCTCAGCTACAGTGTAAACATCCACCTTTCTTTACAGAACCTGAAATTTGCCTCTGACCAACCAACAGAAGAGGTTTATGCTGGTCTTCTTCATGGGGACTCAGTTTACCCATCATGAAGATAATAAGCTTGTAAAGCTCTAGCACAGGAACAGGGGCAACCTGGCACTTGCTCAACAGACCTCCCAGCACCCTGCAATCAGGTGGACATTTTTGTGTAGCCTGTGGAAGTGGCTCGTAATTCTACACCTGGGGTTCTTTCACTGGAGATCTAGGACAAATAAGGTGTTTTACTTTGTATGCCTACCTGTGGCACGTGTAGAAACAACCAGGATCGACCCATTTTTGACTGATCAGCATAGCTAGAATGCAGTTACGTTCTTAACTGATGCTGTTCCATTTCAACTTCTAAAACTAAAAACATGATCAAAATGCTGCATCAGCTACAGTGGTGAGACAGTAACTCACTGTGGGTTGTTTTGTTGCTCAGTCTCTTTCATATCCCTTCCTAAGCTGCAGTAAAAACATTCCCCCAAACTGAAGCCAGACAGGGCAGCGCAATGATGGTAAGTCGCAAAATATAATCATTTGCATATCCGTGACTGACACAGAAGATCATTAATTACGCATTCTGAGTATAAGTATATATGTATAAATTAGCATCTATTCATCATTTAAACTGTAATAGTTTGGGGTTTTTTGTTTTTGTTTTCTATCTGAATATTAAGTACATAGGAAAATTACTAAGTTTTCCATGAAAGGGCATCCAACAAGAAATTTTATCAGCAAAAATAAATCAGGAATTACAAAAATAATCAAAACACTACAGTGAACAGTGCGAAGTCTGACCTCAATAGTGCCTGTCATTGCTTTGTTCAACATCACTTGTTGCAAGCTCTCTGCTACCTCTCTCACCATCTCTCTCAAGACTGATGCACACACATCCCCAACAATTCTTCATGGTAGGAGTATTTCAGGAGTACTAGCTTTGACTGAATTTAAAAGGCAATGTAAAAACCTTCAGGATTTCACACATCTGCTATCCAAGCAATCCTTACACCTCATTAATATTAAAGAAGACAGACTGAGAGCAGAACTTTTAACTACACCTCTGCCTAGCAGAGGTTCAGAAGATAAACACCTTGCACTAATTCTTCCTGGGGAAACATTTAGAAGGAAACGGGTTCTGAGATCTTAAAAAAGCTGGATGTAGCCTCCTTGCCAGGAAGCACAAGACACTTCAAACACTGTACTTTCACAAATGAAAGAAATATGGTGATTTTGGAAGTGTGAGATGACAACTTGGAAAATTACCAAAGCTCACAGCTCTTGAGCAGAAGTAAACAAGATGGGAATGCTGGAAAAATGTTAGGCAAGACAGAAACTAATGAAGATATAATTGCCAATAACAATATTAGCAAAGTTTGCTTGGAGCTACAAAATGCACAAAGGATAATTAAAATTTAAAAAAAAAGGGGGGGAGGGTCCTCAGGTAGCATAAGTGGAAGCAGCTGCTTTGTTATGCTGATTTACCCTTTCCAAGCATCTGGCCTGTACTTTTAAGAACACCCATGCCTACAGTCAACCAGTGAAATGGAGAACAAACAGAAACAGCATCCTCCAGAGTGTGCATATTTATCTAGTAGAGAATGGAGATGAACAACATAATATGGAAGTTTTATTGGGCTACCTACATGTGACAGAACCAGTAAGACAAAACGAAAATCACACTAGTGAAAAGAACAAAGTGCAAAACCTCTGCTTTCTTCAGTTATTTTTCCTTTAAGAAACAGGGTACACACTCTGTTCCCTGTCCATCAAAGTGGTGGCTTTTACATGTAATGGTTTAGCAGCTGTTCTCCCAGTATCTTCTGCATTGGTAGAGTTGGAAAGTCCATAACCACAATATATAATGTAGTTCTATGTGATATCATTGAGAGTAAAATACAACTGGGCAACTGACAGCTAAATTATTTCAATTGGATGATAAAATCCAGTAGCTGGGGGGGGTGGGGGAAGGGACAAAGAAAAAAGAAAAAGGAAAATCTGATTTAAAAAAAAAAAAAAAAACAAACCTGCAGGTTCCTTTGTGATTCAAGTTTCCTGAATTTAGCTAAATTTAGATTCAAGGGTAGCAAACATGAAGAATGCACTTTCACAAGCCCTCCTCATTCCTCCCACTCTTTGGCATCATCAACATGAAAGCCCACTGACCTTGCCCAGCATCTCTGCCTTACCCTATTATTACAATATCAGCTTATCCATATCTTTAAAATATCCATATATAGAACCCATTAAAAGAATGAAAACTCATTGAAACATGTACACACACACACATCCAAAAGAAGCAAACCACCAGTGTTTAGTGGTCTAGGCTTCTCCTCTACAACTTGAAAAACAAAAAGGTGGGGGGAGGAAGAAAACTCTGGCTTAATTTTCTGCCTTGCTGCAAATGTAGATCTGTCTCTCATACATCATCTCTGCATTTTGGGGTTGTTTTTAGCTCTCAGATTCCAGGTCTCATCTAGAGAGTTGCAGAGCGCTGACAGCTCCCACTAAACACACGCACAAATGACTCCAGCTTTGCCAGAACTAAGCAGGGGGCGGGTACAATTTTCTAAAGGTCCTTCAGAACAAACAGAGAGAACTTGCGATTTTCTGCATGCCAGCTTTCGAGCTCATGCCTGCTGAGCAAGATCTGTAAAATTACAGGGCCCTTGAGGGCAGGGAGAAGCTATGTCTCAGGGTCAAGCAAAGCTGCACTGAACAGTATGTGGATGAAGTTAAAAGAGGATCACAGGTAAGATAATAATACAAAGACAAGCACAGGTCACTTCTCCAGATGTCAAGGCAAGAATTACAACCATCAAAACTACGAGAATCAATTTAAAGTGAGGTAGAGTCCTTTGTGCCAAGAACATCCATCCACCAATCCAGACCAAACCGTAGGAACCACAGAAACAAACCAGAAAATTCAGAGGGTAGCTAAATGAAAACTGATGAGGTAAATAGGCACAACTTGGTACAGGTGGGTCTTCTCAAATGTCAGGATTAAATATGGACAGGGAAGGGTAGTCTACATGATCCAGTGCTCAAAGCAACCTCAGGGAAGTGCAAGGTTCCTATTTCAGCTGTTAATGAAAGGGCAAAGGCAAGTCTGGGTCATGGTCTTGCAGATTTTATCACAAGGACATGTGCTTCTGTGCCTAAGAAGCTGCTAATGATCTGGTTGAATGGGCGTGGATCCCTGAAGGAAGCATCCTTCAAAGATAGACCAAAAATCTTTGATTGAAGCTTTGATGTAAATAAAGTGGCTTCAGATAGCTTGGGACAAATTCAGCTTTCAAAGCTGAACATAATTCAAGCTTTCACCCCAATCCTCTTCTCTTCTCTTGTAACATTCACTGACTATAGAAAGGGACTGATTTCTTGAAAAAGACTGTTCTGGCAAGAGAATGAGGGACAAAATGAGAAAAAGCTCTATTGTTTACATTGCAGAAAATGACCACCTTTGGTGTGCTAGGCCACAGCTTTTCTGCGAGGACAATTAGACTGCCTTGTGCTTTATGATGCCACAGCCAGTCTCAATCTCCAGCTTGGGACAGATGTTTCCCTGGGACAAAGCAGTTGTCTCTGTGACCCAGCCCTCCCTCGCACCTTCTCTCTGGGGTGGACCAGGGGAAAGGGTTCCCAGTAGAAAGCCTCCAGTGCATGGACTCTGCTGGAGGACAAATTCCTGATAAAGACACCAGACTGAAAGAAAATAAAAGGAAACCACATATAAGGGTTCCAGTAGCATCAGAGGAGGAGAAGGTGACTCAAATTCTGGAAAAAAAAAAGTCAAACCAGCTCTCAGTTTGCTTGCTGCCTCTTGCCAATGGGTACCCTTTGGTGAGCCTCAAAAATCTGAATTTACCAGAATTCTGTCCTAGTTAGAGCAATACTAGTTATACAACTTGATCTTAATTGAAATATTTGGTTCCTGCTGATATGTTCAAACAAATTCACCAGATCTTGATTATGCGCTGGCAATTAAAGCCATTAAGTCAGTAGACAGACAGCGGGTTATTTCATTGCTATTTGACATAGCCAGCCGTCGTTCTTTCCCCCTGTCTATGTGACAGCACTGTAATTAGCAGTAATCAAATACTATTTGTGCTAGGTGTTGTGAGTTTGCTTCCTTAGCTAGCGAGATACCTCTGCCAGTTGCAGAACACAAACCTACCTCTGGTCAGATGATACACAGCATACAAAGAGGAGAAGAAAACAAACATGAGGAACGAAGAGTGATGACTTATTTCAGGCTAAAGGAGTTTGTCCTTGAAAGCAAGATTCGGAGTTAAGAACGTTTTTTAATTTCTGCAAGTTATATATTAAAAAAATCAAGCTAAATTACAAAAGCCTGATCAAGTAGTTTTGTGAAATACAGTAAGAACTACAATTATATTAAGCATTTACGTATTCCCTGCTTGAGAAATGCATGCAATGTCCATTAGCATTAATGGGGGTTCTATTCATGCATCAAGCAGAGACTAGAGCCTAATAGTGCATTACAACTTCAAAGTACTGTACAAGCATTAACTAATTAATCCTCATAACCACCCTGCATGGTAGGTAAGTGATACATGAAATGTATATCTGAGCAAGCCCAAGAGCAAGACAGCACCACTCTGTGCCCTTGAACACAGACCAGAAATTCATCACATTTATACTGCAACCAAATTCCGGTCTGTTTTACAACACCAAGTTAGGGACCCACAGTGAGCCCAGCTCATTGAAGCCAACAAGAAAAGAAGTAAATGACACCTCCCTCTCTCTTTTCTCCTCCCTGGGCTCTGGTGGGCTGCTTGCATCTTGATGAGCAGGAAGTATTAAAACCCACTGCTTCCCCTTTGCATTTCTACTGGAGGAGAGAGCTCTCAAATTCTGGGAAAGAGAAAGGAAAAGACCCACGCAAGCCTCATCGCTGCAGACTTCTGCATCAGTACCATCCCCTTTGATACCTTGATCTTCCCTCCACTTTCTGCTGCTATTCTTCCTGGCAGGCTTGCTGCCTTCAAAACCTTTTGACAAAGTCTGTGTATCAAAGTTGCAGCAGGACTCCAGGAGGAGGAACTCAGCCTACAAATTGGGTAACCCAATTATGGCACTTGAGTGATTTCTCCTTAAATAGTAATCTAGCGCTAAACATGTTTTATCTTTCCCTGATGAGAAGGTACAGTATTTTGAACACCTGTTTTGCAGCAGGCCATAGGCAGGAATTTTGATGGTATAAATATAATTTTATAAGCAGCAAACTATTTTAATACCATCCAGAGAGGTCCCTGGACATATATGCTCAGAGAACATTTTAGAAAGATAACAAGACAACACAGGGGAGAAGGGGAGAAAAGGCTGAAATATTAAATCAGAAGGGAATACAGTACTTAAAACCAGGTATATCATGAAAAAGCATTACATTGCAACATTTCCATCACTGCTCCACTTTCTAAAACTCACTCAGCCTGGTACATGCCACAGTGACAAGGTGAGGTAGAAGGTGCTCTGGCAAATAAACAAAGATATTAAAGGTGTTTCAGTTTCCCCCAAGACCCTGGAAACTTGGTGCCAGAGTCAAGGCCACAGCTGAAATCTGTGGGTCTCAGACAAGCTGGTCTCCTCCACAGAGAGAGGGCAAGCTCAGCCTTCCTCTCTGCACACAGAGTCCTCACCAGCAGCCACGGGCACTTTTCCATGGTTGCTACTTCCCTGCAAAGTGACATTTGCCATTTACAAGCCCCAAAGCACAAGGGTGCACTGGAACAAGTGCGAGTATGAACAAAACTGCACACTCAAAAGAGAAAGATGCTTTTAAAAGTGTGCTTTCTTACCTTCTGTTGTCATATTGAACACAAAGGCTGGTGTGAAATGAGAGAAACTTACTTTGAATAATGCTTAAAGTTTTGCTTAAAAGTAACCCACACAGCATAAATTGCACTTCGTATGCCAAATCTTCAGCTAAAGGTGGTGCTCAAAGCTGGTTCAACCCCAACTACTTTAGCATCCAGAGTTCAGGGCTTAGATGACAATGGGAGCTGTAGATGGCTCAGCTGGTGTGTTTGGTCTTTAAAGACAGAAACACATTTGAAACATTCTGTAAGTTTACAGACACACACCCTAAACACATATCTCCTTATTATATAAATTCTCAGTATCAATGAAGTTTCAACAAGGCTATGTATAAATCTTCTTAGAAAATGAACTTCCACGTGCCCTGGGAGTTTCCTGGTCAGTATTTCAACAAAATGTACCATGGTACAGAGAGGCAACAGTAGTGACAACTGTGAAGCTCCTGATTCTTGGAAAGGAAAATACATCTGAATCTTGGCTAGAATAATTAAACTTTCTGGGCAGTGCTTTTCACTTTGTAAAAATCAGGTGAAGACTTTGAAAACTGAGTGTTCACAACCAGAGGCAACCAAACCCAATGGGCGTTACAGTTCCCCCTCTCTTCTTAACGTGATTCAAGAAGTCCAAAGTGGTAGCAAAAGCAGCTTTTGCTCTGGATGAGTGCCCCTGCACTGATCATTTTTATATCAAATTATAGAGCAGTGCCTCTCCTAATATAAGGCAAGCACATTTCTGCAGAAGTGAATATATTTTTTCTGCATTAGAATTGAGAACTACTTTTATTTGAAGGAAGAATAGAGTTTCCAAAAATCTTGTCTTGGTGAGAAATCAGTCCATAAGCATGAGGAACGCAAGGCAGGCTCCTCATTCAGGAAGCTGCTGTGAGCTCTGCACACTTCTCTGCCACTGGCTCCCTCCGCCTTCCCCATCCCAGCCCTGACCACATGCCTGGACTCACCTTCCCTTCCCTGAGCCCTGAAACCATCCCGCACACAGCTCCTGCAACACCAGCTTCACATGCTGCCCCGTCTTCCCAGATAGAGAGAACTAAAGGAAATTTCTTTCATACCTTCCCTAATCCTGTCGCTTGATATGGAGAGAGAGAGAACAGCAGAGAGAAATGAGATTGTGAGAAACTGGTCTCATTTCAAAGGAGCCCTCCCTTGCCACTAGTAAATATTCAGCAAATGTTGTGACCATTTAATTTCTATTCTCTCTCTCCCCCTCAGTCAATGACTATATAATTTCCAAAGACGTTGAGGAAATATTCCCTGATCAGCTGAATTTTAGTGTAGACAAATGCAAGGTAACGCAAATAAAAAGCAGCAGTGGATATTATCCTAACTCCAACTGCTCTGGAAAATTCTCCAGCACTGTCGGCAGTTGAGTGAAAACACCTACTCTGTACAGAAGGATGAAGAAGCGTCAAGAAACAAGACAACAGGGTGGGAGAAAGTGTTAATACAGGAAAAGAAAAAAATGTGAGGCCATATGTGAAAACCTTCATGCACTCTCAAGCTAAAGTACTCAGTACCATATTCCAAAAAGGACACAGGAGAACAAAACTTATTACAGCCATGGAGAAGTTACCAACCAAGGAAGGATTTAAAATATTGTAACTATTAAGTTTAGACAAAACTCAGGTCAGGACTGACATGATTAAGAGTATGTCTAATAATACATAGTTTAAGGAAGATCTCTGAAATGTGTCTATCTGTCTTTTTCTTTTTTTCCCTTTTTTTTCTTAAACAGAAGAAAATGAGGACCCAGTCATTTAATGAGAAATATATTTAAAGTGCAGTATGTTTAAAAATAATGCTCAATGCCTTGTTGAGACAAAGGTCTTGGAAATATTAAAAAAAAACCCAAACCAACAAACATGTTCACAGCTAAAGAGGTTTACAGTTTTGCTATGACTTTGTATGGGTTATCAGCCCCTCTGCTTCAGCCAAAAGATAAATGTGATAATGAGGTATGGGAAAAAAATTCCTCCTTGAAGACCTCACTATGTCATCTTTCAGGACTCCCGAAGCACCTATGCAAGCTGAGCACCTGCCAGCTTCTGAAATCCATGGGAGTTAGGTGTCTGGTTAGGATCCCAGAGTGCTGCTGATCACCCCTTCATTGCCCCAAAAGACACAAACCTGCATCTTCAAACCACTAAAGCTACGCCTACATGAGGCAACAGGAAAGCAACACCTGAGCTCCAGACTATCTCTGGAAGCAGGAGAGCCCAGCTCAGCATAGTGGTAGGGCAGGGGGACAGGACTCTGCCCCAAGGCACCGGATCACCTCACCAAATTCTGTGCCATGGTCCTGTGGGCTACCAAAGGCCCAGGTCCAATGCTGAGGACTGTCCCCTCCTCCGGTATATCTTACAGCTACTATTTGAGATGAGTCTGAAATATTCACATCTCCAGGTTCACAAGCAATGTAACAGGCTTCCAATTCAAAGCTGAGATTGAGTTGCATCAGATATGATTCTGGCTTGATTTTCAAACATGCCTAATTCTGCTCTCACTTTGACTTTTTCACTAATGCAAATGAATTAACTCCAGCTATATGCTAATGCCACTAAGAATACAATTCAGAAATTACAGAAGGCTATTTTGGGGATTTTCTTTTATTTCATGAAAGACCCTTAACTCTCCTAGTCTTTCAAAGTAAGCCAAAGCATTCAGATGTTGCTGGTACAAACTGCATCATGCAAGACACAGAAATAAAAAGTAAAACAAGTGCTATAATTTAACATTCAGGCAAGCACTGCAAAGCCCCTACATGATGTTGCAAAGGAACAAAAAGTTGAGAATTGACTCCTCTTTCCAGAGAAATAAAGGAACCCCCTGCTGGCTTTTTGTTTTGTTTTTGTTTTTTAAATTACAGTCTCGTGGTTTGTGCAATTACAAGAAGAATGTATAAATGGAGCTGCTTGGCCTAAGGAATTTCTCATAACACAAAGCAATCCAAAACACTATGATACTTGCTTGTTTGTTTGCTTTTAATGTTACCAATCGCTTCCCACCACAAATCTTTTATATCCTTTGCCCAATTACTCATTGCCATCATTTACCAGTTCCCCTCTGCCTGACTTCAGCCTGAGTTGACCACAATAATGCAGGAGGGTCTCATCCTGCAAAGTGCCCAGCACAGCCAGAATCTGGAGTTCACACGAGCTGTTCTCCAGCAGTCAGGGCTGCTCCATCACGCCGAGCACACTGCAGGCCTGCCCTCCTACCTTGTATTTTGCAGTCAACCAACACCCCCTCTTCATTTCATAAAGGATTCCAGAAAGATGGCAGTCAAAATGCAAATCCCTGTGGAAAGAAGCCAACTTATCCTCCCTGTGGGCAGAAAGGCAACTAGCTCTGTAAAAAAGAAAGTGGACTTGGCTCCCTGCTTTCAGTGCCTAAGCATGTACAAGGAAGGAAAATTCCTCTCACATCAGGCCTTTTATTTGCCTCATTGTGGGCACCCAAGCTGCCCAGAGTGCAGCTCTCCCCTTGCACACTGAGGGTGTTCATGCAGGAGCAATGTTACAACTTTAGTCCAAAGGGCTGAAGTCTGAAAGGATTTGTGCAGGTACTCTGCAGAGAAGGAGGAGCAATGCTGCTGAACAGCACATCCCAAATTCTCTTCGAAAACAAAGACCACGCTTCGGGGACAGGAGCTTCTGTTACTCTGGGCAAAGGTGGTGGCATGAAGCAGAAGCTTCGCTCCTCCAGCTTGACAATATTCAGCCCCGTGTGACTGTGATCACTGTATTTTTCTCCCCTTTGTGCTGGCAGTGAGAGCAGACCATAGTGCTTCATTGTACTCAGGGATTTACATGCTGGAAAATCATGTGTGCCCTCTCTTTCCCTCCCTCCATCTCTCTCTCTCTCACTGCCTGTGCACACACAGAGCAGCCATCCTCTCCTCCTTTGCGTTTATCCTGGGCGGTTGCAGCAGGCTCTGGGAGCACATCTGCACCGCCAGCCACACCTGCTCCTCGCGCCACACTCCCCTGTGATGCACAGCAAGGAAGGATGCAGTTCAAGGGGTGGGAGCTGAAGAGATGTGTGAAAAATACCTGGCAAAGTAATGGGAATAACATGGGCAATGCTGTGTAAATCATGATATTGCGGGTGTCTTTTTGCTACTCACACCAGCTAAAAGCAATAAACCGACCCATAAACAAGACACCTCCCCCAGCACAAGTTACACTAAGGCAGGAACTGCCTGATGCTGGGGCTGTGTCAGGAATCGCATTACTTTAATGCAGAGTTGCAAAATTTTACTTATCCACTCCAGGCAAGTCATATTTTGATGGGCAAGTGAAATAAATAGATTTTTCATTATAAGTGTCCTACTAAAAGGCTGACAAATAAATCTTCCTGCAGTGGTATTATCTTCCATAGTAGTTTTGGTGCATTTAATGCCAGGACTATGTAACAGGTATTTAAATACATTTGTTTATACTCATACAGAATTGCCTTTTTGCATAACAATGAATGTCCAAGCTTTGTCTCAGCTATACAGGTATAAATCCCAACTAAATCTACTGATGTTTCCTATTTAAGAAGAGCAAGCTTATTCCAAGTACATGTAATGGGATAGTATCAGTTGTTCCACTAACATTTTTTAGTACACCCTGATTTTATCTGCTCTTCTGTTGGAAATAAAATGGGAAAAAAAAAAAAAAAAAAAAAGAAAGAAAAAAGGAACCACTATCAAAGAAAAACAAGAGGCTATGGTATCGCTTCTCCATTTTCTAGGTGCATTTGGAATTCATGGGGATCACTGCAGTTCAACAGGAACTTTAAAAGGTGACCTCACAATTTACATTACTGGATTTGTCATTTCCAGCAAAATCTGTCCTAACGATGGAATTTATTGCCTGGTCATGTTGTAGAACAAAAATGTTTCTGAAAGGTTCCTCAGCTTTCTGTGCCTTCCTGTTTATAGACAGATAAAACTCTTTCAGAACTGAAGCACAGTAAATTACTGCTTCAGAGACCCATGACTTCCCTCTGCCCCCAGTTATGCACATTAATATCAACTGTAACCCAGGTGTAGTCAAATTCCAAAGGCCTACATGCTTTTAGAATCTGAAATGCAGTTTTTCATTTTAAAAAGAAAATCCATCTGTTCAATTTAGGGATTTCTGCACTCCTGTCATCCGAATTCCTATCCTGCTGCCTAAATAGAATTAGACAAAATAAAAAACTGTTTCAGTGGTTAACTACCAGCAAAAGATTGTTTTATCCACCTTCTTCAGAGAATAAAGACTATAAAGAGGATTTAAACACAAAACAAGCATAGTCTCTCTGTTGCTAGTGGCACAGAGAAGAGAATGTAGACAAAGCTACCGCCTAAATCTGGTGTGTAAGAGAGTCCCTATAACCAGACCGGCACACTCACACAACAGCATCTGCCAGCAGAGCCAGCGCAGGGACCCGCCAAGGACTATTTTAAAAGTGCAGCTCATGGACCATTTCCTCAAACCAAGATGCAAACTCCGGAAAAGGACTTCCTGGCTGGCACAACTACAAGTACGTTCCGGCTTTCTGTTGGTTTCACAGCACGTCCCGGAGCGGCTCCCCAGACGGAGGCGACACACCGCGCCAGCAGGAGAGTGGCCTGCATCTCCCAGGGATGTCCTTTCAGCTGGCCACTCTGCAGGTGCCCCCGCCAGGGACCCCACTGCCACCTCCCACCCCAGCACCGACCTGCAGGGATGGCCCCAATCACAGGGAAGCCCTCCCCACCCCAGCTCCATTTGCAGCCAGTTCACTTGGGCAGCCCACACGGCAAAATTTAACCTACTTTCATTGCGTGCTCAGAAAAGGAGCAAAAATAAGACAAGATTGTGCTGCTTCCATTTCGAGAGCATAGTGTCAGACACTGAACTTCAGAAAAACTCCCCTGGGACTGTGCAGACTACAGAAAAATTGCCGTTTGCAGTGAACTACCTTAACTCGATTGATTATCCCACTTTAGTGCCAATATAGATGCATTTTAGCCCCTCTCACACAATACTAGCAGGCCAAGTAAATGTTACAGAATGACACACCATTGCCAACACGGCTTTACTATGCGGGCCTTGAATAAGCCTGGGATAAAAGAAGCTCTACTTTGTTACTAAACTGAAGCCAAAAGCTATTTGTAGGCACATAAACTGCCTTTAATGTCACCATTTATTGCTCATTTACATATATCGTACAAACATCCAGACTCTTACGTGGGTGCTAAGATACACATTTCAATGTTGAAGTGCAGGAGTGTTAAAAACATGTTAAAAATGTCCTTCTCCTTCCTGCCCCATCTTCTCTTGGTTTAAAAGAAAGTGGCGATTGTGAGGATTCAAACACATGCCAATAGACCATATTAATTTGAGTTACATGCCAAGACATTCCATGCAAAACTCTGCCATCGCTTGAATTTCCAACAGTTTTAACTGTAACTGTTTTGGACAAAATCAACTAATATCTTCTCTAGCTTTATTAAACTGTTTCTTCTTGGAAGACCCCTGATTTATGTGATGGACCCAGACAACAGACAACTTCATAAAAATGTCAACAGTCATAAACCCAAACCGAACAGGCATTACTTCTGGGAAGGAAAACACACATAAAACACAAACGTAAAAACTGTGGGCTTCTACAAAACTGCTCATGACTTAAGACTATCCTGCATCTTTATTATACATTGACTGATAATATATGTATGCTTGTGTGTGTGAAATGTTTCACAGACACTTTACAGAAAGTTGCTTAGTATTGTTTGTTCAACAAAAGGCTCAACTTTCTGCAGAGAACAGAAATTATTCATAAAAACACTTCTGAGGTGTAAAACTTGATTGCTGGTAGAAAACTTTCTACAATGACTGCTCTGCCTTTCTTAAGCATAAACCTGTCCGCACATGGACACAGTAGACCTGTTTCTCAGGTGAGGGTTACCTGGCCGCTTTACTGCACTATCCACTTCCCCATGGCAGCAGTTCTGCTCATGGAGTCACACACAGACCACACCAGAGTGCTCCCCAATTCAAACCTGGGCTCCTCCAACACAGGGAAGTCTTCAGCTGAACCGTTCCTCAGCCAGCTCTCATCAGCCCCACTGCCGGCACACCAGACGCTGGGAACGCGAGATGTAGGGCTGTCTGTCTCACTTTGCCAAAGACGCATGCCGGACCTAAGTGACTGGAATAACCTTGGCCTTAGCGTACTCTTTGCCCCAGTACTTGAAGTATTAAACACAACTAATTTCCACCGTTAGCTTTATTTAGAAACCACACTGCTCACTGCCGAAAGAGGAACCTCATCATCATGCCCACACTGTGTTGTGCTCTGTGGTATTATTTAAAGACAAAATGTACAAACTGGCAGCTCAGCTCGATGTCAAATGACAAAACTGGGTTCCTGAAATATTTTCATAAGCAATAGGCATCCACAGAGCGTCCCTGGGTACACAGAAATGTATACAAGCACCTCACCTGCCAGGGCCAGTTTCTTTTCTGTCCTTCCTTCCACAAGCAGTCTCACTGGTGTCAGTGAAATTGTTTGTTCAACTGCAGGGAGCACATTTTGATAGCAAATGTGTCCCCCAGTGTAGAAAAAACAAAAAAACCCCAAACCAAGCAAAAAAACCCACCACACAAACCTGAAACGCATGACCTGAAGGGCTGGTAGGAAACGCTCTCTCTCCTTAAAATGCTCTGGCACAAGGCAGAAATGCAGAGAGTTGACATGAAGATGTCTGTCTCTGATTTGAGTGGCATTTTCCAAGCTTAACACTACCCTTATTCCCACATGGATCAGGATTGTTCCTGACCTAGGTTCCAGCCCAGGAGCATCTGATATGTTTTAGGTTCTTTCCTATTCAGGACGGCAATTGACCACACATGAAAACACACAACGGCACAGAGGCAGAGCTGGATGTAGCAAAAGAGTTACTACATCCTCTCATTTTTAAGAAATGACCTTGATCAAGGTCAAAAATATTGGAAACACGAAGAAAAAACACACTGCCAATGTCCCTGTGGTGCCAGTTCTGTGAAAGGATGCCAGTGTTCACTGCTGTCATTTTTGTAACTGTTTTGAATGCAGAAAAACCCAACTTATAAATAAAAAGCCCAAAGGTGTCATAACAAGCCTCGAGTCTCCAAACAGTTCCAACAATTAAACACTACCCTAACTTTAAACACTGTAAGTGGTGCCTGGATTTTAAAAATCAAGTTTTAAGCACTGCTTTAACAAAAGTGGTTTTTCCTGTGAAAATTGAGACCTGCATCCGAGTCAAACACTTGTTAAGAGATCTTGCCACCCTCCACTGCAGTGCTGAAAAAATACATTAGCAGAGATATAGGCTGGCTTCCTCCCCCTTTTCTGCTCATTACCATCAGTTTTGAGAACTGATTAGCTGTGGTTGTTATTCATTAGTCACATCTCTAAAATCTGAATTATAAACACCTCTGTGAGGTCTTATTCTAATCAACCTATTTCAAGTCTTGCAATTAATACTAACACCAGAAAAATAATTGAACAGCGTACATTTAAAGACCACCCCCACTTCTCACAAAAATCCAGGCTTAGTTTTGCATGAAAAGGAAGACTAAAACCAGAGCTACAAACTCTGTCATCCCTGCTATACATTCTTCTCCCATGTACACTGCAGCCAGTTCAGGCGGTTAATGGAGGCAACATAATGGGTACATGGTAAATACCAAGCAGCCATCAATGATTTTCCTGATGGGGTCAGATGCTACACAGCTGATAGATCTCAGGAGGACAAGAACATGCAGGCATGACAGATTAAGTGACTGCCATTGGCTGCTTGCTTGCTCAGAATACTCAGCTATAGACAATAATCAATTACTTGGAGCTGCTAATGATACCAATCAAATGCACTTAGCACTCGGCAGCTTGAGGGCCACCATCCTGACACCTAGAAAATACACAAGCCACACATGGGCAAGATCAAATAGGAGGCTGGTACCAGCAAAATCCTCAAAATCAGCAAGAAAAACAGCTTGTTCCTTCTTTGCTCACTCTGCCTGAAATTATAAAAATAATATTTGCTTAGGAGTAAACACAATTTTCCTCAGAAGACAGTACAACTGAGAGATGCTATGGCTGTCTGTGAAAGGTTAGGGCCAGAAGTTCACATGGAGAGACCCCAGCACTGCTTGAAGAATGACACTTTTTGTTTCCTGTAGTGAGTATTACCACCAGATGTACTGGCTTCCAGAGATCTGTGTAACAGGCTGCCTAGCACCTGAAATTACTTTCCAGGCTTGACCTATGATCCAGGGTGATTTGTGTTCCTCATCATTATCATTTGCTCAAGATGTTGATCTCTTTCCAGCTTTCACAATGAGGGAAAGTAAAAATACTTTGCCACTTGTTTCAGAGAGTGCAGAATCAGTAAACATTTCCTAGTTTATCTCAGGCATCCTAAACCA
Source organism: Patagioenas fasciata (assembly GCF_037038585.1). Taxonomy (NCBI): domain Eukaryota; kingdom Metazoa; phylum Chordata; class Aves; order Columbiformes; family Columbidae; genus Patagioenas; species Patagioenas fasciata. The sequence continues at coordinate 62,278,152 of NC_092523.1, read as the reverse complement.
CAACCCCCTCTTTTAACAGTTGGGACTGGGGTTGTGGTTTGAGTTTTTGTTTGTGTTTTTTGTTGTTGTGTTTGTTTTTTTGTTTGGTTTTTTTTTTAATAACTAAGGCTTTGTTCATGCACCAAAAAAAACCCCACATACTGCTTTAACTGTACTGGTTATTTATTCTCTATTCCAATATATGAAAACTATTAATTGCACAGCGATATAAGGCAGTGTTATAAGGGGTTAAAAATGTATTACTCTAAGTGACAGAGGAAATAACTTCTCTAATTGGTAAGAAAAACAGTAAGTTAGACCAGACCTAATGTCCAGACTGGTTCTTTGCTCTCAGCAGACAGAACTGGGATTCTGGACCTCTGAAACCAGCTTTTCATCCCTTGGCAACCACCCTTCCTTCTGCTGTACAGCAGACAGTCCCACAGCAACACTTTGACTGACCACAGGGATCAGATGGCAAAATGGAACATACTCAAAAATGTCTTTACAAGAACACTGCATTTAATCACCAAAAGAAAAAATACATTTTGAAGAAATTACCAAACAGAACTGTCTGAGGTAAGTTTGTTAACAGTTAGTCCTGCAGATTAATATGTTCCCTGGAAGTCTTTTCTCCAAATGCAGGAAATTAGCTGCAGAAAATGTCTTACTTTTGAAATAATAATAAACTGGCAAATGAACATACTGCAGATCTGTACCACCAAGTTGTTTTTGCAAACCGTGTGCCAAGATTATTGCTCATTTGTTCTGGAGTTACTTCATCAGCAAGCATCAGCCTAGGACATGAGGCAATGTATGCCATACCTGCTGGAACAGCAGGGGGGAGTTCAACAAGCAGAATGCAGTAACTATTTGGATTTTCAGCTAAAATTTGCTCATTGTGTAGAATGAAAAGAAGAATCCTCACCACAATGCACAGTGAGGATTCATTAAACTGTTAAGAAAGAAGCTTGTATAATACTAAGACCCCTGCTTAGTTAGTAATTATTTGTTACTGAAAGAGCTAGCTCTAAGTATGCCCGCAATGATGGCTAATCCCTTCTTTCCCTCCCTTGCTCCTGCAGAAAGTGCCACAAGAATCCTTCAGAACTGCTGGTTTTCAAAATCTCCATGCCAGGGCTCAAGATAACCCAGGGGGACAACAGCTTCTCATATCTCCAGATGTACCAGCCTTCCAATAAGTGCTGACTGAGGCTGACAATTTCATGACACAAAGCAAAGCTGCTGGGGGTGAAAACAACTTGATCTGCACAAAATGACCTTAGTGCAGCATCAGGTCCAACACAGGTGCCTACAACTCACACCATTACATCCTCCCTCCCTACAATAATGACAGAGAACTGGGTCCATTAAGTCCTAAAATTGACAAGTGAAGGGAATGTTTTCTGGCTGTCTTCAACTAAGGGGAGGGTGCAACCAGTCTCTTACTGGACTGTACAGTGATAGATAGAAGGGCAAGACATGAACTTCAACACAGGAAACTGCAATTACATACCAGGAAAAAGATTTTCCATGTGAGTGGAATCAAACACTGGAGCAGGCTGCCCAGAGAAACTATGGGTTCTCCATCCCTGAAGATATTCAAAGCCCAACTGAACATGGTCATCAGCCACCTGAGGCAGCTCACACTGCTCTGAGCAGGGGCTGGGCTGGATGACCTCCAGAACATCAGCTACATTATCCTTATTGCACAATGCCAGTTTTAGGAGGACGTGCATAACTCTGGGCATTTCTTCTTCCCTCCTGCTGTTTAGCTCTGCAATACAGTGGAACAGAAGAGCACTGGAAGCTGAGAATGGAAAAACAGACAGTCTGGTTGATAATCAATTATTTCAGTTGTGAATACTGAAGGCACAAGGGTATCTTTTTTCCTGCTATATCTGTGCTGCCCAGGTGTGGATACCTTCAGCCTCTACAGTGGATCCTGGTAGGTGGCTGGGGCTCACAGGTACTCCCACAACAAACACTAGCTTGTTGCCAGCTTGGAGGATGTTAGTCTGGTGGTTTTTGCTAGCACAGAATGCACTGCAACATACGCTGTCAAACATACACATTCAAGAAAACACCCTCTGCTCAACTAAAGTACATCAAAAGGCAGAAGACAGGGAAGTGAATCCTGTCCTCCTTGTGAGCAGACATTACACCAATGAGGTTTGTGTTCTGCAATTCGGAATGATTCCCCAGTGAGCCTGTTGGCCACAAACTTCTGAGAACACACCAGAGAGGCTGCTACTTTAATGCAACTTCCTAAATGCCATGTATTAAATAATTCTTGTTCTTACAGTCTGTTCCATCTAAGGGCTGCTTTGAGGCAATTAGTAGTAACTTGTTATACATTACACAATTCAACTTTCAAAAAAATGCAATAAACTAATTACTTCCTGTAACCCACTGTTTATTCATTCTCCTGGCTACTCCACATACCCAGCTAAAATACAATATCAGAAACATCAGCATTTTCTCCACAGTATTAGGCATCAGATACCCAAGATGCATACATAAGTGCTTGAAATGCCACAAAGAGATTATCCTTGATAAATTGGTATTTTGAGCAAACATTTCAGAAATAAAATAATTCCTATCATTTAAGTCCTCCAGAATATTTAATTCACCATGTCATTCCAATTCTCCCTTCCCTCATTCATCTGAATGCTCAAATGCTGCTCTTAGACACGTGCATCTTTTACCTTTCTCTGGGACTAGAAAACTAGTTTTGCATCTTGAATCATTATTTATTTCCATGGATTTCTCTGGGTTCCTTTGACAGCTTTATCTTACTGATGAGGATAAATGTTCTTTCAAAAGCTACTGCCAGGCTGCCCTCACTCTCAGATATCAAACAACGCAGTTGGCAGAATCTGTCAGAAATAACCCACGTGGTCTGAGGGATCTGAAAATTACAATTGATAGTTTTGAAAATACAATTGATACATAGTAGCTTTAGGTAGGTCCACTTCACTGCTAGCACCCAATCCCTTCTTGCCTTTTCATTTTTCCTGGTCGCCATGGGAATTATTCATTTGAAAAACAAATTAGAAAGAAGCAGCGATATGACTTCAGTATTCCTGAAAATGAGATTGCTTTTCCTCTTAAGATTCTGCAGGTACTCGCGTCTAGAAACTTTTTGAAGCATAAAAGAAACAAACTAAAGGAAGTTAATTTAAACATAAACCAGAATCCTGTGATGGTTTGTGGCCTCTCTAGTGATTGCTTTCGACAGCATCCAAATCTAACTCTGGAAGGTGGTGTTAATTTTTCAAACCTAAAGGCAGGACGTACTAGCCGAGCAGGATTAGTGGAGGTAACTAGATTGACACCACAAGTGCCGCCAGGTACCTTGTGTGTCCCCTGAGCCAGTGAGGGCAGAAGAAGCAGCGGGTCAGCTCTTCCCCCGTTCCCCCCAACCACCGCACACCCAGACCACCCCCCTCCTCCCCGCTGGCAGCAGTGCCAGTGAATTCACACGTGCCCATGCAGAGGAAGGGTGTCAGGAAGCTTTCAGAGCAGCACCTTCGCTTCAGATTCACCTTCTCCGGGCTCTGATAGGACACAAGGGAGCGGGGGGGCTAACTCTTTCCAGACAACTATGGCAGCATCGTGTTTTAACTTCGAAAGGGCTCTTATGGTTTATGTGATCACAGTGTCTGTGCCCATGGCTCTGTCCTCCTCTGGTGATTTCTAGAACTGCCCAACTTAAACTGAATCTGAGAAAGGGACGGGAGTACAAAAGGCTTTTACGTGCTTCAAGAAAATCGGTAACAGTGCAGAGGGGAGAAAGGAGCGAGTCAAGGGGGGAAAGACCGCAGCACGAGCTCCATCAGCAGAGACCGGCGAAACCACAAGGCAAAACCCGGAGCTGCATCCATGCCGCACCTGCGCTCCTGCCGACACCTCCTGCCCCTCTCACCAGAGATTCAACCTTCAAACAGCACCCTCAAATATCCCACAAAGCTTTAAAAACAAACTACATGGGAGAGATGGAGAGGGGCAGATGGACAGACAGACCAGCCTCAACATCAGCTGTAGGAGCCATCCCGAAACACCAGGAATGGGGCGAACGGGGAAGGAGAGGCAAGGGGGGATGGAATTATGCTGAAGGGCAGGGACCGAAGCCACGACACGGCTTCTCAACCCAAGCTACCACAAGTACCTGAGAGAAACAGCACAGCTTGATAGTGAGCTTCCTAGAAAGCAGTTCCTTCCCTGATGCTCCAGACCTGAAGCATATTGACCTTCATGGTTTAGTGTCAGGTTTTTGACTGGGTGGCAACGAGGTGACAGCAGTCAAGGAACGCGATGGTAGGTCACGTACTCTGCTTGGGTGTGCTGCATCCATGAGCACTGCCCAGTAAAAATGTAACCCAATTCATTTAAAGCTTTTACATCCATAAAAGGAGGATGGCACTCTGGGTCAGAGTTTAGACAGACCAGTACAAGCTGTTTAGCTTTTACCAGCCACCAAACCCTGTGTGTGTGCACAAGCATGCACACACACAATGCAGGGAGGCTAAGCTTTGCCACAACATTTTATCTTCACAAGTGAGAAGATCAAGTGGCTACAGCACTTGAGAATTATCTGGTGCCTCCTTTCCAGTCAAGATAAATACAATGCTCCTATCAAACCTGAGCCGTTGTGAACTGCATACTGACTGACAGCAGTACATTTAGCCTGTGTGTCCTCCCAATACACTGTCTCACCAATCTTTTTTTAAAGGAATTTATTAGAATTATTCAGAATACCTTTTGTTAGGCTTTTTACAAGAACTGCACCCCCTCTACTGGATCACAGATCCACTTAGCTTGGCATACTTTCATTGACAGTGCTCAGCAATGGGTGCTTAAAGACTACACCAAGCAAGGCAAATACAGAGGATGCCATCCTCTTATACACCCCACCCAGCTTCCCACAAACATCCAGTGGCTCAGCCACCCTCTGGCTTGAAAAAGGCCTCCGGACCATCATGGCTTGTCATGATCCTTCCTTTCCAAGAATTTTCCCAACTCCTCTTTCGATCCAATTTAAACTTTCACCCATTATTGCAGCCTATGGAGAAGTTTCACAGCTTCATTACCTGCCCTGTTCCTCTCGTTTGCACCGCCTGGCATTCCTGCAGTTCCTATGTTCACCTTTTGCATGCATTTGTGATTTTTAGCACAGCTCATGCACCGCTTCAGCTTATTCTTACCCAGGTTAAACAGGGCTCAGCTATTAGCAGTATTCCATCAGTGGAAATCTTGAGGCAGCAACATTTGCTCCTCCAAGGACTGCGATTCTACTATGTATTTGTACAAAGAGTAAAACTGTTCATGTGAACACTTATGAGCTGTTGCTTGCAATGTGCCTGCTGTTTTGGCGTGACTGGGTGGCACTTCTGAACTGAAGATGAACACTACCTACATTTAACATGTACAGCCTTTGCTGAGGTTCATCTCAAATGGAGTAGTATGCTACCTGCAGTGATGCATACCCTGCCAGAACACACAGCCTTCTCCCATTCTCAACAAGCAGAAACACCAAAGCAATTAAAAAAACTGAATTAAGAAGCTGTTTCTCTTCTTGCACAGCCAGAAGTGCTTTGAAGCATGTTTTAGATAAGGCCAGCAATCCTGAACCACACGTTGCCCTGCTCAGCCAGGTCCATAGCTGCTCCAAGGCTCAGGAGCCCCGCAGCAGCTAAGGCACCGCACTAGGGCAGTCCTGTGCTGCCCCAATCTGTGCAGGTGCACAAAATGGCCAGTTCATCAAGCAATGTGTGAAAGCATCATTACTAAGAGGGGACTGGCCAAGATTCATGCCAGTTCCAGGCTTGGTTCCTCTGAAGCGTTGCCCAAATCACAGGTCTGGGTGCTCGGTCCACCTCACTGCAGTACCTGTAGCTAAGAGAATGCAAACAGCACACACACACCTGTGTTTCCCAAGGAATCTGTTAGAGAGATACTAAGCTGTCCTTGCAAATGAGCAGTTACTGTTTGCCACCAGTGGTACCTTGAGACCTTTATCTGCAGCAGGTCACTTGGCGGGGCTGCCACTTAAGAGGTATTTTTCAAGAGGCCATTCTGGGATGCAGCCAGACCTTTACAAGGTCCTGCAATTTCAATAATTAAATTAAAACCAGAATTGAGCGCTTGTGGGACTGAAGAAAATGAAATATGTGGCTAAGTAGTGCCTGCTCACATTTTTTTCTTTATGACATCTCTCAATCTGCTACATAAAAATCACACAATTCTTCTCGATCGAGGATGCAAATCATAAAACCAGCTTCTTGATAAGGCAACAGACATAAGGCTGAGAGGCTTACAGGGATATGGCTATAAAGAAAATATTCCCTGTTCTAGAAAAATGATCTGAATAGGCTGTTGTCGTCCTTGGATGTAGTTTCTGCTGTGCTTAGTGGATCTGGACTGGTGTATTTCAATAAATTAAAATCCATGGCAATTTTTTTTTAATGGTAAAAATTAGGAAGCTGCTGAAATACTAAATACTAAACAGGGAAAACATTTTGGTCCCAGACAGGACTAAGAATCTTTTGGGAGATCTGGGAATATACACTGGTTAGGACCTCACTTTCACAAAAAAAAAAAAAAAAAAAACAGAGGGAAGAAAGCCCTTCTTGCTTTATGTTCTTCTGAAAAATCTTACCTTAAACCACATATGAATACATTAAATGGAGGCCACTTCTTTAAGACAGCTTTTCGTGCCTGGGGTTTATATGAAGTGCAGATACTATATATGCCAATTTAGTTGCATGTACAGCCAAAGTACTGAAAACCAAGGCTGATAGGAAATCAGAACACACCTGGCCCCAGTTCAGGTTTGCCATCAACCATAATCCAAATGTTAATGCAGAGAGTCAAATTTACTCCTTAATCCCTAAATTCCAACTAATACGAATTTTACCTACAAATTTATAAACCCTTGTGTGCCTCCAATGAAAAGAAGTGAGGAATGAAAACCAAATCTGCAGCAGACCCTTATGTAGAAAAAAAAATCTGGAAATGGCTTCTGTACAAACACAAATTATATTACTAATATGATCTGGCAGTTTCACTTGAGTCCCATAGCTGCAGCTTAATCATATCTTTGACACAGCTAAATTGCTAGGATACAATGGGACCTGTAGCTAATAACATCGCTTCAAAAATAAACAAACTCCTGTTTTTCTAAAGTGATTATGAGGAACTCCCATGTATTTTAGATGAACTGCATCTGCTTAACCATCCTGTTCCAAGGCACCATCACAAGTAACGGGCCTGTTCTGTGTCATTATGGTGGGAAGGGATCAGGCAGTATTTTGTGGTAGGCATTCTAACTCCCGCTCTCAAACGGTCTCTCTTGGTTTACACTGACATTTAACACAGCAGTGACAGTGGAGAGTGGGAAGATTTTGTTCTTATTTTTAACAAAAGAAAAGAAGATAGTGTAGATAGCAAATCACAGTTGAGAGTGAGGACACGGCAGAAAAAAAAAAAAGTATTAGGTTTAAGCACTATACGTAGCTTCCAAACCAGTGTGATGCCACATAAACTCTCAACCTCAGACTGTACCTCTTAGTCCTGGAAAACGCTGCATCCAAGCACAACCAAGCTCAGCAAGGTACCAGCTGGCTGGCATCCCCACTGGCACCACCAGATCCACAGACTGCCTCTTGTCTGAGGGCTCCCTGACCTTTTCCAGTTAAAACCACTTAGTGCTTAGTAAATACCAAACACTTGGTTAACTGAAGCCAGCTGGTTTTGACTGAAGCAGATAAAGCAGCACTCACATGAGGAGTGCCAACCTCTTTACAAGGCACTACAATCTTCTGAAGAACCTAGCCCTACCTTGAGCTTCCACATGCTTGCTCTGAATATGGCTCAAAATTTCTTGCATTTGCAAAGGCTGGAGGGAGAAGTCATTCTACTATTGCATGGATTGGAAAATGTTTGGGAACAGGATATTTTGTATAAAGAAAGATGTGAACCATAAACCAACCCTCTGCCTCTACCATCCCCAAATTTGCACTAAAGGCATCCAGAACTGTATGTATGAAGATAGTATAAAAACAGACTGCTTGGTCCATCTCAGTATACCACACACCCACAACACAAGAGTGTTCTGAGTATTTGTCTGTCTCTTCTGGAAATTTAAACAATTCCTTTTCAAGCCTTTGCTGATACTTTGCTCTTACTATAAGCTTTCCCCCACCACTAAGGCTCTGTACTGTACCTGAAATTGTGAGTGTTATTTTAACCATTTTCTAGGTGGATAAAGTGACACTTCATCTTATTTACTTCCGGGTAGCACACAGATAAAAGACCTTTTCTAACTACCCACCCTGCAAAATCATGCTAGACATTGAGGACGAGCCCCTCACACTAATGAAATCAAATCAGTCTCACAACTACTTAGGTGGGATCAGGGTTTTTGACTGAGTTTGATCAGTTTCTTCCTTACTTAAATTACAACCTGTACTTAAAGACTTATGTCAAACTGGTATTTCAGTTGCATCTATTATAGCAGCAATTCTCAGTTTCACATGATACTTTTTTCTGTTCGTGCATTTTTAATTAAAAATACTTTACTAAACAGAGTCAATCTGATCCAATCAGGTCAGTATAAGCCTAGAACCTCCTTCCCATTTTTAGTGCCTATTCAGACAGGCAGCAGACTTCACATGTGTGTCAAAAAGAGCTCATTTCAATGCATTTCAGACAACACAGGTACTTCACAATGGGTTTATGGTTGTGTTCTTTTCTTTATTAACCATAGCACGTAAAGTAAAAGCACAAAGGCAGTTCTCAAAGACAGAAATCCCAGAATGCTTTGGGAAAAATATCTAAACAACTATTCTGCTGTTCTCTAACGTGTTACTAAAGACACCATCATCCCTCATCCCTCCAGAAGTGTTCTTAATTAAATAAGAATCTATTAAAAAAATACAGTGCCCCTCAGCGTAAACTCCCACCCCCATCCTTCTCTTTCAATTTTAAAAGTGATCTATCTTGCCTTCTCCCTGCCTAGGAGCTCATTAGAAACAGCCCCTTCTGCACATATGCATCACCTAACACAGATTTGTGTTAGGGAGACAGACAGAAGAAAGAGAGAGAAAGAAATTAGAAAGTGAATGAAAATAGTAGGCCTGCGAGACAAGAAAGCAACAGCAGACAAAGAACACCCGGTACTCACGGGGGAACAATGAAGGCTGAGACACAAATGCTGGTACCATGGGATTAAAACAGAAGCTATTGCCTAACTTTGCAGCAGAGATGCAGTGTTTTTCTAACTAAATTCAATTATCAACAATAATCGAGTCAAATCACACAGATCTGCTTTCTCTGAGTGGCAAATGTTGCCATTAAACACGCCTTAAACTCCAAATGGAAGCGCAAAGCATGGGCAGTGTCCATGCCCCATGCACAGCCTCTACCTGCTGATTGCTACCTAAAGCCCAAAGGGTCATTCCCTGCCACTCACTGTCCTCAGCACCCACTCTCAAACACTGCCCAGCTCACTTGTCATCTGAAAAGTCCAAACCAGTCAAACCAAGAAGAACAATGACCACGTCCCTCTCTGAGAGCCACAGAGGTGACAAAAACTGCAAGTTTTTCCATCCATTTTCTGTAGTAGAGCTTTACTTGAGGAATTAACTCCTAGCAGTTCATCTTAACATGGTTTTTCCATCCTGTAAGAACTTTTACCACCTTGAGCCAGACAGCCCAAGGAGCAGTATGGCATTTGTTCAATGGCAAGCAACTCCAAATCAGAAATTTCCTTTGAGCTTTAATCTATGGCAGGATAAATGATAAAGTAATGAGTGTTTCCTCCTGACACCAGAAAGGATGAGGGAAAATGCATTACAGGAGTCCTGGGATGGAGACAAATTCAAAATGAAGTAAATCTGCCTGCCTTAATGCTAGGAGGGGCTGAATTCACATAATTCAGCCGTTGTTTAAAAGAGCTGCAAAGAACACGATTTGAACTCCAGGCTTAACCAGGGCTTTTAACCTAACTCCCCAGATCCGTCTGCCTAAAAGGTGGCTTTGCCCTCAAGATGGTCTCTGCTTGTCCTGCACTGACCTCTGAACATAAACCTGCACCTCCAGATACTTATGCTCTAAAATTACAGGAGCCACATGCCTTTATTGCATTTTTTAAAATACTGTTGGTTTGGTTTTTTCTGCAATGCATTTTTAGTAACTTCCTACAGCTGCCTGGTAGTCCCCTCAGCAGGGCGGTGGGAAGATCCTTCTGTCTCTGGCCTTTGGAAAGCTGTGCTAGAAGGGACTAGGAGAGGGGATCCAAAATGAGGCCCACAACTAAGCATGACTCGGGGGTTATTTGTTTTGGAATGTTTAGCTAGGTTGCCTCCTCCACACATGATGGATCTGTTCTTCACCTAAACTACAATGGAACTTGCTCCAGCCCCAATTTTAATTTAATAAATACCAGGGATCCCTCTGCAAGACCAATGCTTCTAGAAGATAATGCAGTGTTTTATTCAGGGAGATTCCTAGGAATTTCTTTGCTTGTGTAGGCAGAAAGAAGGGCATGCAGCCTGACAAAATGTCTTACTGATTTGAAAAAAAAAAGAGTACCCAGAAAGATTCTGTCTTCCTCCCAAAATAAATTAAGATTGGTTCACCTTGTCCTTTTTTCTGAAGTTGCAGAGTCTACCCTTGCTGAAACTTCAAGGCATTTTCATCTGGTGGCTTTTTTCCAGTATGCTCTCCTGTGAGAGTTTTACTCTTGATGATTGCTAAGCTTACACTCATGAGAAAGGACATATACCAAAAGCTGTAAACCAGACTGAAGTAACCACAGTCACATCGAGGGTCAAGCTTGAAAAAATTTTTAATAATGCCACCATATTAAGCAGAACTGTGACAAGAAGATGACTCCAAGGAGGTAGCTACAGTTTTAATAAATCCTTTGCTGATCTGGGAAGCAGCAGAGTGAGAGAGCACTGATCTCAGCATTTAAAACTGAAGCAGTAACTTACAAATTAGACCTTGTATGTTACTGGACCACTGCTGGGAAACCACACAGAAAGACTTAGCTTCATATTGTAAAACTTTAGTACTCAGCTCTTGGTTTCCAAGGTCTCATCCAGAAAAGTACTTCAAGAAGTAATAATAATTGGGGTTTTTTTAAGTCTCAGATAATTTTAGGAAGTAACCAAAAAAAAAAAAAAAAAAGAGTCCTTCAAATACAAGTTTTACCCTTTAACATGAAGACTGTTACTGTATTAATGGAATTTTGAGCTGAACAACACTTGGATACAAATTGCATCAGGACCTTCGGGTCGCAATGGATGCTCCGAGTACCAGAGTCTGAGTATGAGATGTTGTTCACACTGTCTTTCATGCATATAAACCTTGCCTTTTGTATGAAGAAAAGCATGTAACAGTTATTTGAGTAATTGCAATCCAATTACTGCCCCAGGATAGACCTGCTCCTTCTCAGGAATACATCTGGGTATTTGCATATATTTCATAATGAAGCATCTTGTCCAGATACAGAACAATGTGCTTCTAACCTATTGGGTTGGTTAAAGAACATAAGCGGTGACACCATCCCCAGATATCCAAGGGGTGCACTCTGGTTACTGCTTGGAGTTGCAGGAATGGAAAATACAATTACATTGCAGGGCTACATGTATCAGCCTCCCACCCAAAGCAAAGGAAAAACACTTAGGCACTGTCTTGGCGTGCACTAAGTTGAATATTAATGTGTATGATAGTTACTGCAATCTTTACTGTTTAAATTACTTGTTTTTATGTTGTAGTGAAGGCCAACTGACAGAAATAAAACATTGCTTCTCTTGGTACTCTCTACTTAAATTGCAACTGTAAATATTTTTAAGAGTAGTGTTGTCTAATCTCAAGTATAGGTTCATCCCTCCAGATTGTACATCATGCTAGCTTGTTATCTACCATTTCACTATGAGCTTCCATAAATAAACTGGGAGCTACCTCTCTCCTGGGCTGGCTATTTCCAGAATTTGTTTCAGTAAAAATTCCTACCCTTCTAATCTTCCCCCACAAGAAACAACTTCTTTATTTCTGCTGAAAGCAAACTAACTTCATATACCTGCCCTTCCTGCCTGTGAGGATCTGTTCAGTAGCTATAGAGATCCAGCTTTCTTGCATTTTGCAACTTTAAACAAAAAGTAAAGATTGTTTCTCACATAGTTAGAGAAACACAATATTTCATAACACATATTTCAAATAAACTCCTATGGCCTTTCTCCAAAAGAAAAATAAAAGTAATGATAGATTGAAAATACAATTCCTAATTTCTCAATCAAAAGATAATGAAACCAAACTGATTCCCACCGAAACTGAGAAAGGATGAAAAAGCAATAACTGAAAAACACACTTTTGCCTGATGTGCTAAGGCTGTGATTACCCCAAGACTATTTCCCTTTCAAAACTCTCAATTCCTGTGAGTCACAAATGTCTTTGATGGTGGTTTGCTGACACTCTCTCATATGCTGGTTGTCTCAAAAACGCACACAGCTTGTCCAGTGAAGTGCTAAACCTCAGCATTTTGCAACCCCCAAGTTTATCTAGCAATTACATTTGTTACAAAAAAAGCTGCTGTTTGCTGAAACACATTTATAATCATTTCAGCTATTTCTGAGAGAGTATACAGGAACAGAATGCCCTGGCATACCCAGTAACTAAAAGCGAGGGACAGTTCAATTTTGTGATTGTTACATGTGTTGCTGACACAAGAGATGCTGTTTGCTAACTAAATATACAAAAGATTGATATTGGCCTTTATTTCTGTTTCCTGATTTAACTTGTGTTTAAGAACATTACAGCTTTGGCTTACAAACTTTGTCTTCCAGTAAATCACAGCATGGACTTACAAACACAGATGGAGTCTCCAGCTTTCCCAGGCACTCAAATGGTGATTAGAAAATTGTCCTATATCATAAGCTGCAGGTCTGAACCTGATGAGTGACACACAGGCTATAGAAAGAAGGCAGCTGAGGGTGAGAAAGGGAACTGTTGCAGGCAGTGCAGACAGATTTACTGTCTACTTAATTACTTTCTGTGGTTTGCACTGGTAGAAGAGGCTGTAACTGAAATTATTATAGGTTTTGAGTATGCAGGACTCCATAAACATGCTAATGTCCAAGTAGTGACATAAAACTCCAATCTCATCGCAGGGCCTGACTAGTTTGTGAAGTTTTCCATTAGATGTTGCCTGCTCATGGCACAAGGGTACAGAACCGCACAGATGCTAACTTGGCAGCCCTGCAGAACAGTTCAGCCCTGTATACCTCTGCTTCAGCGACAGAGGACAAAAATAGATGCAACTTTTACAACTTGTAAACCCAGCTCCTCATTCTTTTCCTCCAAACTTCTTCCTGCACCTTTAGATCTTTCTAAGACAGTTACCCATCTTGCCCACCCCCAAGACCTTGCCTGCAGCATAGCAGTATATGAATTTGCCTGGCAACCTGACATAAATATCCAACCAACCAGCAAATAAAGCCTGGCACGCTCTTAGCTACAACATTTCTGTGCACAGCCTTACAACAACTCAGAGCTGTCCACCAGGCAAGGAATTAACTCATTGTCTTTAGCTCAATTTATCATCTAAAGTTTGAGAGGAGAGGTGGACATTTGCTTTCCTTTATTTCACTTTGCTGGATGCAATGTTCAGAGCTGTGTCATAGGTATCTCTCAATTTTTGTTCAGTTTCTACTGATTTTTAAATTGGTTAGATAAATAACTCTACCAGGATGAGGTGAGACAAAGTGCAAGGAAAGGCAAGGCATGAATGAGCAGAGGTGCACTGGCAAACATGCAGAAATGTCTTGACTTTGACCACCTCAGGCTGGGATCCTGCAGGTGACCAGCACCGCTGGCTCTCTTCACCGAAACCCACTGCAAGACCCCAGCTGTGCCCAGTGCCGAGGGCACCCCCAAGGAATGGGGCAGAGCTCTGGCACTGAATGGGATCATTTCAGAAGCAGCAAATCACAAAAGAGATTAGTGTGGGGCAGGACTCTGTGCAAAACATCACAGACAACCTTCTGCAAGATTTCAGCTACCACCAGTCTTCATGGTGCCCTGAGCTGCCCTGGGAAGGACAGGACTATGTCCTCCAAGGAGCTCCTGGCATCCCAATGAGCAGCAGTGGCCTTTTACAGCCATGCCAGCAGTTCTCGGGAACTACACCCCGTGCAAAGAGCAGCGCTGCATCCAAGTACTGACAGCTTTGTCCAGCCCTTCTCTGGGGACGGGCGATACAGAATGAGCATTTCAGAGGTCAGCATGCCCTCTGGACTTCAAGCCAGTAAACTCAAGATAAGTACATAGCAAGAAATCCCCTTCTCAAATAAATGAGACCTGCATCCTATATCCCTGTCTCAAATAAATGATTCCTATATCCTGTATCCCTGTCTCAAATAAATGAGACCTGTATCCTATACTGACTACAAGCAGAGTTGAAGGGAAGGTAAGACAGTGTAACGTTAATAGTTTCACTGTAATTTAACTGTTACATTCCATCCTGCCCCACAGATTACTTGAGGCTGGAAAACAAAATGCAGGACCAAGTCAAGCCAGAAACAAGGTTTCGCTCCCTCTTTATTCGCCACTGCGACTGCATCCACTTACACGAAGGTCTGAGTCACTGTTGGGCACACAGTGTCCATCCTGCTGCTGCTGCCTTTTTACATGTGATAAAGAGCCCAAGAGATCCCCTGTAGAAGAAGCAGACAAGGAAGGCTGACATGAAGTGTCACACTTTGACACATCATTAAAGTATTTTTTTTTAACCTTTGTTTAAGATAAAGCATTCCTAATGCAAATAATTTTCAATAATAATGCAGTGCAATAATACTAGGACCTGGTATGTGTGGGATGGAGGTAAATTTAAATGACATGCCTTGTAAAAAAGAACACATGGAGATTAGTACCCAGCAGGCTGTTCCACATGTACTGCACGGCACAGTGGCACGGCTGGAGTGAGAAATGAATGGAAAAAGCCTTCACCCCTAACGTGCTGTTGTTTCCCCAATCTGCTTGCCAACTAAATGGCTAGCAAGAGTGCACATCAAGAAACTAAAGTAAAAGAGAGCAGGACAACTCAGAAGTAAAAATATTTCTTACAGCTGAGACCAGTACAGATACTGTAGACTTGGAAATCCAAAGGTAGCTTTGCCTTTCCCTCACTACTTGGCTTTGACTTGCATGCTCAGCCCCCTCCATCTGTGGCTGGTACCACACAGCACTTTTGTCTGGCTGCCTGCACCTCCTAATTTCTGCGGCATATACTGCAGCAGGTTTAACACACACAAACCTGTCCAGCCCATGGGGTTTGCCTGCACACACAGCTGCCGGCTCCACTGCCACTCCTCCCCTTTCAGAGTCCTTGGATTACCAGACATGGCTTGCTGGCTTATGCAGAGGACAGGAGGCAGAACTAGGCCCACTAAGATATCACCAATATCACCTCCATCTTCCCCAGAGCAGAGGGCAATGGGAAGCAAAGGTTTTCTTCTCTTGGGTTTCCACCTAGCTAAAAGCTTGGTCTGTCATGTGCACAGAGCATCACTTTCTTGCTTGATTTTTTTAAATTTATTTTTCCCAGAGCAAAGTTGTCTCAATTCTTTTTACTTCTCAAACTAACTGACAGTACACCCCTTTGGTAAGTCTCTCCGATACTCAACATTGCCTATCTGAAAAATTAAGTGTAAGCTCATTGGCCACATCAAACACCGTGCTTTGTCTTTCCCCACAGGAAACCATGGGAGCAGACTCAGGCTTCAGAAGACTTGGTGAAGCTTCAACAAAGTAGAGGTAAGTCAAAGCAGAGACTCATTCACCACCCCCATTTCTAGAGGCGGATGAACATAATCAGACAACACCTTTAATGGTAAGCCATCTTCCTCTGTCCTCAAAAGTGTCATTTGATAAACTATGGTGTTACACACAACACGAATCCCACTGTTTGTGAAGGCACATGCTGAGTTATTTAGGAAAATCAGTCAGTCTACCAACTGACATTTGGATTCTTATTTTCATAACCAAAGGAATACAAAATTTCTTTCTTGTTTTTATTTTAGTTTCCAAAACAAAAGCTTATGTTGAGAGAGATCTTGGAACACTAGGGAAAGGCACAGAGCAGTTCCCAGGTGCAAAAATGGGGTAACTTTATTCATTCTTCTAAGAAAAAGAGAGGAAAAGCTAATCTAAATTATATACATTCTGCCTTGCTGGTCAGGTACAGAAAAATCACACGCCAAGCACCTGAATTATATGGCATGCCTTCTGAAATCTGAAACACAAGCTAGTTTGTCTGAACATGCTCATTTTACAGCCTCACTGGATAAACTAAAGAAATCGATGCTTCAGGCAGTTACCCAACAATGATAATTGCCAAGACCCCCATAATTAAAAGTATGTTGTGAAACTGGTGAAAGCAAGCCCTACTTTGATCAGAGCCCACATAGAAGTGATGTTCACAAGCAGCCAACAGTCATGCACTATGGCCAGGCTCAGGATTTTTTTTTCAGCGCTGCCTGTTCCTCTGAACCAAGGCTCAACTACACCGTCCTGAGCCCGGGCACCATAACACAAAACACACGCAACATCTCAGCTGAAGATCTGAATAGGAACACAAGACACAGATAAAATGATTGAAACCACCAAGTTTTAATGCAGACCTCTACACAGCTATTTCAAAATGTGCTTTAAAATACTCAAATAAAATTAAAATGTTCATTAACACCATGACAAAGCAAAGCTCATGAATTTCATTCTGCTACTTGCAGTAACCCGCTCACCCTACAGTCAGTTTCTTATTCCAAATACTCCATGAACACATCATTCAAGCTATTGACAGTTTGTATTATGGCAGGTACCACTCAGTATTATCTCAGTTACTACTGTAAGCATGTAAATATCTATATTTTAATGTACACGCCTGATCTTTTCCCCCAGAGATAAACGGAAGAAGTGCCACATTCAAAGCATACATGTGAAACACAACATTTCTGAAGTGGCAACAGTGACAGTAGCAGCAGCACTGGCAGCAGGTTAGCATTTGGCTAATTGAGCCATTCAGGCTAATGAGCCCCACAATTGTGACAATCCACTGGAAAAAAAAAAATCATTTCTTTAGCATCTTATGCATTGAGAGCTTGTTGATCCAGGTTTCCAGAAGAATCCTATTGGAATTGAAGAGGAATGAGAAGGACACAAATCAGGGACTGAAAAGAGCCGCTCCCACAGCCCCTTCACCCCCCCATAAAGCAGAACTCTCCCAGACACCACCTATTTGAGATGCCAAACTGGAACACTGAAACAAGACTCTTACTGATAGCAAATCATGCAGACTCTCCAGCTCCTTCCTTCCAGTGGAATAATTAACAATGCTGGCAAGTACATTATCATAAACTTCAGCGTTAACACCCCCACTGCAAAGAACAAAGGCGATTCACATCCCTCCCTGAGCTCCTGCTGCAGACTGGGTGCCGATTCTGACAAGTTGCTCTGTGCCAATTTAGATTCCGTTCACATTAGGAAGATCATGTTCATAACCATGAGCTAGAGAACACTCTTAAAATGATGCTAGAAAATATACAAAATGGCTCTGTAAACCTGCAAACCAGCCCAGATCACCTCTTGATTACGCTGTTAATTTAGCTGTATTTATGCAGAAGTCAAACAAATTGTTTATAATAATCATGCATAGCATCCTTTATCTCAAAGGACCCTGAAGTGCTGCTGGGCTGGGGCTGGATCCTGCACACACTTATTAGCAGGCACCCTCTCAAAGCCAGACGCCTGCAAAAGTACTTACATGAAGAATTTCTTTCTGCCTCTGATACACAGTCAGCAGTTAACAACATAAACCAACATTTTGGCACAGGGCAAAACTGAAGTCCTGGTGCAAGTAAGGTGGCTGCTACCAGTCTGCACTAGACAGAGGTGGTTATGGGGACTGGTTATGTGCAGCCTGTGTTAGGTGATCAGCTAGAGCCTGCTCATCACTTTATCTGTTAGTTAAGCCTACAGCCTGAAAACCTAGTGAGGATCCGAGTTGTGTTGGAGGATTATTTCAACACATAAGCGACAGAACAGTTTCCTACTCGTGTATGGTGGCTATACAGCTTTCATGTGGATACAACATCATCAATACAATCCATCTCCAGGCCATTTTCAGATTAATGAAACGCACTGGACAAGATGTATCCTACACTACTTTCAAGACTGCAAATGCTGTGAGGTGTTGCAGGTCAGAAAGGATACGCAAGTGGAGTCTCTGGTATTTCTCATCTGTGGTCCTGAGAGCAGACCTCAGGTTACTGCACTGTTTTTAATTTATAAACTCCAACTGGTCCAAGAGCCACCCTAACACAAGCATCATACTCTTGCATGTTTCATACATCTGCTCTGTGAAGGTGAAGGTTTACAACACAGGAACAGTTTCTGTAAGGGGCTTTGGGGATGGGACTCTGTTTTTCTCTCGCTGGTCTGCCCCATAGCCAGGACAAAGTTTCTGGTTGTGGGGTTGGTGCTTCGTTTCTTTTGGGATACTTAGACATGAAAGAGGGAATAGCTGCCTTGTATGTTTAATGGATTTCTAATGGAAAGCCAAGATACGTACAGCATCAGAGAGGTATGTTTTTCAATGTGCTGAAACAAATAATAATAATAATACCAATCCAAAGTACTTCAGTACAGAAGGCTTAAGTTCCTGTGGCTGTTAATTTATTCTGCAAAGTTCTCTTTCAAATTACTGCACAAACTCTGCAAGTGTGTCAACAAAGAGCTGACATTTCTAGGAGACAAGTGATGTCAAAGTGCAGCAACCTTATCCAAGAGGTAACAAAACAAAGGAAAAGATGATCATGCATTGGGAAAATAGCCCATAAAGAAGCATCTGCACTGTAAAAATAAACAAAACAAGATTCCAGCCAGATCAGACCAGGTCATCTCCTTACCTCTTCTGTCCCTTCCAAATATCTCTGGTTGCCAGCCTCCAGAACGAGCCGTGGCACCAGGGTTTCTCAGTTTAACCAGTAATTAGTAGAGATAGTATGCTCTGCTTAGACAAAACCAACCCTCAGGAGTTAGGGAATCTGGTGTTTCTGTGTCTCTTACACGGGGAGGAAGAAAGGGAGGGAAATAAAAAAATAAAGAAAAAAAAGCTTCTCCCAGAGAGCAGACCTGTTTTTCACCTGACCTTTGTCATCTGCAGATGCTGGACTACATTTGGATGTAAGTAATAACAATGGATATGACCTGCCTTGTTTACTCAATGTTAAGTATTAACAAGGCCTGTGCTATCTCAGCCCTGGCTATATTTCACTAGGTAAAATCTGCCTGTGCAAGTGGCTTTATGCAAACACTGGCCCAGCCTCTGGGAAGGATAATGCATCCTAGAAACAGAGAACAGAGGCCAAAGGTATTTTAATGCTGCTTAGAAGAACAGAGTGGTAAAATAAAGGCTGGGGGAGGGAATCAGCATTTGTAGAAAACTCAGCTGTTTGTCAGTCACAGAATGCTTATTTCCATCTTCAAGGAATACAGAAGGTTTTGCCTTTGGAGGTGACTTCTGGATTTCTCTCACAAATAAATAATAACTACTTCTCAGAAGACAAAGAAACAATGGTCCTCAGACTTCAGTCTGTAGGGATTCATCT
The DNA here is from genome assembly GCF_037038585.1 of Patagioenas fasciata. Classification (NCBI taxonomy): domain Eukaryota; kingdom Metazoa; phylum Chordata; class Aves; order Columbiformes; family Columbidae; genus Patagioenas; species Patagioenas fasciata. The sequence goes on along the minus strand of NC_092523.1, from coordinate 62,258,500 downwards.
TTTCAGTTTCTTATACACACTGGAAATGTAAATTTTGTTATCTGCTGCTGTGGAGAGGGAAAGCCAGTGAAAGTTTATTGCAGCACATTCTCAGGATTCTAAACATATTGTATCACATCCACACTGTAATGAGTTCTATTTTAACTGCTTTTGGAGATTGCTTTAGTGGACACTGAAACTGAATAACCAGCTCTGCTCTCAGAATGGAAGAAACTATAACATATACATAAAAGGTCTGTCGTTATGTTACTGAGGGCTTTGGCCACGCAGGAGAGGTGAGGTGAGGTGGAAAGCTGTTCTCTGTGGGTGTTTAAAAACAAACAAATCAATCCCAAAACCAAACCAGCCAAACCCCAAAACACATACACCACGGAGCCATCATTTTCATGCATAGGTCCTTCATCAGGGGTATATAAAGGTGCCACGGTTACAAGCTGGCCAGTCACGCAGCAGCACTAAGGTAGTTCCCCCCTTCAACACTACAATATCCTTATGGACAGACATCTGCCCCTGGAATTTATATTTTCAGTTTCCTCCCATTTAAGTGCTTTATTTTACCCTCCATTCCCACCTATAACCTCTCATTGATAATTTTGGTCTGGGGAATTGATGCATTAGGAAAACTATTCAGCTTACTCTGAAGCCAAGAAAGAAGGAGATATTCTTCACAGCTTGAGGAAAGTAACTCATACTTTCCACACTTACTGCTCATGATAACTTGGATCTCAAATGCTGACCTGTCTCTCAACTTTATTTGTTCCACCCCACATAAATGAGCTATCTAGTCATTAAGAAAATCTGTAGTGACCTCTCTTTCCACCACCTCCATTTGCCACTGCTTTCGAACGGCTATTGAGGTTAAATCACACTTTCAGTGATGCCAATGGACATTTTCTTTGCCATTTACTTCAGTGAGAGCAGAAAATGGTTGCATCGAAGGCCTGATCCTGGCTTGTCTACATATAGACTTACTAAGCAATAAGCCCGTAGGTGAAACCAATCAAAAAAACCACCCCGCATCACAGAAAACAACACAAATCCTATTGATTGCAAGTTTTTCTTGGCAATTTTGTAATTAAGAATTAATATTTTAGAACTCCCTTTTTTTCCTCATAAGACCTACTACACATGAAACACTACTTTTACTGACTGCCCTGAGACTGCCTTGTTCTCAGTGTTAGTCCATGTTCAATATTTCAATGACACATGTACTAACAGACCTCTATGCTAGTGTTTGACATTGGCAGGTCCAAGAGTTTACTAATTTTGCAGTTCAAAACAAAGCTCTTAAGACCCTGCCAATATTTGAAAACATTCCCCACCAGCGACCAAGAAGAGCAAAAGTGACATTAACAAATGCTTTCAGCATCAAAATGAGAGTGCTGTGCTGCTATGTTGCTTGTACTTTGTCCCTACTTCTGAAGATTTTTCATCCTCCTTACAGACATAACAGGGGAAGCCATTGCTACAAAGAGCACAGCGTCACACACAGGTTCCATCTGCAACAATTTCACTGCTAAAAGATGAAGACAAGTGTTATTTTCTGGCCATTGTAAGCTTGTGCCCTTCATTTAGCCATGGTTTACATTTGTTCAGTTAAAAATCACATAACAGCTACTTGGATTTAATCTGCCTATGCACAGGAAAACAAAATGAAAGATGCTAGGGGGAAAAAGTGTTTATAAGATAAAAGGCTACTAAATGGCACCACACTCCTCCATCAGAATTTTATGAGAACAAATAAACATTTATTTCGACAGGAGTCCCTAGAAATTCTTTGGGAATGTTTATGCAGTATTGATCCTACAGGTTACATCTGACTGTTGGTCATTGCTTGACAGATGAAGTAGCAGGAGGTTAGAAGGAAGAGCTTCCTTGATAGATCTTAAAGCATATTTTAAAAAAAGACAAAAACAAAATCAAAAACAACATCAGCTACCCCTAAACCACCAGGAAAGCACTAACAAAGTCTTCAGATGCTACAGGCCCAGAGAGCCCTTTAGGCAATGCTGTGGACAGTCTACACTACAAAACAGTCTTTTCCAGCGGCTGCCCACCCCCTACCATGCGTCCTTCCTTCAGCTGATTTCAACACCCTCTTTTGGTACACAGATACATACAGAGCTGGCAGGCCTGTCTTCATCTACCCTCACTTTGCAACTGCAAAAACTACTGAACTTGGATTTTTCTAATGTCTAGGGAGATCTAAATGGCAGGCAGTCAGCGCACGTCCACGCACGTCCTCCCCAGCCTCTCACAACTCCGCATTGTTTTGGCACATCTGCTCCATTCAGCCTCTACGTGCTTGTGACACCCACCCGGCAGCAAGGGACCACGCTCCCAGGGCATGAAACCCTAGGAGCGTGGTAGAACATGCCCTGGGAATGCTCTTGGTCAGCAGCAGGGAAGAGCAAACGAGAAAAACTAAATGCTTCAGAAGTAAAAAACATGTAGGAAAGGGAAAAACTAGAGAAAGAGGGAATGAGAGAACTGCTCATTATTACATTAGCAAACCTGAACTATTTATAAGCACTACATCTATCTATCACTTCAATTACATGTTTCTAAATGAGGCTGAAGCAAGATATCCATAATTATTACTGAAATGCCATTTTTACATTAGCCCAACAGTTGTGCGCATTCTTCACAAAATGCAATAAGCAAACCACCAATTTATTATATTCTGTAAATTACGGATAAATCAATCTAAATACCTCTTTCGGAACAGATTTGATTTTTAACCCAGAATTCCTATTTCCCTTTGAACAGCAAGAGCTGCAGGAAGCATCCATTTCCCTTCTATCTTGTCTTTTAGGGAGCTTTTCCTCTCCCATTCTGTTTAGTCTAGGGATGCTAAGAGGGAGAAGTGACAGTAAAAGGCTTGCTTAACTTGCTTGATAGGACTGTGTTACTCCTTACTCCTCTTGTAAATGTCCTTTTGTGAAGCTCTGTCACACAGCCCTTTAATGCTACCTGCTCCACTCTCTCCTCTTTTCTGTCACATTGCTCTTTGCCTCTTGCTTCCTTAGCCATGAGAAACACTGGAGGTGATTTTCGCAGACCAGAGATGACCCGAACCTGGGCATGTCACACATTTGCAGGCTCACCCCGAGTCGTGTACCACGGTCTGTGGCCCACCCGTACTATACTTTAAAGGTTTAAGCCACATGCATCGTATAATCTGTTCTAGGACAAATTTCTTTTTTCTTCTCCAAATTAAAGTGTTTCATCAAGAGAAGTTGTTTGACATGGTTGTGCAGAAGTCCCCCACAGACACTCCCTGCTCTCAAACACTTCCATTACTCACTGCAAAAAGAGCTGCAACAAATCCCTATATCAGATGATGACTTTTTACCAAAAACTGTATTAAAACTAATTATAAAAGTTCATGAAGTTTTAATCAACCAAAATAAAGACTAAAATCTGTATCTGAGCTGCAACGGCACCGTAATTCGTTTATCGTTTAACACACGGCACTGGTTTAAGTCACAGAGAACTGTGGAAAAAGTGTAACTACCCCATGATAAGGCTACTGCAAGGTTTCAGCACTGCCCCCAGTCTACTATTATAGTAACCTAGCAACCTACAGATCATTGCCAACCTGTTACCTTAGCCCTTATGCTGGCAGTGTACTGTCTGGAGGCAAGAAAGCGAAGATCAGGCTCTGAGTTGCCTCATCTCTCACAGCTCACCACAACCCTGTTTAGAGTCACAAGAGCAGAGCAGCAAGCCCCAGACACTTCAATAAGCTCAGAGGAGATGTATCATGCCCCTCACAACTGCTTCTCTTGCCTTCAGAACAATGGGGAGCAATGTGCTTGACCTTAGAAAGCACCAGCAAGCCGCATCTCAACCACCAGCTGAAGTTCTGCTGCAGTGGATCTGGTACGGCAAAGCACAGAGGCAAGGAGAGAGGAGTCCCACACGCATGGCATCGCCCTGCTCAGGTAGACAGACTTCTGGCAGGAATCTCCTGCTCAAATCCCTCTCTGGGGGAGGATGGGGGATTTGAGCTCCCATTTAGCAATAATCAGATAATGCTTCATTCTCAACACCAGTCTTAAACAGAGAAGCAGCCAGTCTCTGATCCTGGGATTCCCCTAGAAGGGATGTACTCTGGTAACCAAACACAGGCAACATTCAAGGGAGAGTAGGTAGGTATTGAAAACTAAACGCAAAAGTGCGAAATCTTCCACATCTGCCAACAGCAGAAGTTTAATCCGCCACTGATAAATGCTCTATCTTCCCACTCCACAAAGTTGTATATTTGGTTACAGCTAAAGTCCTGCCTTCCTTTACACCTCCATCCCTTCTACTTCAAAAACAGTTCTGAAGACCTGCCTGCACTTTTTGTCTTATTGCCAAGATTGTGCTCAAATCCTTCTCAACCTGACCTGACCTTTAGGACCTTGTCTGGACTCTAAGGTTTGTTCCACTGTAACCACAAGCACTTAAACACGCCCCCTTGCATCCACTTTGAGCTGTAAATGTTGCTTTAACTCTATTGAACTATCAAGCTGTATTGCTAGAGGGCTGCCTGTCCTACAACTCTGTCCTCATTTTGTATTTACTTACTGCCATTTCTGCCTGTTTAATAAAATATCCTTCTTCAACTCACGACAGAACAACATTTCACTTGGTGTCTTATGACTGTTTGTCAAGTCTTTGCAAGCTAAGATACCTGATCACCCTATTCGTACCTTTGAAGCCATGCTAATACTCTAATACATGCTTACTTGATTAGTCTTCCACAGCTATCTATTCTCATCTCTTGCCTACAAGGAAATATATATTACAACTCAAAACAAGCCATTTTAGAAGTGAAGAGAAAGCAAAATAATAATGAATGTCCCGTGTTTGCCCAAGTGTAATATACATATTTGCATGGCTTTTGACTATTATCCAGTCACCCACACTTTTTGACTGATGTTGTAATTCAGATTGCCAGCTTTCTGGGGAAGGGAACTTGCCATCTGGGGCTTAGTTTGAGAATGTGATCCCAATCCTTGAATTACTACCAAGTTTTCAAAAGCAGAGACTGCAACCCAGATACAGATCTATGTTTTCCCAGCATACAGGTGCCATTATGCAACCACTTTAACCCATCATAAGACCATGTCATTACAAGTATGGCAAGAGTCTAGATTTTGTTTTTATCAGTTTATTTTCTGCTGGATCAGCCCTACCAGCCAGCTTACTCTATGTTATACGAAATTTGGTGTTGGCATGAGAAGACAGCAGGAACAAGTGTCCCAAAGTGGGACCTCCACTATTGGCAGCAGTGCAGATCTGTACCAGATGAACGCAAAACAGTAACTGCAGCCAAAAGCCCAGGGAACTTGCCTTGTAGTTAAGGACACTGCTGTAAATTTGTACTGAAGAAGAGTACAGCAGAATCTGACTGCAGCTGTGAAGGGAGTATAATCTAATTCTTACATAAATATTTTGAAAGGGAAAATTATTTTAAAGTCATTTTCAGTGGTAGCATGTTCTAGCTCTCTGCATGCCCACTTCTGCTCTGTTTTTTTTTTTTCTCACCTGATCTGACTAACCAAGGACAATATTTGCTTATTCTGAGATTACTGAAAACATGAGCTATATATCCCAAGGACAGGCATTTTCATGTTCTTCCAGGAACGTTCGGTACATGGAACAGGTACTAAGAGCACAGAACTCCATCCTATGGCACTGGCAGGTCCTATAGACGTCCAGTTTATGTAAATATCTGAAATATCAAGCCATCGACAAACTTATTTTCAAGTCAAAACTTGACCCATTACAAGCTAGACACAGTGAAATAAATGGCAGAGTTGATAGGTCAGAATCAGAACCCAAACATCTCAAAAAGGACATAATTATCTGATCCGCTAATTATAACTTTTAATTATTTGTGACAGAAAGTACACATAATTAAGAATTACAAGCCACACACAAACAAAATGAAAACTATTACATTCCCATTAGGGCACGCAGAGAGGACGTAGCACAAGGTAACTCAGCCTCGGCAATACCTCTCTCCATTCCCCCTTGGCAGCTGTCAGGCAGCAGGTCTGTCCGTGCCGGGCAGGTCAGACACTTGCTGGGACACTGCAGCAGCAAACTGGGGTCACTCCTCGGCCTGGAGCTCCAGCCCTGCCCTGGGGCTGCCCAGCCACACCGCTTTGTCCAAAGGGAGCATCACACTGACCTTTGGGTAGTTGGCACCTGGAGATGTCCCAGAAGATTCATGTTCATGGAACTTTGAAAAATTCTTGAGAGGCAGCATAAGCCTATCTAAAATGAAGGGCTACATGTGCTAGAATCAAGGCTGGACAGAAACCTATGGTGAAACTTTTAAAATAAAATCCCAGATAAAGAAAAAAGTTGGGCTGGCTCACACAGAACAATGAGAAGCAGATGTTCACACTGAATAAAGCCCCACTTTGGCTGGCTATGGCTAGCAAGTGGAAAATCGCACATTATTAGCAGGTGAAAGAAGCAAACATATATTTATTTTCTGACGATAATTTCAGCCTTGGTCCAAACGGTCCTTTTCCCTACCCAGGAGTGCAATTATTGCATCTTGGGTTGCATCTCTTAATAAAATACAGCTTTTAAGAAACAGCTCATTTCTCTACCTTTAGGGAATGCCTGGAAAGTCTCTTCATTAAAATGCTAATAGAACAATAAAGTTTAACACCAAATTTCCCCCATTTGAGTTTCAAAGCAAATTCTTTGGTCTAATTCTGATCAGAACGCTGTCTTTTTATTAAAGTTTTAGTCTGATGTATTTGTTATTGAGGAGCCTATAAGGAGCTGCATTATACTCAAGAATGAACTGAAATGAACTTTGAAGCAAGAAAACAAAGCCTGACTATGCACGGGAGCAAACTGCATAAGGAATTAAGGGATGAGGCTTACTGCATTTCTAAGTGGCTTGTCACTGTAATATAGCAGTATCTTGTTGTTCTTGGGGCTACTAACCGCACACTTACCCCTTTGGTCCACTTTATTTGGTGTATTCATTAAACAACAAAGCATTGAGACTTAGCATGCACATTCATGATGTTTCCTAGACTGGCTCTCGATTAATCTACATATTAATGCAAGAGGACACATTCTGCAATACAAACAAGCCCTGTGTCACGTTGAGTTACATGTTCTCTGGCTTTTCCCAGTGTGTGGGAGGGTGCAGGCTCTACAAAGCTACTGCTACCCAAAAAACAGGACAAGAATGCTTCCAGCTTCCATTGTCCTTGTCAGTCAATAACAACTGAGGATGAAAGAAGTGCTTAGCTTAAAACTTGTCTGTCTCAAAACAGCTGTAGATCAGCAGTGCCAGTGCTTCTTTTACTTCACTATTGCAATAGCCCAAAGATATAGTTTGTGGGCCAGCCATGCAGAGCCAAAGTACATGACAAGATTTAAAGAAGACTCAACACTCCAACACTTTTCCCTTAGCTCCACTCAGCCCTCTTGGAGCTCTCTTCAAGAGCATCGGGTTATATGCTCTCGATAACTAAACACTCGAAAAAACCACAACCCAAGCACCTGCATGCACACAGCCATGTGATTTTTCTCATAGTAACCTCCTTGGTTTTTTTCCTCTGCCCTTTCTCCCATTTCCATTTTCTCCCATCCATTCTGATTACAAACTCCATGGAACAGAGCCCAAATTCTCTACCTGAAATCCTCCGTGGTCCTCCTGATGAAGGAGCAAGAATATATAATAAAGTTAAGAGCAAAAGGGGAATACAGCATCCACTTTGTACATGAAATCTACATCCTCCTGTGTCACCTGCCCTTATCTGAGAAATTTCTATTCTTCTGGTTCTCATTATAGTTTTAATGAAGCAAGGAAAGTGTATTTAAAATCATTCTGCTACAAATGAGCTGCTTTTTTTTTTTTAAAAAAAAAAAGGTAACGCATTACTAGAGATGAAGTTCCTAGCCAGCTCTCTAAAAGCGTGTTTGTAGAGAATCCAGGGGGAGCACAGTCCAGGGGAGGCAGATCTCTGCTGGCAGGAGACACCTGGCCGCGCTGAGGGCCTGCCGGTGCGGCCGCGCTCCTGCTGCAGGGCTGGTGAGCACTGCTGGGACACCAGGAGAGGAGCCCACACGGCTGCTCCTCCCAAAACTGTGGGAGCAACCCCATGCAGAGGTGCAGGCCCTCCTGGCATCTCCTGTCCTGGCCATTGATTCATACTGGCCCTCATGTTCTCTTCAGCCTCCTTAATCAAAATTCCTACAGAAGCAGCCAAAGTTCAAGTGTGTGACGAATCCCTCCTTTCACTTATCACTTGAGGACATTGTCACTGACCCACGGATTGCCAGAAAAGGAGCTGTGCTGCTCGTGGCGTGGCTCTGGCAGAAGCAGGGCCATGGCTGTGCCACGTGGGGCAGCAGCAGCGGAGGGGCTGTGCCCCAGGCTCCGGGTGCTGAGGAGCACGGGCTGGCCAAGGAGCAGAGCCACCACGCTCCAGCGCCCACGCTGCCTTCCCGGGCAGAGACAGAGGGAATTTTAGCTTTGCTGCTGATGCTGGAAAAACAAGTGAATGTTCCTAAAGCGCTGGAAACTAAGCCTGGAAGAGAACTGTACAGCATGTTCTCCCTTTCTCCAGAAAATGCCTTTTCTTTTCAAGCAAAGATTTCATAAATTAAAGTGGTAACTACAAAGAAAAAAAAAAGGCACAAACCTTTCCATCTCAATTACTGCACAAACATTCCTTCAAAACTGTTAGAGCTACATGAAAGGAAAATAAGCACAAAAAGAATTTGAATAATGCCTGTGTCTAAGGGTTACTATCTAAATAGCACATACCCCAGCACTTATGAATCACAAGGCTCATTCAGGTATACATGTCTCCAGAATACTGTCTGTTAACCCCTCATGATGCCTCCATTTGTTTTTAACCCTCCACACCCACTTAAAAGTCACTTAATGTCAAAGTGCTAACACCACAACCCAAATTAGTACAGGGGCTGCCTTACTTACAGAAGTTTAAAGGTATTCTAATTGTGCTTTTACAAAAAAAAAAAAAACAAACCCACACCACACAACCTAAACCAAACCATAACCATTTAATAGTTAAACAAAATCTCAGCTGGCACTGACTAGACATAATCTTATAAAGGTCTTTTGTCTCTGCCTGAACTCTTCGGGTATATAGCACTCTTTGCTGTGATAATTGGTTTGGCTGTCCATTCCACCCATCAGGTGATAGAAAACTATCAATCAGACTAAATGCAATGTGAGAGAAGTCTCTTTAGCCAATTAGTTGGTAATGAGAACATTAGCCACAGTATCTTCTGCAGAGGGCACCTTAGCAATTCCAGCAGAGCCCACAAAGATGACAGTTCTATCTGTATGATTAATAGACAGCGTATGACACTATAGGAATTCTACACAGTTGTGTAAAATCAGGGAGGAAAGATCCACTTTATACTGTTAAATATTTTAAGAGCCACAGATGATTTTATATTACGGTCTAACACATACAATTATTTTGTGTCTTGAAATTAACTCTCCTGCACCAAGAATAGCTTTTAAAGCATTTGGAGTTCTCTGGACAAGAGGAATTGTGTAAATTCAGGTAATCAGGAGTAGCAGTTACAGCATGATAGATTCCTCTTTATACAGTGTGGGTTTGAACACAAGGAGAGCACAACAAAGCCAGGCTGTTTCTCCACTTTCACCTTAAGTATATTACTTTGACTCTATAGAAAGTGGCTTAACTTCCCGTCTGGTAGGCCAGAAAACAGCCACCTGTGTAACGTGCAAGGCAAGGGGAAGTCAATATTTGTTTTTCTCAGAAAGATTTTGGGGACAGGGAGTACTTTCTGTGTGAACACACGTGCAAAGGTATATTCAAATGTGCTCCCATCTCAATGGGATCATACCCCAAAGTCCTTCACACTAATCGTAAAGCAAGTGGACCTGCGTAACCTCAGATCAACTGGACTGTGGCACCAGCGAGGAGGGGATTCGAGGACCATCACCCCCAGATCTGTACCACCAGCCACAGGCGCCACTGACCTGTCAGGTGCCTTTAAAACTCTGTGAGGGCTGCTGCCAAATGGCAGCACTCTGAGCTGAGGGACCAAATGGTCCGGTGCTAAATTTCAAACCCCACATCCCTGTACTGCTGGATTGTGCAACAGTTTATCTGCGTTACAAAAAGAAAAAAAAAAACACTCCTGGTGTCTGAATTTATTTAGTTACACCAGCGAAAAATCTTTAAATTGGCACACTGCAAGGCTATATTCCAGATTAGCCTAATTGAGTTAATTGCCAAACCAACTTAAACAATCTGAGCTTCCTGTTGTGCCAGAATGGTGCTTGTAAGAGAAGTCTACAATGGGGCAGCTATTGATACATCAATTTATTTACACTGCAGACTTGCCTAATGCAAACAAAGCCTGAGCAAGCTGTGTTGGGGCAGAAAAAGAGGGGAAAGGCAGAAGAGATTAGTGAACAGTGTGGTTATGGGAAGTGACAGGGCAATCAATAAACTCCATGTTCAGAGGGTAAATTGAACTGACAAAAGCAGGCTTTACTTTGCATACCAAAATTTCATTTGTATAAATCCTATGTGGAAAATAAAGAAGGGAGTAATGTAACCACTAGGATGAGCTGAACCTATTTTTCTTCTCTAACTACTATTCCAAATTTACTTCTTCCATTGTCCTTCCTCTTATTGAAGCTTTGTTAAGCTTGAAATACACAGTAAATTTCAGATGGAATGTATTAAAAATGCTTAGATACCATGGTGAAAGGCACATTGGGAACACCAAAAAACGCAACAGCTGAAACAGACAAGTGGATTTGAACACAGTGATTTTTGTACAAGAGAATTAAAATAAATCTGCAAAAGGGAAAACAAACAAACAAAACCACCAACAACACACAAACAAAAAAAACGCCCACAAGTAGTCTTGACCCAGCTTACCCAGCACCGGCCTTGCAAAGGTGACAAGCAAAGGGCAGGAGCAGCGGGAGGATGGATGCTGCTGCAGGTAGCCCAGGCCCAGAAGAGCTCAGTGCTGCTGGCCTTGCTGCCAAGGTGCTCGAGGGAAGAGACCCCCTCTCCATGAAACAAGACTCTCCCAGTCTTGGCTACAGGCTCAGGTGCCTGTGACATCCTTCGCAATTTGCTGAGGCTTTGCAGAAGAGAAGAAAGATGCTTCTCAGAGTAGAGATACGAAAGGGAACGTACCTGAAGTTGTTTCGTTTGCTTTCTTGAAATCTATGCATCGGAACTATTTTTTAATCAAGTACACTTCCATGCTTCTATGTAAAGTATTTTTTAATGTAAGGGCAGTTGATCTGGTAATATTGCAAAGGGAGTTGTTCAAAGTTGGAAATTAAAATTGGATTGACAATTGCAGATTGACAACATGTCATCTGTTAATTAAAGGTGACAGCTGTAACATTATATTTCATCATACAATGCAAAATTGACTCTTCAAAGTTTTATCACTCCTTCACAGTAGTCAACAAGGTTAAAGAGGCAAGCACGGTATTAGCTCTGCAAAGCACTAAACAAATTTGCCAGATACTTACTAACAGACAGTTTCTGTTGGCTTGAAAGGGCCAGTGTCATACGCCTGCTCAGTGGCACAGCAGCATCTGTGACATGTCAAGGCAAGAGACATGAGTGATTCACATGGTACCTGACTGCAAACAGAGCAGCCCTTGGTTTAAAGGAATGCCCAGTGAAGCACTGCTGACCCCATGTCAAACTACTGCATCACATGGATTCATTCAAATTTCAGGCTTTTCTTCCCCAGCAGACAGGAGAACAGCCTTGCCCCTAAATCCTTGTCTTGACAGTGATATTCTCACCAAACACTGCCCTGCCTTCAGCTTCCCACTGCAGGCAAAGATGTTGCTGGAGTGGCTTTGCTTCAGCACGTGGAAAGCTCAGCTCTCCTTTGGTCCAATCTACATGTTTCATTACATTACCTACCACCTGTCAGTTACATGATGCACTGTGATACATGGTGGACTTCACTGTTTGCTCATCGTCTTCTGTTGATAGCTGAAGAAAATAGAGATCTACGCTGATCCTTTTAGATTATCAGGAAACCCTTCACTGCTACTGCTCAGAGCCATCAATACACTGTCTGTTAATGATCATGATGCAGCTAAAGTGGATCAATTGTTATTTACAGGTACAATCTCTGTAAAAAATCTCATTTCTTTAATGGAATATTTGAGTTTCACAGGATCACTTTACTCATCAGTTCTAACCACCAGTTCTGAGGGGAAATTCACCCCAGCCAAACATTGTCCCTCCTCAGGTATCACCTATCTACCAACCCGTTGTCCAGAGATTTGCAGCTGGGGAAACTTTGTGTCTGCAGCACCCAAACAATAACTGCTGAACACGCTCTCCTCTGATTTAAGCTTAACAAGAAGGTTATGTTTTTTCCTTCCAGATCCAGAATTAACTGCAATCATCCACATTGCTGCTTAGGGCCAAGGCAAGTGCTGTATTCCCCATGTACAACAGCAGACTCAAGCGAGCTGTAGAGCAAACACAAGTACTTTACACTGGTACTTTGTCACTGCCTCTGACGGTTTACAGATAAAATTTACTCACTTCTTTGCTGCGCCTGGAGAACTTTGATCAAGGTGCAAACGTATTTAAACAGGGAAAACTTCGAATACAAGAAAAATAACCTACAATAAGACTTCCCAGTAGGTTAACACTGAACATTAAGCTACCAAGCACATGCTTTAGCTTAGCACTTGAATCGCAAAAATCCTGTGCTCTATTTGAGAACAAGTGAGCCATAACCTATTTCTTTTTACAAAATACAACTACAAGATGGCCAATTCCTATAGCTACTGACCCTGTGGCTGTTTACTCGTTGGAACTGCAGCAACCACACAAATGCCTGCAGGGTGCGGAGCAAGCCCCCCTTCCCCAGCCACTCATGAAGGAGAGCAGGGAAACAATAGTTGCAAGGGGATAAATGTGTCATAACTAGCAAGGGGAAGACTGAAGCCCCACTCCGTGTTTCTCTGGTTGAGGGGAAGATGAGCTTCACAATATATGCCAGTATCACTGATTAGTAGAAGATTAACAGCTATGAAAGATCACAGCAAAATAACTTCACAGTGTTAACTCATTTCCTAATCACAGCTTGGAGCTCACAGAACAAGGAAAAACGTTTTTGCCTCTGTGTGTGTATAAATACAAAGGAGCATCACATTCTCTTTCTTTCCCCAGGTATTAGTGTGTTTATCTCCAGAACATGAATGGCTATTATGAATTATCTCCACCATCCTATGTTCTCCCTCTCCCCTCCCCACTTCCCCGTGAAAGGGGGGTGGGAGGAGAGCAAAGAAAAGGCAGCACTGTTGGATTCCCTTTCTTCAGCTTTTACCAGCCTTCAGAGGTCAGGTTGCTATTGGCTCCGCTCTGCGTGTGAGCCAGAGCTGTTCACTTAGCAACAGAAAGCAGAAGCGGCAGACAGCAAAACTATCTAGCGACGTGTGTGTGCGCCTGTGTGAGAGAGGAGAAAGGGGAAAAGATGGTTAAGGCAATGTACCTTGCTGCGGCATGCGGAGAGTCCCCGCTACAGACGTGCTCCGCACCTCCAGGGATGGCAGCCGCAGGTGCTCTGCATCCCACCAACTCTCACCTACAGACAGCAGCTTGACTGCTCAGCATATTGCATTTTTTTAATATAGTAGCTTAATTAGAGCCTACTAACAACAGACAACTCAATAAAGCCTGTATTTAACGCAAGTCGTAAAGCATATCTTCTGTGCCTGAAACAACAGGGATATAAAATGTGATGTGTTAGAATAAAAAAAAATATGAGAAAGGAATGAAGCCACAGCTAAGGTTATGCAGAAAGGACAAATGAGTTGTTTAATTTCATCTATGTTTTCTCCTATTTTCAGGAGGGAGGTGGAGGGGAAAAAAACAAACAACAAAAAACTTTAGTGAGACACTGTAGTGTTACTCAACCTCCAAAAGGATGAGGTTGTATCCCAGCTCCTTCCAAACAACAGTTTCTCATTAAGAAGGGAAAGAAATAGCAGGGGAAGGAAGGTATAGCCAGGAGAAATATGTGTTTCACAGATCTTAGCTCCTTTATGAAATACAAGAGACTTGTGTTGAGGGATTACCGAGTAGAGAGATTATTTTATGCAGCCATTCAGACTGACATAAGAGATTTCATGCAGATCATTCCACAGGGAACATACAGCCTGCAACCCTTCCATGCAACTGGCATCAGATATTTTCCTTTCTGTCACTGCTGTGGAAGAGCTCTGAGCCCACACCAGGGAAAACTTCATTCACTTACATGTAAGGCATGTTTCCCTCTTCCATACCCCATCCCCAAATAAATTAATTGTGGAGGCAATGTAAATGGCCCTATTCTTTTTCCCAACTGCTATAAAATTCTGTTCAACTTTAAAACTAAATATAAGTTCCTCTATGTGTGTATGTCAGTTCTAGGCATTCCAACTTTGAACACCTAACCCCTCACACGAAGCCCACTTTGCAAACTGCCAAAGCCTACAAAAATACAGTAGCTAAACAACTACTTCTGTTCTTCACAGGTCTCAACAGATGGGGTAAAAAAAACCAAACAAACAAACAAAAAAAAACAAACAAAAAAAACCAACCAGGACCCTCTTGCTATTTAGAATGGAGGGCTTAGGATCAACCAAGTGTGTTGTTTTATCCTTTTCACCTCTTTTGTGTGACAGTTCTATTATGTTTTCCTTATATTCAACTATACAATGGATATGTAAAAAAGGAGAGGAAATAGTACTTCCTTAGATTCAACATAACCAATATGTATATGTAATTGTTAAAGAGGAACCTATATTTTTCAATGAACAGAACTACAACACAGGTTTCAGGCCTAGTTCTATCATTTCTTCCAAAGAAGGACTTTGTCTTGCCAACAAAACCTACCTACTTACGGGAGCTGGGCAGAGGTGGAACAAGTTGGCTATTGAGAGTAGCCCATTGGTACTATGAGCAGCAGTCTGGTGTAAATTAGTAAGAAAAAAATAAAAAGGAAACAAACAAACCAACCAACCTGAGAGGTCTACCTGCCTGAGCAGGACCAAAAAGCACTGTAAAAAGCCAACCACTCAAAGAGGAAGACAAATTCAAACAACAGGTAGGAATCACAGCTACACAATGGAGTACCAAAACTGAAGTTTGCTGTCACATAGTTTCAAGAAATGGAAAAAACATATTAAAAAAGTATTAGAGCTGGTCTCCAACAAAGATGAGCATCTACAAATATGACCTGAAAGGTACTGCCCCAAATCTCCACCTATGTTATGAGTAAGCGTGGGGCACACATGGTACCTGCCAGGGGTGAGCGGCAGCACCAGGGAGCACTGTGTCCCAGGGCGCATGTGAGGAGAGCCCTTCAGGCAGGACACTGCTGCTACTCCCCACGCACCTGCTTGCCTTTCAGCGCCTCCTGTAAGTGCCAGTGAGCAGCAAAATGTTTGATTTTTGGGATGCCTTAGCTAAAAAAAGGGAGAAGTCATCCCTGAGGTGGAGCCAAGGCGATGGCTCAGTACCCAGCAGGGATGGAGACCTTCGCATCCCTCTCCTCGCCTCCGCGTCAGTGTGAGTTACGAAACAAAGCTGTGTGGGAGGAAGCTGCCTACCTTGCTGCATAACTCGTTCCTGCACAGAGCAACCTCTGCAACCACAATTCACAGTTTCGTTCCTGTCAGTCTGGCAGAAAAGCCAAGCTAAGGCCTGACGCCAGGCAGCAGGGCTCTGCCAGGCTTGGCGCTGCCTGCACTGGCACCACCGGGGTGGGCAGGAACCTGGCCAAATTGCAGGATCACCTGGGTTCTCACCCGTGGCTGCTGCACAGTTACCTCCTCAGGCTTTAAAGCATTTTCAATCGGATTCACCAGCTGCTTGGGTTTTTGTTTTGTTCTGTTTTTCTTTTAAAATCTGTTCACTACTTCTTTCAATTCAGATATATTTTTACTTACTACTTCTGCTTTATATTAGAGTTTTCTTCATTCCTGACATTCTTTTGCTTTTTCACTGCATCTTACTTGTTTAATGATGGGTTTTAACCTTTATTAGTTTTTGAATCATTGCTAATCTTTGTCTATATTAAATGCACTATAGGAAGAGGTATGAACATTTGTCCTGAAGACGCAAACATCAGTGATCCTCTCACTTCGCTTCCTGTTGTTCCTAAATTTACACATTTACTTACATGAGATCAATCCTCCTTTTCACAGCTCTTTAAGACTGAAAGCGTAACAGAAGTAAGTCCCTGGTGTGGCCACCTTTCCTGTACCTCAGTCGAACTCTTACCAAAGCCAGTGGGAATGTGAATGCTCCCTTACTGAAAATTGCTTAACTGTTCAGATTTCATAATTTGAAGAAAGTAAACACTGATCACCTTCAACAGCAATATGAAAGGCATAATGTAGAAGTAAGTCACATCGATGCTAACCCTGGATACAGATGAAATACGGAAAAATACACAACACGTTGCAAGTAGTTTGGATATTAAACAAAAGATGTTCTGTGCATCTAAAATTTGTGTTCTGTTGGTCTGCCATGACACAAATGTGGTGACCTGTATTCAAGGGACACTAAGTGGCATATCCTGTTTCGTCAGACTCTCCTGGAGGCTCAGTTCTGCAACAACACCTACAACTAGGACTGCAGCCTGCCACCATCTCACTTAACCACAGTGGTAACTGGTGATTTCCCCAGAGGTTTTTCTGGCTTGCCCTCTGCAGAACCACTCTGGGAATACACAGATGTGTGACATCAAGGGCAAAGCCACCAAGCTCCAGGTAAAGGAGCAGGGATTTAAAGACTGCAGAAAGTCTATCTGGGAGTTAGATGGACTTTTTAGAAGGTGCTTTTTGACACTTTTTGGCAGGGACATAACTTCAGACACTGGAATTTGCAGTTGTCTTCTACTAGCACCTGAAGAACTGACTGAAAATGTAAACTTGGGGATTAGATGGCTTTGAAGATTCTGAAAGGTACCTTCAAAGGAAGGTGCAGAGATACCAAGCAGTACCCCATGGTATCTGCACAGACTTAGGGTTGTCCCACCACTTCCACATTACACAGACACAAAGCTCACACTTTAAGGATAGAGTTGCCTGCCCAGCTCTGATTTGGCATGACCTGAGGAAGAGCTACGTCTGCTAACAGTCCGCCTTTTAATTTATACTTTAAGTTACTGGAATAAGCAAGGGGGAAGGGAGTCATTAAGCGATTTTTTTTTTTAAGACAAACACAAACATCACATTTCCTATATGCTTCAGTGATTTCACTGTAGGAGACAAATCAATACTCTTCTCTTTGGAGCTAAAGATTCTCATTTGGTAAGGCAAAGTAGGGGATTTGCCTTAACAAAAACAATATATACTTCTTTAGAAGAAAAAAAAAAATAAAAATTCCTTCCTTTTGTCTAGTTTCTGTTTTGTTGATCAAGGCTGAGCACATTAGAGAGAAGGTATTTTCTTTACAGACAAGATTTTCATAAACAAACTTGCTCTTTTCAACGCACTGAAGAAAAAGCAGAAATGTGTGCTGAGAACAAGAAAAATACCTATGGGACAAAAGCATTTCAGAAATGGGCTGGATTTCTCTCTCAAAACCCAGTTGTCTTCTGTCCTTCCAGAACAGCCACGGAGGAACAGCTCAGGCCAACAGGATACCACAATAAAGCAACAACCAACATTCACATCCTCACTCTTTGTGTATGTGACTCAGTTTTGGTTGCGTTTTGGGTTTTTTAGGGGGTGGGGGTATCACACTTCACCCAGTCTCTAGTCCTGTTCATGCCCATACCATGTTGCCAATACAATCTTTCTGTCTGTGATGAACACGACTGCTAGTTCTAAGCTCCCACCTTTCCGTGCCACTCATTTTAGCATAACTGTTTTTGTAAACTAAACTGAAAGGTTTACATAAAGGTTTTCTTAGTGTAAATAATCTGGAATTCCTAGCAGCCAAAAGAATTGCCACTGCTTCTAAAACTGAGGTTTACTTACATTTTATGTAGTCTCTTTCAGCAACAGTATGCTTTTAAAATGTCTGTGCTGGTTTTGATAACAGAAATTAAGCCAATACACAGAATGCTGGCGTTTTGCTGACAGACAGACCGCTGGTGAGCAAAACATCACGATGTGAGCCTGCTGACTGGCACAGCCTATGCACCATCACTGGGTTCTCAGCAAACATGGCACTAAACCACTGCTTCTGGCTTTCTGCTTCTGTAACGGACTTTGTTTATTCATGGGGGCCTTTCCTCTGCCTCCTTTAATCAGAACAACTAGATATTTCAGTGGGGTCCCATCCTTCTTTCACAGGGTGGATCACCAGATCCTGTGAAGCCCAAAGCATTTTACTGTGTGACAATCCCCACAGCACATTTACGGCACATCTAGGGCAGGAGATCTAGAGGGTACTCCCTTTTCTCCAGGAGATAAGAACTGAGGCAGCTGACATAACTCTGCTATTATCTGACAATGTGTAAACAGCAGCATGACAATGAAAAGCTTGACTAGTCAACTCCTGGCCTTAAACTAATTCTGATTACACCATTAATTACCACTTTAAAAAATCTTGCAAAATTATCATAAAAATACATTTACAAGCAATTGTGAGCCATTTTGCAAAACTGCTGCTTTATGTCACTCGCATCAGTGGTAACAGAACGCCAGCTGAGAATCTCACTGTTGGTGTCAAGTGGTTCCACCAAAAACCTGACTTTCATTTCTTTTTCAAAGCTGCAGTGGAATGATGGCTCTTATCATGGAAAGAGAATTTCACAAGGCAGAAGAATAACAGCAAAATGCTCTGTGACTGGCAGAGTGAAATCCAGTCCCACAGACAGTCAGGAAGGCAGCGACAGTAGGTGGTTATCAAGACAGTTTCATCAGACAGTCGAAGGCCATGCAAAGCTTTATAAATCAGCATGACGAGTTTACAACTGACACACCATTGAACAGAGAACACTAAAGCCTTCCCCTGTTCTGAAAAGCTGATTTTTGGCATCAGCCTTCCTGCAGCTTTTAGATTTTGCTTACAAGAGTTAAAGAGTGGAAGCAGATAGAATGAAATAACCCAGTCTCAAACTCAAGAAAGCATGAATTAAAATCTGTCTCTGTGACTGAGGGAAATTATCTGTTGCTGATAATATTCCTCAGATAATAGAAGTCAGGATGTGAAACAGCCTTAGTACTGCAGGGGAACCAAAACAATAAATCAGGGCACTAGACAAGTGTGACATCCTCTATCACCTGAGAGACAGTCTTGCCCACCTGAGGTTGGACCTCACTATCAGGGTCCTATCCCCCAGTAAGAAACCGGTTTTGCCCCTGAAATCAACTCCAAATAGCGCAAAACAGCACTTGCTGATGGCAAACATCTGCTAAAAAAAAAAAAAAAAAAGAAAAGAAAAAGTCTTC
Source organism: Patagioenas fasciata (assembly GCF_037038585.1). NCBI lineage: Eukaryota > Metazoa > Chordata > Aves > Columbiformes > Columbidae > Patagioenas > Patagioenas fasciata. Next base: position 62,239,062 of record NC_092523.1, on the reverse strand, counting down.
TAAGGAGAGAAACATGGTATCTTGCTACAAGCTCAAACTGTGATTCTGCTGACAATTCCAACAACTCAACAGTGAACCTTTTAAGTTTGGAAAGGCAAGAATTTACAAGGGCACCCCAAGAGCATTTACAATTACACATTTCACTAATCCAAGTCTAGCATTACTGAGCAGCAACTGAAACTGCAAAGCCTAAAAACAACTGATAGATGGCAAAATATGCAGGAACAGCCATATTCTATGCTACAAAAAGAAAATGAACAGAGCTTTAATCACCCTGCCACCCACTACTTAACTATATCATAATCAATGAAGAAGAAAACTTCCTCTCCATCATTTATTATCAAATGGAGATAACAGAGGAACAAATAAGAAATCCACATGGACCAAGGACACAGGAACTAGTGATGGGCCCAAAGACCTTGCTGAAAACTATCCCAGCTATGAAGAGGGGAGAACTTCACTTTAAAGCAGAAATACAAGGAAGCAAGAGAACAACCATTCAGATAACACTCTCATATACCCATTTTAGTTATACAGCTAAAAACTTCTCTTAATAAACCCCAAAGAGAAAGTCACACTTTTTTTTTTTTTTTTTTTACCTATAATTCAAAAACCATTCCTCTACTTCAAACAATATATCAGATTTTTCATGCCCTGTGCATTCTTTCATTTTTTTCCCTAGGGAAAAAAAAAAAAAATGAGTGAGAGAGAGAGAAAGAGGAGAGACAGTCAGTTCTCATTTTAATAACCCAATTCTTGGAAAGACTGACCCTCCAGAGAAGATAATTAGCAGCCAGGCCAGCAATTCTCTTCAGCCACACAAGTACAGGTGTTAACCCTTTCTCTAAAACACTGAGGTAAAGGATAAGTACAACCACAGTGTGGATCTTGTGTGTGACACTCCAACATTTTCTTATCAAGCTTGACTGGTCCTGAGAACCTTCCGCATCAAGCAGATGATGTGATTTAAGAGTTTAATATGTCATCTACATGCAAGGATGTCCAAATGAAAATAATGCAGTAATTAAGGAAAAATGCCCATTAAATCAATAGAAGAAAGCTTTTATAATGTTTGAAAGAAGAAATATAAAAAGTTTACCTGTATAACAATCCTTAGGACAGTTTGGAAGTGAATCACAACGGATGTTCACGTTAATGTGCTAATCACATGCCGCCAAGAAACAGACATATCACAGTAGCAAATCTATGATAAAACCATGAGAAATCTGAAAGAAAACCTGAAATGGGACTGAGAGGGCAATAAATGGCCAAGATTAAAAGAGGATTTATCGTGTCACAAGAAACAGTAATGTGTTCAAGAGAATTATTGTGAACTAAGTGCCAAATGGAACAATTTAAAGAACAGAGAGACATAACAGAGGTATTACTATTGTATCTAAGAAGCAGAGATTTATGGGCAGCACAGACATCAGTGGGAACATGTTTTGGCTATTATAAATCACTACCTCTTCACCATTTGAAGAGCATTTTTGGATTTCACAATGATCTGAAACACTTTTAGGGCCAGAGGGAGCTATGCTGATTTACATTTCTGTATGATGCTGATGAAGGGAGAGCAGTTTATACCAGCAAAGGGCACAGTCCAGTGACTTTGGAGGAGTTCTGTGAAATCAAGGCCACCTGAGCGACAACTCCTCCTCTCCACCCTCCCCAGTTAGTTTGCAGGTTTTGACCCTGGGACTTCCTGAGGACTAAGCAGCTCGGTGTCCAACAGGAGGCCATACAAACAGACTTTACTGGCAGAAGAAAGTCAACAGATTTTTTTTTCTACACTCAGACTGCCTGCGTGGGTCCCCCATCAGGGTCCAAATTTTGTCCAGTGAAATAAACACAGGCTTCCAGCAAGAAAAACAATTCCCATTAGACTTGAAAGAAATGACTTGTAAAACTCACCAACAAACGTAGTAGTAACACAATGGCTTACGCTCTTACTCAATTTAACCGAAAGAATGGATGGCACATACTCCACAATGCACAGGGTACCCCCCAACAGCATATCCCTTCATTTCCAAGCTGAGACTTTCAACCACCAACAGACATACTGACCCATCATAAATTATTCAGGCACTAACAACATTTTGGTCCTACCTTTACTAACATAAGTTTCTGTATTATGCAGCACCGCTCATTAAAGACTGGATGGGGGAACCATTTGTTATTAAGTGGCTACTTTATACCCTGGTACTTGGTTAAACTTCAGTGACAATCATATAAACTCATTCCACACAGGGAGTTTTGTGGTTCATTAACAAACCTCTTTATTTCAACCCCTTTGAGAGCTAAATGTCTCTTCTTGCACTGTTTTGCTAGCAAAGAGCATCTCTTCTAAATTGCTGGATCAAATCCAGAAAAAATGCATAGTAACTGAAAAGCCATTACCATCTGGTGACTGTTCAACATCCTATGTGGACGCCAGCCTGCGTCCAGCATTGGGTGAACAGGTGTCCACATAATACCAGCCATCACAGTTGTCACTGGTTTGTAATCCTATTTGCAGCCTTGACACTCAGGCAGAATACTGAAAGCCCGTCATCCTTCAGCTGATCCCCCTGGCATGCTTGTGAGGAAACCTCCTTACTGCTCCTCTGCCTCACGCTATCGAGTGGCTGCTGGCGCGGGATTTTATTCGCTAATACTTCCATTCTTGTTCATTTGAAAAGAACAAGCAAACAGCACTAACAAAAAGAAACACCCTTGGAAATTCAGTGTTGTGGAAATATACAGGGACTGAGACCTCTCCCTTTACCATTTGGACTCCAGAAACACCAATACTCCCCACAAAATGGGACTCCTGTATGTAAGCAGTAATGAAACCAGTTACTATCTACACCCAGTAGAAAAAGCATTTGCTACCTATAACTTCAGAGAAAAGAGGAATAACAGACCCATTCCCTGGCTGCAGCGAGTATCTAAGAAAAATAATAATTTTATTTCAAAGTGACTGACCCAACTGTAAATTCTTCTTACTAACCTAAAACACATATACATTTGATTAACAGACAGATGTCAAATCAGTTAAAAATAAATACACAGAATAAGGCAGGTTGGATTTCACTGGTGTCTGTGAGCTCACTGAAGTAGTCAAGTTTAGAAGCATAACAAATTACCAGGACTCAGATGAGCCACAGTGAGTAATTGTTTGTGAATGCCTAGATTGTAGCAACCATGAGGTAAAGGCTCATTAACTTACAACTTTCCCACTGAGGTATAAACTAACACATTGTACCTGGTATTTTCTAGGATCTCGCACATAGTCATTGATCTATTTGGCTGGGGATGGGCAGCTTGTGAAGCCATGAATTTCCCTTGGTCACAGGACCCCATAGCTGAGTGCTAATAACTGACCCTGTGTTTGCAGGCAAACGCATCCTCCATGTGAAAATCCCTTGATGGCACCCTGGCACAGGGGGCGAAGGCTGCCCATGCAGCTCTGTGCCAGACAGCTTTTTTTATGGTCATTTCCATCCCCCATTCCACCAGACAGAAGCACCCTGAACCTCAGCCAGCAAAGCTGATCAGGGCAGTCTTGAACAGAGACTGAGTTAACATTGGGGGGAGTCTCCAACAATTTTGGAGAGGTGTATGTCCAGTTTCTAGCTGGTTTCGTTTGATCCCTCAACAATCTGCAGAGAACAAGATCAACAAAGAAGCTACACTCCAAAACCTGTGTGTTGAGTTCTTTCTAACCAAGTACTACAACCTCCTGTGGACTTACATCATTAACCTGCTCCACAATTAGCAAATTAGGAACATACCTGGCAAGTTGCCAAAGAATCACAGAATGTTAGGGATTGGAAGGGACCTCAAAAGATCATCCAGTTCAATCCCCCTGCCGGAGCAGGAACACCTAGATGAGGTTACACAGGAAGGTGTCTGAAGAGTCTCCTCTAAGCAAAGCATGGGTATCCTAGATTCATGCTCTTTTTGGCAAGTTATCCATACTATCTATTTGTTGGCTACCATACCAATAACTCTCTCTTACTCCTTTTTTTTTTTGACCACCATAAAGGCTAACTACTTTCCCTGCTCTATATAAACTTGACCAACAATACTATGTCCAGAAAAGCATAGCCATTCCAAACAATGATCAAAGTGAAGCTTTCTAATTAATAAAATAGCACTGTGAAGCTTGTTGGAAAGATAAAACATGGTTACTTTCCAATCACCAAGAGGAAGCCATTTTCAGAAATGCTTTAGCACGGCCCAGAAAGTGAGAGTCCTAAAGTGAATCTGAAATGGCCAGACTTAGTAATCACATATTTCACCACAGAACGTACACATATAAATCTTTTTCTTCGTATACAAACAGGGTTTTGCCATATTGTTGCTCCAGTTTTATACTGGAATTATTCCCTTTACATCGTGAAAGTTAGTTACACTAATGCCCAACTACATACAGGAAGTAGAGCATCTGGATGTTGTTTTTTAATCCTATGCATATCTACATATGTTAATCTATGTCTGTATGCACACACACCCATGACACACATAAACATAGACATTACACTGAGAAAAAAACATGAACAGAACAGTGAGGATTTTGTCATCTTTCTTACAGTCCTGTTACAGAGAAACTTGCAGCTTAAATATAAGCTTAAACCTGAATATCTCACACGCATAAAGATATATACTTATTTATAGCTACAGCAATAAGGAGGCTGCTGAGAAAAGTAGAACATCTTTGGAAAAAGTAGGTGGTGATAATGCAAAACAGAATCCACTTTTCAACTTCACTGGCATCTCTGGTCTCTGAAAACCATGAACTTGAATTCCCTTTCTCTGCCCTGTGGAATTCTTTGAATCACCTAACATAACCCTATCTTCAGGATTTCTTATCTGCCCTGTACCCTAAATTACACTTCAGGAGTGTGGCTGTCAGAAAATTGTAGAAGAAGGAATGCAATAGACTCCCTCACACTTTGTGTTCTCATACATTGTGTTCCTCACAATGAAAGTTTTGGGAAATGGGCAACAATGGAAGGTCCAGGCTTTGCTCTCAACTTGCAAAACATCACAGGTGAAATTACATTTCACTGCAGTCACCACAAGGCTGACCACTTTCTTCAGTAGCACTAGAATGTCGCCTATGCACATGTTGCCTTGGCTTTATCCAGGCATTTACATCATACCAGCCATACTAGTTTTAACTACAGCTTTAAAATACTGCAAGCTAATTGCAATATTTAACACTACATTAGCAAGGCTCACTGAATGTTATGAACATGAAACAGGCCTCCTGTGCCTGCTTTCTGTAGGCAGAGACTTTATAAAGGCAGCTTATACTTGAGCAGGCTGTGCAAACTGTTCAGCTGTTAAGAAATTTTGCTGACCTCTTGTTTAAGTTAACTGCAGAATTACAGGGGGATTTGTAAAACATCACTACTTCTAATATGTTCAGTTTATAATCGAATAACTTGTTCATGGCTCACCCAAATCGGTCAAGCATGAAATGTTTTCTGTGGATAAGGCAGATAAAATAGTTGTGTTCACTCCCATTCCCTGACCTTAGTTGGGCTGTTGGGATTTTGCATGTTGAGTCAGGCAGAGAGAGCGCTTGAAGAATGGGGTTAAAACTAAGTCAGCCTTTCTGTTCTCTCTCAATGATTTTCAATCGATTCCAACCCCTACTATTGTCAGCTCAGCACAGATCCACTGCGAAGTTTGCTTTTCTCTTCCTCTTACGTTACAGCCACTACCAAGGACTTTGCAGTGCTAGAACCATCAGACAATTTTGTTCAGACAAAAGAGACCCAGCATTGCTGCCCCACCAATGTAGCAATGCTAAGAGCAGTAAAATCTTGGTTACGACATTGAAATTAATAGTTACGACTGGCTGGATGTGCTGGGAAAAGATCTGCTGAAACAGAGGGAATTGTATAGATAGTTTCACCTTGGTAGCAGCTGTACTCCAGTTTGGAAGCCTTGTGCATTGTACTGATGCGCTCATCTGTGGGGCCTTGCACACACAGAGGAGAAGAGGAGCCTTAAACAGAGATGGCTTTCAACATGGCAAATACAGGCAGAGGTTTTCCCACGTCCTCTGGATGAAGTGGGAGGCCACAAAGAAGCATGCTGTGGGTCTGGTGCAACACAGAGGTGACCAGCTCGGATGTTTCAACTACAGTGACAGACTAGCAGCAGGACATACCATGTTGTTGTGACTACAGCGACAAAAAGGTATCTGGGGTATATGAGTTTTGTCCTACTATCTGAAATCTCTGCAGGCCCAGTAACTAAACAAACTCTAAACTTTTGCATTTCCCCATTGGAGTAATGCAAGCCTACTAACTTTGCTTGGACCGATAAGGGGCAGAATTTAACTCAGTACTTCCAAGCTGGCTTTCTCTTTCCAGTGCTGCCGAAAGTCACACATGATTATCCCACAGGGTACCAACACCCAAGTGAACACCCAGAGGAAACCAGTATTAAAAGAGACAGTTTTTCATGCCTTCTGTCTATATGGGAACTAATGTGATCTTTACTTTGTGCATATATATATATATATATATATAAGAAGCCAGGAAACACTGATTTTCATTCATACCTCTGCCATTCCCCTGCAGAATGGCCCTGGGTAAGTCACCTATGTCACCCTTTCGCTTCCTCCCTTTTCCCTATGCCATGTTTACATGCCTCTCTTCAACCCTGTCCAATCCACTAAACACTAAAAATGGGATCTACTAAAGCAAAGTGGAAGATGGAGTGAAATGGAAGCAGCAAAATACTTGTCAGGTGTCACCAGGTGTTTCACTAATACACTCCATACCTTGCCTTCAATTTTTCTATTTCAGCCCCATTCAACAGAGCATCCTTATTAGGATACAGTCCAAACAAGTACTTAAATGCCTTCTTAAATGCTGTCATTAATACAGATGGTTTAAATACTTTTCTGAATGAAACCCTTTAACTGTAAGCTCTTCAGGATAGAAAGAATGCTTTAGTTTTGGCTTACATCGAATTGGAAAATCAGACAGAAGAATGCTCTTTGTGGCTGCATCCCTGGCTTGCTGACAGCACACACAAAAAAAGTATCTTCTTGCTTTCTCTCAACTTTGTGTTTTGGATGTTAAAGAAGGAGCATACAAGAGAAAACACTTAAAAATCTAATCAGACAGACCACTAAGCATATGTTCAGAGAAAATCCACAGAGCTGCCATTTCTGGAACAGAATTACAATCATTCAACGTCAGAGTCTTCACTTGTACAACGGGAAAAGAGCTGCTCAATCCATCCCAAAAGACATTAATATGATTTGTTGCTTGCTCAGTGCTTTGAGATAAAGAGTCCTCCTTATGCCAATACTAAAATTACCATAACCTTTTTTTTCGCCTGAGTCCCCGAGTGTTGTCCCTGGCCTCCCACTGTGGGTGGACTACCTCCTCCTGACAACAGCTGAGTGCACCTTCCACCCATGCCTGCAAGCAGCACTCCTACAGAAGGTAGAGGGGTCACCAGAAAGCAACCACAGATGATACAGAGGGGCTGCACGGACCCTGCAGCACTCCCAAGCCTTGCTGCCCTTAAAAAGGAGTGTATTCAAGTCAGCGCTTTCTGAGTTAGGAACTGTGTTTTCCCTCCCTTTCCTTTCAATCATTTAATTAAATCTTTGGTAAAACAATAACAAACACAGAACACTCCAACCCTCCCATCTTCCATTTCCATGGCAGAAAGCACAGCACACGTTTTGATTAGGCAGCCTCCCTCCCAGCTGTGAATTGACTGAACAGAAATTCATGAATGCGGCAAGGCCATGAAGAATATGTGCATGTTGTGCAGTCTTAAGCACACACAGGACTCTGATTGTGCTGGCATGTTTTGTGTCATTTTAACGATGCACAGGCCTGCTAGCTTCCCCTCCCCCCCAAGCTTTATGTAGGAGGCATAATTATGTAATAAAATTCCCGTTTCTGCAGCATTCACCCCATACCAACACAGAAATGCAGGCTTTATTATTCTTCCCAGCTGGTAGGCACTGAATTACTAGTGTTTTAACCCTCTTTGCACTAAACCCTCAGTTTTATTTCTGACTCGCAACAGCAGGAAAAACAGCCACTGATCATTTCTATTCTTTCCACTTGTGAGGCTGATTCTGAGCCTTTGAGATCATTTTTATCAGCTCATAAAACACCTGCTTGTTAAGGATCCAAGCTATTTCCTGGAGAAACTTTCAGTCATTGTGGTTGCAGTTGTTTCCAGGACTGGTATGCCACAGCCTCAGGACAGAACTACCTGACCTGGTTTTACACTGTGACTGCCCTGAGAAGGACGGCACGCACGCTGCAAAAAGGGCAAACGTACAACTGAGCAGCACGTCATGCTGCTCTGCTGACTATGGGGCCTCCGTAAAGGTGAGGCCCCAGGTATGTGATTGATACTGAAAGGGTAACTTCCTTTGACATCTTGGTTTCATTCCTTGAAAGAGCAGGGGCCACATGATCATACAACACATCTGCCCTTGCTGCAGAGGAGCTTGGTTGCTAGGCAGTCTTTGTTTCTACAGAGCAGGGCATGGTTTTGCTTTTTGGTACCCTGCTTGCTGTTACTCAGGGGTGCAGTCATTTTGGAAGAGCTGTTAAGCAAAACCTGGACTGAAATCTCATTGAGATAGAAGCCAGTGGACAACACACCTTATTGGACTCTTTTTGTCAAAATAGGGTGTCCTGTATATTTGTAGAGGGGGCATCCACACCCAGACAACAAGATGGTGATCACCCAGAAAGAGAAGGCCTCTTACACCCCCAGATTTACATTCTTTCAACCAAAATATTAAAGACACTTTATTATGAAAAGGTTTCTGAGCCAGATGCTGCCAAGCTTACGTTTGAATGGGCAAATGCTTACATTTAATTACCACATAACCCCTCTTGTGTTCCTGGAACTTCCACAGATGATTTGGAAAGGGATCTGGTACCTGGGAATGTGCACACTACTGGAGCAGCCTCAAGCAAGATCATGTCTTGACATCTCCCTCTAGTGCCTGGCACCAGGGACCAAAGCGCTCCCCAGGACAGCGGGATGGGGAGGTACAGGGGTGCTCACACAGCCCCTTCTCCCTGTGCCGCAGAGCAGAGCCTGTTCCAGCCACAGTTATGCTGTCCTGGAGCCTAGCTCTTCCACGCCTGGGAAAGTGAACGGCCAGCTGAGTTACATCCATGTATTTCCAACCTTCCTCCTGCTCAGTGCCGTGACTCCCAGACCCTCCCCTCCACCTTTCCTAATTCCTGTGATTCTGAGAGGTCAAGAGAGGACAGGATTTGGTCCCTCAGTGAGGTACTTGTTACAGAGAAAACTGCCCACCAGCAGGAACACACCCAGGAGTACAACCTGAATTTTGCAGGATTCAGAGCAGAATTATACCCCAGCGTTGTGCATTTGTATATAATTTCCACAACTACAATTCACAGCAGCTTTCTTACTAGAGAACATGGCTGTCGCCACTTTAACAATATTCGTTCATCAACCCTTACTGACCTTCATTTGCAATGTCCCTGAGCAAATATTTCCTGCTACCTGTCTGGGGCTGACTCCAAACACCCAGCAGACTATACTGCTGGGATACAGATACCCCTCTCAGAGTTTTTTCACACGGAGCTGTGAAAACAGTGCATAATCTCCCCAATAATCTGCACTAAGTAAGGCCTGCTGAGTCACTATCTCAGTTTTTCTGTAGGCATAAATTTTCCCAACCCACCATGAGCACAGTGTAAGCAGTTGTACAGCAGCACAGACCAAAAGAATAGCCTTAACACGAAGGAAGGAGGGTGCTTTATCGGCAGGGCCTGAATGCCTAAAAACAATGAGGTGCTGAGGACAAGACCGTTTTCCCCTCACACCCTCCCTGCACGCTCGCTAATCCGGTCAGCCTTACTGCTCTTACCAGCTCTCCTCCAGGTGACCTGATGGGGAAGATGGTCAACACCTTGTTGGTTACTGGTACCGTGGGCCATTTGTGCTGCTAGTTAATGGAACCATCATCTCCATATCCTGGTTCAGGTGCTATAAATACTTCCACTTTCATCCGCAACTTCAGTTAACAAAGTTCCTCACAGTGTGAAACTTCAAAGAAACTCTTTATTCTTAAAGTTATAGACAGAGTTGTAAAATCTTCAGCTCACTTCTTTCACTCCTGTGACCATTTGTTTTTGTTATGTAAAAAAGCTTCACTGGGGGAGGAGAGAGAGGAAAGCAAACATTTTTAAAAATTCGGAAGATTAATTCTGCCCTTTCTTATTCCACAGCTTTCCCTATAACCACACGCCAGGTTCACACACTTATATAAAAGGCGCTTTTTCTTCCTAAGCCATGTCGCAAGAGATAGTGTGAGATTGGGGAACAGGCAGCAGAAGCAAAGATGATCTGACCTTTGCCTATAAACATCTTGGGAGGGGTGGAGGGGGAGCTCAATAAGGTTTTTCCTCCTGTGAAGCTTCAGGCAGCCACAGGAATGTATCTCTAGGAACAGGCTAGCTGGGTAAACTGGATAGAACAAGTTGAGAGCAGTGTTGCAGCTTGCTCTGACGCCATTTCAGAGGGGGAGAGGGAGTGAGGGAGAGTTTCAACTACAGAGGCAAGCACAGCTGCCGCCGGGCTGCCCCTTGCACCCTCAGCCCCTGCAAGGCATTGGGCAAATTCTGCTGGAGTCCGCAGCAGAAAGCAGGGACAGCTACAGAGAGCAGAATGACGGGTTTCTGTTTCTGTAGCTGCGGCACCTCGAATCTGTGCACCGGAGCTGCCTTTGTTGCCAAGGCTTGGCTGCGGTCATGAAGACTGGGCAGGGCTGGGATCAGGCTGAGACTTGAAGCTGTGTCCCTCAATAAGCAGGGCTGGGATAGCAACGTTTCCACTTTCTAATGATAAGTCTTATGAACTTTGTTTAACAGGAAGATCAGCGTGTGGGTGTATTTATGTTGAAATTAACTAAGTTTAATCGCATACAGCAAATAGTTGCTTTTTAACAGAGTCTGTTTCCTCCAACGAAAGGACTTGCCTGAACTTGAACATTAATTCAGATTAAGGTAGGATGCAAAACTAAAGCGCAACTGTTGATCCTGAAGAACTGCAACTGTGAGTATTCCCCTGTGGAACAAGAATATCTTGATCCAGTTTGGTTTAGCTTAACTAAACTGGATGACAGTGTCACAGTTCTGAGAGGTCCCCGAAACCATCAGTTCCTTGCACGGCTAAATTCTTATTAACAGAATTAATTTCTATGACATACAGTAACTGAAGCAGATTTCTTTTTTTCTTTTGAAGTGGTAAAGAAAAAGGAGATTTTACTACTCTCACATTTTATTGTAGAAGGCCAGATTTACTTTGTTGGAGGTTTGTGTGTGTGTGTGTGGTAGGGGGGTTTTTTGACTGAAGAACGGCCCACATTGGCAAGTACAGTTGACCTGCTAAGAGGATGCAGTTACTGCTGAGTTTGGTCAGGCTGGGATGACTGCGCCAGGACAGCAGCTGACATCCACAGCTGTGTTCTGGGATGTTTAACCTCAGCACTTGTTGGCCAGGCCCAAGTGAACGTACATACTGCCAATAAGCAGTGTTTTATGGCATGGAGCTCCTTATATAACACTCATTTTATACTGCCATTACTTGACTAACTTCCACAGGAGTATGTTGTAAAACAGAGAAAGTGCAAGGTGAATCAAGTCCAGCAGTTCTGAGAAAGACTCCCGCAACATGTTTTTTCCTCTCAGTCACACTAAAGTAGCCCTGGAACACCCCTGTACAACTGGCCCCTGCAGATATGGACTTAAACTGGTACTAATGACTTTCAAGTTGGTCCAGATGTTTAACACACCCTCCAGGAAGATAAATTTATATTCATTCTACAGATCCCATTGACGATACAACCTGATGCACCGAGAATCTAAATGACATGCCGAAACCCATAAAAGCCAGTAGAGAAAAGGTCAGAAATACTGAGTCTCTTATGGAAGACACGAGAACTTATGTGAACTCTATACTGTCAGTTCCATGCACGTGGTGTGCTGTTTCAGATAAAGATTTTTCCATGCTTCCCTTCCAGGTTAGATTGTGATTTCTCTCTCAGTAAGTTTAGAAATCCTGGGCCAAATTCTTCCTTGGTGTAATTCCACTTGGACTGATTATATCAGGATGAATTTAGCCCAGCAGTTCAAATTATGCTTCATTTATTTGTCAGGTAAATCTGAATATAAATTATGAAATTGAAGAATGAGATAGACCAGAGCTAAGTAACTTGAAAAACAATGTATCTGATCTTTCTAGCTTTAATCAGGCAAAACTTGAACATGAGTTGCACTTAATCAGAAGTTTTTCTTTCCTTTTCAAGACCCACCTTACCCTTTTTGCTTGTTTGTTTGTTTGATGCTTGCTATTCTTATAATTAACATTTATAAGCACTATACTGGAAATACATTAGAGATGAAAAAAATCTTTTTCAGAATGCCTTTTCAGTTGTTTGTGAATTGCCAGCTTCATTGTGATACTACAGTCAACTTCTACTATTAACTTCAGACTCAATACCAGAAACAGCCAGTTATAACACAATGATGTGGTGGTTGCAGAACACTGACAGGCAAGTTTGGGCAAGTGCTGTCTCAAAAACAGAAATGCACCAACTTTTACTACTTATTATTACTCTCTGTTTTTCAAAATATAGTTCACAATACTCTGTGTTGACTATGTCCCCTTAAATACCATGTTTGTCAGTGTTTTCACCTTTTCTTTTTGTCTTATTTATTCTACATGCTCTGGCTTCACTTTTTCTGTAATGACCACATACATAGCTGGGGTTTACTATGTTACCAGAACTGCAAAAATTTAAAAAGGCTTTAAGTGTTACAACTGAATTTTCTTTGCAGTTGTGCAGATATCCTGCTGAAAAACCACCAAACTCAAAACAAGCAAACAAAAGCAAAACCCAAAAAACATTCATTAAAAATATTTATGGACTCCAAAAGAACTGTTCAATTGAGAACCAAAAGGTGCCCTACCACCACTTTTAACTTTTTTTGTTGTTGTTATAATATACACACAGATAATGAACAAATTTGAAATATCCAAGATAGGTATTAGCTTTTAAGGAATGATGGTGAAAAAAAACCAACCTCTGAAAACTTTTATCCAAGTCATTTAAGTTTCTTTTTGATGCTATGTAATATCTTTCCCAACCACAATGACAAAATATACACATGTACAAACTCTCACGTGAAAAAGTGATCTCTGTGGCAATAAAGACAAAAACTGAGATGGCAGGAGGTGAGGCAGTAACAGGGACAGCAGAGCAGAGAAGTGTACTGGGCTAAACATCACCCTCTACTACAATACCACCCAACAGGTGCTCCTCAGTCTGAGGCCACATTTGGTTATTTGGGCTGAAGTGGATAAAGCCACATGTGTACACAAACCTCTTCTGGTGCTGTCCCACAGGCAGCCATGGCAAGGACAAACTAGCTCCACTCCAGTGCTCATCCTCTGGGATGGGAAAAAGCAGGGCAGAGAGCAGGAAAAGGATTGAGTCAATAACGCTTCTGCTTGGTAGAAATACACGCTAAATTCTGGTAGATCAGATTTCATCACTGCTCTAGTAAACAGAGCCTATTTCTGCCATTTCACCTAGACAGAAACCAAAAACGCAGAAACTATATTCCATAGTCCCAGAGACGGGCAGTGTGTGCCCTTCCCAGCTCAATAAACAGGGCGTATCTTCAAAGGCCCTCTGGAATGGGGCTGAAGTGGTTTAAGCTATTGCTCTTTCTATCAGATTTACATTTCCCACACTAGCTTTCACCTAGTTTATTGCCAGGTGCCCTTCAGCAAAAACGGGAAGTTTTGCTTTGAAGGCCCACTCTAAGAAATCTAGAGGGGCAGTAAAGTTAAAGCAGAAGCCATGGCAACAAAGGGATAAACTGAAGTGACTGCTCCCACAGGAGAAAAAAAATAGCCTGAGAGTAGCTGTCCAATGAGGTTTGCTGCAGGAGCATAAGGAACAGCCTGGGAAGCTGCAGAATATAAAGAATTCCTGCTGTGTTTGCCCCAATGTGTCTCCTTTATATTCAGGAGTGTTCACTAAAACAGTTTCTGAATGCATTAGCTTTTCACATCTGGAGCTACGAGTTCAATCATTCCTTAGCCTGCAAGTCTCGATTTCTTCCCAAAAGTATATCCATGGACAAGCAGGTACCCAGAGGAACCCCACAGTCGTGGAAAATAATGCTCCCTAACTTCCAGACAGATGTAATCTTTCTACAAGTTTTCAGCATCTCTCATTTTTTCTTATGAACTGCACATAACCTGTAAAAATCTTCTAGTTTTTGGAACAACTCTCTTGAGTGCGAGAATGTACAACCACAGAGAAACATGGATGAATATTTAAGAGATTTGAAGTCACACGTAGGGCATGAAACCTGTTACCACCTCATCACTATTGAAAAGAGAAGCTCCCACATTCTCTTGCCATCTCCTGGTCCCTCACTTGTCCCAGCTGTAGCTCATAAAGCTTCCTCTGTGTTGCATTGATTCTCGTGGTATCTATCAACAAACCATTTTAACTTGTTAAAAGGGTAAAAAGCAGAGAGGTGGGAAAGGAGAAGAAAAAAAAAAAAAGGTACCTGTATTTCCAGTGGTTTAGGGAGTTTAAAAAAAAAAAAAAGGCACTCCTAAGATGGCCTAATAATTGACCAAAAAAGTGAGAAGGCAGAGACCAGGAAAAGCTGGAAATGGTGGGGAGAGAAACTCACACAAAGAAAAGAAAACAAAACAAACAAAAGTTCTTGCCAGATTTTTCAGCCACCCATCCTCAAGCCTTTCAGAGAAGGCTTGAAACCAACAGAAAAGGCTACTTGCTGTGCACCTTCACACCACCGTGGAAACCTGGGCGATTGTGGGTGCAGACCAAAACTGGGAATGGGCTCCAGCGGAGATTAAAGAAAGTTAACAGAGTGTAAATCCATCAATTGTTTCTAAACAAGAAGGTCTTTGGTTGAGGAAATCCCTTGATCACTGATTATCAGAAACTGGAAGGATACAAGGCAGGGTATAAGGAGGATCAGTCTCTGCCCACTTAGGATTGGCTACTGGCCTCTACCAAAATGAGAAGGCTGGTCTAAATGCAACTTGGCACAAAAGCACACCAGAAGACACCGGTTTTAATTAGTCTCATCCCACCCAGAAAGGCCAACAGACCTGCATTAGATAGCCAAAGCTGTTCCCAGAACACAGCTGTTTCCCAAGCATGGATCAGAGCTAGACAGAACCACTGCTGAGTTTTCATGCAAAAGTGACTATTTCACCATTGAGCCTCTTGAAAAGGCTTTCACATGACTACACCACAAATACTTGAATGTGTTGGCAAACATTTATTATATGCCTGGTTTTGCTTTTTATGTTTGGGCATCACCACCAAAGTCCTTACACTTCAGTGGATTTTTCCTCATACTGAGGATTCAACAGGACCAAGCACTTTGGAACCTCCTCGTGGAAGGTTTCCCAGTTCTTCTACACAGGCTTGACTGACAAAACCAATGTTGTATCTCTTTTAAGGGCTGGTAATGAGGCTGCTTAGCCCCTCTTCCAGATCATCTGTACTGTTATCATTCACTACTGTAATACAACCTCCAAAGTCCTCTGCTGGTAACATTCCCCTGGGATAACAAACCTGCCTCTTACCCTGGTAAGAATTCAGATTTTCTTTGCTTCCTAGCTAAACTATTTTTTAAACCAGTAGTATGACTTTTAAGACTCACCCATGATTACCAGCTTTGCTTAATAGCCTCTTCTGAAGAACTTCAACAAAAACCATTATGAGTGGAAATAAGTAACAGTATAGCTAACATTTCTCTCATTATTCACTATTTTAACTTTTTCAAAGAATTCTAATATATTAGACAAAGTGTACAGTTACAGAAAGCTATGCTGGTTTGCGCCTCAGGTACTTTATAATGACATCTGTAATGACTTTCTCAACAATTTTCTTAGGTACTTAAATGAGGGCCATGAGTTTGTAATTCCCTGGATCACCCTTATAATCTTTCCCACCTCAATAAGAACACTGGCAATCTTCCAGACTCTTCTTTTTGTAGCTGTAATGATAAATGAAACCACACTTATTTTCAGCTGCGTGGTGTGGTGTGTTTTTTGTTTGTCTGTTTGCTTCCTGAGAGGTAATTCAGCTAATAATAAAGAAATTAACTACTGAATTCATGGATTAATGCAGTTCAAATGTTAAAAATATTAGTATTCTCTAAATTCACATACACATATCAGTCAATCTCAAACTGCTTTAAAAACAAAGCCAATATCTTTATCTCCATTTTGAAGACAAGAAAAATTAAGCATAGACCAGGGCATTATGGGGCAAAGTTACAAGCAGAGTCTACATCTCATATTTGTATCATTTTCTGCTAAATCATGTGATTCAATGAGGTCTTCTTAAGAATAGAAGTATCTCTATTCCTGCCAACTCTTTACCAAAAGTAATGCTAAGCTTAAGAGGTATCCTTTGTATGGAAGACCAGTGTAAAAAGTATTTTACCTTCTAATTTTCTCTTCTTAATTGTCTCTTGAGCTTCCTGAGCTATTCAGGTTCATCAGCTCTCTAGTGGTTTTCCTAATATAATTCTGGAAAAAATTACTTTTTTTTCTTTTTATCTTTTCTCTCTCTCTTTTTAATATATATGTCCTTTTAACTTCCTTTCATTCATCTTGGTCTCCAGCTTTCCTACAAAAGCATATTCTTCAGTCTAACTTGTATGACTTGTGCTGAGTTTATTTCCCCCTCACCAAGCTACTTATCTAGCCTCCATAAATACATGTACCTTCTCATTAAGAGTATTTTTAAAATTTTCTCTCCTTCTGCTCCTTTTTTCCCATTTCACTAAAAGTGTCTTTCTGTGTGATGTTTTCATTCATATAAACATCTAATCACATCCAGTAGTACCAAGCTGATAGATACAGAGATACCCTGGAGCCATCAGTTCCACAGAGTAAGCGATTAGTTGGGGCGGGGGGAAGGTAGGTTCTGGGGGGATTTTTTTTGTTGGTTTGTTTTGGGTTTTTTTTTGGGGGGGGCGTTGTTTTGGTTTTGGTTGGGCTTTTTTAGGTGGTGTGTTGGTTTGGATTTTTGTGTGGGGTTTTTTTTGGTTGGTTGGTTTGGTTTTGTCTTCATTTTTGTTTTGCCCGGGGAGGGGGGGGTGGGGGGTGAGTAGAGGGGTGTTTGTTTGTTTTTTCCCTGGGCCAGATCCTCAAAATGGGCTAAAACATAGCTCCTCAGTACAGCCAAAGACTAAGAGAGAAGCTAGTCATCCTTGTATTAAGTCAATAGATTACTCCATCTTAACATCTTGTTCAGGCTCTTTTCAATTAGTTTCCTTATTCTTCTATGCTAGTAATTGCACACTAATATTCTTTCATTTCTTTTTACTGAAAAAAACCCTTCTTGATACTAGGCATCACATTAACATTTATAACTTCATAGCATCTTGTATCTAGAAAGTTCCTAAAACACTTTGGAAACACTGCCCAGTTTCATTCACTGAAGTGACTCATCCACAAACAGGAGGAGGATATACAGCAGCTGTTTATCAGCACATGGAAACACGGTACACAATAGCATGGGAGCTGCAAATTCACATTGCCATGAGCAGCTCAGATAAACAAAATGTAATCATTACACCTGGAATCGGGTTGGACATTATTATTAACACCCTTTTCTCTAGGAAAAGTGTCATGGGATAGCTACTACATATAACATTTTTCCAATTCTTGAGTAACCATTGCATCCAAAATACACAAAGTGAAGTTTCAGCTCTTGCTCTGTACTTGCGTACCAAGGGAAAAAGGAAGGGAGGCTCTCCTGCATGAAAGCTCCCATGACATGGCAACAGTAAAAGCCAGCTCTACAGCTTGTTTCACGGTCCTCCTTGGAGGAGCTTTGAAGCTGCAATATAAAACAAGCATCCCAAGAAATGCCTTTCAGTGGACTCCTACCATACAGGATTGTCAACCTTCTAGTAGCACTGTGGCCCTGTGGCCAACGCAAAGGATCCCACGTTATGCACTCACCCATGAGCACCTGATGGCTTACTTGGGACAGCTGATCAAGTTACACAGCCATCCATGTAGCAAGTAATCTTGTAGCCAATCCTGACTTGCAATAATAACCCCATATTTAGGTGGGTAGACACCAGGTTCAGTGTACCTAAAACATAAGGCTGTAAACCACCAATTCGGAAGCTACCGCAAGCAGCTCTGCCACTCATATAGACGTGCAGCAAACAGCCCAGGGTGATATCCTGCCCAGTTACGGTAATGTAGGTGATCTCTACTTGTGTGTCGGACCACCATGCTGCGTAAATAACATTGAAGTTGCTTCAAGCTGCAGATCAGCCCAAGATCAGGAGCATGCAAGAGCAGTTTTATTCTGCTCCATCATATACCTTCTTAAAAACAATCATCCCATGTAAGCCATCCTTTTTTTTTTATTCCTCGTCATGAGGTTAACACCACAACACTGGAACAGGCTCCCCAGGAAGGTGTCACGGCCCCAGCCTGACAGTGTTAAAGACGACACTGTACAACACCCTCAGACCCGTGGTGTGAACTGTGGAGTTGCCATGTGCAGGGACAGTAGTTGGACTCGATGATTCTTGTGGGTCTCTTCCAACTCGAGACATTCTACGATTCTCTAACACCTAGGCATAGACTCAAGACATTTAAGATGTAGGTACCTGACTGTTACGCTTTGTAAGAGTGCCATTTTTTCAGTAAAATTACCACTTCTCCCTCTCCCCTACAATTAGTCATATTAGTGTCTCCCACCTGCCCAGCCTAAAAATTGATAGATGAAACAGCATTTCCCAGTACAGTGCAACCACGTGCCTTTTTGAGGATAGCTACTGGAAGACAAACCGACCATAGAAATGGACCAGCCATACTTCTAGAATTAAATCTCATGTTAAAACTCAAGACAGCCTCTCTTGAAGACTTCAGAAAACAAAGAATAACCCCAATCCAAAATATTATTGTTTGGGGTCTTGACAGATTCCTTACCCACTCCTATAATCTCTGTCCTGTATCATTTACAACCTGTTTACATTAGTAGGCAGATGGAGCCATTATTGCCCTTTGACTGATTTTGCCAGCTCTTTAAACTCTTTTTGAGATGCTGCACTTGCTATCACTGCTTTGATCCTGGGACTGACAGCACACTACTTACTGCTGCAGCTTTATTGTCTGTCCTGGAATTTTTATCTCTGCTGTTTCTCTACTTTATAGTCCTTCACATTGAAACACTCCTGCAAGGGAGCTCCTGGAATACTTTATCTGATGCGTTACTTTTCCACAGGTAAAACCAACCTGTGTTTTCTATAGAGTTTGTTATGTGCCAGTATTATACACTCTCAGACATGCCAGTCCAGTCTGCCCTGCAACGGCATTAGAGCCTCTTGCTCCCAGTCTCTCTTTTATTCAGTCTTTAAAATCTAATAAAGAAGCAAGTTTTGGTTGTCGCTTATGAACATTAGTGAACAAACAGTTTTCACTTGTTTATACTGCAAGTCAGGATGGAAACACACTGAGGAAAACCAGTCAGTCTTGAATACTATGACTAGTACCAGTGCTATATAAATCTATTGAATCTCGAGCTGTAAAAAATAATTTCCAAAATAAGGATAAACTATATATGTATACACTAAAAAAAAAAAAAAAAAACTACTCCAGTAAAATAAACATATATATATATCTTGTATCCATTTCAGTTATTGCTGCCAGATTTTCTGTTCAGATGTAAAAGCAATAGATTATCCCCTAAACTGGTCAGTGTGAAATGTGTATTTTTAATTTGTAAGCATAAAGATGGAATCTTTATCATCAGGAATACTAAAGAGTGTAGCTAGTATTGTATCTACCTTGTATTATTTCTCTCCTAACAGCTCCTGCCTTTAGAAAAAAAAAAAAAAAAGGCACCTAGTCAATCTTCCCAGAAGACATGACAAATGACACACCTTTCAATAGGATTTAACAATAAACAGCCACCTCAACAAAGAGAAGCCTTCCCCCACCTCCCCACTAAAGCAGAATGAGACAAGAAACTAAGTGAGACATGTTCACAGAGAAGCACTCCAATTAACGTGTTACAGCTCCTTTAAAGCAGAGACCAAAGGGGGCTGCTGCTCAGGATGCTGGAGGATGCAGAGCAGTAATTGTCACTTAGGCACTTAACTCCCAGCCGCCCGGCTCCCTCGCAGCCTGGTTTATCTCTCGCCAATTACTGCTGTCATTTGCATTTCAATGTTTGCCATCGAGACCAGGGCAGAGGCACCAGCCGCAGGAAACACAGCAAAGCCAGCCGTGTCTTGGAGCACGCTGACGCCCCGCCGTGCGATTCGGGACGAGGTGCTGCGGGTACGGGACCCGCTGGCAGCTCGTTTACTCGCAGGCGGGTCCAGCGAGCTGGCAGAGTGGCTGCTGTCACACCTGTGCCCACTCTGGCTGCCGGTGTGGCCGCAGGTTGGCAAGGCACCCAAATGAAAACCGAGAGCCCGCAAGAGTCCAGGGAGGAAGTTTTCAAAAAGAGTTTGTGCGCAAAAGATGCATGCTGGGTACGAACTGCTCAAGTCTCGGTTCTGATGCATCTTCTCATTATGGCTTTTGAATTTTCTACTCAAAATTCATTTGCACTGTAAAGCTACATGACAGCCTGGACTTGTGTACTTCACTGCCATTATTCTTCAGTACTTGTACCTCTATAGCACCCACAAGCACTGGCTGCACATTAAAGGCCAACAATGATAGGTGCTTATAAAGGTAGAACAGAAACAGCCTGTGTCACACACCCTCCACATAGGAATGGCACAGGAGGTATACAGGTAAGGGTCAGAAAGTGCTCTCCAAAAAGCAGAGCAACAGGTTGGCTTTGCTGCTGTGAGAGAGATCTGCCTCAGAGGATGGCAACAAAAGGTCCTTTCTTGAAAATATAACAAGTGAGAAATGGAGCCTGCAAGATGGGTCCAGTAGGTATAGGAGACAATCTTTAAGGGAGCACCCAGTGAGGGTATTCAAACAACTTGGACCATGTTCAAAGAAACAGGATGAAAAGAGGATGAAAGATATCCCTGCTGCTGCATTCTGCATGGGAACAGGCAAAGGCAAAGAAAAGCATGTCACAATAATTTAGATGTGACATTATGAGAACCTCGACAAGAGCTTGTTGAGATGTCCAGAAACAAGATCTAGTATGAAGATGAAAATGTATCAGCTCAGTTGTCTTACAGGTGGAACTACATGCTGTGGCTAAGCCATTTCCATGAAAGATTCTAGAGTTAAAGGCCAACATTTTATCTCAAACGAAAAGGAAGCAGTGTATCACAAAGGAGTAGACATGGAAGTCATGTGCTAGGGACAGTGGCTCATTTTTTTTTTCCTGCACATGTGATTGACCTGATATAAGGTACAAAAGGGATACCTGCACAAAAAGCTTCAGTAGAATGAAGAGATTTCTCTGAAGCACAAATTCAGAAAAGTAGTCACAGAGAGAGGAAGAACAAGGAGCAGACAGTCATGGGAGACACAGGAATCCCTACCAGGGAATGGGAAGCATTGGAGAGCAGGCTGAAGGTACTCCATTGGCCCAGGAGGAACGAGGACAGAACAAGAGTTCTCAGCTTCTTGGCTAGGGAACGGTCATGATACACATTGGTGGTGTGCTATTGCTTGACTGCACAGAGCTGGCAGCAGATTCAGGAGCATCTAGAATGAGACTAGTGAAGCTGGAAATCCAGAGGGCAACTGCTGATTGCAGTACTTAGTGGAGGAGAGATGAAAACACAGCACTTGGAGCTATTCATACCTGTTGCTTTGCTTCCCAGACAGTGCAGCTTAAGACAACATCATGTAAGTCCATCAATACTTAATGGATTCCCTTCCCTAAAGGTTTAAGGCTGCCTATTTGCAAAGTATCACAAATTTGCCACCCAGTTTTAGAGGGGTTTCAATTCTTTGAACAATCTGTGTACTTACTAGTATTTGGAGCTTGAGGATCAGTCTTCCTAGCTGACAGAGAAGTCAGTGCTGCCTCCATTTGTCAGCCTGCTCTGTGACATCTCATCATCACAAGAGGTGCAGCAGATACCCCCCGAGGAGAGGAAAGAACCACTCTGGCTAGATCTAACTGAACACAGCCTCCGTAACTGCAACAGGATTTCTTCTGATTTCTGCAGCCAAAAAGAATCAGGTGTACAAAACTATTGGTTTTATTTGCTGACAAGATGCATTTCCATGGGTTTTCCCATGAGTGAAAGAATTAAAAAAATATTCTGTGGGCAACTCAGACTGTCCACCCACTGCACAAATGGAGTGGGATACAAATAGCCAGCAAGTGCAGAACAAATGCTACCACCTACCTTCCTGTGTTAAGGAAAGGTTGTTTGTCACTGATGAGCTGCAATCATAAGGCTATAAACTATCCATAGCATATCTGAGAAATATTTTGGTCTATGCTAACCAAAGAAAATCAGAAATAAAAATCAAACCAAACCAAAAATACACTGAATGTTTCTCATGTAGCCATCAGAAAAGCAATAGAAGACTGAGATTTGCTGTGACACCTAAATTGCTACTCTCAATTAAGAAAAACACGTGCATGTAAAGCTTGCACACGCAGAGCTTATTTTCCCCTGCCATCAAGACCTCTCTTCTTGGAGAAAAAGGAAAGGATATTTAAATAAGTAAGCTAAAACAGCAGCTAAAAAGTAAGTAGCGGCAATCTGAACTATGGTTAATTGAAGGCCAACACAAAAGTAATTTGTCCTGTCTTTTGTTTCTTTTCATGTGTTTTTAAACGCTTCTTTTGGCTGACTATATTATTTGAAACCCTCCATATTAATAAGCTGATCAGTTACTGGCTCCCTATCTGCTAAAGTGAGCCAACAAACTGCTCTTTTCTCTTTTGTCTCCAAGCCAAAAGAAACTTTTATGGGGAATAAGTTCTCTCCCTCCCCCTGCACTGAGTCACAACACAATGGTGATGTGGAAACCTTCCATTTATCACCAGGAACAAAAATGCTAAGCCCAACAGCAAATAAGGGTTTGAAGCAGGGTCTCTGGAACAAAAACTCCCACCACCGCAGTCCACACAACTCCTGACTCAGGCATTCCACCTCTGAACACCACCACTGCACAGATAGTGCTGTCCTTCGGTTTCAGTTCATATTGGCTTGGCTGACCTTGTGTTCTCCCGCAATTCTACATTACTAAAGTATGGTTTACTCCAGTACAAAATGTAATGTGGCCTTTTGTTTCTTGATTTACCAATATGGTTCTGCAAAAGTAAAAATCTGTATTTGCAAAGTACACATTTTCTCTGCACTTTCAAAAGTAGAGCAGTGGTCTCATCCAGGCATCAAATCTGTTAGGTGGAGAAGTTCCACAGAGGGAATTTCTTAAGACAAGTTGAATGACAGCTGTGGAAAAGTCAGCTGGAATCATCTGGGATGAATTCACTGACTGCCACTGCTTCTCAAAGTGACAGAGCAAGACAGTTTGGACAGTAGCTTAAGACTAAGGCTGGGTCCAGATGACTTTGCCCAAATGTCCCACTCCAGGTTTATCCTGTTAACCCTGCCTTTAGCAACTGGTCCAGCCAGCTCTCAGCCAAAAGATCTTGGCCATGGAGACCTCAGCTTCTCATCAGCAGAGCAGCTGAATTAGTGCACATTTGTGGTAGCCTCTGTCACCTTTTTAACTAAAACCTGCCGCTGCTCCGCGTTTTGGTGTCCTTACCAAACAGCGGGACATATGTGCTCCCATCCTACCCCAAGATGACTGCTCCCTTAAGAACACACAGTATCTACCCTCCATGTACCAGCAGGTATGAAACATTCTCCATGTGTAGTTTTCTAGAAGAATGTTAGATCTTCTCTAAATCAGTCTAATTAATTGTTTTAGTATCCATCACCACCATCTTCACATACACAA
This sequence comes from Patagioenas fasciata, assembly GCF_037038585.1. NCBI lineage: Eukaryota > Metazoa > Chordata > Aves > Columbiformes > Columbidae > Patagioenas > Patagioenas fasciata. The sequence goes on along the minus strand of NC_092523.1, from coordinate 62,215,083 downwards.
TATGTGTATTCACATACTAAATTCTCAGACAGCACTAACACAGACAAAGCAATAGCTTGACTGGTTAGGTTATGAGTGCTGTACTGGGTACTCCCAGCTGAGATAGACTATCGCCTTGGCTGAGTGGCAGTAATTAACTGAATGTTAAACTATGAAAAGCAACACAAATTCCACTCAAATCCTGGACCACTTTGAAGTAGGATGTACAAATGTACAATACACTCTTTCTGCCTGCCCTATATTCCCAAACAAATACAAGTCAGGTAGCATGAAAAATCCAGCTCTCAGTTTAATATTGGATATAGTGTTCTAGAAATCCATAATTAGAAAAGCACAGGCAGAATGGCAACAAATAGCTACACATTTTAACCCACACAGGACAAAACACTGCTTTTTTAGGACTGTGACTTAGTGTTGCATCAGAGGCAGAGTTCCTTCTTGTGCATGCACATATCTGAAACAGTTGAGAACGTACACATTTCAGTTTCCCTCCTACTGGTCAGTCAGTTTAGTTAACAGCAATCATTAATTGCTACAGCAGGAAGAAGTAACCTGCCTATAATTTACATCCTAACAGTGAGCAATCAGCCAGATTTCTAGGGGCAGACAGCACTCACCAATCTTGGAATTTAATTGAAGTTTGGGTGCTTGGCACCTACTGGGTTGTATTTCAATTTCAGACTTGGCTTATTTTCCAGGATTCAACCCCCCTCCCGCCATCAATCTCTTATTTTGTGGGTCATCAGATTCTCCTTTTGCTTCAAGTTCAACCCCTTCCCTCTTGCCATTTTCTGCTCTTCTATATCTACAGTTCATTTTCCCCTTCCTCCAACTACTGCTGAAACCCTTATAGCTTATCTTCATTGCAGTGTGCCTTAGGATACAACTAATATAGCTTGATTATATACGATTGAGCTCGAGCTAAGTGTTATCTTTAGCCAAACTATCTGGGCCAAAATCACAAGCTAAAGCATGTTTGTTAAAAACACCTAAGTGAACACGCAATGAAGATCCAGTTATTTACTGCTACTACTCTAAACACTTCAACTGATGAACACTACTGTACAATGTAGCACTGACAGGAACTAGGCTACCCTTGGAAGAGTTATCAACTCCCAATGCAGGTATCATGACCTCCACCGCAGTGAAGACACAGTCTGAATATCAGTCTCTGCGATTAAGCCTTTCTTTCACACGTTATTCCAGTTCTGCAGAAATAGGATTAGATGGAGGTGAAAGATGATGGTGGTTACGGAGCACAAAGAGGGTGAGGAGGCAAAAGAGGCACTAAATGCAAGTATCTGCTACGTGCTTCAACTCCCTCACTGCCAACGTGTTCAGTTCAAGCAATATTTACTACACATAGTAGACGAAACATTTATTCAATCCCAATAGTTAATGCGTACTTGTTAGTGAAGAGGTACCTTAATAACTCCAAATCCCACAAGCAAATCAGCACTACACTGTGCACTGTAAACTCTATTAAAAGAAAATTAAGGGTGTGAAGTCAAATCCTGGGAAAGGCTCAATGTAATTTTTAACCTGCACATACAATGGTTAGCTACTGAACTTGTGAAGTAGCAAGTACAGCAAGTACATCTTTTGAAAGCTTCTCTTTGTTTTGTTTCCCTGAAATGCACAGTTCAGCAGAGACAATCCTCCTGCTTTTCATCTAGTTCCCTGTCTCAAGGGAAGTCAGGAAATTTATTTTTTCCTAGCAAACAGAAGTACGTAGGAATTTCCAAATTAACCATATACGGTACACCAACTTGCTTCTATTACAGAAGAAGAATTCCAGCAGCAATATTCTATTAAAAAATACTTCATTCAATAACTTTCAAATCTGGATGCCTGAAGTTAGGCTTCCGTAAGTTCCCAGAAGTATACTTAGGCACTTAACAAAAATATTTGCCTTGAAGAGTGTCCTCCACTTTTGGAGCAGGGAGAGGTAATGAAGCACACCATTTCTTCTCTCATGCCTTGACAAACAGTCCAGCCTCACTATACTCATCTCAAATGCATTGCACATTGCAAAGGGGTTTGATTGTGTTGGGGTTTGTTTTGGTTTGTTTTTTGCTACATCATAGATCATGTTCACTCTCCTCAACCACTCCCTTCTCCAGGAAGCTACTTCCTTCACATCCAAGACTCTTCATAGCTTCTCTCTTCCTCCCAAATCACATTTAGACTTTCACCTCTCAGCAGCCCATGGCAGATACTGACTCCTTTCCACTTATTCTACTGTCAAGCAAACTCTTCAAGTTCTCCCATGTTCTCTCCTTCATGCCTGTCAGAGTGTCTCCATAAAATCTCATATTTTCTCAAATTCCTCCAACACTGGGACAGAGAATGTATCAACAGCATTGCTATCATGTTGTTCAATATCCTGTCACTGCCACTTTCTGCCTGCTGTCCATCTGTTGTCTCCATTTATACCTGGGACACAACTGTCTTTTTGTACAGCGCCTAACATAAGAGAGTCTTGGGCTTTGGCTAAGCTTTTGATATTCTGGTAATACAGAAAAGTTAAGAGCAGCAGTAACAGGGAGACTGCAGAAAGGTTTAGTAGATTTGACCACTTACACGCTAACCTGTGGGGGCACATACTAGCCTTGTTGCTTGTGCTGGCCTTTGTCAAAAATGATTGCACAAAAGCTTCAGAATTCATCGCTATCATCATCAGCTCCTCTACCGCTTGGGCAGTGGCCTTTTTACCTTTCTTCCATTACTGCTAGAAGGAACGGAAAAAGCTCTGCTGCCCGAGTTCTTTACCCTGGTCCCCGAGGACAGGTGTATTTTCTTCTTTAGCACATTTATTATTTCCTCTACTGTGCAGGGGTATTTCCAAACAGACTGAAAGGAAGAGTTGTTCTGTGTAGTAGATTATAATCCAAAGGCATGTAGAGGACCCATCAAACTAGCATGACAGTGATGGCCTCCTGAAGCCCAAGCTTTGGTATGTGCTTTTGAAGAGAACAGAAGCTCTGAGACACACGGAATACATGTCAGCCCTGGGAATGGACTACATAACAACTGTATCTTCATTGTCATTTTTATCAATGCTAGCTGTATTAAAGCCAGCATAAATCACACTAGCCTATACCACAACTATAGCTTCTTGTTAACATCTCAATAATTTTGGCTTTCCTCTGGCTGGTCCAGTGCACGTGTTGACCAGTAGGATCGTGGACATGTAAAAAGCATGTGCTCTGATCCCCTTTGTTTTGTGGCACAGCCGCATTCAAACTGACAGCATGTCAATGTTGGCATCAGTGGCAGAACAAAGGAGACAAAGGCTGAAACAAGAGAGGGTGACTTTATTGGGCTCCTGAAGATGCAGTGTGTTTTGTTTGTTTGTTGTTTTATTAAAAAGAAAAAAAAAATGCAAACCTTAGGAAAGGATGCACCTGGTCCAGGAGTAATTTTTAAAGGAGGCGGTTCTGCTCATCTGGTGCCTGTGAAATTGAGGGCTCACCATTCAGAAAATCCAGTCTTTCCTTACAGTTTTGTTTAAGAGCATATGGATATGGTGAATGGAGACAGGCCCAGTGGCTCATTTCTTATGCCACTACAGCCGGCAATGCATGTATTGCCTTATCTCTTTGTAAACAAGCTAAACCAGGCTGGGTTAAGTGCGCAGGAAAGGACACTAACCATGAGTGGATTTAAGGCTCTTGGCACTACACACAGTCACTTGGTTTAAGTGGCACATGTCTTCGTATTAAGGCTCATGCTAAGCAGTTGCAAATGGATGTGGCAGGCACACTACACACAGCACTGTTTAATGCAGGAAACTGAGTATGCTCTAATCCAGCAATGCACTAAATTATCTTGGAGGCTGAAAATGGATATTGAGGAATTAAATCTCTGATTTCACCCCTCCCCACCCCCCAGGAGTGCCCAGAATGGCCTTTGTATAGGCTCATATTCAAACATACCTTGATCTGCACTTATTTCCAGCACTTTATAACACGCAAGGGGCATTTCCAGGGAGACAAAAGGCTGTATCTATATTCCAAACAGCTCACAAACTAAGGATATGCAGAGAGGACTGATGTGCCACTTCAGCCTCTCCATTTGCACAGCAGAAGCAAAACTTGCTTCTATCCACCCAATTAAGAGAGGCATACTGCTGCATTTATTTGCGTGTTAGTACAGCAAGAGACATCTTCATCAGCTGCACTGAAACTGTGCAAAAGACTTTTGCAACTGCCATTGTTCTTAGACATAGGATTTCATTACATAAAGCCTGCCCACTGAGAAATATGCTGGAGGTGGGGGTGGCAGGAAGGAGGGGGAAGGAGGAAAGGGGAGGGAGGCTTTAAACAGAAAGGGGAAAAGAAACCCTCAGAGATCCAAAATAAATGATTCTTGATTCACAGGGAGGCAGGAAACACAGCTCACACCCAAACAGAGACACTCCTCCATGGCAGACAAGCATCCTGATGATTGTTGGCTTTGTTGTTACAACAGGAAACTCCCCCACCCCACTCGGCAGCGCTGAATTGTCGGAGGCAGCCACCCGTATTTTGCTTTTCTGCCTCCCTCTCAGGACCTATCGGGCAGTAGTTGCTGGAACATGCTGCACAGCAGTCGAAATGAGAAACATCTCTGAGATGCAGCATCTTTCAACTCACCAGACAAATACTTACTTCAATTTAAAGGACTGACCGTGAACTAGATCTTACCTAAAATATTTCCTGTGGGTTAAGACAGCAAAGAGCGTAGCACAAAACTTACGATACGCCACCATATGGCTTCTGCTTTTCTACTAATAATGTAAAACAACATGTACTATTATAACTGCAACAACCACAATACTAGCACAGCTTGTTTGTGCTCGGATTAATGTCAAGGTGGTTTCTTATTCATTATGTAGGTCTAGCATTGTATCCAAAAACCTGGGGATGGAATTATATTATTTTTATTTAGTTCTTTTTGACCTAGAATATGATTAGACTGTTTTCAAGAGCCAGAAGTCAAATTTTTCAGAAAAACTGTGATGCGCAAACACTGCTTACTTTCGAAACAGAAAGCACTACATTGGTAGCCTAACAAAATACCTTTCAAAAGACATGGGTTTATACCAAACAATATCTGCAGTCACTGTTCTCAGCTTAAAAGATGAGACAGAGCCAGAGAGATCTATCCTGCTGCAATGAGCTTTAAACTTGATCAGGATCCATATCATTTTGAAATATGTAATCTGTATTGTCCATTTCCCTCCTCCTCTCTGCGTGCGCACAGATGGTCAAAACCTTACAGCTAACCCTGAGCAATGGATAATGAGGTAATAACTCTGCCCAGCCTACAGCCTCTGTGGTTACTTCAAAATTAACATCCAAACTGCATTATCAAATTCACAACACCAGAAACAAGAGTCTAGTTCACCAGCCAGACCATCTTGTTAGTCAGGAAATGGTTATATAGCAGCTACACTTCTGCACTTAATCTTGCTCTTTAAAGTTCTGTACAGCTACTGTAAACATACACATCAAACCATCTCTATGTTCCAGCTTCAAGAGCAAAAGAACAACAACTGAAAACTGGAAAAAAAAAAGAAAAAAACAAAAAAACCAAACCAACCCCTTCCTACTCAGACTTTTCCTGAATACTAATGCTAAAACTATTACAAATGCTAATTTGGTACCAACAACCTATGATTAAAAAAACAATGAAGCACCTCAAGCACATGAATTAAGGCATCATCTTAAAATACACTCTTTTCTTCTTAAGCTAGAAAACCCTTATATATACATCTGGGCCTTTTTTTTTGCTCTTGATGATCTCGAAGCTATATTAAAGATGCAAGTCTTTATGCAAGATAATCTAATGCATTTTCAGTCTGAATGAAAGCTAAAGACACCACAGCACTTTCGAAGAGAGTCACAGATGAAGCCAAAATCTCAGTTAAGATTTTTTTTCTGTCAGTAAACACATGCTGAAGGCAATCTCATGGATTACTGGCATGCCTATTGAGTTCTCAAGTACCATTACCTAACATTCAGCACTTGGTAAAGAACATCACTACTTTACATATGCTTTCAGTCCTTAAGCAGTGGCAAGGATGCACTTTCACAACACTTCTGAGGCAAGGATCTCAGAGTTTTAGTAACATGAATTCAGCTTCACAGGTCTTGTTTTATCTCTTCTTTAAAGTACGGGAAACCAAAGCTGGAAGGGCTGATTTCATTCTCCGTGTTGCACTGCTCACCAATGGCAAAGCTTGAAAGAGAAACCTTTCATGTGCTCAAACCGTCGGACACTACTCCTTCAACATTATATCAAAATTCTCTGTTCTGATCTTGTATTTATGCATAACGTTTAACCTACCTAACGCCTTCCATCAACAGAGTGAAAAAGTCGGCAAACAGACCAGAATTCTGACAAGCATACTGGCCATTAGAGATAGGGAAGAACAGATTGCTTTGCCCAGAGCCCTGTGTTAAACTGCAGGACCTCCTTTTCCCACCCTATCCTTCACTTCTGTCTAAAACATTTAGAACAGAGGTGAACAACCAACCTTGATCAAGTAACATTTGTGACAAAAAGTCAGTTATCAAAAAGAGTAAAGAACCCAGAAGATCCTCCACTCTCACCCACATCAGAAGTTTCCTTTATACAATGCATCTTTGCCAGATCTTGTTTTTATTTTTGCTAATACATTGCAGTATTAGATAACTCACTACATCAATAGTATTCTTGATAGATTTGCAAGTTGGTATTTCATTCTAGTTAAACCCTTCATAAGGACACATTTGGTGAAAAATAAAAGCTCCTCCTCCTATCAATAAAAACATTTGTATCATATAAACACACAGTGATACATCAAACCAAAACATGTAATGGTGGGTTCTGGAGCATGGAGAAGCCAAATAATGGATCAGAAAGCCCTAAGCCAGGAAGTTAAAACTTATCTTCCTTTATTTGCCTCCTCCCCCACCCCCTTCCCATTTGAAAATTGTAGCCTCATTAGATTGATCAACTGATAACACATTTACAGTGCTTGGCTAATGTTTTTCAATTCAGAATTCTATGCAATTAACAATTCCAAGCAACTGTAGCCTCACTGTTGACCACTAGGCTTTCACTAAAAACTCTTCTTCTTGATTACATTACATTTTTAGTGCTTTTCTGTTTATGATCTTGTAAAAGGTGACGTGATTCCAAAGGTGATGATACATTTAAAAACAAACAAACAAAACCACCCAAAACACAATGCGTGGCCAAAGAGCAGTATTAGAAGCATTCCTTCAAATGCCTGCCTTACTTTCAACTCCACTTTTTATAGCAGTTTTAGTTTTCAATACTCAGAGAAGCAGAGAGGTGTGATTTTTTTTCTCTCATAAATGCTTCCCATGCCTCACTTTGCATTTGATACAGTGAGCCGTTCTTTGTGGGGACAGGATGAGTAGATGCGAATGGGGCTTCTCAAATGTTCGCGCCCCCTGCGAGATGAGGTCACTTTCCCACTCGCGGTGTTACCAGTCACTGACTAGCGGTCTAACAGAGCAAATGAAATGTGGGATAGAAAGTTGGAAACCAAACTATTCTTTGTGCGCTCTGAAGCAATGTTGATTTTTCTATGTACAGTTCAGCCAAAAGAGCATGGAGAACATGAATTTCTGCTTTGGACAAACCACCAGTGGTATATGTGAACTAATAAATAACATATTTCAACAAACAATGGAAAGAGACAGGTAAGTCTTCCACAAGGTCTCCCATAATTAGACAAAGTATTACTTCAGATCAAACTATCAAGACAACCCCAAAGCCATCCAACTAAATTCCCATGGACAAAGTATGCAGGAAACAAATGCTTAATATTTTACTATAATAAAGCTTTATTTTTTTACCATCATTTTCATTATTCTCTTTGCAAAGGGTTTGTCTCCATTAGAGAACGAAGGTAGGTCAAGAGAAGCAACACTTAGCAAAATTACAGAGTAACTAATCTTCATGTCAGAAACTACCGTAAATCTCAGCACTTTGAAAGGTGCTGTCAGCTGGAAAGGGAAGTGGACAAGAGTCAGAATCTCTTTGGAACTTCATGGAATACAGACTACAAACCCATTAGAAAGATCACTGCTCTAAAAAATGAATTACTTTGTAGCAAGTCTAATGGACATTTTCTATCAGATGTCTTGACTTTAAGGTGGTGTTTCACAGTTTAAGTTTTGATATTCCTTTAGTATCTCTACAACTCATCAACTTTCTACTTCTATTAGCAATTCCATCCTGAGATATAGTAGTGAATACATCATATTTTCCTTGGTTAGTACTGAGGTTCTAGGGTCTGCTCCAGCTGTCAGCTAGAAGTATTTGCCTTTCTTCCCATTTCTTTTCCATCTCAGCCTAACACCATCATCTTGGCTTCGAGAAAGTGGCAAAGACATAATAAAGACATATATTTGTATATATTTTCCCCTTTAAAACTGTTTTTGCTCATATTAAGGCATAAACACTTAAAGAACCATCCCTGAGCCATCGACAGCTTTCACAAAGAGCTGCTTTTAAAGCTGCCTAGTTGTCTTCCACCTGATCCTATAAACACTGCTGGCAATTTTTCCCCCATGCCTCTAACATATTTTCACTTAGCACCAGTTTGATGTATAAGATCTGACAGCCAGGCAGTTATAGGCCACCTGCATCACTGTCGCCATGACAACAGTGAAAGACAATCCATGATCCCATGCCCTGGTCACACGTTTCAATACAGCTTATCTGTCCAAAGCCACTGAGTCTAATGGAAGAGAGTAATTACAATCTTCCACTCATTGTCAAAATTCTCACCATATAATGCTCTTCAAAATTATTTTATTCCTCTCACATGGCTGCTTTTCAAAAAAAAAAAAAAATTAAAATAAAATAAAATTTAAAAAAAGAAAAAAAGAAACCTTAAGTGGGTTTGGGAGGGAGTGAGAGGAGAGAAAAGCAGGGCTGTGACTGATATAAAAAATGTAGCAGTGTGAGCAAACACTCTCTTTGCAGTGTTAAAGGACTAATCAGAAGCAGAGGAATGTACCAACCACTAAGAGGGATAAATGAACATTTCTTTTCGTAGAGCATCACTTAAGATCCTTTTGGCTTTGCACTGAAGGTGAAGAGAGGATATCAGCTGCCCTCTTTTCCCCTCCCCTTCCTGGAAAACTCCTTCCTATCAAAATGAACAAACACCATAGTGCACTGTGCGGCAGCAACAGCCTCACTGAGCAGCATTGGCTCTTCAGACTGTAATGTCACTGCAAACAGAGCAGGAACCCCGTGCCTGAGACAGCTGAGTAGCAGCTCCTCCTCTCCATTTCATTTTCTTTAACAAAGTTCAAGGCTATCCTTTCATTTTTCATTTTTAAAGTGCAAGGAATATTTTCAGAATTGTATACTTTCTGATCACCATCCCTAAAGGACCACTGCATTCTTTACCTTTTCAGCAGAAAATGCCAAGATGTTATTCCTTTGTCTTTGTCCACATCCATAATTAGGATGGACTGATTGAGCACTTTGCCCCAGCATGGTAGGTTAGAAGAAAATTAGATTCAGTTTGCACCCATAAAATGGGGACACTGCTTCCCTGCCTGACAGGGAGCCTAGGGGATTGTCACACTAAAGACCAGAATACAACAGTGGCAAAGACCAGCAGCACCTATTTTGAACTACGGCAAATGTTGGAGAGCAAGTGCCCCAGACTGAGGCAATAGATATGAATAAAATATCTTCTGGCACAGAATTTGTTCCTGGAGGATCAGGTCATAACCCTCATGAATGACAGGAGGCTTGCTTTCTGTTTCATACTCCCTGTCCCAACCCTTCCTTCTCCTTCAAGCACCTTAACACAAATTGCTCAGAATGTCAAAGCCTCAATTCATTAGGCATGTAATACCTCTTGAATTAGTAAAATCCTATAAATCAGAAACAAATAGACAAAAAGATCCAGTAATTTATTTGAATGTTTCATCTACCCGTGTCCAAACCAAACTAGTAAATAAAAATGTCAGATGACTGCCCATTTTAGAGACATATTTTTAGTTGGATGCTTTAGGCCACAGTGTCAGCACCGGGAACTGAATGCTTCATTCACAGCACATTACTTGCATTTGCCATACACTGTTACCATGGATCAGCTGACAGACAGTAACTCGACTGTACACTCGGGGCCCAGAGTCCTAACTCTCAACTCCCAAACCACAAGGTAAATAAAAAGCCAGTCTTTTTTGGTCTGTACTTACAAGAACACAAATAGGTCTGAGGACCCTCAGCCCTACTGTAGTTCAAGCATGCATCTGAATACTTGTGCTGTCTCCAGCGTTCATGGAAAAATTACTTTGAAAAGAAGCAATGCTGTGATTTAATGAGCATCTTTTAAACATATTAGCCAAGCAAAGCGTCGTAACTAATGAATGCAGTAGCATCTTTAAGCTTCTGCAGAGCTGCGCCTCTCCCCCAAAGCACGATACAAACTTAGTTGCTGCAGACAGGACCCTGTGCACCACAGCCCCGTGGCCATCCCTGTGGCTGAGCACCAGAGCCGGCCAAGGCTGCCCAGCGCAGCGCTAGGGATGCTGCCAGAGGGGCAGCATGCACAGCCTGGCACATCCCACACAGGATGAGCCAGGGAACCCCTACGATGACACATAGTCAAAGCTCCCACTGTCACCTGGTGTTTTTAAGACGGAAGGACAGATTGCTAGGTTGGTGCAGACGGGTCCCCTGGGTAGGGCCATGGGGATGCCCCTGCAGAGCAGCCGGCCTGGGGCGGTGGTGGCAGCGGCCCCCTGCCCTGCCCTGCCCGCTGGCAGGGGTTCAGCCCATCGCAAAGGGAAGGGTGCCACCTACAGCACTGCGAACGACTCCTTCGCCGCATTATGGCTTGGTTTGGGCCTCTCCCACTGAAGGATTAATCAGGTCCAGCCACCTGAAATGGAAGCTTGGAGATTCTTCCATGATAGAGGCAGACAATGTCCTCAAGCTGATTTTTACTTAACAAATGCAGAGGTACAGTCTCTCAGGCAGATTCCTTGCCTTTATTTCCTTTGTGTCTTACTGCTGCGGTGTGAGCATTTCCTCTTCTACTATACTTGCATGTCAGTACTATCAAAACCACTGCACTAGCTTAAATAAAACAAAGAAGTTATTTGAGAGCGTCAAACATGCTTTACTCCAGAACTTCTTCAAAGATTTGGTCTTGGCCCCTCACACTCACATACTTAATTCCTTTTTCTCTCCCTTGTATGGGGAAAATCAATTCAAATAACATATTTCCACTCTTGCATGATCCACATCTTTTGGAGTTCCTGTGTGCGCAACATCTGACCTCTGAAAAGGTATTAGAAATGAGGCACCTTTTCCTGTTTTTAATCTTACTAAATGACTATTAATTCTTACAGGAGATGCATAACCAATAGGTAGCGTCTGAAAACCAATTCTCACTCTCACGGAAGCATGCCAGCTCTATCTGCCAATGCTAATCCGAGATAAATATCCCCATGCAGAATACATGACATACACACTGTTCAGAAGGAAGACAAAGAAGTTGAATTAGTCTGACAGAACCCACCTGCCATTGTTGATGAAATGGTCAGTAAATGAATAGGTATCCGTATCCACTGCAAAAGCTAAAGGCATAATCCAGTAAACCAGACTAACAGTCTAGCTGAATATGAGGATTAAGTTTCTTTTCCTCAAACTCCAGTTTTTATCATGCAAGAATTTTTCCAATTATTACAAATTTGCAATGAAAAGCAAGCTCTGGTCATGGTGTTAAGACTCCACAAAGTCAGAAAACAGGAAAAAATCAGAATCAATGACTGTTTAATAGCTTTAAAGGATAGACTGTTTCATTCATAACTACCTGAGTGTTCTTCCTGCTTGGGGTGACTTTAGGAATGATCCCTGTGAGCTAAGGGCCAAACAGCACACTTCACTGAAGCTTGATGTGGTCAGAAAACATCTTGTCTAGCAAATTCTGCATACTGCGAGGTTAGAACCCACTAGCTGATGCACCAGGCAGTACGTCTCCATGCCTAGAGGCCTGTGCTTGGGGACACACTAGAAAGGAGCCACAGAGGGATAGATAGCTACGTACCACACACAGGATCTTTGCCAGCACTGTATAGAGTTAGTCTGGAGGAGAGGAGAGGGGGGTGGAAATCACACTGGAAACAGGCCAGGAAAAGGTCACAAGTCTACCTTCACACTAATCCAGCTATCAGCTACTGTGAGGAACAGCAGCTGTGAAGCTCCTTTGCCAGCTTCCCCATCTTCCACATACCCACTGTCCAAACACTGGGCACTGCACGGTGATGTGTGACTGCACTGCATGGTGATGTGTCTTTTGCTCCCTAACCACCCTCACATCTCCGGTCTCTGGAATGACCTAACTGTGTATCAAGTGTGGCACAGGGGCAAGGAGGACAGCAGGACACACTGCTTTTGCTGGGATCTTGCACATGCACAGGATCTCTGAAGATTTGACACTGTGGCTTATTGGCAGCGAGCCAGCTGGAAAGGACCAGATGGAGAAGCAAGTCTGGTAGCCTGACAGCAGAAACCCAGTGCAAAAAACATGAGGGCAGAGACACAAATGCCTGATAACAGAACTCTGCTGTTCTGCTCCTCTCATGATGTTCTGTGGCATTTGGCCTGTAATTCCTCGTACTCCTGTGGCTAAGAGCCATCAGAGACATAGAAACCACTATGACTCAATGAGTCTTTAGCCTTCAGAAGAGAAAAATCCTACCACTGAAAGTAACATGGGTCAGAAAATTTTAGATAAGATCTCACTGATCTGAATTTAGATTTATTCATATTTATAGCTATTTATATATGGATAGAGACTATTGGAAGCCAAAATGTGACAAGCACAGCAGGCAGAAGAAAAAAAAAAAAACAACAACAAAACACCACCACCACACAACAGAAATGTGAATCACACTCAAAAATGAGGGAAAGCATCAGAGAAACACCAAAAACAGTGACCAAAGAGATGCGAGTACCTATGTATCTTGTGCTTCTGCATCTATCGTGCACCTTCTCCATATGTACAGGTGCCTTCAGCAGGCAGCTCAAAGCAGCTGAGGCTGCAGGCCAGTGCTGGTGATGGCAGCTAGCTGAAGAGGAGAGATGCAATACCCGACACCTCCTTTGCCAAACAAGGTGTTTTCAAACAAACATACAAGATATGGATGTATCTGCACATCTCATACTTGAATACAGTGGCTGCTTCCATAGTATGAGCCACCATGTTCACAAACAGCAAATCATATGTTCAACTGGACATTCATGTTCAACTGGACATGTCAGTTAGACATCTCCAGCTTCATTGTCACTGCATGTGTTAATAAGTATCTAACTGCATTTTTGTTCTGGTATTTATTTATCCTCTCAGGCTTAATTTATTCAAAATTTGTTTTCATACAGATGCAAGATCCTGTGCTCATGAGAACACTTGTCTGCTAGGCTTTACATCAACTCAAAGACATGCTAACTTGTGTTGTCTAAGATCGATTGCTAAAAAAAAAAAACCGAAAAACCCATGCCACCACACACCAAAACACATCACAAAAAGCCTCACAAGCTTAAATTCTTATCCTGCAGATTCAAAAATCTCACCTGAAGTCCAAGGGCGGTGTGGGCTTGCCAGTCAGACGCAATATGTAGAAGAGAAGATTTACAGCAGCTGGGACTAATCCCACTAATACATTCCTAGTTTATTTCACAACAAGTATGCACTTTTCACAGCACTGACTTGCTAAAACCAAGAAACTTGGCTACTTCAATGAGAACTGTTCTGATACACCTTTATTTGCAGTTGACTAGTAGATACAGACTTACAGGAGTGAAATCCCCTTCCACTGCTTCTTTCTTAAATGTATAAGAAGGATGGTTTTGCTAATAGTAAAAGGAAAAAAGTGTATTAATTAAACCACTGCTTTGGAGATCTAGTACCTGTACAGAGTCTCGTGAGCATCCAGCCCATGTAACTTTAAACCAGTGTTTCATCTTTTCTCAGAAACAGACACAAGAAATCCCCTAACAGACCTCACCTTCCTGAAAGGCAAGCCACAGCATTCCTTCCCTAGCATTATTTCCCTATCTCCCTACAGCAGACATCAGACTAATCCTAAGGAATATATGCAGCAGAGGATTAATGAAAACATTTACTTTTATAAGGTACAACAATGAAACCAGAAACTATTTGCCAGATGAAACCAGAAACTATGTCATGATCAAAAATTCTCAGCAGTGACCATTCCTGTATGTCAACAAGTAAACTAATATTAGTTGTAAAGAAAACCACAAATCATAATCAACTGTGTCTTCTAAAGTGAAGCCTGACTAAAGGGAAACACCTACAACATGAACCTGGATGCCTTAGCTAATGAGTAATGAGAGGTATTAAATTACAGGCTGCCACAGACACCTCCCCTGAAAAAGCCCAGGTTTTACAGAAGGCAGAGACTTGCGCAACATGCTGCAACTATGGAGAAACCAACAAAACCCTCTCTACCACTAAGTAATACCCCAAACTCATCTAGAAATATATGCTGTATTTTTATTCTTACTTAGTGAGCCACAATTTGTAAAGCTATGACCATAATTTTTCATAAATAAATCTGTTTAATTTCTCTTTCCACCCTGGCTTAATGAACAGTTAGGCACTATTAACATCGGAGCCATTACCACCTTCTTCCCTTCTCATAATAGATTGCCCTCTTAGTGAATTTTCATATTTCTCATTAACATTTATTATATTAAACCCTAAATCCACCTACAAGTGTGGGAGTACTGAATCTAATCTCTGTCTAGAATGCACTGTAGAAATCTGTACAGTCTGTTCCAGGCCCTTGCTGGATCACATCCTCAGACCAGATGAGCTGAGAGTTAACCTGCCTACCAGTATCTAGAGAAAATGTTCAGTATGTTTAAAGGAAGTCTCAAACTGCAGGAAAAGTGTTTTCTAGCCAATACTGCAATAATTTCTCACCAAGGGATGGGGAGGAATGAGGGCTCCTTTCCAGTACTGTTTCTCAAGTTGCAGTAATTGAGGGGCAAGGGGGTGGGCAGGGGTCGAGGGGTGGAATCTGGGCTGAGTTTCCTAGAAAGGAAAGATCTTTGAACCATTTGTGAACACCAGTTGGATTTGGGTCGAGCATTCCAGGTATCATTAAATCCAGAAATGAACTCTCCAGGGTTTATTAACAACTGTGATGCATGACAGACCATTTCTACTCTTGTGCTTCTCCATTAGGTATCCACTTTTATTCCTACAAAGTAACCGATGATGACTCGTTTTTCAAGACTTCGTTATATACAGAAGTTCTGTGCCATGCAAGTCCGCAAAGAAGTGCCCCAAATGTATCTGTCTACATTCTATAATAACACAAATGTAACTGGGAAAAGGAGACCAAGCCACATCAATGTTTCTACATTAATCTGTTGCATGACATCGTTTTGCCATTTTTCCCACAGTCCAATTTTAGAAATTCTATATTTAGTCTATCAGAATTTGATCTGTTCCATGGTCAGAAAGGAAAGGTTTGTCACAGCTGAGACTTGCTAATGTTTTCCTAATCACAGAGTCTGGGGGAAAAAAATGTCTGCTAATATATTTTATTGCTTTGCATTCAATATCAAACTCCAAAGAACAAAAGAGAAAAGCATTCTCTCTTACATACAAATCTACAAATGAAAAATTATAATGGTTTTCAAACAATTTCCAGCTAAGCACTTTCCAATATGGTCCACCAGGTTTCAGTTAGCAAACTACACTTCAATTACTCCCAAGGTACAAGTGTTGTCTTTTTCTACAGAAAGTAGCATTTAATACATTTGCTAGACAATCTCTGTGGAGTGCTGAATCGGCAACAGTATCAATTATATTTTCATTAGGTAAACATAGAGTTAAAATGGTATTTCTGGCAAAACTGCATGTTATGCTCTATATTATTACATAATCTTTAAACTAACCATTCATTTCAGTCACTTCTAATAAACACAACTTCGAATTTTGTTTCTTGTCTCTGTGCATCTCCATGTATTGCAATGAAGCAAACGTATAAACTAAAACCACAAGAAGCTATGCTTCTTATTCACTCTGGTCAACATTGCATTCCAGGTGTGCAAGGTATTTCCCATAGTCACAGACTCTTTGTTCTAGGAATTACTTGGAAGGGTTAAAACCTTGTACGTTCCCCTTTTATTTCTAATGCAGCAATATCTATATAATCAGAAAAGTAAAACATTTGTCAAACATTTTTTTTTCTTTTAATCCCCGCCTATACCCACTTCCTCAAAGAATTTTGCTATCAAGCATTCTCATATTTCCCACCCATATCCTTCTAAAGATCCACAGCTATCAGAATCAAGTCTCCAGCACAATCAACATAGACTTAAAATCCACTGGTGATGGAAATGTCTCAATCTGTACTGATCTTATTATAATTTGTACAACTAAATAATGATGAGGAGCAGAGTACTAAGAAAGATGCACTCCAACAAAACAGGCTACCAGATACTGAACAGCAGCTGGATAACGTAACTTGGAAAGTTGAACTCACCTCTACTAGTACTTTATACTTTCTTGACTACATGTTATTTTTTTTGCCCTTTAAGAACATGAAAACTGGCCATTTAACAGTCCGGGCTCTGAAACTAAGACTCCAGAGATTATATCAACATTTCACAACCCTCAAGCCCATCTGCTAACAAACTTTAAACATCATTCTTCAATTCAAACACAAATATTTTGTTTGTCACAATGTCTGCACACCAGTTATTCAACAGGGAAAGGGGGGGAAATAAAAAAATAGTGTTTTTCAGAAATCTCCAAAGCAACTTTGCATTTGTAACACCTGTAACACCACCACCACCAGTTTACAATTCTATTTCTACAAAAACGACTTCTATGTTTTACTTAATCATTTTGTCTTTCTTCAATGTTTTTAACACTTCAAATGACAAATTATTCTGAAATTGTAGTTGGCAAGTAAGAAAACTTCCCATTATCATATCTCATAAAACACAGTTAACTTAGGTAAATAAAACTAATCAATTTACCCTAGTTAGCAGAACGGTGCATTCATTAAGTCTGTTTGCTCTAAAGAGCACACCTTCACCACCTGGCATCTGAGCATGGACAAAGCCCATCTGATCCGGAGGCTGCAGTGGAAAAAGCACCATCTTCTCCTATGATTCTGAGCTAAAGGAAAAGGGACAAGGAGGGACAGAGCTTGATGTTCTTATTGATAAATCAATCAATCAATCTCATCAAGGTCTCACTGAATTTTAGCCCAGTAAAATGAAAATAACAGAACTGTAAAGGGTTAAAACAAACAAACAAACAAACAAACAAACACACCAAACAAAAAAAACCCACCACCACTGTATAGAAACATTATGATACAAAATATTTACTGATCATGGACATCTGTGGAAATTACACATTTGTGCTGCATTATCATCTAAATTATACTCTTAAACTACTCAACCCCTTCCATATTCTGATATAAGATTCATGTGTAAAAAAAAAAAAAAGGAACATGTTTTAACTGATGAGCACAGCAAAGGAAGTGCAGATATCAGAGAGATTGTGTAAAGGATTTAAAATAGGAGGATAGAATAAGTGTAGTGCTAAATGGTAGAGGTCTAAAACTCATTCTGTTCCCACTTAGTTTAAAGGCAGAATGGCTGATATAAATCAAGTGATTTAAATTGCTGATTTTAATCAGGACTGAAATTATCAGGCAGGAAACCCTGATATAAATAAATCAGTTCAGGGGCATTTTTATTTTTATAATTGTTTTTCTAGAGATGGGTCAATTCTTACTGGTTGGTAAGTATTAAAACATGTAACTTGGCAACTTCATATGTCCTGTACATTAAATCTGATAGTTTTCTTGATACAAGGAAGGACTATACCATTGTACGAAGGCTATATTTCTTGCAAGACAATTTCTTTCTCTTTTAAACAGTTTGTGATTCCTACAAAGCCACATTTAGATGCCAACCAAAATTCTACTAAAGCACAGCAAAATACTATTTTTAAAAATTAATTTTTAAACAGACCTTCACTGTACCTGTTATGTAAGAATACAAGTTTACTAAACTGGGGTTTCTCTGTATTTAAAAATACTTAAAAATTAGTAAAAACATTGTATTTTGCCCTATGGGAAGCAGAAATCTGTTCTCTCAGTAATCAGGTTTCACCTTTAAATGCACTAATTGAACTGAGTAAACTAATGAAGACACCATGTCAGTATCAGCACAGAAGGCTCCTATTATCTTGGTTAGAATTTTAGAGCCCCCTTGTTTCAGATTTTTTCCTAAATGTCAACCTTTGGTAGTTTGATTTCCTTTAAAACTTCAGTGTAAATATGGTGCACAGTTGCTTTTTTATGGTCGGATGATTTTTGCAGGCGACAGTAAGTTTAGGCAGAAGATACGCTATTTTCACATGTAAATTGTGTTTAAAAATTAACTAAAAATTATTAATTGAGCTCACAAATCTGAATTATCAAGAACAAGGCGTTTTTCAGGTTAGTGATTTTCATACAGTCTCTTTTGGGGAGGGCAGGAGGGAAGTTAAACAAAACAAACCCCACACACCACACATGCCAAACAAGAGCCTGAATGAAAATGAACCCCTATGACAAACAACTCATGAAAGAGTAACTGCAGTTGACATGTGAAACAAAACCCCTCATCCATCAGTTTATTCTGGTCAGTTTTGAATTATCCTTTTGGAACGCAGACTGCAAGTAACCAGAGGGACAACAGCATAACCTCAAACACCAGGGAAGGAAGAATGCTTTACTGACCTGTGGAAAAGGAGCATTAGGAGCAGATACTCTAAATCTCAATATTTTGTTTCATAATTTATTGTCTTGATATTCTAATTCTTTCTAAGTAGGTGGGTTATATGAATATCCAGAAAGAAAGTGCAGGTGAGGGGTAGTGATGCTGCTATCAGGGTTTCTTTGCTGTGACAGGGACTATGCTACTGGAAATGTGAAAGAAACCCTCCAGACAATTCTCAGTGTTCAACAGATACG
This sequence comes from Patagioenas fasciata, assembly GCF_037038585.1. Taxonomy (NCBI): domain Eukaryota; kingdom Metazoa; phylum Chordata; class Aves; order Columbiformes; family Columbidae; genus Patagioenas; species Patagioenas fasciata. The sequence goes on along the minus strand of NC_092523.1, from coordinate 62,196,034 downwards.
GCTCAGTTTTAGTCTCCCTGTATCCTCTTCAGCTTGCAAGGAACAGGATCACTCATGTCTGCAGAAAAAAAAGGTGACAGATTTGTCCTTTGTCTGGTTTAATCTATTTTACTAAGTATGGCAAGCATTTCTTCAGGAAAAAAAGACACAGAGTAATTGCTACTATTACTAATATAATCCACCTTGTGTTTTTCTCTTAGTGAATTCTTCACTCGCTGTCTCTGTGTATCTACTTTCTGGGGCAGAAGCTGAGCGAACAGGGCATAGTACAGGGTGATCAGCAATATATCCATATAAAAGTGATCAAAGGCTAAAGTACACTGTGAATCTGTAAGCCTTTGTCACATATCAGGCCATGCCAAAACAGGAGAAACAAATGCAGAAATATTATGTTTATTTTAAAGCTGTTTTCAAATTTTTCTCCCACTGTACAAAGCAAGTGAGACTGTGCAAAGTGCATTGAAAGAAACCACCACAGAAAATTATTAAATTAAACAATAAAATCAGAATATGCCAGGTGGAATATGAAAGGGACACACATTTTGTACAATATCTTTTTTAAAGCATTTGCTCCTCTATGAAGCAGTTCACTGAACAGCTGAATTTTAGCCCCAGAAGGAAACACTAGAACTTTGGCCATTCCTTTGATTTAATAGATTACACTTTAACACCTCGAGCAGATCTCAGTTGGATGACCACCAAAAGCATGTATTATTTTATTAAATAACATTTTAAAATGGAGAAATTTCAAATGCTAACCAAGTTTAAAAAGTTATGCATTACCAACCATTTAATTCTACAGAAACACACAAAGTGAGGCAATTTGAAATAAAATCATCATGCTGTTAGGGTGTAGGTGAAGTTGGAAGCTGGGTCACGCCTGATGTGGGAGCCAGCAGCAGCTCTGCCCCACACAGCGCCCTGGACTCCCCTCGCACCACTGCATGAGCAGCAGCGACCAGGCACCAAGAGATAAAGTGAAATAGATCTGCCTGGCGGCCATCAGAACAGGTCCTGGCACAACTATGTACACTTGGGCAGCTTCACAGGAGTCCCACCAGCGGGAAGGGAGCCAGAATGACCTCTCTGCTACCCTTCATTTCCTTCAGCTTTCAGAGAAGTTTGTACTGTTTCTCTCGTCTGACTCCATTTCCAGCAGTGGGTTAAGATTAAATAAATATCCAAGCTAAAGAACAAAAAGAGGTAATATAAAACCTTCCTTCAAAGTAAAATTACTTCCCTTTATGTAAACCCCATCATCTCTTTCCTGTGGGCAGGTGACCAGCACATCAAGGAATGAATAATCAAGAGAGCACACATCTCCCCCCACCTCCTGAGCCTCCTTACAGCCCACCACAGCCAGGACTGCTGCCTGGTTTTATGTCCAGGATGGTGTGTGCCCTCAAGGCTGATTACCAAGGCTTCCCCCTGCACACAGTAGTCCTCCCAGTAATATATATATATTTTTTTATGGTGGGCATGGATTCCAAATATTACCCAACTATAACATCTTGCACTTCGTGAGAGATTCAATTCCAGAGCAGAGTAACTTATTTACTTCTCTTAACTTGTATTTTAAGAATATACTTAATTTCAGCATGTATAATTGTTTTGTTTAATTCTTTAAACTATCTAATGTACTTGCTGATACAAACGTGTTCTACTAGTAAGTGTTTTTAATATCACATATGGAAGAAAACAGCTTTTTTGTCACTTTTATTTGTCCTCCAGAAAAGAATCAAAACCCTGAAATCACACGAGTGGATCAATCTAGAGCTCAGCACATGCTAATAGAGGACCAGTGGTATTCTGCCTCTCTGTGTTATCATTCTCCAGTTTGACCAGCAAACTGGAGTGCTCGGGTGGATCCAACAGGAAAACAGGGAACAACCAGCCAACAGCAGCGCCTTCTCATTCCTTTTTAGCTCATGCTACTAGTAGCATGAAGGGGCAGATTAACTTGCTTTTCCCAGTGCCTCCTCATTTGCTAGACTAACACAGACAGGTGTTATTGCTCAAGAAATATAGAGCTGGTGTCACCTTCAGAAGAGACAGGCAAACAAAAAAGCCTGCTGGTTTTGCCCATCAGGGTCTCCACTCCATGACAGTCTGTGCAGAATCAGCCCTTCCAAGACAGTGCCGATTTGCTACAAAAATTCAAGATGTATGTTTTTTTGGTTGTCCTGAAGAAAACCTGCAGTCTGTGCAGGTCAGAATATATTTCTCCTGACATTACAGCAAATGAAAATAGCTTCACATATCACTGCTGGAAAGAGATTGCTGCTTCTCCATTCCCACACATTCTGCTCAATGAGATGACTAGATTACAATCCAGTATTCACAAAATCAATGTTCTACCTCACAGAAATTTCAGCCACAAAGAATAAAGCCAACACTAAACAAATTTTAAATATAGCCTGGTTCTGAAACTTCATCTCCCATATGTGATTGGACCATTATTGAGATAAATCCATATGCCAGTAATAGAGGATACTGAATTGATGCACTCAGTAAAACCCTGTTCCAGAAACAGAGAGAGTTGTGTTGTGTTTCCCCACACACACACACTTCCTCTGGAGGAATTAACTAACTTAGCAGTGCCAGGATGAAAGCCTTTGCAGAAAAATGATTTTGGAGGAAATGAAGACTTTTTCCAATCACATAATTTTCTTCAAGTGTCAGAGCCATACAATTCTTCAAACTTGCACCTTACAACGGAAATTAAAAGTATGGTCCCAGTTGTCAAAACACACATTTACCATAAATAAATCCATTAGCCACTGCAAGGTTCTCTCTATATGAATTATACTGTCTTATGAGCAATTTTGGTGTGAGGCTACTGAACTGTAAAGACTAGCTGTACATCTCTTCCCTGATACTTAAAAAACGAATGCAACATCCTCTGCTGCAGAGAATGATAGCCTTAGAGCAATGTGACCTATTTATTATTACAAAACCCTTCTGAAAGTATGTGTTCTTAATAAAAACTGCATCATCATTGGGCATCATCTATGCTGAATGAAACCAATCATATAGTGACTGCATCTACATATGCAGACATACATGAAATGTACGCACAGATTTCCTGTGAAGAGTTAGCAATACAATATTTATGTGCTTTTACATGAGCTATAGCACGCAGGCAAATAACATTCACACACAAACACTGAGAATTCTGAAGATTTGGGTCTCTTCCCTTTGAAGGACAGACACAGGCCCCTGTCACCAGAAGTAGAAGAAGTGGTCTGGTTTGCACACATAAATCCTTCATCCTCTTTCCGGCAGAGCCCAGCCCACACACCTCAAGAATCACTTGAAACTAATCTCCCCTAAACTTGCAATAATATCTTGCATTTGACATGTGGCTTTTAATGCCTGAATTTGTTTTTAATAGCTTACAAGTTGTGGATCCCTAGCTTTCAGGGAGGGAGTGTGGGTTTCCCAGCAGAGATGCAGATCACTTCCAGAAATTTGCCATACACAAATTGCTTTCCTCAACTGCCATTCACAGAGCACTGCATGATCCCACAAGTGTGCAGACTACCTGCGAAAAATGACAGCTCTATATTCCTAAATTCTAGAATTTAGAAATAAAAACTATACATAGGAAATACGGGAGAACAGAGTCAGGAAGTATTGACATCTAACAGGGAAAAAAAAAATTATATTGATAAAATAATCTTTATAAATAGCTCAAATATAAGCAATGCTTTTTTTAATGCAGTTTGCCAAAACTCAGTTCATTACAAGAATTAGCACAGTTCTTTGTGCAGCTATTGGATTCTGCCTGCCAGTAGTAACTTTCCAAGATATCTCCCCAAATTTGTTCTAAAAATCAGCACAAATCTTCCCATTCTGTCTCCAGGGATATCTTTTACTTGGTTTCTGTTCTTACATTTTGTGTCTCAAAGATGAGCTAAAGGAAGGTAAATTACCCCTTTAACACCTCATTATACAAACAATCCCTTCACAACATAACAAACAATGAGAGATTGATTTATATTGATATTTACAGACCAACAAAAGGAACAGAAGCAATACATAAAAATACAAACATCAATAAAAAGAGAGGAGAACATACACACTATTACTTAATATTATCAAAATACATGAGACCTTCAATTCAGTTTTAGCGTCCGAGGAGAAAGAAAAGGGCCTCTCCTATGGTCTGGCGCATTTTACATCCTAGGTGTCAATCTTGATGCATTTTCCCGCACACTTGCAACACTAAACATCCACATCGTTCTTTGTCTTTACCTCAAAGTTCTTGTAAGGAAGGCAAGTCAAATTACCTAAACCGAGTACAGATATTTCTTAGACAGGTAAAACACTGTGCTGAAAGTCAGTCGTCAGCTACATACATCCTTCTGCCACCCCTTCAGATGAAAGTGGACATAAGTTCCCTTGCTGAAACTTCTGTATTATGAATGTTTACTAACTGAGAAACGTTATAATCTCAGTATTATGACTGAAGCATGAAATACTGCAGATAAAACTTAGTTCTGTCAACTACGCAAACGTTCTCTCCAAGTCTGCAAAAAGCACACCTGCGCATTATACAAATCCTTTACAAAGCATTCTCATGCATTTTTAAGACCTTCTTACAGAAAAACTCAGATCCTTTGCCCAAAACAGTAATGACCCAAGTTGTGCAGGTTCAAATAAGTCTGATGTAACACGGCATTAATCTTCAAGCTCACCTGTTTAACAGTATGCAACTAAATCAACCAGCCCAATGATGTGAAGCGCTAACTACCCACTTCACACACTATGGCACAGACAGGTCTGCTCAGCCAACAAGAGGACATGATTAGAACCATGGCTTATTGCATTATCAGGTCTGTAAATCTTCCTGAAAATCCTGGCTGTTTGGTGGTGTAGTTTGACCTCAGGGACAGAATCTTGCAAAAATATGAGTTACTACCACCCAAGGGAAAGAAAGTCTCTCATAACTGTTTAGTAGTACTAGGCCTGGGGTGCACTTCTCAGCATTTCTCTCCACATCCATCAAAAAACAGGAATACAGTCAGCCACTAAACCACTGTACCTAAAATACCTGAAATGCTTTCCACTTTTTCTACTGGTCTGAGAAATACACATTGCCTCCTACCTGGCACAGAAATCAAGTTTGTAAATTAGTTTATATTAGCAGTGAATGTATACACAAAGGGGGAAAAAAGCAGTATTGAAATGTAGTTTGTTTTAGCAAAACAAAGCTAATCCATCAGGAGAAAAAACCCACACCCCTTACTTAACGAACTTCAGAAATGTGTAAATAGGATTTGCACATAAAGGACTTAAAATACACACATCTGTCTGTTACTAATGTGTAAGAGGTCATTTGAGCAATGTTTTTCACGTGAACTGCTGCAGGCTGTTGGCGACTTCCAAGGAATATGCAACAGGTAGCTAAGAAAAGCAAGCCTGCTGGCTGCAGGCTTACATTCCAAGTGATTATCCTATAAATTCATGATCCATGCCACTGGAAAGCATTTAGAATTCCTCAAATCTGAACAAAGCCAACAAAAAAAAAAAAATTACCACCTAATTTAACATCAGTGCAGAAAATCAGATATCATAACACACTGCAATGCTTTAATGGACTTAAGATCTGGAAAAGTAGGAAAACCTAATCCCAAAACAACTGATTTGCCTGATGTTTGCAGCCAGTCACAAGTATGGCTCTGTTAAAAGCCCCAGCATCAAGTTCTGGCTACTTAAGCTAGCAAAAGCTGAGTTAATTACAAGCACCTGTGTTCTCATTGATGAGCTGTGGCCAGAGTTTGGTGAAGCACAAGCACATGGGTGGAAGTGAACTTCTACTCTGCAGACTGGTTGAACAAGTCTAATGGCCTCTTATCTATGTCTGTCCTCCTATTACAGCCAACGTCTGCTTTGGTCCACTCCATCTACCCCAATCTGGGTTCTGTCCATCTGACCACATTTCGTTCCTGTCTTCTCATCCACTTCCTCAGCTGTCTGCATTTCTGATGCAGTGCCTCTTTGTTTCTCCTTCCAAACTGGAAGGATTTGATAGCACAGAGCAGGCAAACTTTCTTACCTACTACCTCTAAGATGAAGGGGATAGCAGTCTTTGAAAGCTGAGAGGAAAAATGGGGGGGAAAAAACACTAAGTTCCTGCTAGTGTAGGCAGGAATATACTCTGACATGCCTCAGGTGCACATGGGCACCTCCCAATTGGTCTATCAGGGCTACAAGGAGACAGACTGTTGTTGATACAGACAAAATCTTCAGCACATTTTAGCACGCAAATACTAAGCACATGGGAAGTACGTATTTTTCCCCCCACAGGTAATAAAGTAGCTAATCTCCCTCTCCTCTCTATTCCCACTGCTGCTAGAGGGACCACAAATGGCAGATGAGAATGTGTAAGTCAGAGGTGCTACAGTTTCTCATTGAAATGTTTTCAGTAACTTCCTAAAAGAGCAGAGAAAACAGTCTATTTTCCCCTAACCCAATTTTCAGATTAAAAAAGTAAACTACTTCAGGCAAATTTCTCTCCAAGTTTGCAACTAAGAAAGAATTGCTTTGAAAATATAAGCAACTGAAAATGGGATTTATTTTTTTTTTTTAAGAAGCACTACATGGCCTTTATGGAAGGCAGCCTTATCAGGATTTACATGCAAGTGCAACTGCTGTAACACACGTCTGAAGGGCAGCATCCAGATAATCACAAAAACCCTGTGATAAACTGCAATAATACATACATTTGACTTTCTCATCTGCACTCAGAATACTAATCCATCTCCACTAGGACAACTGTAGAGACAACTATACTTAGAATTCTACCTTTTAAAGCAGAAACAGGCAAAACCAATCAAACAAAAAATGAACAACAACAAAATCCACACCCCACAAAACCCCCAACCAATTAAATCAAAGGCAAAAGGAAGAAAAACATCCTACCCAAAGTGAATTCTTGCAAAAATTCAGTCCATGTGCATTATAAAATTAACAGTATATGGATCTTGTCCAGTAAAAAAAAATTACGTTTGATACTACACTGACAGAAGTTTTATACAACTGTAGGCATTTAGTTTCCTTTCTTCACAACAGGAAAGACTCTCGGGTTAAAGATTTCCAGCTTAAATATGGAATCTTAAACCACGTAAGAACTGTATATTTATTAAAAAAATGCATTACTGAAATAAGATAAATATTCTATGAGTTTGTTTATGCTACATTCCTCTACAGAGCCCTGTGTATACAACCATAAGTGTTTTTCACTTATTTGCCTCAATTATCTTCCTACGTTTACAAAGATCTAAGCTATATGTGAGCTCAAAAAAACTTCTCTTACCTATTAAAAAAAAAAGGCACATTCTAAAAATGGAAAAACAAAAAATGAAATGCAGTACTTTGGTCAAAATTTTTACATATTCTACTGTTATCTGAGATGACCGTCACAATTTGCTCCTGCCATTAGCTTTACAGGCATGCTAGCAAGTCCAAATCTGTTCTGATAAACTCTTTACGTGACTTTACAACATATGTTCACCATGTGTTCACTATCCACAACAGATAAGTCACAGACTTGGAAAATAAATAATTTTGAAACCAGAAATAAGGTGTTCTTAAGTAACCACTAGTGAAACTTGACATATGGAATACGCTGTGTTAGAAACACCAGTATTGCTAATACTGTTTACCTGTTGTGCTAGCAGGTTGGATCCTAACAAGTGAGGTAACTCTGAAATAAAATACCTGAAAAAGGAGGAAAACCAAACTAAAAACCCCAAACAAACAAAAAACTCTCCACTGAATCCCTTATCATTAACTTACCAAACAATTAATTAAATCACCTACACTAATCAGCATTCAAACTACAAATTCATGAAAGATCGATTCAGAGAATTATGATGTACATTATCTTTACTAATTCTCATATTACAAAGCAAATCCAGCATAAGTTACTCCATCTGTGATTTTTGTTTTTCTGGACTACTTGAATAAGAATTATCGTCATATTGCTCAGAGGTGGATTTGGATAGAAGGAAGATAAAACTATGTGCAAGTGTCTTCAGCTTGGACACAGCAGCTCACTTGAGTATTGCCCTATGTTCCATATGTAAGTCAAAGTATCACATTCCAAGAATGGTGATAGTTTTTATGTGGGCCTTTCATAGTTATTTTACCTGGTTTATTATTCTACACGGAATTAAAACAAGTATAAACACATCTGAGTAGCCTGGGAAAAAAAAATGCAATTACTGTACTATAAAGGTAAAGCAAAATCATACTTTTCCTTGTTTTATCAGAGAGGCAAAAACAAAGTTTATACGTTTTCAGAAGTAAATTAGGAAACAAAAGAAATATGACCACAAGCACTTTTTCTTCCCCTCTCACATGAAGGACAGAGGTCACCTACCTGCTACAAGTCTACACCATGGCCAGCATGAAGTCTTCTTTGGACCAGATTGAGGTGAAAGATATTCTCCTCAGTCTTCTTTACACTTCGGATCACCACCTCATCCTTACAAGTAACCATATGGATATTCCCAATGACGCTTCCAATATTGTTCTGTCTAGTGTTCCATAAACTGCTTAAGTATTTCACTCCCAAATTAACTACAGCAATGTACCACAAGTACCAGGCTTTCAGCTGAGGGCTGACCAGGGAACTGGCAGAGGATGAGGGGACAGTCACACGAGACAGACAGAGCTTTGCTGACATATGACCTTCTGCTTCCCCTGTCCTCTGTTTCCTCCGCCCCAATACCACACTGTGAAGTTTCACCTCTCACTAAAAAATGAACACCGTTTTTCTCCTAAGCAGGTAATTTTCCACCTAGCTGAGTACCACAGACTGGCTCACCAGGCCAGCACGAGTGTAGGTATAGGACTGCAAAAGGGAGGGAAGAGGAGATATCTTTCAGAAAACTACTTAAAAGATAGTTAACATATTCTCACCACTGGCTCTATGTAACATGAAATTTTACAGTAAAAAGAGAAGAGACAAGTTTGTAATTCCTGAGGAATCACTTCCTCACGATACTTGGTATTGACATTAAAAAACAAACCAAAACACCGCACCACAAACAACACATGTTTCTTGTATTCAAATATCCACAGTAACTATAAAGAAAGATGGTGTATGCCAACTTTCCAGAACTCCTCTCTGGCTGTCAGAGACTGCCATACGCTTTAGCACAGTAATGCGTGAGGGAGAGGTAAAGCTTTTAATGCCACTAGTCAAAATCAGTTTTGATTTTGTTACTCTACATTCACAAATCTCCATTATCCCCACCCACTGCTGGCATTTCCCACAACAAAAATGCTACTGAGAAGGGCAATAAACTCTAGTGTGAATATAAAGCTTTTTGTTTTGTTGTAAATGAAACTGAGGAGACAAACGGATTTTTTGTTGTTTTGTGTGATGTGGAATACATAGTACAATGTGTTAGAGAAAACAAGCCTCAGTCAACTGCCCTGGGGTGAAAAAATGTAAAGCCAAGTTCTCTCAGGTGAGCTTTCAAAACTGCAGCAATCCAGCCTTTAAATAATTTTTCAGCCTACAAAGTAGTTAGCACAAATAATCTGTCATCAAATTGGGGAGCGGGGGGGGGGGGGAAGAGATAACTGCAACCTCACTGCATGGTATCACTGCAACCTCGGCATGGTATCTGCTTTTACTAGAATGCAAAAACTGCAAGCTCAGCCCAGAAATGTGCTGTAATACAAGGACCTACAGATTATTCATATCCAGTCATGGATTACGTGCCAGAACGCTTCAGCCAATTTAGAGCTCAAACAATGTGGCCTCCATTCAGTGACAGAAGTCTACAGTCTTCTGTGTGACTCCACTAATGTCTTTAAAGCTACATCACCTGCTTCAACAACAACTAAAAAGATGTCTAATGAATAGAGATACTACTTGCCAAAAACATCATTAAAAATTGGTTATTAAAAGTCAGTAGCAGCTTTCCGTATTCTGCCTCAGTTAAGCACTGGAATATACTCCAGAGAAATCGGAACAGCCACCAGCTTCAGAGACAAAAATGAACAGCAGCAGAAATCACAGCTGAACTGTAACAATCTTTTTAGCAATCTAAAGACAACCACTGCCAGCTGAGGTAGTCATATTTAAGAATAATTTTCTCAAATACTAGACAGTCTTTAACCACAATATTCTGCATAAACAGAAGCAGTAGGAAATGCTACAGTTTCTCTTTTGGCTAAATGTTGGTCTGTCCTCCTTAATGTAAGGAAATAGTTTGAACTATTCAAAAATTTCAATACTTCCCAGAACTCTTTCAGCATCTCATCTGCCATAGCCACCTCCCTTCCTCCTTTAGATTAAACACAACAAAGTGCCAAAACATCACAGTGGAATAGATATGAGCTAAAGGAAAGAGAGGCTGAAAATCTAGAAAATGGGTTCATATCAGCAGTTCTTAAACTTATCAGACTAGTACATCCCCTTTCACCATCAAAACTGATCACTGACCATAAATCCTTGCATCATTAATCCTTTCAGTGCAATTTAAAAAACAACGTGTATGTTATGGTTTATAGAAGCACACATACATAGGCACATTGGCTTCCTGTGATAACACCCAGGGCCACAGTAAGATAAAGGACCAATTCTCTGCTCGTTACCTAGGTACACAATATCCAGGGACCTTCTGAACAGGCCCAAGATTTTCACAAATAGTGTAAAAAGAACTACAGCAGAAAAGCTACACTTTCACTGTGGTGCTTAACAGCTGTTTCTCCAAATCCAGGGATCAGAGGAAAATGAAGTGGAAGTGTTTTATTAAACCAGAAATGCTCCTGTGTGTCACGTAGCTCAAGCAATGTAGGGAGGAGACTGAAGTGTGAAGAAGAGGGGAGGGGAAGAGGCACAGCCCAATAGCCCCACCTTCAATCAGTTAAAAAGCAACTCTACCACCTTTCAATTGTTCAGAGATGAGAACATTATAGAACACTACAGAGCCCTATATGAAAACCTTACAGTAAGTGGCCTTGATAAAGAACAAATACAGGAAAAAAAATCCTTGAGATGTTGGTCTGTTTATTAACTTAGTTATTCTGAATGTCATAAATACAAACCTCTCTTCTACTTCATGTATGCCGGGTTGTGCAGTGACAGCAAGTAAAGAGCAGTTGACCATCTACCCCACCAACAGCACTGCAGCATCAGCCTTAGCAGTTACAGAAAAACAGAGAAAATGCAGAGTGCCTATGGGTGAACACATGGCTCTCTTAGGTAAACTAAACATTAAAGTATTCTTATCTCCTTGACAATTTTAACTGTATGTGGTAGAAAACAAAATGAAGACAAAAGAGGGAAGTCTTGAAAGAAGGCAGCTCAACCCCTTCTTGTAAGCACAAAATTTCAGCAGCTGCTGTCTTTTTAACTACTATAAGTTTTAAATTATATTTTCTCTTAACCACTGTGAAACTGAATTTCAAGTATTCAAAAAACAAACAGAAGCAGACTATGATTACTTCTGAGCTACAAACATTGTGAAACTCAAGTGTGTGAGGGGGGAAGCAAAAGAGTAATCAAAGTTATATGATTTTCTGACTCACCGTCTTAAACAAACTAGGAAAATAAATGCTTCAAATCACTAAGACTCCCAGATTCCCACTGAACATGTGAGTACATTGCTTATCTGAACAGCCTGTGAGATCCCAGACTGGAAAACTCATTACAGGTTCATAACTTCAGTCTGAGATTGCACCTCACATTTCAATTCACGAAACAATACACTTGAAGGATTCCAGTCAGCAGTTCCTGGCTGTCAGACCTGTCCTTAAACCTCTGCTAATCCAAGCACATCCCTCACATGAATTATACATATTGGAGTAATATGCAACCAAATATCATGTACACGCAAGCATTTAAGTAAAAATGAACCCTTAGTCCTTTGCCACTTAGAATCTTTTCTGGTTCAGTGTCTGTACTCAGGAACATGGCACTGACATCAGGTGTTACTCAGCTCAAGTAAAATGTATGTTACCAGGTGGGCATCTTTTAACTGATATGTTCCAGGTGTTTAACCTGAGATAAGGGTGAAGTTTCACAAGAGGATTAAGGTATTGAAAGATTGTGCTGCCCGTAAGAGGGACAAACAAATACTGGATCTGATGCAGCTGAAAACTCACCCAGAAGAAAAGGAATAAATGTGCCTGTCCTCTCCACCTGCTTGGTAAACCATCTGACAGTGGAGGTATATGAACAAGGGGCAGCATTAGCAAAGGGAGGCAGCAAGAAAGTATGGCCACTGAGAAGAATATGAAAGATGAGACTTCCCCAGTGGTGGCAGCTTAGGTTTATACCAGCTTAAGCCATTTGTGAAGCCTTAAGCTTTATGTCAATTTACTGTAAATTTAGGTTAACCTAAATGCAACCAATTGTCCTAACATGATTACATGTTAATATTTCTGGCTTTGCGTTTGCAGAATGAGTTTTAGACATGTTTCAGACAAAGTTGTTCTTTCTGAACTTGACAACACCCAGAACTTCACTGCAGGACTTTTAAATTGTGGCATTTGGTCAAGCTGCAGCTTAGTTTTCACTGTGACTGGCTGTTCACTGTATGTCAAAAAACAATTTGCCATTCTCCAGCTATAGCTCATAATAACCTAACCCACTATCTTTTAAAGGGACACTCTATAAGAGCATGTAAAGGTCATTAAAGGCTTGTCCTTGAAGCTTCTCTCAGTTCCTTTCAGCTTGCAAAGCTGAAACCTATTGTGCTGACTACATGCAAAAGGAGGTCAACATAAAAACTCCTTGTCCTAAAGGACAGTAATCACACAGGAGCATCAAGCATAAGTTGGTATGAAAAGCACAAGAAAAATGGGAGGGGTTGTGGAATAAGAAAGACACAGAGATCCGCCCTTACAGGGAGAGCAAAATGAAAAGGGTTACAGGATGACTCCTCCTATGATGCATATGAAAGAGAAGGAGCATTGTTGGCCTGGGATTAAATTCTGGTATCATCCCAGTTTTGCATTTACTACTGACTTTATCCCAGTGTGAGCAAGATCAGACATAGCTTATTAATTGAAGAGATGCTTAATCCTGCTTAGTCATTAGGCACAAGTAAGGGCTGCAGTACTTGACCTCTTGTGCAAAATAAAAAGAAACATCTGAAAAATCATCCTTCTTTTTCACCTCTGCAATGCTAGACAAATAAATAGATGTTTCCTATAGTGTAACTGATGAACTCTTGAGCACCTGTGAAGTAAGTTCACAGCATTCTTCAACAGTCTGTTTCATTAATTGAATTACCCATGAATCACTACAACAGATTAAGAAATTAACTTTTTGCTCAGGATACCTTTTTCAACAAAAAGGAGAAATTGGGGGGGTGGGGGAATAGCTATTATTCTGTGGTAAAATACGTGTCAAAAGTAAAACAGATAACCAGATTTCTCCAGTTTCGAACATGTCATTCTGTCCCTGTACAAAGCAAGCTGAAAGGATTGGCCTGCCCATCTCCTTTCCCTCAAGTAGAAGGGCAATGTGACCATTAACTTCCATGAGGTACTGCAGCAGCCCAGAATGGATAAAAAGCAGTATTGGAAAATGCTGTATTTGCCAGCCATGTTTTCTCTAACTTTAAACTAATTCTAAATTGGCACAGTATGCTTCAGCAAGGGAACAGAAAAGATGATCCAATAGGTCATTTGACTTCCGTCACTAACTTCTGTGATCTAACTATCAAAACTCAATTTCCTAAGGACTGCTTTTAGGGTTAGAAATGGTCAGTGTGACAGTAACTATCAAGCCCACAATGATGCTGAATAAGAAAAGTCTTGAAGAACTTTTAAAATCGAGAAAAGTAGCTCCAGCCCTTTTACATTCCACTGTAGAGCTCAGATGCAAACAAACATGAATTATAAGGTTAATATGGTATTACAGATGTAGTGTTTCATTGGACAAAAAAATGACCAAAGGTACACAATGAGAAGAGAGGTGTCAGGGATAAGAAACAGAGGTAATATAACTTGCAATACCAATTATATGTTTGGATATTTATTATATAATAAACATTATTTATTCTTTATTTTATATATAATGTATGTGTATACACACACACAGTATCTCTGAACCACACACAATAACATGGATGCAGAGCCAGAAGACTCTTGCACTTAAAGGAGGAAACAAGGTGGCAGATAAGCTCACAAAGAATCAAGGAACTGAAATAATGTGTTGATATTTCCTGGAAGTAATCCAAAGATGAGCAGCAGAGTTTTGGATGGGCTGCAAATTTTCCCAATACTCCCTTTGAAAAACCAAGCTGGTACAGCATTCTAAGAATCCAACTCAAAGGCAAGGAAAACAACTTTGGCTTTTGCCAGGCTGAACTGGGAGGAACAAAAAAAGAGAAAAAAAAGAAAAAAAAAAAAAAGGTCCTCCCAGACATTCATAAACAATTTTATTTTAAATGTTGTGCATATTCCAATCAATGCCTGTGGAGTGGCAAATGTGTTCTGAAACCCACTGTTCTCAAGTAGAAGAGGCTGAAATAGTTATAAATCCAAGTATTCCAAAATTCAGCAAGTGAAAACGCGGTCTACAACAAGACACAGATTCAGTGTAGATCAGCAACTCATGAAATACAGCCAAGCCTATGCTCCTACAGCCCTTTTTGAAAAAAGGCACCCATTGATATCTACTTGTCAGTTGACATAGAGTCCTAAACAGTGGAAACTGCATAATCCCTTTCATGAACTCAGGGAGTGAGGGTGTAAACTGTGGGGGAGGCAACAAGGAGCACTGTACAGACTGGAGAGTTTGTACTCCATCAAATGAAGAAAATCAGAATGCATGTCTTTAAATTATAATCGTCTTCTAAAGCTGTTTTTTTACCCAGCTTGCTGAAGGCCATCTCAGCACATGTGTCAGCACCACCTTCTGGGAGGGTTTGCTGGGTGGCTGCTGCCCTGACCCAGCACACACATCTCCCCTCCCTTCTCAGCCTCTCTCAGTTGGGAGAGGAATACACATGCACACTCATAACATTTTCCTTTCATTTGACTTGATTAAAAAAAAATATAATAATAATCAGAAACAGTATTTCTTGCTAGCCTCCTTGTATTTGTTGTCATTTAATCCTGACTGCTTCACTTCCAAATTGTGCAGTTTAATAATCTGAGGGAAGAATTTAATAATGATTTTGTGTGAAGAGTAAAGCAGTAACAGAGTCATATGATTGTTCCACTGTAAAACTTACAGCAGGAGTTTACCTGAGAATAAAGAAAAGGAGAAAAATCACAAAATGTAGTTAACTGTTTTCTCATGTCTAAAGTCAATGTTGAATAGAGTTTAACTGTTTTGGTAAATACAAAGCATGATGTAAGTAAACTCTGGAACTTACCAAACTGATATGACTGGCAGAAATGAAGAACTTACTTTTCATACTTTAAAAATGAAAATACTTTTCAATTGCTTTAAAACAAGCAATTTCTCAGGTTTTCAGTATAACTTTCATGTACCCATTAATGTTCCCAGACATTAGACAAAAATCATAATTAACACTCTACAAGTGAAACAAAGCAAATAATGTTTCTAATTTTTTGCAACCTTGTGGACTTAAACCACTTGGTTGATGGAAATGGTTAGTTTTTTTGTAAAGTATTAGAATTTAAGATGGAAAGCATAGTGCACATCAAGTACATTTAAACAGCATGAAGATTGTAGCACAAAAATTCAGTTATGACTAATTTAATAGCAAACTACCCCTCAATTAGGCTACTCTTGAAGTGTCCCAACCTGAAACAGGCTAACAACAGTGCACAGTTACAGAGCTTTAACTGCAGTTCCTCCTTTTGTTACTTTGTTTCCATAACTTTCACAGTATAGCATGGCTTTGTGTATCCATCCTAGATCTTCAAATGAAGGCAAACAAACCAGCTACTTAACTAAAAATTCTGAGGGTTAAGGCTTTAGCATGGGCTTTGGGAAGGACAACCCACGACTAGCAAAGGCCTAGAAGCACGGGAGCTGTTCTGGAGCTGGATATGTGCAGAGTGCTCCATGGTGCTTCCCCAGAGCCTGAGCAACTAGTCCCTTTCCTGTATCTTGTGAAAATGACATGGTGTTTGAGGACAGTTTGGCTGACAAAAGATAGCCCCTGCTCATGGAGTGTGATTAGAGACTCAGTTACTGCACTAGGAACAGATCTAAGTCAAGGCAAAGTATTGTTGTGTGGGAGCACCGTATCAAGTGTGTATTTAAAAGCCTCAGTCCCGCGGAACGGTGAGAGAAGGAAGACAAATATGGTTGTGCATTCCTGGTAACATCAGGAAAGCAACAAGATGTCAGTGAGGTTTTTCTGCTTCCTGTTTGCGAAGCACGGCTCCCCCTTCCCCCCCGCCGCTTTGTGTGGCTCCTGCTGGCGCTCCCTCCCTGCGCGGTTCCTGCGCGCCGGCCCCGCTCCCTCCTCTGCCCGCTGCCGCGGGTCCTGCGCGCCTCCCCGCCGCCAAGGAAGGAGTCCCGCTCTCCCGTGTCCTGGCTGGCCTCGCCGGGAGGTATGCCCGGCTGCCGGGCGGTGGGGACTGCTCTCCGGACGGGAGGACGCAGGGAGGCGGCAGCCGCGCTCTGCTCCTTATCGGCGGGGCGGGAGGTGGGGGCTGCACTCATCGCTGAGCTTTTGTTTGTTGGTGGCGAAGCGATCCCCACCGCCTCGCCCTCCGTGGCGGAGCGGGACTGCAGGGTAGACAAAGCGCCCGGTAGGACAGCGAGGGGCAGAGGGAAAGGGTGCTGCCCGCGGGGCTGCGCGGCATCGCGCGGGGGAGGAGCCGGCAGCACGACCAAGGGAGGACAGGCTCGGCGCGGCGCAAAATAAACAAATTGCTCCCCTCTTTCAGATGCGGGGGGCGGGGGGAAGAGCCACTGCCGGGACGGCCTCCTCCCCGCCGCTTTGTCACGGAGACCCCCCCCACGCGGGGCCGGCGGCAGCTGCCGCCCTGTTGGACCCTCCCGCACCGCCGCGCCTCCTCGCGCAGCAGGGGAGGGAGAGAGGGAGGGACGTGCAAGGCTTGTAAACCACACGCTGCCATCGCACCTCCCCTCCCTCCCTCCTCCCCACCGGTCTCCGCCGCCTATTGTGCGCCCGGCAGACAGCGAAGACCCAGCTGCCCCGTGCCCGCCCCCGAGCGCCAGGCACTCCCGCCCCGGCACGGGGCGGGGGGACACGTCAGGACACACACGCGTTCCCCCCGAGGCGAAGTCGCCCGCTTGCTCCCGCCGGCCCGGGAGAACAGCCCGAGCCGGCGGCGGCACCCACCAGAACGAGTGGCGGCCGCGACCTGCTATAAATAAGGCTCAGACGGAGAGCGGGGCCCGGCTCCCCCCGCACCGCCTTTTATTATTCATCATCGGTGCAGCCTGGGAGTGGGAAACTCCGCTTCCTACTTGCCGCTACGTTCCTACCGGCTCAGCCCCCGCCCCCTTTCCCCCCTCCGCTCCCCGCTAAGCTCCTTAAAACCCAAGGAAACTTTAGGAAGCGATTCAGCTCGAGATGCTGCTCGCGTGGGGAGCCTGGCTCCTGCACGCCGGGGCAGCCGAGGCGAGAAACCTGCCCAACTTTTCCTCCTGCCGTCACCCCAGCCTGCGGAGCCAACTTCCACCTTCCCCCGCGGCGGGACTTAAAAAGGCAGCAAGCAAAGGCGCACGGCCGCCTAGCCGCACGCCCCCCGCGCAGAAAGCCGTCGCAAAACACGCACGCACACAAAACCCTTCTGTGGCTTTCGGCAGCCTGCCCGGCACCGCTCCTTCCCTCTCCCCCTCCCCGGGCTGCTCTTCCCTTCTGAAAGAGACCGGGAAAAAAGTTTGTCCGCTGCCCCCGCCCCTGCCCTGGAGAAGTTGCAGAAGCCACCCGGCAGCCCCCCGCTCGCCAACCTTGCTAGCGGCCCTGCCACCTCCAAAGTTGAGCCGAGCCCCGTCCCCGGCGGAAAACAACGGTGGCGACCCCCAGCTCATCCCGGCGAGAGACTCGGAGCGGACAGCGACTCCCCCGGCCCGCATCCCCTTACCATGATCAGAGTGTGGTTCCTCTGCTCCGCCGCGGCAGGCTCGGCATCTTGCTGCTGTTTGCTCTGATGCTGCTGCTTGCTGCCGCCGGTGCCGGTGCCCGTTTTCTTGGCCCTCTGCTCCAGGGTCCGCTGGTAGAGGCTCACCGTGTCCCTGCGCTCCAGCTCCAGCTGCTCCGCCTGGGCTTGCTGGTACCTGCTCTCGCAGTTGACATGGTGCCGCCGGCAGCCCTCGATGCGCTGCCTCAGCCGCTCCACCACCGTGCTGTGCTTGGGAATGCCGCCGCCGCTGTTAGCATTATTGTTACCGGGAGCAGCGGCAGGAGGACCGTGGGGAGTGCTGTTAACCCCGATACCGGCACCACCAGCCCCGCTGAGGCTGCTGTTCAGGTTATTGTTGATGCAGATACTGCTGCCATTCGCGGCGGCAGCGGGGGCTGCAAAATCCCCCATCCTCTTCCCCGTGCACACTATTTTGGAAGAACTTTTTATCCTACCCTTCACGCACACACAGTCTCCTCCGGGGTCCTGATGAGATACTTTTTAGAGAACCGGGGGGGGTGGGGGGGGGAGGGGGCACCACCATGGATCAGGGAAACAGCGATCCCAAGCAAATGTTTCTCTTTCCCCACAGCCAATCCCTCTCGAGGAGCTCCAAAACATTAAAAAGAATGGGGGGGGGGGGGAGGGAAGGAGGGAAATAAAGAAAGTGCTAAAAGGTTATCACCAGCAACACAACCAACAAACACACACACCAAAAAGCACAACAAACTAAGCAGCGGCAATTCGGGTAGCAAACTCCAGGAGATATTCAGATCAGTTCCTTTCCTCCTTTTTCTTTTTTATAATCCATTATTTCAAAATAGGTTCCATGAGATTTCCGGCGATTTTGCCAAAAGTCTTCTCTCCCCATGTATAAAGAGAAACACACGCGCTTCTCCACAAGCACACACATATACATACACACACGTTCACACACACACATCCAAGCATAAGCACACGCTGGGCACACACGGCACACTCACTCGCACTCCCCGGCATCAAAAGATAGGCAAAGCCGCTTTCTTAATGTATTTTCCTTCTAGAAAAAAGTTTTGGTGTTTATGCCGCACCGCGTTCGCAAAGTACTTTGGCTGCTCAGTTGCATTTCGACAGGAACCTAAATAGCAAATCCTCGGGCTGGGGGAAGTAAACACATGTACAATCCGGGCCGAGCTGGAAAAAAAGTAGAGCTCTGAAGTCTTTGCAAAACGCCGAGCTGATACAGCCTAACGCTTTGCTCTGCTTTGCTTGCTGCTGCTCCTCCTGCCACCATCACAATGATCAAATGCTCTCCTCCTCCACCTCCACCTCCTCCTCCTCCATGCCAGCGGAGTGATATCAGGACAGGAGCGCTCAGTAAACACCGCAGCAGCAGCAGCAGCAGCAGCTCCTCCAGGCCGTGAGGCAGACCCGGGGACAAGGTGCAAAACCCGGCACGGACGTCGCCCAGCAGGAGCGGACATGGCGCTTCCCCCGCGGCGACCGCCGCTGCGCTCACGGCCGCCAGCGGCGGGGGCTGTCCGCAGGCGCGGGGCGGCGGGGGGTGTCCGCAGGCGCGGGGCGGCGGCGGGCACGGCTGCGCGGAGCGGGAACAGCCACCTGCCGCCCCCGGGACGCCCCGCGCTGGCCTTCGCGGCCCTCGGCTGCGCGCTGGGGCTCCCCGTGCTGAGCCGCGCTCTGCGCGGGGGCAGGCGGCCGTCTTACCCGGCCGGGCGACGGGGCGGCCGTGGTGCGCTGGGCCGGAGCTGGGTGCTGCGGCGTGGCGCGGCGGGCACCTGGGGGCGGGGGGCAGCGCCTGTCCTGAGCTCCGGCTGTCGGGAAGCGCTGGGGCCGGTGCCGCCGACCGCGGAGGGCCCGGAGCCCGCAGGCGAGCAGCCTGGGGCAGCGCTGCGCGCACCGCGGAGGGGTCCCGCACCCGGCGACAGGCTGCACCCCGCGCCGGAGCGGCGTGTGCCGCCGTTTCCATTCTGTGTAAACTGTTGCATAATGAATGCAAACAGAGCGGGGAGCCCTGTGCCTCCCAGACACGGGGCTGAACTTTCTATTTTAAACAACAGCAGAAACATGACACGTTGGGCAGGAACGTTTTTCCAAGCGAACGGTGGCTGCCTCCAGATAGAGCGCGGGTGATTAATGGATCAAGAATAACATCCCAGGAACCTTGCTTTACACCATTTTGCAGACAAAGCTATTGCTCACACACTTTTAATTGATTGTTGTTTTCTAACTAGTAATATCAACTATTCACTTCTTTTTAAAAAATATACCTATATAAAACAATTCTCTCAGAGAGATGCCCTTATTCTCTAACATGCAGCTGGAAATAAAGAAAATTGGGAGTTCATACATTAGTCATGAGATCTGATTTAAACCATCATCATTTCTGCCAATGCAGATTAGCATAGGATACTATTTCTAAGCTGACAGTGGTAAAAAGCTGTCTTTGTCTTCTTTAGACGCTCAGCAGTATTAAATTTGATTGTAATTTTATTCCTATTACAACAATTCTTGACTATGTTGAGATGGAAAATCATAGTGGACAAACAAATTTCAGTAATTAGTACTTTCCTTACATTGGGGCTAACAAGCATGTCTCCCCTACCCCTTTAAAACATTTCTTTTGTATCAGTTTGAGAACTAAAGTGAACCTTCTTACAGTTTTTCATGATCACCAGTTATTAGTTCTCATGAAAGAAACAGGACACAATTACAGTGGGGCTCAAAAGCAGCCTAAGAGCTAGGGGAAACTGCAAATCCTGCATAACTTACAGTACCTCTGTTAACCTGGAGCCAGGGGATGTTGTAAGTTCTTACAGTAACTATTCCTCTCCATCTGACTCTACAAGACAACAGTATTATCTGGTCGTATATGAATATATGTGAAAAGACTGAATGCAAGAACTGAGGGGGGAGGGGGAGAAGGAGGAGAGGGATTTCTTGTTTGTTTTTGTTTTGAGTGTTTGTTTGTTTTCAATTTAAATGGAAAGTGTCAGTAGGCCAGAAACGCAGACAGCTGCGAATTAGGTTTAACTTCGGAAAAGTATTTTTTGGGTTCCTCCGCAGTGCCCCCTGCAGCCCGCCAGCTTTGCCGACCGACAGCCTTGCTCACAAGGATGTGCGAAGCCGAGGAGCACTGCAGTCCGCAAAAAGACAGAAATGTTTCATATACCCACAGAGCCAGAAATACACGTTAAAGCAGTGGGGGTTTTATAGACTGCTTTTTGGTGCATTTTACAGAAGTTGTCTTCTGTTTTTTAAGTGCATGCTGGATTGTTACAGAATTCCAGCCGATTAAAAATTTAGGACTTTTTCTCTCTCTCAGCTGTGTACTTTGGTTCTCCCAGGCTGCACAGCCCAGGGGTGATGATTTGAGTAACAAAGTTTCATACTCGTCAGTGCTTAGTGTCAGAAGTTTTGCAAACAGATCAATCACCTATTTTGTGGAAAAAAACCCCAACAAACCAAACATCTGAATACATTCTAAAAATGGCTGAGGTTAAAACAAAGCTGAGCAAATGTGTCTATCTAATCTATTTCCCCACTCATTTTAACAGCAAGAGTGATACTTGCATTATTTTATAGTACAATATTTTATAAAATAAAACACTATCCCCTACATCTAAAACAATCAATAGAATCAGCATTTCATTAAAAAAAAAGTCAATCATGCTGTTATTTTACAGCTGTCACCCAGCACCTAAGAGCTAACTCAAAACTTTCAACTGACAAGAGAGTTTTCTTTTAAAGCCAAGTATTGAACGGCAATTGTGAAATAGCATAATAGAGATAACATTTCACAGTTCATTTTTGCATCACTTTTATTTTAAGGATACTTATATAAATGATTACCAGCTTCCGAAAAACAGTGGCCAAAGTGAGCTGTTTAGGGAAGTATTTACATTCAATTTCTGTGAAGGACAACACTTCTGCTAAGCTAGTGAGTCTGGATAAATAAAAACAGGGGAAAACCCCTCAGATTGTAGCCTGGGCAATGCAAGAAATAGATTTAGGCATTGTTCTGCTACTGATTATTGTAATTAAAACAGATGTTCTTCATGACCTTGACCAAGCAACTCTGTTCTGTCATCAGACACAAACACAGACTCACTCATGGTAGATGCGTGCACTTACATTTTTCACCATGGACTTATGCACAGTCGCCTTCTTAAGTACTAATTTACTTCGCATGCACAAATGTGTGTATTTGCTCTATAACTTCCCCCCCTGCCCTGCACATCAGCTTTGGAAAACTATCTTAACAACTGGAATTCCAAAAGAATCAAATATATCAGAATTCCAAGTGACACAAGGTGAACTTGCTGATGCCAGCAGTTAAACACCAATGCCTACCGATACCAGCTGACAGGACACTAATTACTAGTTACAGGCGACGATTGCTTAGTAAAGGATCTATTCAGTGAGTTACGATTTTGAAAAATTATAAAGTACAGGCCTGGACTGTGAACAGATATGCAGTATGAAAATACAGCATACGTTCTCAAGATGATTATCATGACAGAGATCTGTCTAATTAAGAAGAATCTATTTTAATGCTAAGATATGAAAGAGCCCAGCTGGGAGAGGAATTTAGAGGAAGACACAGAAACATGACTGTTAAGCTGACAGCAAGTGCAGCCTAAGCATGTTCCAATGACAGCTTCTAAAAAAAAAAAAATTCGTCTCAGCATTTAATCAATAGTGGTTTCAGAACAAGTACGGCCTTACAGATAATCTAGCTAGTCATATTAGTGGGAGGAGCTCCATAAATAAGATAGAAAATATGCCTTTGCAGAGCAACACAGTGAAACCACTTCCCTTTTGTCAGCTGCACGACGGGTTACCCAGTAGATGGACAACATTAAAAATATCACCATGAGGATAAACATGAATCCCATTCTATTAGAAACAAGACTTTAGCTCCTGGTGCTGTCAGTCAGGTTGGAAACTGGAACTGTTGCGGCAGCAAGTTTCAAACCATCTTGGGCAACAAGCAAATTAACCTTCAGAGTGGTTGCCTGGGTAGAAACCTTTCTGAAAGCTCCTACTATAATTAAATGGTTTATATCTAAATCGATTGATGACATGGTGACACAGGCATCTGCTGGAAGACAAACCTGGAGTCAATCATGCAGTGTCTTCACTGAATATAACTTTGAAAACTAGCTAACAGACACTTTTTGGGTCTGAAAGAAGCAGCTTTCTTACACAACAAAAAGGCTTTCAGGAGATTGCTGCTGAAGGTTCTCCTGCATACAGTGCTGTGTGACTGAGCAAATCAGATGTACTTCAGTTACTATAACAAGCTATTTAAGTGCATGCTGCCTAATACATCTGTAGTAAAAAAAAAAAAAAAAAAAAAAAAAATTAATAATGTCATTTGGAGAGTAGTCAAAGTACAGCCATTTAGTTGAGGGTTGATTGAAACCAAGAAAAAAAACTCCATAACCTCCATGAATGTATCTGTGAAATCCAACTACAGCATGGCAAAAATGCTCATGACAGCTGGGGGTGGCCACAAGCTACGGCTGTCACAATATCCAGAGTTGTAGAAATTCTTCCAGGGATGAACCAAGTGTGGAACAAACCAAGTTGCTCTAAATAGTTAAGGAAAAAGTCAGAGGCTGGAAATGAACAGAAGAACAAAACAATGAAGGGAGGAAAGGGAAGCAACAAAGAAAATCAGAAAGCTAGTTAAAACTGCAATAGTCAGAGCTTTAAGACATTGCAGGAAGTGGAATGATCACTATGTGTAAAAAAAAAACACAAAAGCCAAAAGCACTCTCAAAACCATGCACTTTCCAGCCTATACATTTCAAGTTGGGGAATCCAATTCAGAATTTTTACAAAATCTTTCCAGTTGTGAACAACACTGAAAGCTCCAGTTCAGCAAGGTATTGTAGCAGGACAGGCACATGGATTGAGACACACATATAGAGTGAGTATTCTGCTGAATCAGGGCTCAAAAAATACGGGGAAAGAATGCAAAATGTGTACTCATTCTCCCCGTTCCAATTACAGATAGGTCACAACAAGAACATTAAAAAAAAAAGAAAAGTGCATGCCATTAATTTGCGTTGTTACCCACACATTACCTTGCCAGATTAATGTAATGAAATACATCCTAGTTCAGGAAGCAGAATTCAGATTATTAGTTCCCATATACCATGGTATGTCTTTCCGTTGTTTTGAAAATCTGGTTCTGGAGCAAACAGCTGTAGGAGATACCCACAGAGAGAGCTAGCAGGGAGCTTGAAGGAGGGAAAGGAAAATCATTGCTCAGGCACAGGCCCCATCTAAACCTTTGGTCTGTCACGCTGATCTCAAGAGAATAACCGGGTTGGAATGGAGGAGGCAGGTGAGTGAAGAAGGTAGGGAGAGAAGAAAGGACAGTAGGAAAAATCCCAAAAAGATGCTTTTGGAAGTTCCTTGCAGCTTACACTTGAAATATACAGGAAGGAACTTGAATTTCTTAAGCAATTCTTATACTGAGTAGCCCACTGCTTCTCAGTAAAGACTGCCCCGTTTCCATTTAGCTTGAATTAACAGGCCAAACAAAAAATCCCTCATCAGTAAAATGCCAACTTTCGTGATGAGGAAGCACCTGGGGGATTTTTTTTTTTCTCTCCAAGGTAATTGCTGTTTAGATGTCAGCCATTTACAGGAATTTCAGAGTGAACGTGATCACTTCAAATTTTCTGAGCCAGAAGAGAGACTGAACTTATTAAAAACTATCATTCATCCTTCTTCATATAGGAGACTGATGATTGTTCTGAGATCCTTGGCATAAGCCGTCAAATTTAATATTCAAACAAGAATGTTTTAATAAGTTCTTAAATTACAGGGAAAGAGAAAATTTTCCACAGTCGTAACTTTTTGTAAGATACATTTAAGTTCAGTCTTCAAGACAGAGAAATACTGTATCTTCCTCCCTGTGCCAGTGTGCTGACTGAAAACACCACTGTTTCTCTGAAACCTCTATAGTATATGATGTACAAATATACATGTATTTACAAACTTATTTTAAAAGTACATTACAGAGGTTGCAGTCTTGCAGTCAATGAGTTTAAAACCACCAAAATCAAAGTGCTTGCGCAACCTTATTTGGCTTCCTTGCACAATCCACAGTATGAGGAAGTCTTCAAATGCACCCTTACACACTGTTTTTCCACAGGATGTCTGCTTCATTCTGTACACAGAATTGTCAGTTCTCACCAGTGAACAGCTATTTCATGTTTGTTTTTTTTTTTTCGTTTTTGTTTCACATGTTCCAGCTGTATTTCATGTCTATTTACTAATTCAAACTCTATTCACAGACACTCATTTCCTCAGAATGGCCATGCTATTGCTCCTGAGTGCTTCACATGTACCAATAAACTGATTTTCACAATTCACTGCAAGTGACAGTGCTCTTACTCATGTTAGAGACTAGAAACTGAAACAAAGAAACTAAGCTTAAAAGGTTTCACTAAAACACCTCATTGAGCTGACTTTTAAACATACTTAAACAACGTCAGAGCCCACATCAAATTCAGTTGAACCTGTAGGTGCTTACCATTTCTGCCAGGCAGAACCCTCTTCTCAAGTCAGCTACCTGGAAAATGAGGAAAGCAATCAGTGATCATCTGTAAGAAGTAGAGGTTACGTGAACTGAGTAGCATCACTTAAGACAGCTCAAACATTTCATCTCAAACACATATACTTCAGTAAATTACATGCAAACCCAGAAATTAGACCTTGTAGGAAAAAAAATAAAATAGTACATGCTGTTTTCCAGTGATATTTTTTAAAAAGTCTTTCTTCTCCCACTTTTTCTGTAGACGCACCTTTCAAACAGCCTTTGCTGAAGCAAAGTCAAAACATGCTGGATTTAGAAACTACTGATCAGGGAAACTTCACCTGAAGCCAGAAAATGCTAAAGAGATAAGACATTAAAATAACATTAAAATCCCTAACGGGATACAGAAAAGATCCCTGCTCATGCTTGGTCATATTAACCAAAACACAAAACCCAGTAACTACTTAGCTACATTAAAAACCAAGCCTGTATTCAAGCTATTTCCAGAGTCAGTGAAGTTACTCGAAAGCATTCATCAGAAGCCTAGGACACATCCCATCTTAGTTCAGGCTTGCGTTTCACTAATGGTTTACAGCAAACAACAGATGACTAGATTCCAGTTAGACAGGAAAAAAAATCCTTCTCATAGTATGAATAGTGAGACTTTAAATAGATTGCTTATGGAGTCTGTTGAGCCTCCACCATTGAAAGCTTTAGCAACAGGTTAGACAAATCAGTAAGGACACATATAATTGATTTTGCCATGGAACAGGGCAAGAGATTAGGCGACTTCTGAAGGTTCCTTCTGGTCTTAATGTTTTATAACATCGCAATTATTTAGAAAGCTTGAAAGTTATAAATGTATTTAAGTTGTTAATGATTTAATTTATTTAATTTTGATGTTGGTGTATAATGATAAGGTAACATATGTATGTAAGTGTTGGTTGAGACCCCAGGTCCACCTAGCACAGAGCTCTATCTCTCACAGTAACCATGGGAAGGGACACTCAGGAACAATAAGAGCAGAGTAAGCACATCCTGTGTTCCAGCCTTCAAACATTTTCAAGTTAGGTTATGTAATTGATCTAGTTGGTAGTCTCTACATCATCTCCTCCAAGGTTTTGTTCAGTCTTTCTATGTATCTTGTATAAAGTCCTTAATCCAGAAAGTCATTTGAGGAGGAGTACCACAGGTCCACATAGCTTATCTGAAGAACCAGTTCCTCTGGTTTGTTCTGAATGAAGCTCTTACCAAGTTCTTTCAATATCCCTTATGTTTGTATCAGAAGCAACAGTGAAAAACCAATCCCACTCCACTTTTCTCCAGACATGTCAGTTCTTCAGACCTCTTCTTACATTCCCCCATGTCATTTTTTTTTCCTAAATGAAGATTCCTGGCCATCCAATGGATGGAGTTCCTTGCATGTTGTAATGGAAGTGATAGTATACCTCAGATCATTCTTGTAATCTTGCAATAATTTTCAATTCTTGTATGTCCTGTCCAAGATAAATGGACCAGAACCACATGCAATATTCAAGCGTGTAAACCTTGGATTTTTACAGTAGCATACGGCTTGAACAGCAGCGTAATGGTCCTTTCTGTTTTCTTCTCTATTTGCTTCTTAGTAATTCCTCACCTTTTTTTTTTTCTTTTTTTTCATTTCAGCTACTACTAAGCTGATATTTTCATGGAACTGTCTACCATAACCCAAAGGTTTTGGTCTTGCAGACCTTTGGGCCAGTTTATAAATTATCCAAAATGTGAAGATCAGATTATTTTTCCCCAAATATATCACTTTACAATTATCTATACTGAATTGCACTCATTGTTTTATGGTACAGTCAATTTTCTAAGAGCCTCCTGCAACCTCTGCAGTCTCCCTTCTCCTTACTACCTTTCATAACCTCCTATCATCAGCAAAGCTTCATCTCCTCACCGATTGCTTCCCTTCTCCAGGTCATTTAAGAATATATTGAACAGTACAGTCCAAAGATAGACACCATAGAGAATTTCACTAGTGACCTCCCTCCTGTGCAAAAACTGACCCTATACTTCAATCCAGTGATGGTCTACCCTCTGTTCACATCTCTCAAATCACATTCTCCTCCATTCCAGCACCTCCCTTCTTATGCCAGTGAGGTTCTTGTGTTGCTTCATTTTCCCAAAACACTTTGATAAAAAGTTCTGTCAAAAGTCTTTGGGAAATCCATGTTAACTGGACCAGTTAGATAATCCTCATCTACATGTAACTGACCCCTTCAAAGAACTCCAAGAGCTTTGTTAACTCTCACTGATTACATAATATTTATTCAGGTAAATACTAATTCTCTTTTTTATTGCAATACCTACTCACTTAGATGTCAAATTTTAGTTTGCTGGATACCCTTGGAACCTTTCTTAATGACTGACATCACATTTGATGCCACCCAGTTTTCATGTACCAAAGAATATTAGAGAGACAGGTTACATGATGCTATCAGTAGATGTCATCTTTGAGTTTTCTTAGATTTTTTGGGTGGATCCTTCAGATCCTGGAGATTCATTTGTATTCACCTGCCTTTTGCATCATTACCTCTTCCAGACACTTCAATTTCAGAGACATTCTCTGTTGAGTTCCCTGAATGTCCAAAGGGGATCTAGAAGGACAATTTCCCTGATTTCTTCCACAGTGAACAAAGATACAAATGTTTCAGCTTCTCTCCTATGACTTTGTCCTCCCTGAGAGTTCATTTTATAGCCTTGTCATATTCAGGTTGCTCACAATGTTTTTTCCCTTCTGATGAGCTGGAAGAAAGATATTGAACCATTTTTGATTCTCTTAACCAGTTAGGTCTCAGACCCATCTTTGGGCTGCCTAATAATAATTATAGTAGTATATCTACCAATGTTTATGATACTTTCTTTTTTGTTTGGTTTTTATTTGTTTGGGGCTGTGTGCGAGTTTTTTGCTTGGTCAGTTGCTTTTGTTTTCCATTTGGTTGTGTCTTTAGCTGCTTCTTTCTAGTATCATCTCTTTGCTCTGTGGCCATGACCACTTTTTTTACATTCTCAGGCATGTCCAGTAAACCATGTGCATTGGCACTGTGCTTCCTGTTTGGTGTTCTTCTATAGTCATCATGCACTCTTTATGGATTTAATTGTCTTGGGGGGCACACTTTGTTTATTCTTGATAAACTTTCTCATTTTTACATAGTTCCCTATGTTGAAATTAACACAACAGTCGTGTGAATTTTGACCTCTATTCCTCCCCAAAGGTACTGAACCCAGGAGAGTTATGATCATTCTTAAAGAGAAGTCCTAGTGTTCAGCAAGATATATATGCAAATATGGAATACATACATATGCATCTGTGTATATATATGTATTCATTACATATAATTGTGCAAATTGCAATATAGAGCTGATGTGGCTGGCTAACTAGGAAGGAACTGTGAAAGGATTTCTGGTTCTTCCCAGGTAGAACCAGACATGAGTGAGGGTTCATTTGGATCTCATCTCATTTCTGAGGTTGCCTGAAACATACACTGATAATAATCAGTATTTATTGCCTGTAGCTCTCAAACCTTCCCAAGTATCATTATCCATCTTTGCAGAGCAATTATGAGCCACAGAACAGTGAGGTGACAAAAGACAGTACCGGCGATTCTTCACTCTGCTACCTATTACGGTATCTCCTTTATTTTCTAGGAACCACTAACCTTGCGAACAACTGGGGGCATTGCTTACAAATAATGCTCTTTCAATTATAGTTGATCTTGTGTGGTAGACATGCCCAGGAGGTGTTTACATCCTTATTTTCAGTCCCTCTTTTGTTTGCACACAGAAAATACTTGTGTTATAAAAACATAACACAATTTTAATGCAATAGATATTCTAAGGCAGGGGTGTCAAACTCATAAGAGTAGTTACATTTATACAGTCCCAAAATGACATTTGGCCCTTTGAAGGCAACTGTGAGGCTGATGTGGCCCCCGGTGAAAATGAGTTTGACACCCCTGTTGTTAGGTAACTGGTTAGTTTCTTAAGATTGGTTTGCATTTCATAGCTCATGGTGGCATTCTGATTGCATAAGGTGACACAGACACAATACCCATGTTGTTGGGGCTTTGAGCTCATGGATGTTCCCATGATTCATGAGGTATATACCCTAGAAAAATCTAGTACTACAGACCAAGAATACCAAAGCATCATCTTTGTCTAAGTGCACAGTCTGTAAACACCCCATAAAACAGGAAATAATAACAGCATTTTAACTTTTCCATGATGTAGCATCGAAACCTATGTGTATAGACTTTTTTGCCTAATTCTTGTCCTATGAGATGTATAGTCATTTCTTTTACACTTCACCTTTCTGACTCCCATTTCTTCTATCAATCTATGCTATTCATCCAGAACTCAGTAAAAAAGTGTCCTAGTTTTGCATGTCTCTCTCAAAGGAAGATAACCTGCTAGCACAATAATTTTAGATATTGGTCTATATTGATCTAGGATCTCCACCATTTTTTCACAGTAAGTTGCACGTTATCTCAAGCTGGAATAGCCAGGAGTTACTCCTTTTAAACCCATCAGACCAGTTTTCTCCCAAGCGTAGATATGCAGATTGCCAGCTGGGGAAAAAAAAAAATGGGAAGGGGGATGTTCTTTGATGGGGTTTCTTTGTTGTTTAATAGTATGACCCTTTTTCAATTTCCATGTCAGTGTCACACCATTCAGTTGCTGTATGGATGAGGTCCTTTGTGTGCATAAGGGCATCTTAAAATCCATGAAAATTAATAAAGTTGAATATTGTGTTTGTGAAAGCATCTCACTTTGTGCAGATAGAAGGAAAAAAAGAAAAAAAAAGGAGACCTGAAGAGTATAGGGTATCATTCCATAAATAGCAAAGCCATTCAGTAACGGGCAGATTAAATTATTATTCATCTGTCCACATCACTTTGTTACTAAATGAACAGTCCATTAGAATGTATACAAGCTCTGTACACTTATTCATTTGTACATGGTTCTTCAATATAATTTTATAGCAGTGACGCCAAGGAGCCAAAAAATGGATACACATTTTCCCCATTTTAATGTCTCGTGACTTAGAAAGAGGACTGTCATCTCACCCACGTTGTCTTGTACAGTAACTTAACTGGAATTTCATTTCCAAGATGCAGTAACAATAGAAGTTTGGTACTCTACCAATATTTAAAATTCCCTTACAGTCATCGCTAATTTACTGATTCTTCGCTCTGCTGAATCAGCATCACTGAAAGCAGTGTCTCCCCTTAATCACTGACAGAAAGCAGTGCCTCTGCAAGGGCAGAGGCGAAGAACAGGATTAGGGTAGACTGACAGTAGCTGTATAACGCCTATACAATCGTTTAAAAATTATCTGAAATCACTAACCTTTCACTTCTGTAGCATGGGGTTCAATTCTGTGTTTAGCCATGCATGAAAATGAGTTCAGCAATCTTGGTTTAGCCTCCACAGAATCATTCATGTAATTTGCCATGACTGGCAGATTTTGCTGTGGAGAAAGAGTGAATATGAATTAGAAAATGAAAGTGAGTTTTTGTCAGGTTGAAAAATCAAACATCAATAAATCTGAATGTCAGAATCAGAGAGCAAATTCAGATTTGAAAGCTTGGACCTTTGTGCAACTCTCACATGGACAGAATAAAAAACAGAATAGAAGGCAGGATCTACAGTAAGCACATGGAGCAGTCACCGAAACAGTATTGTGACTGTGACTGCACACCAATGGACTACTCCTGACCTCTATTTCTCAAAATGCACAGTGTCTTCTTATCCACAGGAGGTGCTCTCAGCACTGCCCACTCAAGTGTAGCAGGCAGATTTGTGTCTCAAATATGCCCTGCATTTTGGGAAGGCCAGCAACCCTGCTTCACCCATCACCATGAATTCTTGGGTGCTGCTTAGAATCAAAATGTTAACAGTCTGTTTCTAGACAGTGAGGAAGACAGTGAGTCTCCTCTTTTCCATGTAGGAGAGCACTTCTCGAACAAATAAAAACCTGTCAGTACACATGAAAGCGAAAAAAAAAACTAGGAAAAGACAAAAATAAGAAGGCGAGAGAAGTGAAGAATGGCAACCCCTTATCTGTCACAATCCTCACTTGCTTTGGGTGACTAACTCTCAGATCCACACCCAAGCCTCCCATAGGAAACGAACCCAGGCGATATTCACTGCACTTCCTCAGTAAGGACAGTGGATAGTCTTCTGACTCAGGCTGTACATACAACTGCTTTGTGACTAACTTTTTCACCTTATTTATAATGTATTTTTTCTTCTTCAGCAAATACTGAACTTTGCATAGTTAGAATTCTTTGAAATTAACCATACAATTTTGAAGTTTAAACGGAACTGAAAAAAGATGGTGTCTTTTCTCTTGTGACCCAAATAAAGACACATCTTTGATTCAGATGATTCTTACATCATATACACTTTCAAGAAAGAATGACATCTTTATATTTATTTACACATCTGTCACAAAAAAGATACAGATTATGACTGGAGCACTCTGCATTACTGTAGACATCACCTTTAACTTTCACTCACTGCTCTGTCTAAACTAAAGAGCCAAGATGAAGAAAAAGATAGGTGAAACTCTTTCTATAAGATTTAATTTGTTTAGCTTAATAAAAGCAGTAATGGCAGGTGCACAGCAGACATTAACAAAGAGGATGTCTAAAAGGCCCATCACCTCTGCAGGTCTTCAGATTATATTTAGCACTCCACAGTCACCATGTTATGGGGTAATTTTACAAACAAATCTCTGTTAAATATAATCACCTTTGGTACTCAGCAAGGAAACTGCTTCTCTTTCCATCTAAAACCTGACATGAAATCCTGTCAGATTCACAGCTTAATTCAACCTAACTTCAATGTACAACAACTTTCTACCTTGCATAATGGTAATCTATATTTAAACCTGTAATAAAGATATTCTAAGCTGTGGTTTGTTGTAGAAAGTTTTCAGTTGTAGAAATTTTTTAATTCTTTTCCCTCCTCTTGGATTTGTCTTCTGCACCTAAGGCTACAGAGTTAGACTGATATTAGTGTATTTTTTTCCTCTCTGGGTTCTTGGACAACACGGTCTGGTTTTGGGAAGAGATAGTGCTACCACCATCAGTAATGAAATGCACTGTCATGCTCCCATGTTGTAACAAACACTACCTTTTAGCCCACCTCTCATTTTCTCAATACTACTTCTGGAATTACCGTTTACCAACAAAAAATAAACAAAGTAAAAGAATGACTGCAAAGTCTAATTTAACTATCCTTTGGCTAAAACAACGAGGCGCATTGGAACCTAATCCACGATAGTCTTATTTAAAAATGGGTGGCTGAAAGGTGCCATAGGATTTATAAAAGGAAAGCAGATTGTCTCAGAGGCTGATGCCAAATAACTCATTGCCTGAGTTATCACTCTTCAATCAAAAAGTATATGAAGAAACTACATAAGTCATTTAGACAGCAATCATGATGGAGTTATGCTGGCCTCTCATGTCAGTGATGAAACAGCCAAATTCTCTGACAGTGGTGAGTTATTCCTTCTATCAGTGGCAGAGCTGCCAAAAAAATCATCAAGGCTATAGCCATGGAAAACATGAGGCCTCTCCAAATTGAAGGGATAAAAATACAATGGTTTTTATTACTTTATTTTAATCTTTATAATTTCAGTTTTGAAAAAAATTACAACCATGTCAACCATAGTCAGGCATCAATGTGATTAATTTAAACTCAGTATTAATTCCTTCAAGTAGGTTTTCTTCCAGAACATGGTCTTTGGGATTCTGCCCACCCCACTCTGCCCCCACTCTCTCTTATAAATAAACATGTATCTTTCAGCCCTGACAAAGCCAGTATAAAATACTGGCTGTTTTATAACAAATTGTAATCCAGTCACTTTGGACGTGGATTTTCTTTCTCTAGTTATAGTAATGACTTGGTATAGGAAGTTGATGATTTTTTGTTGCACTTTAACTTGCTAGAGAGGTCACAGACAGTAGCTGAGTATATAGGTGTTTAGAAATATTTCACTGTTTGGCCTGATTGCCCTTTAAAATCCTAAAGAAAGTAAAAATATATTCATTCTGTAGTGTAGTTTTAAACACGTGTTCTAAAAACCTAGCAGGTACTGAAGAGAAGCAAGGTTTGTGGGCCTGATTTCAATTTGAGCAGAATTTCAGTTAATACTGTTGCACACATAAAACCTCTTTTAACAGTTCATAATATTAAACTGAAGACAGAATTGCTAAAAATTTTGTTATTTTTTCTTCCTATTAAATCAGCTTTACAGACTTACAGCAGATGTCTTTAATAGACATTGTTATTAAAAAGAAGTATTACATAAAATAAATTCAGACCATTTCTTCCATATTACTTACTTGCACCATTAAGAACAGGAGTTTTCCTGTATCTTCAAATTATTACATTTATGGCTAATGCAAACAAACAAAATCTTATCTCCAGACACTATAAACCCTATAAACCTCTGTCAGCATTCGTATTATTCTTATATTTAAGAATCTGTCACTACTTCCGTCTACAGTAACCCCCTATTTTTAGAGTTGTAAAAGCTGGCCTTAAGAATGTATTCTAGTAGAAAAGTTTCAGCCTATATATATATATATATATATATATATATATATGTATGGACTTTTTTTTTTTTTTTGAAGTTGCAGAAAACACCCATCTACTTTTTAAGTTCTTGGGTGCCAAAAAGGTTTTATAGTGTCAGATATTTTTCTGAGTTTCCAAAGCTCAAAAATAAAGCCAGTATTGAGTTAGTTTCTTGCAACATATTAGCTAATAAATATATACCTTTCCATTTTTACTGTTTGGGAAATGTCATTAAATAGAATATTTTTTTTTCAAGGCAAAAAACCTACCACAGGTGATGTCTCTGGGTCAAACAGCCAATAGTATTACATGCCTGAGCTAAGTACGTGAAGTCACACTTATGCATCTCCCATCAAATAAGCCTTGTTGTCCTGATGTGAACATCCAGTTCTTATCTGCAACAATTAAGCTATTTATTCCCCTAAGCAAACAGAGATCTCTTTCCCTCCTATCTACACAGATAACCTGACAATGTATAAAATGGGAGGTCTGAGTTCTCCTGTGTTTCTAGGTCATGACCAAATTCTGACTTCATATTAAATATCAGCCTTTTCCCTCTACAGCCTGATTTCCACAGAAATCTAATGCATGGTCAAGTGGGAGGAGCAGCAAGTTCTTGGTCTGGATACATAGGAGACAGGATCTAGGACAACCTTAAGAAACATCTGGAGACATAACAGGCTTTGGAGTTAGGATTCTCTGGAGTAATTCTACTGAAAACAATGAAGTTATTCTTACATATTTTTTAATATATATATATATATAAAACACGTCTTTTTAAACTGAGTGAATTAAAGTAGACCTTGATCCATCAACAGTATACAATACCCTTTCTTACACATATATTGTATGATTGAGAGAAAGAGAAACAACAACACAAGAGTTAGGAACCACTTTTATTAAATCCACCACCTCATCACAGATCCCTAAATGCTCAATTCATAACTCTACACTCATCTCAACAGGAGACTTTTAAGGCTAAATATATTAAACACTATGAGGCATGCAACAACTTTTAACTAGAAAGACCATCGATGCATAGTTTTGTGTATTTCCTTGATGCTGGAATACAAAAAGATGCCTGAAAGCACATGCAGAAATGTTTAGTACTTTGCCTTAAGGTCTGAAGACACTTTCACTAGCTTTGAAAAGCATCATGCTCTATGCATCTCAAGTGCTGCATGAATTGCTTGTGTAATACAAGTGCTTTAGAAGGTGGGTCACTGTTCATTGTGCAAATCTTTATAGAGATGTTCACAATGCCTTTAGGGTCATAACTTTTTCCAGCAGCGGGCTCTTCTCTGGCCATTGAAAATAACAGTTTAAGGCAATCATTAAGGGTTGTGGGATGAAACTGGAGCAATTGAGTTTGTTTCATAGAACAGAATATTTCAGCTAGAAGTGATCTAAAAGTACCTTCTAGTCCAACTGCTGAACCACTTCAGGGCTGACCAGAAGCTGAAGCATGTTATTAAAGGCATTGTCTAAACGTCTCTTAAACACTGTCAGTGGCATCAACCACCGCTCTAGGAAGCCTGTATAGATACAGGTACTTCACACAAGTAGCACCTTAGCTTTGTGGTTGAAGGATTACCACCTCAGGGTGGTTATGACTATACCACAGTCATTGGTGTTAGTCAAGTTACTAGAATTTCAGACTTCAGAAAAATAGTCTTCATTCAATAGTAATAATTACTTATATTAAAATTTCAAGCTCTTTAAAAACTGGCAAGAAATTTTAAAGAAATTGAAAGCTGTTTTCTGTATCCTCTTAATTCTGCTTTGGAAAAATATCAGTGAGAATTTATAAGTAAATTAGGGAATAAAAAAATAAAAGCTGCTCAAAAGCTATGGTTGCCACTGAGGCATACTGAAATTCATACCATGAATTCTGGCACTCTTTCATGCTCTTAGATGCTGTTGAATGAAGAAACCTCATCTTTTAAACAGCAAAGCGCATCCAAGAAGCTTGTCCAAAGCATCCCAGTTTTAATGTCATCTGCTGGTAGTAAAGCAGCCATAATAACCTTGAGTTGTCCCTGAGGCTCAAGTCAGCTGTAGGTGCCTAGCTACATGTAGTATCCACATACAGGCACTCTAAAGGATGAGGTATGAAGCACAGAAATTGAAAGAACTGCTGATGTGATTAGGCAACACCTGAATTAATCAGACACCATGACATAAAATAATTCAAGAAGTGTCTGCATCTGAGAAACAGAGTGAAAGAAAAAACCCACCCACACACCTTCCTGCTCTACCCCCCAATATAACCCAGCACAACAAACAAACTGCCTCGCCTTTACATATTTTCTCTACAGTGCTCCTTGGCTGCTTCATCTACTAAAGACATAAACACAGTTGCCGGGGGAAGGGCAAATTTTAAAAAGATGCAACCACAGGCCAGGGAGTTGATGACTGACTCTGACATCTGATAATAGCTTTAAGTAAGCTGCTGCTTTTCTATCAAGAGTGGGATCATTTTTTTTCCCTTCTAGGTACACACATTTCATAGCAACATATTCTGTTGCTATTTAGGATTCACTGGCCACTTCCCTTACAAATGTTCTTTTCCTGAGATTTATAACCAGAGCTTTTGTTATAACGTCCAGTGCCAGACAAAACTTGCCTCATTTAGTGTTTCATTGCAAAACCAGGACTACAGCCACCTTCACAGAAATTTCTGCAATACTTTTGGCAAGCTTGAGACAACTATTAGGTGATGTTAGAACAATACATAACTTAAGGTCAAGAGTCAGCAAAAACTCTTAAAATTGATTTGACTCTTTAAAAAAAAAAAAAAGAGAATCCTCTGCATTCAAAGCAGGATCAGAACTGACTGGAGGGCTGAATCCAATGATTGAAACCAAAGAAAATGTTGTGTGAACCCCAGTCAAAATCAAAATAGCTGCATTTTGCACTGCTCTATTTATAACTCTATAATTTTAAATGGTACGTCCAAAAATAGTCATTGCAATATGTCAGTTCGATGTAATTTTTCTTTCCAAGATACGTAAATCAGTGTAATTTTTTCTCTTCATAGATACCAGCAAAATAAATAATAAATAGTTTTCCAGACAGTTTTAGAGAGGTTTTTGTTACTAAAGTTTTAGTCCTTTGTGGCAGGAGTTCCTGGCATGTGGATACAGCCTTTCCCCCATCTGACTTCATTTTGGATATACATCTATCAAGGGACTTTGAGAAATATGTAATGATTCAACAAGGCAGTTAGTTCAAGTGGAGCATAATTAGGCTTTCCCCCTCCCCTTCACTCTGTGCCACTGTTTTTACTTTCTCCATCTCCACTGAATCCTTAAAAGCAGCGGGTCTGCAGCCAAGCATTGCACGCTCCCCACAGCCAGCAACTTCCTCTGAAGCTGCAGTTTGTAATTACAACCAGCTGTGACGGGCTGCCAGGAGCAGCGCGAGCAGCACCTTCCTGCCCAGACAGTGACCCCCAGCCTCTGCGATGTGGACACCCCGAAGGAGGCTCCCACACCCTCGTAGTCAAAGTTAAGAGAGTACAACGATCCCCCCCTTTCCTGTAACAAGAGAGACACAAAGAAAGGCAGGGTATGATCATCTCCCTCCCTATTCTCTTCTTCCTCTAAATCCATTTGCTTGAAGGGAAGAAACCTCCAACCCTGTCCGCTGCCGCTGTGCTGTGTGACCCACCACTGAGCAGCTGGACGCGCACCTTGCTCCTTCTCCCTGACTGCCAGCAGGCACTGCATGTGCTGCAGCAAGCTGCAATATGAAGCTGTGGAACTGATCCTGACAGCAAGTGAAGATGAAGACTTCTTTTGTATGGCCCTTGCTGGCTCCTGTGAGCTTCACCTACAGTGCAGGATTTGATCTGTTAAAAGGCAGAATCCTTGCCACGAGTCATCTGAGTTCATGGTAAACTTACATGGTATCCTGAGGTGTTTGAGACTCAGAGATACCAGGTATATACAGGTGGTGCAAATTACCAAACAATGTTTTGCACTTACATAGCACTAAAATCACAAAACCCGCTAATGAACGCTATCTCTCTACACTGAAATCGAGCTAGAACCTTAATTTATACCTAGTGATAGCAATACTAGGTGCATCGAATATTTTGCTCAAACCAACAAAAAAATCTATGATGGAGTTGGGGACAACAAAACTTGCATTCTTACCCTTACATCATATTAGGATTACAGAATTATAGCATTCAGAGGGTAAAAGTTCACTATATACAGAACTGTAGACTCAACCTGTAGAGACAAGTAGGTATAGCTCATGTCAAAGAATCATATACCAAATGAAATCACCCTGGGTTCATTCTTACAGGATGCTGAGCTTCACAAGGGTACAGGAGGGAGCTCTCATGAGGCTTCAGAAACAATAATTTCTGCAAAAGGAGAATACAAAGTGCCCCATAAACCCATGGCATATACAATCAGGGCTCTTGAGTAGAGCATCAGTATTGGCTGCATCCATGTGCAATGGCCAATAACAGTAATTGAAAGTATCAGAAGTGCCCAAGTGATTTAGGAGCACAGCACATAGAATCAGAATGGATTTCACACTCTGTGAGTATAAAAATGCAATAACAGGGTTTGGTATTTATATCCCTTCCTTCCTTCCTTCCTGGGTGGAGAAGGACAGTCAGAACAGCAAATGAAATAGTCATTCCAAAGTCATTACGGTTTTTTGTGCCATAATATGTAGCTGTATGGGAATCCTGTCAGGTTCTCAGTTTGCACTTTCCACACAGGTGTAAACATGCCTTAAGTACTCCAGCTTTCATGCTGTCATTTTCTTTCTCACTAGCATTGCCTGTACAGCACACACATTGGCCTTTCTCTGCCTCCTACTGCACCATCAGATGACATTGCATCCTCCTTACTTCTCAGGCCACAGGATTTTACATTATATTGGCTTTGGCATTAAAATAGGCTTAAGAAATTACCCTCTGCTGTTTGCCTTGCCCACTCTGTTTATCCTGATTCATTTCACTGATCCCATTTCAGCTGATCCCATTAACACTGGCAAAAGAGGGAAGCAAGTAGTGGTAAATGGTGGTAAAAAGAGGGATGAATGAGCAATGAGCAGATGGACGGAGAAATGAGGGGTAAATATTAAACCATCTTTGTTTATTAGAGAACGTGCAAGACAAAAATGTTCTCAAAGACCTCAGATATTGGTAAATCAACTCTACTCCCTTGAAACCTTCTCTCTATTACTCATATTCTACTTTGCATGGTTTCAGAGGGGCAACCAGAACACTTGCAGCAGTATCTCAGAGCCTTAACGGACTGCCTATGTTTTACTTCAGGCTAAGGCAACTGGGAGAGGAAAGAAGAACTGAGGCATGAGAAAAGCATACCACAGTAGAGCACAAGGGTAGGAAGAACTGTGCCCTTTCCACAGCAATGGGAAAAAACCAAAAAACACAAACAAACAAACACAAATGAAACAAAAAAACCAAAACCCAAATAAACAACAACACCACAAAAACAAACAAACAAACAAAAACAAAACAAAAACCAACCAACCAAACAAGAGCTTGAGGTACACAAGATGCACACATAGAAACATATCTGGACAAGAACTGGAGGAGAATATGCTCTGCCTGACACAAGAGCCCGATCTTGTAAAGATGGTTGTAATTCACAGAAGTCACAAAGCTACCACAGGGAAAAGTGCACAGATGAACTAGGCCACTTTGTTAGCGTTTTGCATTCATTGTGACCTGGCATCAATGGTGGCACAAGTGAAGTGGTAAAGTAGCAGGAGAGGCCATGTAGGCATAAAGATACACAGCTGGAGTGCCTACTCTTTTATCTGCCTTTTTGATTTCTCATAACCTTCTGAAACTTAATTCCTTATGAATCTTCCTTAAGATTAATCCGAATTTCCATTTTTCCACCTTCAAGGATGGGCTCACACACGTCAAAATTCTAATCTCAACATCTCATTCTGAATGTTTTCTTGAGCAAGAGCAAGCTCAAACATTCTGATTTTGGGCAATTTGCAGCTCCCAGTGACTTAGCTATAGGATTTGCTAAAGGAAAATTTTTAGGCTCCTAACTATGAACAAGCTTAATATATGAACAAAAACATTTAGGCGTGCAAACTCAGAGGGCATTGTCATGTAATTACCACTCTGTTGGTGCCCGATTGGTGCTTTTCCAATACTATCACAGAATCACAGAACAGTTGAGGTCAGGAGAGAACTCTGGAGATTATCCACTCCAAGATTCCTGCTCCAAGTTGACTGCTCAGAGATATGTTCATTTGGGTTTTTAGTATCTCCAAGGATGGAGACTTGAGAACTTCCCTGGGCAACCTGTACCAGTGCTTGGTCACCCACACAGTGAAAAAGCTTTTTTTTAAAATGTTTACATGGAATTTCTTGGATCTCAATATGAGCCCATTGCCTCTCATTCTGTCACTGGATACTACTGACAAGAGCCTCCATCAGATGTTTAGATAATTTATGCAGGAGAAGCCATGGTATAGGAGAAGGCCTACAAACACAAGCCTGAAACACAAATGGTCTTCACTTCAGTCTTGACACACAAAAATATGCCCCACTCCCATTTTGCTATCAATATAATGAAAGTTGCAAATTGATCATCTAGCTGTTTCAGTCAGGCTTCTATTTGTTTTACTTGTATATTCTCTATGTCCCCCTGCCCGCTTGGTAATCATGGGGATTATCTGATAGCAACGAAGTTATTTTATGTTTACAAATACACCAACTCAGTTTCAGCTAAAAACTACTCTTGTTTTTATGTGTGCGTGTGAAACAAGAGTCCAACCCTGACTAAAGACAAACTGCAAAACTGACCAGCCAGCAACCTAGCAGTCTGTAAACTATCTTTTGAGCACTTGGTGAAAGCAAGAAAATCCTTTAATCTAATTGTGAGTCTTGTTGTTGATTTTTAGTTGGTTGTTTTGTTTCTAAAGTGTGACACAAACCAAGGAGTTTCTCATTTTTAGTGAAGGAATAATAGATACAATTCTAGCAAGATTTATACATGTACCAGCAAGTCTTTCCAGACAGTCTTGGAAAAATTGTCAACAATGTTGTCAGACTTCAGAAAAATAAAGAGTATCTTATTTCAACAAATGCAATTTGATCATTAAATCTGGCCTTCATGAAATAGAAATGCAGCTGCAGGTTTAGGGCCTCTTACCCTTTCTCCCAATAGCTTGATAGTAAAACGCCTGTAAAAGCTGTTGGAATCTTAAAAGTTCGCAACTTTCAAAACAGCTCTTATCTCCAATATCCCCACATTCCCCTTCTTCGCCAAGTAATTTCTGGATAAAATGTCCTAGTGGTGATCAGGACAAGGAAATTTGATTGAAAGCATGATTTTCATTCTTACCTTCAAATTCTATAGAACTGTCCACCAGATATTCACTTGGCTAACTATTTTCCAGGGTTAGCTTTAGCTCTTAAAAAAAGTAAAACTACTACTGCAGTTTTGGCACAGCAGGGAAGGAAAGTTTGTGGTTGTATTTTTTTTTAAACACTCATTTTGCATCATGAGCAGTTATTAACTTGCCCTGAAAACAGGATGTATTTGTGTGGTGTGGAAGACAGTTTCTAGCTAAATTTGCAGGCCTGGTAATTAGAGATAATATTTTATTTCTATCTGTACATCTTCAAAAGATAATAACCATAGTGCCAAATGACAGCATTTTTACAATTTTCCTTCAGAGAAAAATTGCAATTTCAAGCATGTTAATCATGAAAAAGTCACTCTCATAAAAGTCACTCTCAAGAAAATGAACAGAAGATGGAAGTACAACTAATATAGTAAAAATCCTTATTAGCCTACAGGCCAAAATAGAGGTAGTCGAAGACTGTGAAGACACAGGCTAAGCATGGATAGCTGTTCTGATTAAGGGACAAAGCATTAAGAAAGAACACAGCTTGTTAGAGATGTCAATATCAAAGAGTGACTGGAATTACTTAGAATGGTTTGAGGTAATAAATCTTCAGCAAATGGAATGTACTTAAGAAAGGAGAAAATTAGGTCAAATCTCAGGAAAAGATTTCTAATGGTGAAGTACAGAAGGTTATGGAATATTTGCCTGAAGGAAGAGACACAAGACATATCCCTGGAGACTTTTAAAACTACACTGGAAAAAGCACTGAAGTATCTGGTACACAATAATCCTGCACTAGGACAGAGAAAGGCTAGATGATCTAGTTGGGCTTTTCCATCTCTGCTTTCTGTTATTCAGTGATAATTCCATTGGCCAGTTCTAGTTTCACATACAAAAATCCAGTATCAACTGTAAGAATCTCCTATTAAATGTAAATGCTGTAGGATAACCTTTTCACCCCAGCACAGAATGCAAATGCTCTTCAGAAATGAAAACAGATCCCATGTTTCAAGTTCCTTTTATTTGAATATGCCTACATTATGATAAGCAAACATGTAAAAATGTGAACAGTCATTGTGTCTGTATTTATAGCAGGGATCAAATGTACTCAAACTGGATACTGACATTAAAATTTCCAAATTTTTGAATAGAAGTTGTGCAGATACTGTTTAATTGACATAGATTCTCCAGGTACTGTTACAATGCTGCTCAGCATGAGGTAGAATGATAAAATGAACTTTCAAAGGCAGGCTTACACCTTTCTTACTTTGTGCCTCCCCCCACACAGTGCCCAATGACAGCATTTTTACAATTTTCCTTCAGAGAAAAATTGCAATTTCAGGCATGTTAATCATGAAAAAGTCACTCTCATAAAAGTCACTCTCAAGAAAATGAACAGAAGATGGAAGTACAACGAGGTGATGCTGAGGGAACAAAAAAAAAAAAAAAAAAGAAAAGGTGGTATATTTTACACGGAGTCCTCTGGAAACGTTACTCTTTCACTTAAAATAACCATTGCCTGGTCTTGATCTCAGGTTTGCAAGGAGCTATGGTTACCTGCCCTTCCAAAATCCACAAAGACACACGTTGCTCTTCAAAAAGCTCTTGTTCTACCACAGTTGATCATGGGTGAATAGCAAGGATTGGGCCAGCAGTCCCTCTAAACCTCAAGGATAGGTGAATTACATAAATGGTACTTTAAGTGAATACAGGTTGTAGGACTGGATGAAGATGTATTAACAAAGAACATGCACAGAATGTATCAGCATTATCATTTCTGTTTGTACAGGGAGTGTTCTTTCGAAGAGATTTCTCCTGATTGTTTTAGACTGGCTGCTTCATGCCATGGAGCAGTTTGAAGCTGGGTTATTTTCAAATGAAGCTAAACTGCAAGATTTAGTGTTCCAGCCACTACTAGACATTCGGTTCACTGATGCAGACCAGAACTAGTACACAGCAAAGAATCCTGAAAAGCATATAGTATGGCCCTCAGCACCAGTTAGGTTCACTGTACAGATTCACTCCCGCTGCATCACACTACTTGCTAATGCAGACGTAGCCATAACCCCTCCAGGAGCCCACTTCCCAAAACTGAGGGTCTGACTAGCAAGACTGTTAGGAAATTAATGGAGAACCTGGAGCAATACCATGCACAACAGAAGTCTAACTCATCAGTGTCTTCTAAGTCAGGTTCTTTTGATATTTTCAGCACTTGCACTAACTCCAGTCGAAAACCTGCCAGATGGGTTTACACCAAGCATACCCATTCAGTACATCGTGGAAAAGAATGCAGACGCTCCCAGCCTTTTCACCCTCAGATCACCAGCACGCCGCCTCCACCGCGGCACGGTGACTCGCACCGGTCCCCACCGGCGCTCCAGCGAGCTCCGCGCTCCCTGCTGCCGCCGGCCGCGGAGCCTCCGTGGGAGGAGCCGCAGAGCCAAGGAGCCGAGACCGGGCGGCGGAGCGCAGCTGCAACCGCCGTCTCGGGAGGGAGCGCACAGCGGCACAGAGCACTGGGCGCAGACGGTCCGCTTCCACGGGACGAGCCCGACAGTCAGAGCTGCTCGGTACCGCCGCAACGCTTCAGCGGGGCAGCCCGCACCGAGCCGCCCGGAGCTGTGCTCCGCGCCCGCTGCCCTCGCACAGCCGCCGCTCGGGAAACTGGCTACGTTGTTGCCCCCAAACCAAAGCATCCTTTAGACATCCTGCGCAGCTGCCAAACGGTCGTGGTACCTCAAAGCGCTTCCAACCCCCCACACAGAAGAAATAAAACTTGAGGGAACACACGCACGCCAAGAGCCACATCTAAGCTGAGGAGTGGATTATACAGGATCG
Organism: Patagioenas fasciata; assembly: GCF_037038585.1. Classification (NCBI taxonomy): domain Eukaryota; kingdom Metazoa; phylum Chordata; class Aves; order Columbiformes; family Columbidae; genus Patagioenas; species Patagioenas fasciata. The sequence goes on along the minus strand of NC_092523.1, from coordinate 62,151,588 downwards.
GAGCGCGCTCTTTGCGTCCGCTGGCACTTCAGCACCGGCGGCTGCGCCAGCTCTTGCCGAGAACAAGCCGTTTTATGCCACCGGCCTACAGCCATACGGGATTTTTTAAGAGGAAGGTCCCTGTAAAGGCGTTTATATTTCGCATCCCAGCTTTGGAAACCTGCAAGCTTATACGTGGATCAGCGAACTCCAGTGTGCTCACAGCTACAGCTATCTGCTATAAACTCGAAGTGAAAACTCTTATCTTTCTATAGCAAGCTTTTGAGGTATGTTGCTAGTGCATTAAAGACGTGATCCCCAGAACAGGAAGCATCGCACCTGTAACGTCAGGAAAGTTGTCACAAATTGTATTTTCTTTGCAGGGCGGGATCAGGCCTGGGAGGTAAAGTACCAGATCTGGACAATCACCTCCTAAAGTTTCCTGTAAGAGGGTCACAGTACTTAAATAGTGGCTTGTATAAGAGCTGCAAAATGTTCTTCACTTCCAATAGCTGCCCCGCCCTGGCAAGCCCTGTGCCCCCAGCCGCAGCAAGCAGAGGCTTTTCCCCTCCATTCTCCTCAGACCCCAGCGGCTCTCTAACGGCAGCAAGGATCCCAAACAGGCTAGGGTCGCCCCTTTCCCTCCGCTTAGCGCTACTCGCCGCCTCTCTGCGTAAAGCTGCAGCTGCCCGCGCGCAGCAGGAGAGAGGCGGGCTCCGCCTGCCCGGCCGGACCCGTCTCCGGCAGCGCCCGAGCCTGCCCGCAGAGCTGCCTGCGGAGGCTGGCCCGGCGCCAGGCGGCCGCCGCCTCCTTCCCTTGCTGCCCTCTGTCCGCCCCGGGCTCCGCCAGCAGCCGCCGGTCCCTGCTGCGGGCCCACCACCTAGGGGCCGGCCGGCGGCACTGCGCGGCCGGGCCTTCGTGTGCGCCCGGCGAGGAGGCACGGCACGGCACGGCCCCGCCCGCCGCCGGGAGCTGCTGCGGCGCACGGGGAGCAGCCGCAGGAGGGCAGCCCTTGCAGCCGAAGGGGAAGCGATTCGGACAGATCGGTAGAGGGAGGGCTGGTCTAGCAGCGAGCGTTGTGAAACCTCTCCCACTGAAACCGGTGTGGCATAGAATCATTCCGGTTGGAAGAGAGCCACCCTCAGGATCATCGAGTCTAACCATAACCTAACTCTGGCACTACAACAGGTCTCTAAGAATCTCACCTATACATCTTTTAAACACATCCAGGGATGGTGACTCAACTACTTCCCTGAGCAGCCTGTTCCGGGGACCTGACAACCCTTTCCAGGAAGAATTTTTTCTTAAAACCCAGCCTAAACCTCCCCTGGCACAACCTGAGGCTATTTCCTCTTGTCCTATCACTTGCTACTTGGGAGACCAACATCCTCCATGCTACAACCTCCTTATAGACAGTGATAAGGTCTCATACACCATGTATGGGAAGAGGATTAGCTTTGCTGTAAGACTTCATAAAAATGTTTTGAAGAGAATAAATTAAAAACATGAAGAGAAATAGAAATTCAGGTAAAATGCAATACATGTTTATCACCCTCTAGATGCTGCCAACAGTCCTTTTCTCCCTCTTGCAATCCAGTCCAGGAAAATAGAAGTCAAGTGTGCAATGCTGCCAGAGATAACCGTGACAATCACCGCACTCATCACATGCAGGGAGATTGAAACGTTTTGACTTACAGGGCCTTGCAAAAGAGAGAGAGAATTAAGGCTGCTCTTTGCACAGGTATCAACACCACGAAGTTCTGCTATGAGTTAAACTGGACTTTAAAGCAAATATTTGAACCACCTGAGAACTGAGGCCCTGGAATGATGTTCCAATAAACACAGCGTAGGTAAGAAGGATAACTCTACATTTGAAGAATTTATAAAAGTAATTATTTTATGGTGTTGTCTGTAGTAGTAATGGCTTGGATGGCCTCTCAGTTTTACGTTCCTGTTATCTCTATATATCCAGTCTAGAAAAGGACGAGACAGCACAATTCTAACACAGCAAACCAAAGGTCTTTGGAGTGCTCTCCACTGATGAAGAGGCATAGTGAAATAAGATGGGGAGAGCCCATACTCACACATGTAAGAAGTGTGAGGTGGGTGGACAGAGACCAGGCTGGGGCCCGAGTGGTAGGGTAGCCTTTCTGCAGAAAACCAGATCTCCACCATGGACAAGCAAGGTGAATCAGCAGTGTCATTCTGTGGGGAAAAGTGCAAACATCATATTTGATGTGTCACAGGAAATTGCTCTGTGAGTCAACTGAAGAAATCCTCCTGCCTCGTTTAGTACAATTAAGGCATCACCCATAAGTGCCGCCCCTTGTTTTTGGCACCGTATCTCAAGAATGATGTCGATAACTGAAGAGCACAGCAGAGAGCAATGAGAATAATCAGAGGGTTAGAAAACATGACCTACAATGAAAGATCGAAAGAACTGCAACTGTTTAATCTCCAGACAAGAAAACTGAAGGAGTATGGTCACAGTTTTCAAAGGAAAGAAGTAATTTGTTCTTCATGCCCATGATAAAGAAGAAGTAATAGATTTAGATTGCAGCAAACTTTTCAAATGATAAGCACAGAGAGATGTTGAAATGTTGCCTGGAGAGATTGTGGTTTATCTGTCACTAGAGAACAAGACTGACATAAACAGAGTGAAATTCTTAATGGGGATTAACTTTACAACTGCCAGAGATCCCTTGTATTTTTTACTTTTTTTTTTTTTCTTGAAGTACAATTAGGATTCAAAATAGGGAGATATTATTTCCTTTTTTTTTTTTTCTTTTAACTGGCTTACTGCATGAATTGGAAAACTGCAAGTATTTCTGTATTCCAGCTCCTCATCAATAAAACAGAGGTAGCAACACACAATTTATGAAGATACCATGAGTCTGTAATGCATTATTGTGACTTTGTGAATGCTGGGAAAAGAGGTGGTATACCAATATATTTCCAGACCATCAGTTTCTTTTTCATATTTGCATTGCGTTAAATACTGTGATTTGGTTTTCTTTCTTCTCAAAGAGTTTATAGGCTAGGTACACTGTGATCTAAACTAGTAACAGAAGTACAGATGTTCCCAAAGAGGAAAATACATCGAGTTCATGTAGTTTAATAGAACACTGAAGCTGAGAAATACCTCTAGGTTAAAAAAAACCCAACACAACACCAACAACAAAACAGCCCTAACCATTACATTTCATACTACTACAAGGTTCTTTTATAATGTGAATTTCCCCAGAAGAAATTTCTAATTCAGAAGCAATGTTCCTTTCCGCTCACACATGTTGAAAGGTCTCCTGAAAAAAAAAAAGCTACCTCCTCAAAACAATTAGTGGACAGCCAATACTAGCAGTGAATGTTTAGAAGACCTGTCCAAGTAAAGCTGAGCTGAAGTACCTTATTATTACTTCCCTTCCAAAATGCAACAATGGCTTATTTTCATGAGAACTTTAAAATATTCTTTGTTGTTAATAAAGTTTATATTTAAAGAAAAGCAATTGAGGTAAACATGGCATACTGTATAATCTGTAAAGATAAATGCAGTCTAGATTCACCAAAAACAGTGATCCCAAATTATTTTAATTAAAAAAAAAAAAACCAAAAAACTTATTAAGACGCTTCTTTCTAATGATCTTATTATAAACATTCCTTTCTGCAGATTTCTGCAACAATATCCAAAATAAACCCTGTCCTTTCTTGCCATGCCACTGTCTTTCTCTCCTACCAGCTCAGCAGCTGTTCCTTTCTACAACCAACAGACTCCAGAGCTCAGCTTCCTGAGGTAACAGGATGGTGGCTACGACAGTGCAGTGGCAGAATCTGGGACAGAAACTGTGCATGGGGAAAGCAAGAGGGACAGTCCTGGAGATGGAAATATGGCTATGGCACACAGCAATGGCCTATCAAAAATGTTGGAAAGTCCTCCTTGGCCCTCAGCTGGAGCTTAATCGTGTATTACAGCATTTTCAAGTGCAGTGCTGACATATATTTTTCCTGAGCACACATATACATATATCACTAGAGAGACTGGGATTATTTGCACATACCTTGTTCCTCATGTGTGCATCTACATTTAAATATTTAAGAACACAAGCTGGAAAAGTAATTTGAAAAATAATTTCCTTTTAGCATACCAGCTGCTGAGATGATTAAGTCACTAACACTTTGTAAGTTCTCCAGCTCTCAAGAGACCTATCACATTTAGTATTATTTGTAGAAGTGCAAAATCCCTAATTCTTATCTAGCTTAAGTGAAAACCCATTGCAATCAACTCAATCTCTTAAAAAAAAAAAATATTACAAAGACATCACATCAGAACTGCCATTACATTCCATTGCTTTTCTTTACAGCACTGCTTGTGAACTGATTACTTCCCATTTATTAAAAGTGAAGACAAGTATGCTTTTAAATGATATTTTGTAATATTTGTATTATTTTTACAACTAGAGTTCTATACATGTGTTGGATTACTTTGCACCTAAGTTTTTGCGAGAGATCTAAAGTTACAAAATTACAGATGATATGTATAGATGCCAGTACAACACTACATGACAAAAACAGAATAGCATCTCCCAAAGACAATAGGATGTTTTGCCAAACTATGCATTCAAGTATTAGCAAAGATAATACGAGGACTACAGTTACCATGCAGCCTTTTTTGCCCTTGCTTAAATAGAGCAGTTCTGATGGCAGAGTTGTACAGCACAAAAAAAAAAAAGCTATTCTCCATTTAATTTCTGCTTCATATGTTGCTGGAAATAGAAGACAGTAAGTGAAGCAAAGACTTTCAGGAAGAGAAAGGAATATTTCACAGCTAAGACATCTGAAGAATACCCTGGTAAAATATATGCTACATTTGTTTCTGTCACAGGTTTTCCTTGTAGTTCTAGTTCCAATTGCCTGGGATCAATTTTGCAGGTACACTGTGTATCCACAGTTTTGGTGTAGCCAGTGGCACTTGTGCCTTCAACTTACTGTAGGTGCTATATAGTAAGTACTCTAAAAAACCCAGATCTTATGTGCATTAGATCAGATGCTTGTGATTAATGGATTCTTCTAATATCTTAATGCCTGGCTTTGTCCTCCATAAAACAGTATTAAGGCCTTCTTTAATTCACACGTGGGAACCTTGCACAGCAACTGCCCCTGATAAGCAACCTCCCTAAAGTTCTATAATATAAACTCCTAAGCTTATAAAACACTCAGCCGTGATATGGACAGACACCTGTAAGGAAGACCTCAGACCACACACTGAACAAATAAATAGTCAAAAACCAAACAAAACCATGAAAACAAACCAACCAACCCCAGTAAGTCTTTACAGCAAAAGGAGCATATGGCTGTATCACAAATAAGCATTTCCATAAGCCCACTGAATAGGTTAAATAGCCATAAAAACGTGGCAGAAGGTTCAGTGTTGAATTGTACAAACCCTCTAGGGAGGCTGGGGATACACTGAGGTCACACTAGATCAAAACTGGAACACTTACACCATTGTCAGTATTACCTATACCTTCCAGGTTACAGACTTGTATTTTGATACACAGATTTACTTCCATTTAACACTGTTCATGCTAGACACCAAGACAGACAAATAGGAAAAATCCCCACAAAACAAAAACCCCCAAACAGAGTACAATGATATTAAAAGTGTATGCCACAATCAAAAATACAAAAAGGAGAAAATTAAATAGGTTAAAGATAAGATGTTAATTATGACACTCCTTAATTTTGAATATTTGACTTTGCAGTCAAAAGAGTGTTATACCAAAATAGTTGTGTGTGGATAGGATATGGGCAGACATATTAATACATACAATTATTCTCATAAAGGAGCGTCAATAGAAACAGTATGCTCAGTGCAGTGATTTTAAATATCTTTAAACAATAATTTAATTAGGCAGGTTTTTTATTACAAAAATACTTTTACTTTGAACAATGAAATTATGGATTTATTGATGTTAACTATTTACTAAATATTCCTAATTCTCAAAGCTGAAAATTATTCAAAGGCAATTGATTATTTGTCAGCTGCACATATTAAGGCAACAAGAGCCTTCTTGAAACAGGTTCTTAATCCTCATTAAGTTGAAGAGCTGGCAGTAAATATCATGCATAAGACAAGGCTATTGATATTAGAATATGTAACAGTTTCAAACCCTGTTGTCCCAAACTTGGTCACGAGAGAAGATATTCTGTCTAATTAGTGAAAAATGAAGACATGTGGAAGCATGAGGATGTAACAATGCAAGCACACTTAAAAAAGGGGCCCACATTTTAAGTGAGACTGGGGGATTTGAGCCAAGATACACACATATTAATCCTGATTCAATTAAGTTCCTGTTTTAGAAATGCTGTCTGTGCTTATGATGCTACAAACATTCAGATCCAATGAAGTTAAAGAGAACTGATGGAAGCTACAGCATATCTCATGAACTAATAGAAGCCTTTGTTCCAATAGACCAAGGTATCATAATTTAAGAAAATTAACACTGTCTTTTTATTTACTTGCTATAACTTCAATAGTAGTGTAAGTGACAGTATTTATAGCATGCTATGAACAGCTTCTGTTCAAATTTGGATAGAGTTTTGGGTTTCGCTGGTTTGGTGTTTTTTGTGGTGGTGGGGGAAGTTGTGTTTGGATTTGTTTGGTTTTGATATAATAAATTAAAACATCTACAAAGACGCTAGCAAACAGTCCATCCAGCCCAGCATGCTGCACCTCCAATAGCAAACAGTAGAGTATGCATAGGAAGAATATCACTATGTATGATATTTGCCATGTTAGTAAACTGTTTGTAGCTCAGGGACTTCCTCAGGCCAAAGTTAGAGGCTTAATAGTTCTGTCTTTCATGCTTTCAAAACGCATCCATTGACTTTTATGTGAACACTAAGCTTCCTCTTGTACTTTCTGAAGAATACAGCATAATAATGTAAAATAAGTTGTGCATAGCTTCCGGCCAAGTTTCAAGATTATCTGTGATGCAGAACAGAGGAACTTTCAAAGCAGGATTAGGTAAACTGCTTAATTGAGTTCAGATTCCTTAGGAAAGCTACTGGGGTTGTCTAAAACTGGTAAAGTATTCATTAGAAGGAAAGGTGAAAAAGAATCTCTAATGATAACAGAAAAACCCATCAGAATTAGCAAATTTTTATTCATTTCTGCAAATGACAGAAAGGTCAATAACTTTGGATAGGAAGCAGATAAAAAACAGTTGCAAAATCAGCTCTCTCACTTCTGAGAAGGCTAAAGGCATCCAGTGGAAACACAACTGCTGTAACCCCCACTGCCCACTCCAAGACAAATTACTGCTTTTAGAGAAGACAAAGAAATTTTTAAGATGCACGATTCTATAATGTGTGTGCAAAACCAGAAATGAGAACTATACTTCCATCGAGGCTATTGCATACAGTATCTAGTAGCATGGACTGATAGGAACATACTTGTAAAATGAAAGATTTGGCACTAAGAATCTGACACCTACCTCGTACGCATTTCAGAGCATTTTTACATTGGAGTAGCTGTGCTGGGAGCCTTGCAGAGACATTATGATCAAGGAGTCAGTGATCATGAGCAAGCCATGTCTGGTCTTGTACTTCAGGCTTGAGAAGCCCGTACCTTAGCTTGAGTAGCCTCAGTAATGACGGAGTGCCCCATGCCAGCCTGTGCTGTGTGCTAGTGGACAACAAAAATCACATTCCAGCCTGTCAAAGTTGGGGTTTTGTTTTGTTATCTCAAGAAACTCTGTAAAGATGAGGTAAGAAGAATTTATGAATATGATTTTGAAGGCAGATGTTCCATCTGATTTTGACTTTCTATCTTGATCAAGGAGTTATGAGGCTGGAGAAGGGACAGTGCATAGGAAATGCACTGTAATAAATCGTTAACATGAGTTTCAGTACTTATGAAGAGTGAAATATCTGGGAAGACCTTTTCACCCAGGAATTTTACAGACTGTCTTTAAAGTATACTGATTTATTTATTTATTTACTTATACAAGAAAGAAGCTAGAAGGAACAGCCAAACTTTATTGATTGAATCTTTTAGCAATGCTGGGGATAAATCCTGAAGAAATGTCACTCTCCACGCTTATACCAGGTTGCACTTGTTAAGTGATAGCATTGGTAAAACAAATTCAAAACTACTGCAAATTCAGAAAAATGAACCAGAGGAATCTGTTTGATGAAACACATTGTTGCCCCCTTATCCTGGACCAAACTGTAATATAATGGTTCATAAGGCCACCGCAAGAGCAACGTGATTATACAAGTTGAATATTTCTTTGGCAAGACCAATTTCTCTGATACAAATACGCATATATTAACGTATGATTGTCTGAATGTGCCAGGAACAAAAAGCAATCATTGAGAAATCCTAGCCTGCCTTTTAATCAATCCTGTGCTCTCTCTCTCTCGCCTCTCAAATAACCTACTCTTTACTGGTTTTCTCACTTTCTACTTCTGCAATAATCACTTGCATCTCTAGGTCAATGCCTTAGACTCTACATTAAGAATCAAAGGGAAATATCTCTTGTGTTGGGTTTTTCACAGTTCTTCACCATGAAGACCATTCTACCACAGGTAACAGCCTCTAGTATTTCAATCCTCTTACTGCTAAAAGGAACTAATTCCATGAGACCCAAGCAAAGCATGGTTTTGCATGCCCAGTAATTTCATCTTTGACTGGCTGGGATATCAGACATGCTCCCCAGCTGGGTCACAAAACATCAGTTCTGAGAGTGACTTACTCCAGAAAGAAAAAATTCAATAACTGACTTAAGGAATGATTTACCTAATTTTTATCAGAACGCTCTCACAACAAAAACACAGATTGATTTCCATCTTGTCCAAGTCACTCTCAGGCTTTTTTTTTTCCCCCCTCTGCATTTTCTTTTCGCAAATCAACAGATGATGTTTCTAGTTCATGCCTAATGTGGAGTGGCTGGGTTGGAACATGAACATTTTGTTCTAATTCATTACTAGAAACTAAAATTGCAAATCATACATTATTCTAGTATCATGGAAGTTTTTAACTGCACTAGAGACTAATTCTTGTCTCATTGTTCCTCCTTGCAGGGGACTAGGATATTTCCACTTCTGACAAGCAAGGAGGAAAAATGTCAGCCATGCTTTTATCAGTAGCCACATGTTTCACTGAACGGCCACTTCCCTGCTCTCCTGCATGGAAAGATAACAAACCACTCACAACACCATCTACAGACACCAGCAGCATGATTTTGCTTATGCCTAGACTTAAGCACAGCAGCAATATCGCAATACTAATTTTTCCAGTCATGTAAGAGCATGTCCTGAGAACTCCCAAATCCAAAGTTCCCATCACAGTGATACACTTCATCTCCTGCCTACAAACTTTCTTTCATACAGCTACTGGTGGAAAAGTTCTGTAGGTTTAATCATTGCTATAAATTTCAGGTAGTGCAAGTAATTTCTCCATGGAGAGTTTAGATCTCTCCTGCAGTCAGCTAGCAACATCATTTATGTCCTGTGTCAGCTGGTAAGTTCTGAAAGTGGGGTCCAACATCAAAAGGACTCTGAAACATAGGTGAACTGAAAGCGTCACAAACTACCTTTTTAGTTCTGAAAAATGTTATATCATGCTGTTGACTCATGGAATGGTTTCCCTTTTTCATCCAGCCTATGCAGTGGTTTTGAAATATGGGTAAGCTTACAGATAAACCTTCTGGAAAGGAGCCCTTTAAAAATCTGCAGACCTGTGTGTTTGGGGGGAGTTAGACAGATCTGAAGAATTTCCCTCTTCCTGACCCCCCTTCCTCCAAGAAAATTCTTGTCCTGTTGTTTATGCCTAAGGTAGTTTCTCTATTTACAGAATAACTGCCATTTCTTTTGCTTTAATTACAGATTGGTAGCCTTCAGGTTATCCTAAATCATCTGTGAGAGTATTGATTCTTCTTCAGAGGTGCGTAAGCACCAAAACACCTTCTACGTGTAAACAGACTCTCTCTGGGTCTCTGTGAAGCTCTGAAGCATGGCCCAAGCATTCTATCAGCCAAAAAAACATTCATAATGGCACAGGCCACATCCTGCGGTGAAAGAATCTGTTTCCTCGTCCTTTAAAATTATTTGATTTTCAATAGTCCCCAGAGAATCTAATGCTGATGGTTTTTACCACATAGGTGCAAAACCCAAGAAAGGGCCAACAGTCCAGTTAGATTATTCTGAGAGATTTCTCCAGCTATCTGAAAAGCTTTTGCTCTCTTTGAAACTGTTCAATTAGCCCGCGTGTACTCCACACACCCATTTTGTGCAGGACCAGTATAATAGAAATTGTGTCTGTGTTATGCTGAGGTAAAACATCCCAATTTCTAAGCAGAACGTCTCACACCATTCTGTTCCACCGCATTTGACCATACAGTGTAGTGCTGAAATACACTAAACAGAACCTTGACTATTCCCTGATGAGTATTTTTCTATCAGCTGGCACTAGCTCTGGTAGCTCACACTTTGTGAAGTCAACCATCACAGTTATTTCTTGCAGAGCATGAATATTTGGCAACTGAACATGATCACATTGCTGTTCAGACCCACATAAACTTCCATAGGTACGATCTCTTCAGGATTTTTCTTTTAAAATAAATATTTCTCTCACTATGAGGTCAGTATAATTTCTGAGTTTTGAGCTTTTACCTGTCAGATCATGTAAAAGTCTCCTTACCCTAGCAATCAAAACATCTGCCATGGGCAGCCCCATATATTTAAGAATTCTCCTTCTCCCCTTCTTTCCTCCATCCTCCAATTATCAACTTTTTTTTTTCCTGTTTCACTGCATTTTTTCACATTGCTGCAATTTCCCACTTTAAAGAACAAATTTCTGTCTCTGTGATTTTCAGAACTGCCATGCATCAGATTAAAATCTGCTTCCATCTTTCCCTACAGCTGTACTTCCAGGGGTGACAGCAGTGTAATTCCATCTCCCGCAGCAGCAGCTTCTACTTCACTTGGTTGCAGTCCATGAAGAACATGCCAGCCCCCCCCGGGGTGGTGTGGCCATCCCATCACTGACCTCAGCCAAGAACAGCTGAAGTATTATATTATAGGCCTTTCAAGCTGTGCTCAACATAGCACACTTGCACACCCAGTCCCCTGAGAAGATATGCACTGAAGGAGATAGACTGGCTGTGGGCCTGATCCCATGAGACACAGAACTTATTCTGTAAACGCTTACAGCAAAGGAGACTCTCAGTGCTTTGTTAAATTGGATCCAGAGTAGCAAAACTTTTCATTCCAAGTGCATTTTCATACACAAATACATGCTGCACTCTGCAGCCCTTTTAGAGGTTTCTCTAATACTCTGTTTGAGTTCTCATGTTCTTAAATACAGTTTTTGTTAATTTCAGTATAAAGATTTTGAGAATCCTTCTTCTGGCTTTAGAGAGGATATTACATAATTTTTTCAAGTTTAAAGAACTACACTGTTCAGAAAATTTAGCTCTTCATATTCCAAAATTACAAAGATAAGTTAAATCATGTGAATTATGAAGTGATAATGTCTTTAGTTCTGCCCCAATCAGAAGTGTAACTGTTTAAGGCTTGTAATAATCACGTTCAAACATATTCAGATTATAATTACTTTTCTTCTGATAATGATAGCCTGTCTGATTGGATGATTACCTATTTGACTTTGTTAAGTCTGGAAGGTCAAAGAAGATAATTACAGACATCTGTTTTCCAAGAAAAATAAACTCTTGGAAAATAATATTTAAAGTGACATCTGTAAATAAGCATTTTAGATGCATGCTGTTCATGTGAAATTCACAGGCAGGCAAATAAAATAACAAAAGCAAATTGTAAAGTTGCCACACTTTTTTGTAAATGTGCAAGTTTTCTTTTGTTACATAAATAAGCATAAATTATTTCAGTTTGATCAGAATATATTTGAGTAGACGTTAGGAATTTAAAAAATGAAATAAAAGTAATGCATTTTCTATCCATGTTTAAGCTATTCTCATAGGCATAATTTGTTTGAAAAGAAAATTGTTTGTTTAATCAAACAGGGTAGGTTATGTACCCTACCTGTAATTTTTTTCTAAGGAAATAAGAGGAATACTGTTCAGAGAAAATAAGCATTTCAGTGTCCTAGCATACAGTGATCAGAATGAACTCACTTCTTTGATTTGAGCTGTCATGCTCTCCAGTGGCCAAAGGTGCACAGATCAACAGTTAAACCAAGGCTATGGACGACTGAAGCATTAATAATGGGTAAACAAACAAATCTAGAGCAAGAGGCATACACATTTGTCTCCAGAAGAAGAGGAGGCAGGAAAAGGGCCATAGGACCAAAGACAAATTTTCTATAAAGTAAATGTTCTTCAGTCAGAGACATGCCTTTCCTCTGTCTTGTACCCTCTACAGCAGGTTTCTCTTCAATCAAGTGAGCACAAAAATGCTGTCAAACCAAAATTCTCTGCTCAAACTAACAGAAACTTGTACATTCTTCACCCATTTTTTCTGCATCAACAAAATCCTGTAGTTTAAATAGCTCTTCTCCTCAGCAGTCACTCAAATAAAATAGACACTTTGACAGAAACTTCTTCACTGCTCTCCTTACTCATCTGCCTCTACAGAATGTAGGTTTGGTGTTGGTCGTTGGTTGCTTTTTTGTTTGAGGGTAAGCAATTATACTTAAGAACTTTCTGGTTGCTCCCCAGTGATGATGACCTAATTGTGTAGTTCAAAAAATATCAAAAAGCATCGTAACCTATTAAAGCCAACAGCTGACAAGAGATACATCCTTCTTTTGTTCTTTGTAATACCAAGCCATAGCGAGATCACCTACAATATAATTATTTAAAATATTCTGTTAAATTGGTACACACAATCATCCACTTATGTTGATCTGTGACCTTTCCAGTTTTGTGAAAATCCACCTTGAGGTAAAACACCTGAATTCTTCTGCTTAGAATATGGAAAGAGAAAAGAAATCAAGATACTATTACTTATCTTCCAAACTAGTCTCCAGAGGAAGGCTGAAATCAAATTAGAATCACCATATCTTGAACAATGCAGCTGTTTGGGTTGCATGATTACAAGGAGATCAGGATCTTGTAAAGCAGAGAAACATCCATTCTAAAAGAGATCATAGTGAGAAAGAAAAAAAGGTTATGCAACAGAATGAGGAAGAACAAAAATTCTTGGATGGTGAAAACATGCTGATGAGCATTGTGTCTTACTCAAGAAGGATTGCAGAGGATAATTAAGAAAGTCATTGGCAATGTGTCACGGAGGCACCCCGAGGCTAATTTAAGGGACAACAGGGTCCAAAACAACTTTTATTAAACCGGTGAGAAACAGGGTTTTAGCACTCCAAAAGTGACTTAAATATAGGTTCGGGTATCAGTTGAGGAAAATTATTAAGGGGCAGCAACTAGTACAACAGGAGGTCCACAGAGTGCATGCACGTGGCTTCACCCAAAACAATGCCGGAACCACCCCCGAGTCCCAGAGGAGTACACACTTGCCTGAACACGGTGTGGGATTATTCTTAAAGAGATAAAGGTAAAGCGTACGCTCGCGATTCCGCGAGGGTAAATTTATAATACACTCGCAATTCTGCGAGGGTTAATTTACTTACACGTACGAATGTGCACGGAATACTACATGTGCTTATGTGGAAGCACGGGAGGAAAATCACTAGCGATTGTGCGAGGATAAATTTATAATACACTCGCAATTGTGCGAGGAAATAAAGTTACACTCGCGATTGTGCGAGGAAATAAAGTACGCGTGCAAATGTGCACGGAATATAAATACACTCGCGATTGTGCGAGGGTTTAACTCACACACGTGGCGGCAAGGCAAGCGGGGTCTCCATCCCGGGGAGGGGGGTTCTCGGCGGCAGCATCTTCCTCGTGCTCCGAGAGACCGGCGACAATGGGCCCAGTCTCGACGAGAGAGTCCCGTTTTTATACTGGCTGATCAGACCTGACTGTAGGCATTCTAGAAGCTTCTCTGCACCCCCACACCGTGTGTGGGGCGCCCCTGAAGCCTCCAAACATCCCCCACACTGGTCACAGGTGCCCAGCGGCTCACTGGCGCCTCGGCAATCCCTTCTCCTAATGGCCCTGGCCAGGGTGCTCTGGGCCAAACAAAAGAAGCTGTTAGCCTCAAGTAGCAGAGAGAGGGAGATGTGCTTATTCCCTCCATACTGAAGGAGAGGGGGGAGAGAGGGGGGTTTGCATTCTGCCACACAATGCCAGATGCAGGATGCAGGCAGCTGGCCCACATCTTCAGAAGAGTACCTAGATGTGTTTATATTCTGTACTTTGAAATATTAAATCAAAATATATTCCCCAAAAGAATAACCATACAGTTCAATTTGAAGTACCAAAATGTCATAATCTAGAGATAAGCAATGAGAAAATACAGGGAAGTAGCTGGCTTTTTCTACATTTCTTGAAAATCTGAAGATCTGAAACTCCTGACAGTCATACAATAATGGATAGATCCTTTTCAAGTAAAGTCTATTGTGCTTTGGTCCTCAAAATTAGAATAGACACCTGTCTTTTAAAACAAATTTTGCTATCTGTTGTCAAGGAATTGAGATGCTGAAGAAAAGTGTACTCAACGTTCATTAGCATATGATAATAAAACTTACATATTGTCTTGAAATTTGGAAGATTTTTTTTTTTTTTACATAAATGCAAATGAGCCTTTGATAAGTTCTGAAACAGGAAAAACAACCAAACATTAAATGATAACAGAGAAGACTAACAGGATAGGTTAAGCCCAACTAAAATTCGTATTGTACAAATCATACAAATACAATAACAAGCAACTCTCCAGAGAAGGACTAACAGGCTAAACAGATGAGCCAGGTAGATGATGGGAGAAAAGACACTCCTGAACTAGAGAAGTTAACGTTCACCACCTGAGAGAAGTGGTCCTGCTCCTCTCCCAAAACTTCTTTGCCATAAAAGAGAAGAGGCTGGGCCACTTCACCAGTTTCTTCTGAAATTAACAGAACAAATTCAAAGGCAGGCTGAAAATACAGAGACTTTGAAGAGAAGCACAGGATGTCTTAAGTCTTCCCCTTCACCCAAAACACTTCTTAAAGCAAATTAATTACATTATTACATAATTAATCTTATTACTGTTATGCCAAACGGTGCAAGCCAAATAAAACCCATTCATCTGGCATGCCTATTTTTACAGAAGGTTATTGGTTGTGACAATGTACCCCTGAATGCAGGAACACAAAAAACTTAGGAAGGATTTCATTCAGTGAAAGAGACTCGCTGGAAACAGACTTTGAGCTGGGCTGTCATCTCAGAGAGGGGAAAGGAGTTATTTTGTAATCAAACTGTATTTTTAGAGGACAGACCATGCAGTGGAAGGGAGAACCCTGAACATGTTTTGACATTTCCTGGCAAAAGAAACAAATACTATAGGCACAAGAACAAATAATTAAGTTCAAACTGGATTTTCAAAAGTGCTCAATGTTGGTCCAACCTATGTTTTAACACAGGGACAATACTATATAGTCAGTAAGAACACTCACATTTTTGTACTATATTTCTGAAGGCAAATAATTGTGCCCAAACAATATACAGTAAGTATTTTAACTGGTAATAAACCAACACATATTTACAATATACATGTGGGAAAGTTTTGATTTGCTTTAGGTAAAAGGAACGGCTTTCTGGTAATGAATAACAAACGGCAAATCCTTGTTCTGAGGTAGATGCCCATTGCAGTAACTTCAAAGAGAAAGGCATAATTCAAGTACATTTGTAATTGCTATTCCTATTGACATTTTTATTGAAATATGAGGCCCAGGTATAAAATTACCCCAAGATAACAAAAGAGTTAAATGTTATTCAAATCTCTCAATTAGTGTTGAAACTATGGGAGAAATCAACATGCCACTCAAGGAGCAATGGATTATATTAACCAAAAAAACATTATTTCACCTGATGAATGTTTAATTTTTTTTCTTCCATAAGCTACCTAGGCAAAGTATAGGATCCTGAAATTCTTGAAGATAATTCAGAAGAGCACATTCTTCTGCTGTAACACAACTGACAGGAAAGAAATCTTTATTTCTCTAATGATGGCAGAAGAACTTGTCTGCCTTATTGGATTGTGAAATCTTGATCAGATAATGTTAACATAGAAGAGGTATCACATAACCTATAAATTTACATGTCAGGTTAGATGATTTTTGAGCATCCTAGAGAGAAAAAGTTAGAAACCTTTACGCAGGACACCATGTTACTGCAGCATATATGAATTTTGAAAACCCAGAAGTGTTCTGCAGACAGTGACTTAGTAGGGCTTCCAGGGTAGTGTCTTTCCTCACAGGAAATCACATGGGTTATGGCATGCCCTGACTGCCACAGACAACTGAAAAATTAACATGGTGTAAAAGGCTCTTTATCCCTACAGCTGTGGGAACAAGAGAATCAAACACCATGATTTTACTCCATTTAGTGAGCCTGAATGAGTTCTATCTCTCCTTTGAAAATTCTCTGTCTACATTTTGAGGAGAGCAGCGTGTATGTACAGGACTCCGCAGAAAGGCAGCATGAGAGTCAGAAAATGTCTTTAGGTTTCATGAAGCAGCTATGGGCATTTATTAGAGTAACTTTTCAAGATCTCTTTAGTTCCCTAAGCTAATTTGTTTTAGCAACAGATGCTAGAAATCATAGGAGCCAGAAAAAATGACCATGTCCTGGGAAAACTGGAATTTTCCTATAAGAGGACACATGACTACTAGTCTCAGTGACAGGTCTAGTTGTCAAACTGTTTCCTGGAAAAAGGACTGTAAGATGCCAGGTGTGACACCACTGTGCCACAGAAAGAACCAACAGTGGGTATCTCCCTGTTAGGAAAACATCGCAGCTGAAAGACTGCTGAAGTGACTGACCCAGACAAATAACTTACAGCAGGCCACAACTGACATCAGTTTAACTTGTTTGTGTCTCACCATGTAGCTCTGTGGGTATTCCTTCCTCTGCTTACATCACCTGGTGCTCTTCAAGAACAGAAGGAGCCACACATTTATTCAGAACCATGTGTCTTGCTAAGTCTTGCTTCCCCATACAAGAAGACTACCACCTTTTTTTTTGTTGTTTTAAAGTAGCTAGGTCACTCTACCCAAAAGATTCCTAGATCTCAGCATTGTTTTTGTATTTCTAAAACCTCACTCCATAAAACTGAAACTTGTGTGAATTAAGGACTTATTTTCAGCACCCAAGCAAATAAAAGGAGTAGTTATCTGAACATCGGCATGTTTGGAGCAGGCAGCACCCTTCCCCCATGTTAACTCTCAACCAGATTTCATGGGGAAATACTCCAAAAAAGTTCTCTGAGCTACAAGCTAGCCTTCACATGAACTAACATTTTATTCAATAGAAAATATTATTTGGGGGACATATGAGAAAGATCCCAAATAACAGAACATGATAATGACTCAGGTAGGATTTAATATTTTTCACCTGTGAAGTATAATACCAGGACACGGTTATGTATCTCTTTAACCATAGAAATTAATTTACAATAAAGCTTTATTCTAGGGACTGAACATCAGAAGAAGAAGAGGTCCAACTGTCTCCCTTAGAATTTCCACAGAGAAGCAAATCCTGTAGTCCCTTGTTTGCCAGATTCTGTCTGTAGTCTTAACTCTAACAAACAAACTGGTTTACTGTACATGAAGTGGGAGAAAACTACAAACTTGTCACTCCAGCCAACAGCATCTTTCTGTAAATAACACTTAAAGACCTAAACATTCTTATCAAGTAAGGAAAGAGAATCAAGTCAAACCTGACTAGTAAGTGGTTTTACTGTCAGTGCAACATAGGGCTGATGAAAACCCATAAATCAGTGAACAGGGCTTCATTAATAATTTAAGCCCCATCAGCTGCTCAGCTAGTGTTTGATACAATGGTGTATTTATTCAGTCCTGTAGGCCCTTATGTTTCAGTTTAGCTTATGAGAATCATCACCTGTAAGTGTGGACACGCAATACTTGCTCAAAGTTACACTGCCAAGGCTGTTGATTTGAGCAGCACTGAAACAGTAAACAAGACAACCAGCTTTGACCTTATAATCAGATTTATGCAGACTCTGGCTGCAGTATGCTGCCATAGGAAAGCAGTGCTTTGAAAAACCTTGTTCCATTTCATTGTTTACCTCTTTCATCTGTCTTTTTCACCCTTCATCCCACTTCCTCTCCAATTAACAGTTTGATAAGTGTTTTAATAAACTTCTGTTTGACACAGATGACCTGTGCTTTCCATTAGAAGTTAATTTGTTTGGCACAAGCCAACTACCTGTGTATCTTGTACATTGTTTCTGTACAACTTATCTAAGGCATGATTTTCTTATGCATCCATGCACCTGAAACTGATTCTCATCTCGTTTACCACAACATCCTTCTCCTTGGCCTTAACAGATGCAATCTTGTCTTAGTTCATTCAAAATACTGCTGCAAAGATGATTTATCTCAGCTCATTCTTTTCACCTCATAGTTTTCAAATAGCAGCTGGTTCTCTACAAACTCAACTCACTCATTTTGATTCTCAGTTCCCTTTTGAGCCCTTTTTCCCTCGATGCCTTAAAGAAAAGCTTTGGCAATAGTCAGACGGTCAATGTGCTGAAAATACTGCCTGGCATATTGCCAACCTTATCCCACTGTTTCCTCATGTTTCCTTCTCCTTTTAGTTTGTCTTAATTGCAACCTCTTTGGAGCAGTGATCTTTGTGTTCCGTATTTGTACAGCATCAAACACAGGGAAATCCCCATCTGCTGGTAAAGATCAAGTACACAACATAAATATAAACAATAATGAAACCAAAGAGGTTCACAGTTTCTTTGAGAAAATACTGCAGGGCAGAGCCTGAGGGGCTGCCAGTTAGGTCAAGTCATACTTGTAAACAGGACTATATTTATGAAAACTGTGCTGGCACACTCTGTCATTTCTAAAAGGCATCAACACTTTTCTAGGTAGCATTTCTGGCAAAATGTTATTTTAAAATACATTTTGCCAGAAATAAATATTTTAGAGTTAAAAAATTAAGACTTTTTTTTTTTCCCCCCCGAGGCTGTTGGTACAGTTGTAAGCAAGAGTCTCACAAATTACTGCACTGTAGCTTAAATTCAGAAGTAAATTTTACTATGAAGGCAACTATGGTAAGGGGAAACAGCATTACAAAACCTTTCCCCCCCACCATGTTGCATGAGTTCAAGTATTTGAAGTAAGCTTTTCTTTATTCTTTGTTCCACATGAATGAATTTAATACACCCAGTTATGCAACCCAGTCCAGCTCTCCCCAAAAGCACATTTCCTAACATTTTATCAAGGCTGGTTCTTAGGGTTTCTGGTGATCCATCAGGTTGTTCTGTAGGCAAAACAGTCTGATCTGGATTAAATTTTACCCCTTTAAATTTGATCCCTTTGCTTCTAGCATACCACTCCATATAACTCTCATCCATCCTTGCTTCTTGTCTAGTCCAAATATCCAGAAGCATGTGGTTTTGCTAAGGTGAGGCCATAAAATTCTTCTAATCTTTCCTCATAAATAGTACTCCTTCTGAGGATGTGTTTTATAATTGATCTAGTACAAACTAAGACATGGGAAACTTGTGATAAGCTCCCAGTTCTGATGCCAGATTTCAACTTTAAAAAGCATTCTCTAGTGATATCAATACAGCTTCTCTTTTTTATGATTATTTGTCTAGTTTGGGAACATTTAGAAAGATACAAAAAGAAAAGATACAGTTAGAATGTATAAAAAGATAAAGTAATGCCCAGGGAAGTGGTGGAGTCACCATCCCCGGAGGTGTTTAAAAGGCATTTAAACGAGGTCCTAAGGGACATGGTTTAGTGCTAGAGTTAGGTTAGGTTATGGTTGAACTCGATCTTGAGGGTCTTTTCCAATTGAAATGATTCTATAATTCTATGTCCAAACTTTTTTTTAAAACAGTTGTACTGAATTTGCTTCTTGTTGTTATTTTCATAATTCCATTCAAATGCCCACTCTGGAAAGGGTCTTGTACAAAGAGAATTAAACATTGTCTCTTGACTATGCTTAAAAGAAAGCATGCTGAATGAGTACATCTTCTTGCATGTTTTCGTTGTTCTTTAAAGTTTATGCAACTTTTTAACATCTTCAGTGTTTTTTATTTATGAGTTTTATCTTTTGCTAAAGGAAGAAACCAGACAGCTACTAAGCATACCCCTTTGTCCATAACATCACATCTTATCTACTAAGGTGTATTAGTTCAGGAATAAGTTCAATGTCAACTGAAATATTTCTCACTAAGCTTTGAAAAACCTGGAAATCTAATGTCCTACCACTTTATTCCAAAGTTCTGCAAATGAATGTGAGTTCTTTTCAAATCCTTTTCTAAGTTCAGCATTCTTCTTTCTTTTCTTACCTGAAATGCTGTGTAGCTTTCCAAGATGTATTGTGATTGTTCTCCCCACCTCCCACTAGTATTCCCTTGCCATTGCCTATTCTCATGTGACACAGAACAAACAGAAGTATCCAGTATTCTTCAGAATGCCTTTCTCTTCCTAAGCTATTGTGCTCAGTTAGAAAGGGTCGCTCTCCAACATAACCGGTCAGGTTACTCTTCTAAACACACTCTTATCAGATATAATATTAACTTTATCATACTACTGCTCTTCCAGAAGAGGAAGAAAATTATAAAATGCACCCTTTTAATTATACTGTCCAAAATTACTTGAGATAAGACTTCAAATACCACTAAAATTATTTCTGAAAGGTAAGTCCTATTACCACACTACGTGTAATACCTAGCTAGTGAATCTCCATACAGTGTAACTGTCAGCATAAAGAGAATATGTTTGCCTCTGTAAAAGAGGTCACAGGAAAACTATGTTAAAATAATGGCATTTAAGAGGTTTGTACATTATTTATACCAATATTTAGCAAATGGCCATATGCTTAAGCTACTGGAAAATAACTGCAAGACTGCCTGAAGCCTGCACCACAGCGAGAGTCTTGTACAAGGTGACCTGGTATAACCGAACAGCTACGGCCTATATGCAACTGTAACCATCTTACAATGAGTCTGGATATAAAGAACATTTGTTGGATGCTGAATGTTTTGCCTCAATACACACAATGAAACAGAAAGAGGGAGAAAGTGAACATGTGCATCTCCACTAAATTACCTGTTGCGAGTAATCCATGCTCCTGGTGCAACTTGATCCCAGTGCACTACAGCAAGTAAATGATCATGGCTTTACACAGCAACTCAGCTTTTTGTGCCCTCTCATCATTAGAATATCTTCTTAGTTGCTATGCCCATTGCTTAGCCTCCAGAAGAGCTTGATTTCTATTCCAAGGCCGAACTTTTCAAATCTGTGTGTACAGATGACAATTGCATTGCTTACTTGAGCCTCATCACACAAAACTGATTTAAATTAGGGGTGTATGCTGTGGATATGAGATTCACAGCATAAAAGTGCTAAAATCAGGGCTGAACAGCAACAAAAAGCAGAACTAGAAATGCTGAGGTTTCACTTCCTTGGTCTGTGTGTCTAAGAATTTGTTGCTGGGTTTTATTACCGTGGCACTCCTAAAATCAAGCAAACATTCCCTCTAAAACCAGTAGCTTTTATAGATTTGCCAAGTTTCATTTTCTGCTCTACTGAGAAATATGTTCTGTAAAAAATTATAGATATATATATTTTATAATTCTTAGAAAAACTTCACATAAATGTAGATGTATTAGCAGGATGAAATGCAACTGAACTATCCTTGGACTTTCCAAACTAGTTTATAGTAACCGACAATAGATGTATTCCTAGTGTGCCACAACTACAATGCACAATGTGTTGGCTTAACTCACCTTTATGAACTGCTCTGTGAGCATACGAAAACACTAATTGCCTCATTCATAATTTAAACTCAAAGACACTATATCAGGGCAATGATTTAGTGAAACATATTTCTCCATTAGCTGGTAATTGGAAGTTGACCATGCTCTCTTCTGACCCAAGCAACAACTGTCAGAGCAACTTCAATTAAAAAACAAGTTGAAAAGTCTCTCATTTAGACTTCTTTTCCAAATAAACCGAAAGGAACATTTGCCCTTAAAGAAAAAGAAAACACTGCCCTCCTTTGGATCAGACATAAATGCTCTTCATTTCAGAAAAAGCAGGAAAATTTATTCTGGAGTGAAGTCTGGCAGTGAAGTATCACATCCTTTAGCTGATTCCTTTGTAAGGTCCATCTTGGAAGAGACCTCACAAACCATGGGCCATGTTTTGTTCTAAAATACCTGAGTACAACTGTACTGTAGTTTAAAGCAAAAGCAGAGAGAGCCTGCTAGTTTGTTTTTGTAAGAGACTGAGAACCATTTTAACATTTTTACAGGTTTGTAGACATACCTGAAAAGAAAAGTGAGTGGCATAGCAAAACAGAATTTTTGTCTGCTATTTCTAGATGTAAATCAATACAGCCTATATAAGGTCATTAAAAATCAAGTGAAAGACGGAAGCTAGATAAACCATAATTAACTAAATTAGGAATGAGAGCAACTATCAAGGATCAAAATTTTGAAAAAAAATATCATGGTTTAAAATCTTACCTGAAAGATATCACCCTCAAAACCACACATCTGATGCCATGTCTAACATGGACCTGGAGATGGGAATATTTCTTAAAAATTCCACACTTTATGCAGTAGTCCCTTGGAAGCAGTACCAATCTGAATGACAATAGGCACACTTCTAGACACTTATTTATGGACACTACAAAATGGCTTGGCAATATCTTCCCTACTTTCAGTAGAGAGGATCATTTACATACAAAAAAACAGAGTTTAGGGAACATGTAGGTAGCACTCTCAGCTAATCAAACAAAATAGCTGTAGAGATCTGGTTTACATACACGTGCAAAGCATACAACACACAGAGCATGAATGATTAACATTAATGAATGTCAAACTCATCATTGAAGACTGGCTGCTGATTCAGAACACTGCTGGAGTGTGGAACTACCATTCCGCTGGGAACTGATGCAAGGAAAGGGACTGACGTCTGTTGGGAAAGTCAGAGATGAAGAGGACCTTCTATGAAAAGCGTGTTTATTTTTCCCTTATAATGCAAATACACCCTTCAACAATTTGATCTGACTAATGAGAAAGAAAGTACTGTTAAGAGTCACATTCTGAGGAAGTTGCTTAGGTCTGGTTTTTGTATGTTTTTGTTTCTTTGGTTTTTAGGAACACTGTTTATCCATTAATTTTTTGTACATGCAGACTCAACCTTCACTTCTGCCTGAAATTGTTCTGTTGGATGCCACCTCAGAAGTTACTGCATTTTATTCTGAAAGATCAAAACTCATGATGATATAAATATAAAGCAATTCTTTATTTTCCACTATGAAGGCATCATATCATGTGAAGTTGTTCAGTATAACAGAAACAGGGTGAGGTAAGGAGGACTAAGAAGGCAAGAAAACATAAAGGTACACAGCAAGAGGGATGGAGCAGGAGCAGGGTTGAAGAAGAGGCCTGAAGTTGGGATACGGAAGAAAGCGTGCAGTAGAGTGAGGCAAGGAGGGGAGAAACAGCTTTGCTTTAGTCTACAGAAATATTCTTCCCTGAGACACATAAAACCAGGGTTGTTCAAGGCTGCCCTGTATTTAAGAGAGTATAAAGCTCTTCTGTGATTAATCCTGTAAAACCGCATTAAAGGTCAGATTGTCCTCAGTGGCTAAAACTGCATCTCCTCAAGCGAAACAGGGGAGACCAGACATCACAGGAAGCTACCAGATGTGTTACTGCCATTGCCCCTGGCTTTTCACTACAAGAGAACAGCTTTCGGGTCCATTCCACATTATACAGAAACTTGAACTGGGGCACAGATGGAGGAAGACTTCACGCTGCTGCTTCACTTAGCCCATTTTTTGGCTAGTGCCAGAAAATTCCATCAGTAGTGCAACTTTTCTGTTTCTTGGCTTTCGGTGAGTTTTTTGATAACACACATTCACACAGGATATGCATTGTTACTGCTGTATGGGCCTTGCAGCTGGCTCTCACTAAAAGAGTTATCGTTACACGTTTTGCAATTTTATCCTGGACTGCGTAAACATAATGGTTTATTTCTTTGAGCCTCAGCTCTTGAACTAATAGACTTTCATAACATCTTAGCTTTGACACTCTGTAAAAAAAGAAGAAAAAGAAAATTAAAAAAATCTTGGGCCTGAAGAGATGTTAGAAGCATTAATGCTCATGGATGAAGAATGCAAAGGCTAATAAAACAATCCAAATATTTATTATTTTTTGAGACTGAACCATTTACAGAGTAGCATTTTTTAATCTTTGGGTTTGGCATTATTGTCACAACTTCATTCTTTCCTTCTGAAATAGTTTACTTGGCTTGGAAATGGAGTTTGTTCACTACATACTTACTGTTCTCTTTTCCACCCCTTCTGCTCGCATCTTCGCCAAATCAAAACTGAAAACCTCGAGAGTGATGACGTTCCCACTGAGAGAAGTCGGCAAGGGAAACCCCTCAAACATAAGAGCTAATACCTTATAGCAACCATTTCCAGTCTCAAAAAATTTTAAACTCCTAAATAAAACCCCTCACCTTGATAAAACATTT
Source organism: Patagioenas fasciata (assembly GCF_037038585.1). Taxonomy (NCBI): domain Eukaryota; kingdom Metazoa; phylum Chordata; class Aves; order Columbiformes; family Columbidae; genus Patagioenas; species Patagioenas fasciata. Next base: position 62,126,981 of record NC_092523.1, on the reverse strand, counting down.
TTATTAATTAGATTTATGAATTAGATTTAAAGTAACAGATTTTTTCCTCAATACATTCAGATACTTCACATTTGTGTTCAGTTTCTGCCAGGGTTCACAAGTATCATTCTTTTAAACTTTCATTCCTTATCATAGACCTTGCATTTTAAAAGTTTGAAAAAGAAAACCACATAATTTCAGAATTTTTTTTTAAGGAAACACCAACTATTCTAAGACTCATTATAAAACTACGGTCTGGGCACAATTCTGTTAAAGTAACTGGGAAATGGCCTGTTTTATAGAGGCAAAAAATGTGCTCAAAGTTCCCTTTCTCCTCCAGAAACTCTTTTTTTCATACATGAGGTCTCTCTCAACTGAGATTTCTCTGCTATTCTATTATTATAAGCATTATTGATCATCAAGTCCATTAAAAGCATTAGTCACCTTAAATAATTAATCTTTCCAGACTAGCCTCAGCCACAGATGCCACCAGCAATAACCTTCCAGGAGACTTACACTAAAGAAAAAACAGTATAGCTGCAGTTTAAATAGACAACATCCAAGAATGAGCAAGACAAAAATGATCAAGCAAACATGTCACATGATCACATTCCACTGGGGATTTCTGTGAATGGCATGTAATAATCTCAAGAGTTCTAAAAACCAGGTACATGACAACAGAAAATGAGAGATTTTCAAATGGGACATCCATATGCAAATGTCAATAATATTCGTTAAAGTATGAGACTTTGAAAAAAAAGATAAATACATGCTTAGACTTTGTGCTCCTCATTATCAGTGTATTAGTATCTGACTGCTGGCTGACAAACACCTTATTCTGCAGGGTGCTCCACTGGCAGCTCAGCAGGCAAAGCGCAGCAGCCTGTTTGCTGGCTTTGGAAAGTGTTTCACGTAGGTAACAGACGGTGAAGCAGGCAGCAGCAGAGACATTGGCAAATGCCAAATTTGTTTTGGCTAATAAGTCATCAGGGTTTGAGAATTCTGCTGGTACTCTGGAACCCAGAGTCTTCACCATTTGCACATTACGGAATTATGAACAAGCAAAAATATCCTGTAAAGAATAACTGCCTTGGTGCACCAAATATGCAAGACAAGTGTGTCCAGTTCTACATGACCCTGTCTTTCAAAGCTTGTAGCAAAAGCAGGCATCACAGTCAGAGTCCTTGCAATGAAGGTGATCCGGCCCAAGGTAGGCAGAATTTAGATCATGAGCGATCATATTTGATTTTTCAAAAAAAGGTTGGAAATAGCAAAATACTTTAAAATATCTCCCCTATTTTTCCCCTGTTAAGTGCTAAGCTTCAGAGAGAAGATGCAGAAGAGCTGGTGAGCTAGCACACTGTTGGTCTGCATAGCGGTATCTGCCTTGCAGCTGCAGCATAGGGCTCATGAAAGCCAACTTACTGCTCCTGAAGCTAGCAGTAATCCTGAAGCCAGCACTGAAACCTGTGTTGCTAGGGTTAGACTGCTGAAGTACCCAAACTAGCTATCTTGGCACCTAACTGTTGTGCACAAAGTTTCTGTGACTGCATTGAGATTCAGCCATTTTTGTAATCCTCTTGCAAAGTAAAATCTATTATTATTTCGTGAATTTAATTTAAACATTTAAAATCTGAAGTGTTTTTCATTTAACTGCACTGTGGAACAGAAGCAGCATATAGGTTGGCTGGTTACAGACCTGGAGAGCTCTAGGAAGGATCAAGAAGAAGGAAATGTTCTGACTGGTCATATTCACTTCAGAAGGATACTTGTGGTCAGATGCATTAGAGAACACTGTCAAAAGCATGAGGAACACACACATCCTTGGACAGGGTATGCGCTGCCAAACTCTCTGCATTTCGGTATTGAAAAGAGGTGGAGAAAACATTAAGTATGACTATAGAGTGATGAAAGAAAAACCAGTGTCTTGTCAGCTCCTACATTGGTACTCTCCAGTGAGATAACCAGTAATTTCCTAGTATCTTTAATGAACACAATGAAAAAATATTAGAGATGTAGAAAGTACTTGAGCCAATGCTGTTCCTGAATTAGTGCCACCTCTAGAATTAAGGATCAATGTAGTGAAGCAGGATGGGCTTTCATTCAAAGGGAAAAGCAGACTGAGGATTCCAAAGTCCACTGAAGAGTCCTGTTCTGCTGCATGCTGCATATGCCAAGTCACCTAGTTAATAATTATGAGAAGATGTATCTGATGAAAGAGAAAGGAGCAGGAAATGGAAGAGGACATGCTAGTAAAATATAGATAGCCTCACCCATTGCCCAGTCACTGATTCTACAGATATCTTAACAGAGATAAATTTTAAGGACTATTTGAAGTAGTGTGAAGCAGTAAATTTTTTTAAAGTTTTTCTTGCTTTAGTGGAAAATGTTTTCCAAGTCTAGATAGATTAATGACAGGAAATCTGAGAGTAGAATGGACAAGTGTGAAGGAAAGTGGGTCTATTTTAAGGCACACATACCAGATGTTATGAACAAATCATTTTCAGACAGCGGAGGTTCAGATCCAAATTAAAAAAAAAAATACTCATGCAGAAAAGAATAATATGCATGCATTTTTTTAAAATGCAATGTGAGTAGATGCAAATGCAAGTGGGCAGTTCTTGTGGATGGTTTCCAGGCAGACAATTTGGGACGTGGCAGCAGAAGCAGCATTTGCAAATGATGTTTATTTGCATAACATGCCCACGAAGTGTATCTCAGCCAGAACATAGCTTGTAAGTATCTTACACCAGTAAGTGGTGAGTAAGGAGAAAAGGGGAAGGGAAGAAAGTGTATACCTAAGAGACTTACTGACAAGTATCAACATACCTCAGTTTACAGGTTAAACATCCAAATGACACATGTAACACACTCCTGTCATCACCTTAGTAAACTGTTGTTCTGCAAGTAGGTTACTGTCTTACAGTGTCAGTCAGACTAGCTTTGAACATGTTGTGAATTTACTAATACTATTACTGCTTTATTAGCATGCACTAAACACATGCCACAGTTCCTTTCTGTCTAAGTTCATTAAAACAGAAATGCACTGGCAGCTGTCATTTCCTAACAAGACACGTATTTTTTAAGTGCTGTGTGAAACGGATACATTTGATTAGTGTAAGAAAAATAATTCCAAATACTTCGTTGTATGCTAGCAAGTACTAGAAAATTTATACAAATACAATATTGTACAATATTAACCAATTGTACAGTCAGAGCTGGGTTCTACTCTTTACTCAGGGCTTATAGTCTTACTTGAAAAAAATACAAAGCAAAAAGAATATTTTCTGTTTTCTTTTTAGATGTGCTGACTAAAAGTAGAAGGATCCAATATCTCCTAAGAATGCAAAGCATAGTCTTCCCATTTCAGAATCCTGTAGTGACTTACTTAATACACTGTGTTGCTTACATCATATAAATACACATTTGCAAAGCTTGTCTCCAAATTGGACTCTTGATTAAAATACTGTGTAACAAAAGCAGATGAGTGCATTAAGATTGTACAGTGCAACCTGACAGAAGACTGGCCTTTACACCTGTCTTGCAACAAGGATCTAATGTACCCAGAGTACTCTGTCTCTGTCTCAGTAGTTTCTGAAATCAACAGAAACCTTCTTGCAATTGAGTGTTCTTTTGACATTAAAAAAAAGGTACCATAGCTATTGCCTCCCAGAGATAACAAATCAGCACCGCAACATGAAACGAAGGAAGCAGGTGAAAAGGGCTGTTGAACGTTTTGATGTTATCACTCAGTTCATAAATACAAGGCTGAACTCTACCAAAAAAATTAGTTGTATTGAGGTCTGCCTCAACCATGCTATAAGCACTGTTACACTGTTCGTATAAATAGCAGTCACACTACATGCTGTGGTTTAGGTAAAATGTTCCATAGAGCTGGAGCCAACTTCCTTTTCAGGTCACTATTAAATACTTTTAATTAGGAAATAGTTACATGGTACTTACAGTAATAAAAATGTGAACCTACTAGCTGGCAGGTTTAGCTACAGTCTTTTAAACGCTAAGCACCCAAACCCTTTTATCATTGTGTACTTTACACGAAATTGCGTGACCAACTGCAAAATCCTGAGCTTGGAGAATCATTTCAGTATCAAACCTGAAGACATTCTTTGGTATTTATCTACTGCTTTCATGACCATCATATCCAGACAGCGATCTGCTAATGTGCTTGCTATCAACACTCACCAAAACTTTGCTAGCACGTGACTACATCAACTGATGCTGTTGCTACAAAGTCAAACCAAAGTCTCAGAGGAGTGGCAGTAGGAGAGACTATCCCCACACTTCCCCCTAACCTCAACCTCCTCAAACACCTTATGCCACCTATTTCAAAAGGCAGCTACACAGCTGCTAGGTACTCTGCAACCTCTGTCAGCTTAGTAATGAAACCCTCAGAAAGATGAACCGATATTTTATAACCAAATTAACTTTCACATTAGTGTCCATTACTCCACTGAAAATATTTCACACATGGAAATAGCTGAACACACTGTGCTCTGACAGTTAATTCCATTACACAGCTTGCTTTTAAGCTGGTCAGAGTTCCTCTGTCTGCTGCTGCTCATTTCTGTTCTTCCTTGTAAAACACACATGGTAACAGCAAGAAATGGGTACTTCTACTTTACGCTTACATGGCATCTCCTATCCAAAGACCTTATTTCACTTAAAAAATATCAGGCCACCACCAAAGAAAATGTTTCTGACCACTACACTCAGAAAAAAAAAAAAACAAAACTACAGATATAATTCCATAGTGCTTTTAAAATTATCAACACAGGCATATATTTAAACATGAAAAATCTTTAGGGCAAGAAAGAAACAAGACCATGTCTGTAAATTCCTTTTAGTTAAACTCCATCCTCTCTCTGTTGGTAAATGAGTCTCCATTTCCATGAACAAGCTGTGTAGGTCTCCCACAAACCTAATTCCCAGGTCCTCATGAAAGGCAAAGGCCTTCTGTAAAACAATGCAGCCCCAGAGTTCCATGTTGGTCTTCGTTTATATACCCATGCACATAACTAGACACATACACCCAAACACACATAGCTATACTTTCCGCTCCCTCCTCCTTCGGAGGTGCAGGCATTGATGGAGGAAACGGAGCAAGTAATGTGTCCAAAGGTCTTCCTTTCAAAGGGAGCTTCAATGAGCTCTGAAGCACTTGCAAAGCAACCTTATTTTTGAGCCCTGACTCTGTAGGGCAGGAAGAAAAACTCCTCAAGTAACCTGCTCTTTTGTGTCACATGAAGTGGAATGCACTTGGCACAAAGGCAAGAGCTTGACTCCCTAAATTGCAGGGATTAGTGCATTTCGCAGGAGGCAACCAAACTGTTCCCTGAATCAAGTTCTCCTTAATCCTGAGAAGTCTTTCTTACTGAGTCTTATGAAAATACAGCTTTTACTCTGCGTCACTTTTACTAATGACTTTGATCTAGACGTGAATAACAACTACACAACATCCATGTTCACTAGGCTACTGTGAGAGTCTGTCTAAAACCAGCTAATAATTTACACAGAAATTGTATCTACGAGAGGAAGCCCATATGGCCAATATAATAGAACAATATTGACACAGGAAAGAAAAGTTAATCAAACATTTTAGATGAGGACTACACAGTTCAGACGAGATGCAACCTTTAGTTCCACAGGCATGTGATTAAAAAAATTCAAAAGTAACAGATTATATAAGTGCATGTGTTTTCAGGATCTTCCAAACTGAGTTGTTGAAATGCTTCAACTGTACATAACATATCTGAGAACAATAAAAGACATAACAAAGACAAAAGATCAAAATGTTTTCTAGCTTTGTTAACATGAGGGCTTTGAAGCACGCAGTTGCGTCACTGGAAGAAGAAAAAAAGCGGCAGATAGAACTCAGTAACCTTCTAGCTTAACAATTTCCGGAAAAGAGCTCAAGGTTCAGATGAGATATCATGCAGAGCAAGACGTGCGTAGCTGCCAACAGTATCAGATAACATCTGTGCATTGGACTCATTAAAGATTTAACAAGAGAAGTCACGTGCACACTGAAAAATGGCTGACAACTACCATGCTTAATGCACGTCTCAAAAACTTTGAAAAACAGAAGCAAAATGGAGTTATCTGTGGATGAGGAGGATGGAACTTTCACCAACATTTCTTTGGCAGATGATTCAGGTAAGAAACTACAATGATCTACTGATACAGTACAAATTCCGTGGGCTGAATAATAATACTGGATGAGCGCACAAATCTGTAGATCCTAATTACTAAGTGCAGTGCATTTTTAGAAAACACCCTCAAGTAAACTTTCCTAGTTATGTGGTTAAATAAGCCTTGTGATTAAGGACTGAGATTTTGGTGGTGTGGAGGCTACCACAGTTTTAATGTAACAGCATATGGTAATGTACATTCATAATTTGAGAACATAGAGGCTTTCACTGTTTCGAAAGAAAAAGTTACAGAAATGTTAACTCAGTAGTGACTACTATCCAAGAAAATACAGATAGCGCTGGCCTTTCCTCCTGAATATGGAACAATAATCTCTTTGATATACTTTAGTGAGAACTCGCAAGAAGTAATGCGAATTAATTAGTAATGGAAATGAGCTGATCCATTTAAAGCCCCACTATTAAGTATTTAATTGTTTTAAAAGAAAATACAAAAGCAAAGACTGCCCCCCATACCCTTCTAGTTTATAGAATTAAAAAATATTTGGGATAGGAAGTAGGATAGTCCTATAAACTAGAAAATGACGTGAGTTAATATGAATTGATAATTAATTATTTAGAAAGGTGTGGTCAAAGTATCAACTTGATCGTGTCAGCATGGCCACCATAGAGCTGTGCTAATTTACACTAGGCAGGAATCTGGTTTGCTTAATAATGCAAGTCCTATTTTCCTCCTTTTTTTTTTTTACCACTTCAAGAGTGTTACTATACATGCCACCTTTTCCTTTTATACACATATATATTAAAAAAAAAAACCAAACAAAAAACCCCACACAAAACACAAACCAAACCAACACACAGTTCTTATTTTTGGAACAGAATTTTCTAGTAATTTCATATTAGCACGATGGGGCTGAACTGGGTGCTTGAATGCAATTAGTTGATACAGCATATAACATAATAACATCAAGATGTGGTCAACGCAAAACTATTCACAGTAAGATAAATTGGCAAACCCTGGTCCAAGTTGTGCAGTAATAGAGGGTTCTCCTGGCAGGGAAGCTGACTTTTCTCTGTAGCAAGGTGTAGAACAGCAAGGAAAAAGTATCCTATGACACTGTTTCATGACTTGCTGCACAGACAAGGGGCAGCATACTAGGCAAGATTGTCTAGTCTTTGCAAGGCACCCAGAAGTAGGTGTGTTATGAATGACTCTGTAACACTGGATGGATCTGAATCTGCCCTTTCTCACAGATTAGCATTTTCACCATATTGCTTGATCTTTCGGAAGATGTCAAGCTGCTTTCGTTATAAGGCAAACACCCACTAGCCTCCTCTACTAGTCTAACCTCAGCACCCTTGCAGCTTGGAAAATGTCAATACACAGGAGAAAACAGAGGTACAAAAAAAGATCTTTCGTTCAAGCAAAAACTGACACTGGATACCAAAGTCAGCCTAGGCGTTCAGGGCTCGATACTCACCAGTGCCAAGCCCTGACAGATGTCACTGTTATCAAAGTAGCTGCTCAGCTACAGTGCAAATAAGACTCTACTGCACTACAGAAACTGAGCACTTCAAATTTACCAGTCTCCTGACTGTAGTAACACACCCAAGGTCAGAGAAAGCTTACATTTGCCACACAAAAAGGACTATAAACAAGGCTTATTTAGGTAAGATCTGATACCAATATCAGAGCTTTTCCCCTAATAGTAAAGAGGTTGGGACAGTCAATCAAAAGCAGAGAGAGAAATTCAGAATAACTGAAAATAAGTGACGTTTCCAGACAGGCTTTTAGCTTGAAAACACAGAGGGAGAATCCAGTAAGATTTGTGGTGAAAATGATAATGCTGATCCATTTCTTTTGCCAGAGGCCAACACCCGGAGACTAGGGAGAAAGTTACATGAACATTCCTAACCTATAAAAGGGATTATCATATGCTTTGTAGGAAACAGTCTTATCTCTCTCAGTTGAAGCTAAGTCTAGTTAGAGAAACTCTAGAGCACAGAACCTAACGTATAGAATGGACCTTATAGTTGTAACTATAAGTCTGGAGAAGAACATCAATTCCAGAAGAGAAGGAAGGATAAAAGATCCGTTTTACACAGTGAGAGAGAAAAAGATACCTTAGGATGGACAACAGCAAGTTCAAGCAAGGAATAAGGAAACTGGGCTTGTAAGAACCTAGGTGATTCTATGATTCTTTATGTGGACTTTGCCTGAGGATGACCTGACGTTTTAGAAGAAAGCGTTCCATTTTTAATTTCAAATATGATCACAAAGTTACACTGCCTGTAATGAACTTTTGTATGTTTGTAATTGCATAAGGCTTCCTCCCACCGATTTCTTAAAATGTACTGGGAAAGATACTAAACAGATAAGTAGAACAACATGCTATACATGTACAATCTTAAGCATAACCAGAATACATTCTGCATATCAAAGTTTCTTTAATACAGTAAAAAGCCATTGTGGCAAAGCAACAGGGGTTACTGAGCCTGATTAACTGACTGCAATGTATGAATATTTAATAGCTATTGCTCTTTCAGAACAGCAGCATTTCTCTATTTGTTACATACATGGGTATTAAAAATAAATCACCTCCATGTAAATCAAGATGAACACAAAATGGTAGCAAGACAGAAACTTCTTGATAAGTACTTCAATAGCAATATCAAAAGTATATGAAGTCAAAGAAAGCATTAATTAACAGCATTTGTGAAAATATTTTCACCTTTAATGAAAGGAATACCTTTCCATTTATAAACTCATAGCACTTGATAAAGTTCCTTCAAAAAATTACCTACTCAAACAAAAACACAGAAGAAATTAAACCAAAAGTAAAACAAAACAGTGAGATGATCACCAACAGCTGCAAAAAAACTCTGTATTGCTGTTCTGATCAATGATCTATAAGTAAATCAAGGCTCGCTTTCTTCATTGTAAAGAACCTAGAAATTCTCTTACTCTTTTTTCAAATACACCTTCCAGAGAGCCAACATTAAGGACTACATTCCTCACATAAAACTCTCCTTTTAAAAAGCAGACACAAATCCCTAAATGTTTAGCCCTAGCTTACAGAAAGGCAGAACAGTTTTTCATCTCATTAAGTTACCAGTAAAGATTTACAGAACCTTGTCAAAAAGTCTTTTGACAAAATTTGGTGGCAAACCTATAGCTGATGATTAGAAGGAAGATCAGACTGTTGACAGACCAACGTTATGTCACATGTGTTGGTATTCACAGCCTAAAGCAGCAAAGAGTTCAGTTGCTCAGTCTGTTTGAAAACGTATTTTTGTGGAATCAGAGTAGACACGAGAACCTTTACACCCATGCACAATCTTTCAGAAAACAGGATGCAGTTATGTTAGAAGGACAGCCTCTTCAGGGTTAAAGAGGAAGTATGACTTTCTAAGGCTTTCTTTTTGTAGACTTTCCAAAGAGACTGGATTTTGTTTCCCAACTGTATGCTCACGGGTTACAGCATCTGATGAGGTCCCATTCTCACTCAGGACCAAAACACACACAGTAATGGCACAGACAATAGTTAGACCAATGTAAGCCAAAATAGCTGTTCATTTTGTATAATTAGGTTTGGTCAGAAAAAGCACAAACTAAGAACTATCTGAATTCTGCATTTCACAGAAGTCTGTCTTCAAGCTGTAATTGTAAATTTGCACACAGATGTGCACAAGGCTACAAAAGCTTTTTGAGGTTACTCAGAAAAAGTAACAAGAGTTGCAAAGAATTTTGATGTAAAGCAACATTACTTGAAAAAAATAAAAACTTCTGACAGTCTGTCATTTCCACAAAGAAACAAAATGATGAAGATTTGATGTAAAATGTCTTGCAAGTTAGTACTGCAAGGAAAAAGAATGAAGCCATTTGTATTGCTTTTTGTCTTTTTCTTTGTAGCAATAATTAGGCAAAGGAGAAAATAGTACAGTTCAAACAGCAAACTAATCTCAGAACTATATACAATACCTTCCTCTGTTAACGAAAAAGAGAATACACGTCTATTCTAGTGGTGAACAGTGAAGCCTCTGTCATCACTCAGTTTACGCAGGCGCCTCTAGTGCCTGTAACATTGCCAAAAAGGAAGTTAAAGGCTTGTTGGTTTGCACTGTGTACCATGGAAAAAACAGGATGTACAGCAGAGTTTTAGAAATAAAACATCTGACAGCATTTGTCATTAGCAGCAATGACTTAGAATCCAAGTCCAGAGCAATTAAATTCTCTCCTATAGTTTTGTAACTGCACATATATATGCATTCAGCTTAACTATTAATGATGCTTTATATCCTAGGGAGATTGTTACTATTTTAAGCAAAAAATGCTCTTTCAGTTAAATTGAATAAATGAATTCCTTTTGCCAGCAACATCAGCTAGTTTTAGGAAAGCTTAGTTGGAACATGATATACAAATATAGATAATTGCATTTGTAAAGTGAAACTTGTTCCTATAAATTTAATATAGATGATATATTATGAATTGCTCCCCTGCTTTAACCAAATGAATAACCAAACAAAATATATAATTAATTAGTAAGAAAGAAATGGATTAGCACGTGTTCATAGTTACATTCAAGTCAGTTTTGACTTTAAGAGCTCTGACATATTCCTAAAAATTACAAGCTCTCTTTATAACTCTTTGGTCAGAAAATCCACTTACCTGAAGTGAATGATCTAGTGTGTAGTGTAAAACCAGTTCAATAAACCAAACAGTGGACCATTACTTATGTCAGTATTCAAGTATTTCTACTGAGAAAGAGAATCCTCTCACTCTTTTAAACTGCAGAGTAGATATTAGTATATTGTTACGCTGCTCCACAGGAGAAAACCATTTGTTTCTAGCATTTGTAAATACTATTTAATTTGCTTGATAAGGTATATTTTCTCTAAAGTAGGGAGCAGTAAGTTCGTAAACAAAACTAAATAAGGCTCTGCAAACCCAGGCTGTGTCTGGGCTGTATATTCTAAAGACTCACAGTAAACAACCACATAATGAAGTTGACTGATTTGCTCACACTTGCATGGAATTAGTATTAACCTGTTAATTTTGCCCCTCCCAGTGAGTGGGGAAACCACAGAGAAGGAAATGCTGCCAGATCCCTGTCAAACAGAAACCAGTATATACAAGGATTGTTTCGGGTTCTCCTAGGACAGTCCCGGAACAAGACTTGCCATGCTAACAACACAAAGAAAAAAAGACTTAATAACACAGGAGTTAACAAAATACTACAGGCTGATAAAAGCAAGAACTATTACACAAGTGCTTGAATTGGCCTCCTTCAGTCAAAGGGGACAGCAAACACACTGCTAAAATGCAAAGTACTATTTGGTTGCTCTATGCACATGCACGGGTATGCCTTCCCTCGGATACATGCTGCATTATAAAAGGAATCTTATTGTTTGGGACATCCTGTAAATCCCTGAAGTTTCAAACTCAAAGTGCTCAACAAATTTAATTGGTGATACATTACCCAATGCAAGATAGGTGAGGAATCTGAAAATCAAATAGGCTATTCACGTGATATGCTAAGCTTCTGTTGTTTTAGTTGATTTCTCATAAAAAAAAAAGGCTTTGGGCTGTGGCATTTTTTTTTTCTGTGGTGGGTTGGGTTTGTGGTTTTTTTTTGTTTGTTTGTTTGTTTGCTTAAATCAGGTAATACATCTGAAATTTAGAATCCTGTGCTTGACCTCTTTGCAATGAAAAACAGAGGGAAGGTTGGAAGACAAAGCTTTTTTAAGGGAAAGCAAGATACGTTAGGTGTTCTCTTGTGGAATTTGCACCTGGCAGCATCAATCCAACACTCTTGGTCCCTGGGCTGTGCAGACCAAGGATGTGCACAGCAAGGTTGCTCCCTGGTGGCTCAGTACTTAGGTATACTGCCCTTGGAAATCAAGGGGTGAAGAACAGGGAAAGAAAAAAAGTACATACATGGATCTTGCCATAATGAGGAGCTGAGACACAGCCAGGTCACACAGAAACAGTATCTACGTGTTGGGGCCCAGGAGCATGGGCCAGCTGCACAATCTCAGATACTAGGGTAAAGGCATTCATATTAAGCACTTGGAGTAGGAAAATGCATTGTGTGAGATCCAGTCTGTCTGCTATACTGTAGTGCAAACCTAAGGAAGCATCTGTGCAACTGTTGATCGCTACACAAGTAACACACAGCACTACATAGACTAAAGACACCACCTGTTGTCTCACAGCCCCTCTGCAATGCTAATGGTGGAGGTTCACATCAAGACAGTTTTGTCTAAAGGAAAAACAAAAAGACCTCCCACACAGGTTAAATTCTGAAATGGAGTTTCAGCCTAGTGCTCATGCTCAAACATCAAAGAGTTATGAATCAAAAGAAAATACTACAGTCAGAAACCACAACTATGCAAAGTAGAATGAAACCTCAACAGTACACGTACCAAAATGGAAACGGTAGGTAAACCAGCAGCTCTTGGAATTGCTACTCTGTCTTGGCTACAACAGCATGAGAGCCAATATATCTAGTTTCCATTCGGTCCCATAATTTAATGTCAAGGATTTTCCCAATATGCTCATTTTGGGATGGTTTAGACAATAAACTGCAAACGTAACGTGAGCAAAGTGGAATTTCTGCAGCGAATACATTTCCCCAAGATAAGCCTGCAACAATTTTTCTTCCTCTCTTATAGTATAAAACACAGCAAATTCTTCAGCAGGTAAGGAAGCTCTCCATCCATCTGTATCCACCTGCAGACTCCGGCCATAGTTTTTTCCCTGTTGATTACCAGGCTTGTTGCGTAGCGAGTGCAGGAAGCAAGATCATAACAAGCTGAGGAGCACCTATCATTTTAAAACCAGCAATCAAGGAGAGTTACTAAAAAAGCTCCTAAAGCTCAGCCAACATCTGAGAGGACTGCTCGCAGGGATTGAGGAGGATTACTGGGTTAAAAGTGCCTTTAGTAGAGAAGGTGAGATACTGTTAAACAAACCAGCTAATAGAGCTGAGAACAACAGACTCATTTTCCAGTACAAACAGACTGCAGGACTCTAATTAAAATTTGTTGTCATAACTTGAACAGCATTCAGTTTAATGTGAATTTCTCTAATTGTGAGGTTAAAAAAGTTATTTAATTAACATGATATTAATAATACTGCAGAGGCAGCCAGATGTAGGATATTAGACATACTTTCTGAATTGTATTAAAAATACAGCAGAGGGCACACTTCCCAAATGCCTTTATTTTACTGAGTACACAGCATCAAGTTATCTATTTGTAACTGCATATATTCCTGCAACATACAGAGACACTATGGATCTGCTTCACTACAACATATAATTGAAGCTGCATAATACCTATACAGATACTACAAACTGTGCAGTGCAGTCACTTCAGTGACGCCACTAAAATTAGGCCAGGTTCTGTGTGGTGCTGTCTTTAGCATGGCTCATGGGTTGTCCTAGCGGGACATGTTGTTCCACAGGGAACAAGAAGTTCTGCAAGGGTTTTTTCCTCTCAGGACCCAGGGAACAAACACACAAACAGCAGGGTGAGTTTGGAGCTGTTGTACCTGGCTAGGTGAGAGCAACTATACAAAGTAACTGAGATTTCCACATCATGGGATGTCTAATGCTGTGAGACCCAGAAGCAAAGAGCTAAATCACAGGTTTCTTAATCTGAACACTCTGTTGTGCAAAAGGCGTATCTGCTAGACTGGAAGCAGTTTGGCCAGGTTTATACAGCGCTGAAGCGGAGCAGGTAAACCCTGTCTCCTCTCCCCAGGAGACCCACACGTGAACACCTGAAAGTTATCAGTGACCACCCACTCGTGACTTTTCTCTAGTGTCCCTCAGGCTTTGCCAACCTACGTAAACGTGCAAGGGTTACATACTGGAGAACATGGACCTTAATTTCTTCTGAACGGAATACAGAGTCATCAACTGCTGGTTGAGGACCAGCGCTCTGAACAGCTGTCACCAGCATATGAGTACAAACCAAATGTATCAGAAAAAACGTGGATGCTTATTTAACCGCACACTTACTTCCATGATTTTGCCTGCAGCTCAGGGCTTTAAGGCGAAAGGACCACAGACGGTTGGAAAATGCCGTGAGGCGGGCAGGGTGCGAGCAGCTCCCCGTGACACCGTCGCGCTGCCTTGCTCCGCACCCCTTGTCCCTTCGCCTCGCCGGCAGCGCCTGCGGTGGGGCGGAGCGCGAGGCGCGGCCGTTGGCGGCGGGGCTCGAGGATGCCAACGGCCGCGGCTCGCGCCCCTGCAGTGCCGCAGGTCATTCCCTAGGGCCGCGGGCAGTTCCCCCACCCGCTCTCACCCCTCCGGCTGCGCTGGCGAAGCACAGCCATCACCGCGCCCCTGCCGGCGCGCCCAGGCGCCGCGAGCAGTGCTGTGCGATCTGGGTGCCGGCCCGAACCGCGCGGCTACCCCTGGACCGCTGCCCGGCGCTGGCGCGGAGGCGGTGGCCGCGCGGTGTACTGCAAGCAGCGCGTTGTTCCTGCGGGGGGCTGCTGCATCGGCGCTTTCAACACATGTGAGCTGTCACATCAGCCGCTGACCAGCAGCCTCCCTCCCAGGCGTGGGCGCGCCGCGCCGCCCGGCACCGCGGCAGGAGCAGCGCCCCTCCCACCCAGAGCAGCCGGAGCCGGCCGAGCGGCGCCCTTGGCTCGGGCAGCCGGCACCCGCGCTCCACCCGCGGCGCTGGGAGCAGCGCAGCCCCGCCCGCCCCCAGGGAGGTGCCGAGGGCTGGCCCCACCCCGCCGGCACGCCTCGCCTCGCCTCGCCTCGCCTCGCCCCGCCCATTGGCTGTCGCGGGCGCTGCTCCGTGCGCGCGCAGGGCCCGCAGCGGCGCAGGCGCGACGGGGAGCGCAAAGCGGCGGCCGGGCCGGGCCGGGGCGCAGCCCGCAGGGAGCCAGCGGCGCAGGTGAGGACGCGGGGCGGGGCGGCCGGGCCCCGGCCGCTGCCGGGAGGATGCTCTAGGCCGCGGAGCGGGCCCGGCCGCCGGGCAGGAAGGGGCCACACGGGCAGGGCTGCAGAGCTGCCGGAGGGTCTTGCGGGGAAGCCCCTTCGCGGTGCTGCCGTCACCCCGTGGCCGTCGCTTCCCGGCAGCGGGTCCGGTGCCCCAGCGCTGCCGTGACCCGTGATGTCCTAGAGAGAAAGGCAGGGATGTGGAGCGGGATGCGCTGTGAGATGCAAGGAACCCTACGGGCCTGCTGTCCGTGACACGGTTGCCCGTGGTCACAGCAAAACGAAGGGGCAAGGAAGGGGCTCCTGCTTCTGTATTTCTATAATAGCCAATTCCAGAAAGATCGGTGCTGGGAATAAAGCAATTGCATCATTGAAACACGGGGTTATTTAATGTGTTAGAAAGTAATCTAAATCAGTTTGGTTTTGTAAGCTGAAACATAGTTACTCATATTTGCATACCACATAAGGCTCCAACAAAAATAATCAAAGGATGTTAAAAAGTGTCCATCTGCCATAGGCTTAAATGCTGGCTTTTCAACACCAATTAGCAAAATGCATCTAAATTCCACATAAAAGGCACTTACAGTAATGGTTGCCCCAATTTGCTTCTTTGTGCTTTTTTGTTTTGTTTTTATTGTTTTGAGCAGAGCATCTCTCCGGAAGACTCTCTTCAAAAGAGGAAAGGGCCCATTCTGCAATGATGAATGCTGACATGGATGGTATAACTTCTTAATGTTATTATTCTTCATTGTTATTTTTGCTAGTTAGTACAATTTCCAGTGGTTACAGATGTTGCATTAAAGCTAATGTGATTTATTGCAGCTGTTGAGGCTGAGAATCAGGTGGAATTAGAAGAGAAAACACGGCTTATTAATCAAGTTTTGGAACTGCAGCACACACTTGAAGGTTAGCAGTTTGAGACATCACATTTTTTACAAGTACACAATAACCAGCAAAAGCAAACGTCACTGTTTTGCCCTACCTTAGTCAAAGTGTCCAGAAGCTTGTCACTTTTGCAGTTGAAAGTACATAAAAAAAACATTTTGGAACTACTTTTTTATTTTTCCTTCTTTATGCAATGTAATGCTTGCTTGACTCCCATACTACACATCAAGCCACAGGGGCAATATGGTTACTTTCCCCAGGCTCATTAGTTGACATACATCTTTGAGTCTGCTCATCACTGAACTTTTGTTTCCAAATAGTTTAGTTTGCAATAGCTTAAGTCAGAAATTCAAGGAAAGGTATAACTTACTAACAGTAAGTTTGTGTAACAAGTCTGTAAAAATATTGTACTACAAAATAATACAGGAAAAAACGGGCTTTAGAGAAAACTTGAGTAGCACAGTGTCCGATGAGAGAATACCCTACAGCAACATTTCCTGCATTAAAAATGCAAATAGTTTGACATAGGCACATAGAATATATTCATTATTGTATGCAAAAGTGTCTAATATTTTTCTTATAATGTCACCTTCACAGATCTCTCAGCACGAGTAGATGCTGTTAAGGAAGAAAACTTGAAACTGAAATCAGAAAACCAAGTTCTTGGACAGTATATAGAAAATCTGATGTCAGCCTCTAGTGTTTTCCAAACAACTGACACAAAAAGCAAAAGAAAGTAAGGGTTGACTCACAGATGATGTCATTGTATTGCTGCTGTCTATTTTTTTGTTGTTTTAATTAGCATCGGCTACATGAGCTAAAATATTTTAGTTTGTGGCTTTACTGGATACCTGAAGATTATAAGCTTTGTTGATAAACAGAATTAAGAACATTATCATGAACAGGAGACATAAGTTTGTGTATTTTTAAGATTAAGCAATGTGTAAATGAAGTGTAGAGACTTACTAAACTTTCATATTTATTTTAAAAATGATCATATCTTGTTAAAAATTGAATTTAGTTTGTCAGTTTAAGCAAATGACTGTTGGTACTCTGAAGTCTTAGTGTAGTGTTCTTGACTAGCAAAATAATAGTTACAATATTGTGTTGAAACTTCGATAAAAACATGCAAAATCTTACTGCATAGAATCATAGAATAGTTTGTGTTGGAATCACATTTTTCACTTCAAATATATTCTTATTACTACATAGTACTGTCCATAGCTCTGCAAAGCAACTTTGAACAAAAATACAAACCAATTAAGAATTTCTATGAAGTAATAAAAGTATGGCATTATTTGCAGGGCTTGTGTACTGAAAAATACGTAAGATTTTTTGAGAAGTGAGAGTGTGACAGAAGAGGAATAAAGATAAGCAACTTGCATCAGGGAAATACCAAATTGATGCAGTATTGAAGTGTTTGTAAGATGAACACTTCAGACCATTTTCACTTTCCTGTGTTCTCAAAGAATAATCAGGCACAGCATCATACATATATATATATATATATATAGATACGTATATGATCTGCTTGAAGTTTTTCAGTTGTGTGATGAAGATTTAAATAAAAACCTGAGTAACAAGCTTTACAGAAACAGGTCAGCAATGTTCCTCATGCTCATGGTGAACAATCTGAAGTGAGGAACTGAGAATGAAGTGCCAAACTTGTCTTTGCTTCAGGCCTTAGAGAAACTCTTTTCCTGCCCAGAGCCTGAGCCTGTGAATTGCCTCTGGCAGCATTGCACAACAACATCCAATGCAGAAGACTCCACTGGAACAAGGGTGGCTTTTGCCTCTTAAATCTGTGCTGCTCTGAGCAGTGCCTTGTGTCAAGGTTTTTTACTGGCTTTGCTGTTTGTTAGCAGGTTTTGTAAAAGAACTCAGCCCAGATTATGGGTTTGAGTACCTCCCATAGAGACAGCATGTCCAGCATGATCAGTATTAAGGAAGAGCAGGAGCTAAAATACAAACAATGATGTAAGTTTTAGCAGTACCATCTTGCCATATAGCAGCATTGCAGACTTATTTATGGATCTTACCTAGACCTGAGGTCTTTCCCTTCCATAATGAAGCCATTGTACTTTACCTTTTAACAAAAAAGAAATCATTAGTTCAAGGGTCTCCTTAAACCTTGCTGTGATGATTCTGTAAAATACAGCTGCAGGAAATGGATGAGTGGATGTTATAGTAGAATAAATCCCTCTCAAATCCCAAGTTACTTGGCAGCTAAGCACTGCTGTGTCTCAACTGCAAGATGACATTGTGAGGTTCCCCCCTCCCAAAGGAGGGGTCTCCCATTTCTCCCCATTATAGAATAACTGCACAGCACTCCCTGGAATGTCAGTAGTCAAATGATTGCAAACAAAGCACTAATAGTTAGGTCTTGAGGGCTGTTTAAAACTCTGAGTCAAAAAACCTGATCATGGTAAAGTTTCACCCACCAAGTCAAAAATAGCTGATATCATGTGTGTGTCATGGGATCCTGTAAACATCCAGAATTATTTTTAATCTTTTATGGACTACTCTCTCACTTCACTGCTATCTGGAACTCTAAATACATCAAAGAATTGCTAGCAGGTAGAGTAAGTCACATGATTAGTCCAGGGTTTGAGCACTAATAAAAAAAAATAATAATCACTACACCAAGCACTTACTTCTAAAGCTTGCATTACATGACAGCCATCCTAGCTTTAGGGCCGTGTCACTGCACATCTCCATCTGCACTGTAGGAGATCAAGTGGTAACAGAGCATGCGCTTGTTAGACTTCAGCAATTTCCTGAGATCAAGTAATCTTAAAATCATGGGGTTTGTAGTGTAAGATTGGATAGTGATATTTTATCCATTGGTGTGTAGTCATTTCATGTATATACCATTTTACATCCCACTACTGTGGCCTTCATTTAACTTATGAACATTTACAAGATGTTGTATTTCTGACTTTACACTAAATAAAAACTTTTTATTTGTCTCTATTAGTCTGGTTTAACATTTGTAATCCCGAAAACTTCTCATAACTGTCTTTTGTCAAAAGGTGTCAAAGTGGTAGGGTTTGCTGTCATTTTAATTGTTCCTATATAGCTGAAGTATCTGAAAGACCAGATGTAACTAGCAAGTATTGAGATTAAACATTGGTTAATTAACCTGTTTTCAGTAAGCTTCTAGTCCCCCACTCACTTGGTATTTCACCCATGAGTCTTTCTGTATATTTCTCTTGTAGCTAAAGGAACAGGCTTTGCAGGCTGCATCCAGAGTTGTCAAAGCTAAAACTTGTAGATCTCCACATGGTACAACCCAAGTTAAAGATGTTAACATTTCCTACCCAGGTAATGAGCTCTACATCAGTCAGAAACTAGAATTATTACTTCGTCATACCTTCACGAAGATGGAAGCTAACTGAGGAGTAGCTTCACTTGTAATTAACTGAAAAGCCCTCAGTCCTACTTACCCTTCCATAGATACAGAAATTTCTCAGTGTAGGATTTGGTGTCCTCAGTAAGACGATTTTATCAAGCTACAGTGTAAGCAGTGGGATAGCAGGCTGCAGAGGTCTGATCCCCATGCAGTTCCAAAGGTGACTGACAGTTTTTAACTACAAAGCATCCTGGAACTGGATTAGCATTAGTTTGTTAATTTCAAAACCCTTTCAAGCAGGTTTATTGTGGTTTGTTTGGTTTTTAATATACAGCTGAACTTTAACATGACAAAGGTAGGTGTTTGTTTTTTTACAATATGCAGTTTATTTAAACTATATTATGAGAAAGCCCAGTTACTCACATCTGTAAAAAAAACCCAAATCATCAAAAATTCTTATCTATATTAATAAAATTCATGTTAAGCAAGAGTTATTAAATATTTTTATAGGAGGCAATGTACACTTAGCAAGTATTCTATAAATAGAGGTTATACCACTCTGGGTTGGGACATGAGAACTATAAAAGTTTGAAAAAAAAAATAATCTGTGTATCACTTCTGCAGATTTGATATCTGCATTCAAAAGTAAAACAAGTCACATCAATTACCACTTGTTCTACAAATATTCTATTTTAAAATATCTCTTAAAATAAATTATTGTAACCAATATCTGAAGTGAACAGGTGACCACCCATGTAATAAGCTCAACTAAAACAAATAATTTACAATAAAAATTGCTGCTAGCACTAAATCATCATACAAAACCAATTATTGCTCTGCACAGAAAAAAAACCTTTTCTCATAGCAATGTGAACTGCTACAGATGCTACATCTCCACTGTCATCCTCTTTTAGCTGAAAAGTATAAATAGCTAATTTTGTGCTAGAGCTGAAAAAATACTATAATGTTTTTAAAAATATTTAGAGTAAGCTTATCTCCAACTAATTTCTAGTAATCTTCCACTCTTAAGAATCTTCACTTTAAAAATCAGTTGGCCGACTTGCAGTTTCACTTCCATTCTCAATTCAAAACATCAGCTAACTCCTCACAGAGAATATTTCTCCTTACAAAAAGGGACTCAAGGAAGTCTGGGAAGATTAAAAGAGGTTAGACAATTAAAATAGGAGGTTAAATAGCAATGAGCTCCACTTTTTTCTTTCAAATCTCAGGAACTTGGATGCTGTCAGGCCCACTGAAGTGGCATACCCAAAGTTACTATTATGTAGGTGTACAAATACTAGCTGGAAGTAACTCAGTCCTTTCGTACTCTTCTTTTGCGCACTGATTTCAGTGGATCATCTCCAGAACCTGTGCTTTCATCAGCTTCTTTCATCTGAAAATGAAAAAAAAAAAAGGGGGGGATTAAAATTTTAAACCCATTGTAATGTAATTATTGAAACTGGCATTCTTCCTCCCAACCCTCCCCAATCATATTAGCACTAAGTGCAACACTTAAATGATAGGATGCTTTTTTCCATAATATTAATCTAACAGTAAGTAAGGTGGGTAGAAGACTTCTCCTTTTTATATTCAGAAGGAAGAAAATAGTACATCTAAAGTGATGTCAGAAATTTGATTTTACCCATTTACTCATGAGTTGAAAGGGGGTGACTGTTTAGTGAATTTAGCAACTTCCTTAAAGCGCATCTTTTGCTAATTTTAATTTTCACTTTTTAAGCAAGAAGCATTTAAAGTATAACATGCCACCTACAAATAGAACAAACTGTTCTTAAATCAGATGTCTGTTCTTACCAGTTTAAAAGCAATTGGCTTACAGAAGCCCATGGAAAGCCCTTCCAACATGAACTTCATTCTCAGGCAACGCACTGCTTCCTCACTTCCCTGCATCACCCAGTGGCAAGCACCTCATTCAGAAGGAACAGCTCACTGAATGTGGCACAACTCGAGTGAGGACATGGTGTGCATGACATCTCCCAAGTAGGTCACTAGCTGACTCATGACAGAAACTTGAACAAAACACCAAGCCGTAACCTCCTGGCAGTACTGTGCAATGGCACACACACATCCAGATAGTGTTATTACTTTCACAGAGAGTTACATGCATCTTAATTGGGTTCATCAGATACTGTTTCCTATATAAATGTACAAGTTAAAAAAACCAAAACCAACAAACTTTACAGGAACAAGAGAAAGTACTGAATAAGAGTCAATTAATGAAGAATTTGAGTGCTTAAACAATGCAACCTCATGCAAGGTCTAGTTCTGTAGAGGAGTTTTATATAAAAAGAAGTTAACATTACATTGAACACCCCTAATCTGGGAAGGGACACATTTAGGGCATGATAAGCACAAGATGACCCATAGAAATACTGTGGGTGGATCTAAAGCATTTCAGACATACCAGAGTTTCAAAATGTAAGGATAATAAGTAGCTGGAGTAAGAAAAGCACAAACAAATTCCATTCTACAATGTTATTTTCTGTAATCCATACAATGTTTTATCTGGTGACTGGATTAATCTGCACAAGAAAAATGAAACTGCAGATGCAGAATTCAAAATATGGTCATTTTGCTTAAAACCTTATTTTGGAATTAAAAAAGAAGATAACTGAAAGCTTAAATTATTCTAGTACTCACTAAAAGGCTATCTGCCTAGAAGAACTTGTTCCATCGATTAAGTAGCATGATAAAAAGATACTGACACCTACTGCAGCATCCAAATTTTCAAGACTTGCAATTCATTTCATAATCTGTTAAAAATTATACTCCTGTGAAAATGTTTCATGTTTAGAGACCTGCGTGATCACTTCTATATTAGACCAGTGTTTTACAATAAATATTGCCTCCCACCCACAATGAGACAGGAGATGTTTCACAAGCCTATACAGAGTGTTTGAGGTGTCAAACTCAAAACCACATCCGTATATCTCATAAGTTCTTCTATGGTTCAACATAATTAGAATTCTTGTTGTGGATAACTGGGCTTCGTTAGAAGTGTGATGTTGGACAATGATGAGGAGAAAACAGAATAGGAAAAAAAACTAATTTACCTCATCTTCTGAGCCAGATTTATTCGGCTTATCACCATCTTCTTGACTTCTATCTTCAACTTCATTTTCTTCTTCTTCATCATCAATATATTCACCACCTTCAACCTCATCTTCTGCAGCAGAAATTAATTTTACTTTGTAAACAGAACTATATTAAAAATGCACTATATCCAGACATGCTAGTAAGGAAAATAAGCCAATTTCAGTTTTAGAATGAACTGCTTTTTTACAATAACCCATAAAAAAATCTCAGTGACACAGAGCATAGAATTTGCATGAATCAGTATAAATTGATCACTGTTGGATTTAATACCCAATTTTAACAGCTTCAGCCTAGCCTCTTTTCACAATAGCACATACTCTCTTCAGACTCTTAAGTGACGAGATCTAAGTTCTGACTTAGTAGCAAAGTACAATACTGCAGTTATCAGTCATCTACCATAGGGGACACCCACATCCTGAGGGAACTCCCCTTTTCAGCAGGGAATTCTTGTGGCATACTGTTTTGGTTGAAGGATAAGCAGCCCTGTGGTCACCCCCTTTTTACACATTATTGCAATGCAGAAACTAGTCAGAAAAGCACTGTATTCCCCTCAACTCAAAGTACATTCAGCTCATGCTACTAGGAAAAAAACTATTCACAAAACCCAGTGAGCTTTCTATAAAACCTGGTGTCAGGCAGACCTTTGAGCTCAAGGTGACTGGAAAGAAAAAAAAATGAAGAGAAAAAAAATAGGATCTTTCTACCCTTCAGAATTCCCTGGACAAACTATAGCCTAAGCAACACAGAGACATTTTCTACTTTCTGACTGAGGCTGTGTCACTGCAGTAAAGCGAGCATGCAGCAAATACTGCAAATTCTAGGCTGCTCTTCGACTAGCAGGTACATACCTTTCCAGGATAACCATCTCTCTACATTCTGTATACTTTGTGAAGGAGGCTCGGCACCCAGCTTTTACTGCCTGCAATATTTTTTTAGAGGGCAAGGAAAGCAAGGGGACCAAGCAGATGAGCTGAGAATTCAAAACCACATTACCCTTTATCAATGCTAAAAAAAATTAGCACAGAACAAAATAAAAGAGTAAATCCCATGGACAATGCCCCTTAGGAAGCACTCTGCCAGCAACTCATTCTCACTGGAGCCAAATAAATCTATGAGTGTTTCTGAAATTTGCAATTGGGCCATGCCTTTTTTTTTTTTAATGTTGTCAATGTGGATCTCAAGCCTTTCAGTATCCCACAGCTCAAACCTTGTTACATTCACCTCCAGAAAACAAAGCAGCAGATAACTAATATAAAGAAATTGTAAAAACTACTAAGATCCAAAGAGACTAGTAGAAAATATTTATGACTACAAGTACTGTACTGAGAAATCTGAGAGGAAACTTGCATCCATATCTGATAAAGTATCTGATCAGCTTGAAGTTCCACCATCAACATGGACAAAAAAAAAAAAAAAAAAAAAAAAAAAACCACCAACAAACACCAAACCTGAGAGACTACTTTCAAGTCCTGGCCCAAATTACTTCCCTTTCCCAGTACCTGAAGGAGGAGTCTCCCTTCCCATCTTCTTTGTAGCCTGTATAAGCTTTCTTTTTGCCTCCTCCATTTCTCTTCTCTCTGTAGTAAAAAGAATCAGCAGAAGAAGGCAGAAGACAAATTCTCTAATGCTTTCAGATACGAAGAGGCAAAAAAGTGATAGAAAAAAATGGGAAGATTTCAACCTGCAAATGTAAAAGGCGGCAAGAAGCTCAGAGAAACTAAACAATTCTTAAAGAGAAACCAAGAAGTCATATGACAGCAAGTCTAACTATTTCCTCTGAAGCCTAGAATTTACTTAAAAACCTTGGAATACAAGTGCTGGCTATGTCAGTTTTACTCTGCAATCAGTTTAGTTACTAAAAGTAATTCCTAAAATGGAATCTGTTTTTGAAGCACTATGAAAGTTCAAAGTGGAATTCTTTATAAGAAGTTGAGGGAGCTAAACAGTTTTCCTCTGCGATTGCCTAGACCTTATTTTTAACTTTCAAACACACACTTTAACACATAGTTTATTAAGTGACATGTTGTAGTTAACTGATTGACTTAACAGAATACTGGAATTCAGGTTTCTCAGCCTTGCAACAGTACCAATCTATGATCTACATCAAGACAACACAGATTCTGTAATTCAGGAGCAAAGAGCAGGTTGAGTAGAGGAAGACGAAAAAGAAAAGGCAGGAGGATACAATGCTGAAATGCTGTACCTATCATTTATGCTAATGTAAAAAATGTTAGGTAGCATAACTAAAGTAATTAAATGTCTAGGTAAGGCTCTCGAACGGTAAGGCAGATGGACGAAGTTTGGTGTGGCAAACGTTGTGCCAGTGTACTAAAATCTGTCAGCACTAGTATGAGAACATCTGATGCTGAGTAAACTCTAAGTCATACAAGCAGAAGCCATCAACATTCGCGGAACGTAAGTGCAGAGACAGACAAAACCCAAAGAGTTTCAGTCAGTAATACAAAGTGATAGCAGTACTAAGGAGAAAACAAGCAAACAAACCCAGACACACGAATGTCTGCTAGGTTTCTGACTTGCCATAACAGTCACTTGGCACTTTCTTTGTTCCTACCAAGGAAGAGTGAAATAAGAGGCAGAATCTTGCAGAGATTTGAGGCTAAGAATTTTCTCACGAAAGTCAAGATAATGCACTGTAAGTTATGTGATTTTTCTTTCTATTCATTACTATAGACTCAGAGAAATACTAACACAACAAAGCCATAGTTGAAAAGTATCAGTAATCTTGGTACAGTAGCCCAAGATGGTTTTATCCTTGGATGCCAAAGTAGAGCTCAACCTATGGAATCATTGATTCCTCCCTAGGGCCAGCAGGAGAGGTGTCTGCAGGCAAGCAACACACTGCCAGAAAGCAGCACAAAGGAAGCAGCAGACTTCAGTATTTGAAGTCTACTGTGGTTTCAGGCTTTCGCAAGAGTTACTAAAAGCAGTGACCAACAGAATAGTCCAGGGTACAACAGTCCCACAGAGGAGTAAACAGAGAGACTTATGTTAAAGACTTAAAGCTATTCTGGACACATTTTTAAGACAACAGTGTGACTTCAACCACTTCGGGTACATATATCTGAACAGCTCAAATGTGTTCAACATAGGAAATATTTAGAAGGGAGAAAATACGAATCACTGTCTGCAAACAAAGACTGTTGGAAGCACTATAAATTCTTCAGAGTGAAAAAATGCTGAGGAGAGATTTACTTTCTGCTGGTATTTATCGAAGAACTATTAGCCATGGAATGCAACTTGCTGAAGGTTCTCAAAAAGACAACGACAACTCAGAGCAAGGCAGGTTTTGCATATTCTAAGATAACTGGTTGTAATTACTGGCTATGCAATCCATGAACTAGTTTTATGCATATCTTTATATTTAATCAAACTGCAAGCTATCTTGCTTATCTTACCATCTTCAGCAATATCTTCATTTTCTTTTTCTTCTAATTCTATTTCATCATCTTCTAACTCTTCTCTCCCTTGTTTTAGATCTCCCTTTAAAAATGGCTTAGATATATCAGTTTTGCTGAAGTCAGCATCTTCATCTGTTTTCTACAACAAATTATAAACAAATTATATTTAAACTCAAATTAAGAATTAAACATAACAGCCACTGTAAGCTAGGTAATATCAACGGCACATTAAAAACACATATTGTTGCATAGATGTTAAGAGATTTCAAATAAAGTATTAACAATAAAACCAAATAAAAATAGAGTAAATTTCTCTAACCTTTGCTGGCCAGCAGAACAAGACACTTAGACCAACAGGGAGAGCCAAAGTCAAGATGTAAAGAACCCAGAGCCATGGGTGGTCTTCTGCAGCAGTCACCAGTTGACTAAACATACCGGGCTTTATTGAAAACAATTAAAAAAGGAAAAAAAAAGTTTTGTGTTTACATCCATCTCAACACTTCAGTAAGTTATAAAGTGTACTGTAAATATCATAAGCTTTATGTTGCCCAAAGAAGACCCTTTTTTATCTTTGCTTTTTAATGACTAAAACAATATTGAATTTCAATACTAGTGAAGTGACAACATGTTGAGTTCTAATAAAGAGCAGGTACCTGGTACTCCAAACAGACTAGACTGGGCACTACTCAATTTTGGAAAGTGACATTTGGAGTCTTGGCAACCTCACAATTCAGACCCTTCCCAGCTACTTTATTTTTCCCCCATGCTATGCTAACTCAGCTGAAAGCTTCTGAAGCACCAAGAACCTCAGAGCAGCAGCCAGCCTCCTGCAGAACAATGTCTTGCTCCATCTGTACTACAACATTCTCTCCCTTGAGAGCCAGTTATTCAGGGAGTAAATTGTCCTCCCAGCTCAGTTCTGACTTATGCTGTAGAAGTACATAGGCAAGTGCCTGGTCCAGTAAGACATCTGGGAAGGTACATCAGCAACTAAGGTAGGAAATTTGAGAGGCACAGTGGACTAAGGGGACTCAAGGAGTATTTTTTGCTATTGCACATACAGGTATAGATGCACGTCCAGACGTAAACCCAAACATTTCAGAAAAGGGCAAAGCTGTGAGAGGAAGTGCATTTTCTAATTGCGCGGGCAGATACACCATTGCTACTTGCTCATCCTGTGACACACAGCAGCTTTCAGAAATTGGCCACATTTGCCACCAACCCATCATTTCTTTCCCACAACTGCAGGCTGGCTCTTGCCACTCAACCAAAGAAAATACAGGACTTAGAAAAAAACAGTAGTCAGCAAAGGCAGCCACTAGAGGGGCTCACAGTCCTGTATGTGAGGACAAGCTCATCCTGCAGCATAGGAAAGAGACCTAGAAAAAAAACCAAACCTGTGGCAGCTGGCCAAGTGCAGTACACAAACAAACATGGATGCACACACAGAAACAGAACAGATGCAGCTCCATAAATATACACAGGTACATTCTTTTCAGAGCTGCATAACATACATCAAACCAGCCAAGTGCCTAAAATTATTAACCAGAAAAAACGCATGACTATTTATCCATTCCTCGTGGGAGGGAAACATCATCGGAAGGGGTCTTCTGAGTGTAAGTGCCTCAGCTTCCATTTGCTGACAGGTACTGAATTTCTAGTATCACTGTGAACAGCAGAAGACTGATCAACAATAATTAGTCAATTTCTTACTAGGTGTTTAAGTTAAATGTTGTACTGTTTTAATCTGAAGAGGATAATTGATCTGGGAAAGGCAAAAAGACAAACTATGACAAAAAAAAATAAATCCCTATCATAGTTACTCAGCAAGGTTATTAATTGCAGACAGATTAATATTCTGTCAACATTCACTGACAGAAAATTCTCCCAACAGCACGTCTTCTTCCCTACTTTTGGCTACCAAGAACATAGTAAAGTTTATACCTCATTAGCACTTGCTACTAATTTCTTCAAGCCCCAGCCATCTGCTGCCCAACGATCTGCTACTTCTTTTTCTGAACAGATAATGAAGTTATCAAAGTAGATATTGGATGTCATAGACCAGAGTTCTAAACCAATAGCACTGACAGTGGTCATCTCAAATGGGTGCGGATCTTCAAAATAGTCTGGGTTAGGTATTTTCCGAGGGCTCCAAATTCCCTTTTGAGGAGGGAAAAAAACAACAAACAACAACAACAACAATGAAACAAATGTTTAGATAATTAGAGCTTATGGACTATTTAAAATGCATTATTTAAAAAGAGTAGAGTTTAGCCTTCATAAAAACAGAATTGGAAATAGCCTACAGGATTTTGGCAGATGGGTCTCAATTTTCTGTCTCAGGGCAGATCTCTTAAAATACCTTTTTTTTTTGTCTATAGAGGGTGACAATAATAACTGACTGTATGAAGTATGCCCATTCTTCTTGGCACTGGCTATTCCAAGCACAGTCTTTGTAAGCTTCCTAGAATAAGTCTAGGAAACAAATTTCCTAATACTGCAGGAAAGTAAGACGTTGATATTACTTCTTCCTCTAGTCTCTCATTAGGCAATACATAGTTTTGGCTTTTGTTCATCAATATAGTATATACATTTCAATATTTTGTGGCCAGTGATGGAACGTTCTAAGTATAAATCTGTCTTCCGGTGGCCCAAGACTGCAGGGTGACTATAATCTTGTGATTCACATGGTCCCTTCCAGCATATATGTGTATCTACAAGTGTGTGTATGTAAACTGACAGCTACTGTAACCAGAGGTGTTAGGGAAAATTTAGCCTTATGATACCTGTGGAAATAAGAGCCAAATTTTGTTTACAAATGTGCTTAAATCTTAAGCTCAAAGAAATCAGATTCAAGTACTCCCCAGCCATCATGCATACACAGTAACTTCCTTTAATATCCAACTGATTACCTCTTGTATCTGGAGGGGCAAAGAGGAACCTAATTATCCAAAATTGATGTATTTCATTAAATGATGACATAGTTCAGAACACAATTCTACACAGCATATTAAATAAGTGGTGCCAGTGCAAATTGTTGCAAAAGCAACTTTTAACACAGTGTTTTAACACAGGAAGCATTTCTACTTTCCAGCATACTTAAAACAATAATAAGAATATTAAAAAGTTGAAAATGTTTAGTGAGGGTGTCCTCACTAATTTCAAAGTATAAATATACTGTATAAAAGCCTAAATAAATACACTACTCTGACTTGCCTGCTCTGTTGAACTCTACCTTTCAACAACCACCTACAATATTGCTATTACCTGATAGTTAGGATTATCTATCATAGGTGCTTTCCATTTTCCTTTATACTTTGGGTTATTCTTCATGGGACGCACCCACTGTCCACAACCAGGTGCAGTCTCACACTTTGGATTAGGAATCTGAGGGGCTTCCCACTCCCCATCCATTTCTTCATCCCTACAGAAACAAAGAGTTACAAACAGCTGATTTGAGATCAGACTGGTCTGAACACTAGCAGTTAAGTCTGAAGTTAGGGTCCATACACATTTTGCTGTAGCAACATCAGAATTTTGACCAGCTCACAGAACTTCATGCAACAGCATAAACACTTTTTTGGTGGTGGTGGATTTTTTTAAAGGAGTGCTTGTTCATGACTACTACAGCATGATTGAATGCAATTATTTCCTGCATCTGCCCACAGCTTGAAACACTTCTCTGTAACATGGTTAGAGAACCCTTTGAGACTATTATGTGACCATTTCAAGTTATCAACTTAAACTGTTTCATAGTTTATCATCGTAGCAAATTCTTTTAAAGGTATCCTTCATATTTGTTTTATTTATATATCCTCAGAAAACAACAGGCAATTGACCTGTTCATGTTTTTCTAAAAGCAGCCCCTCAAACCAACAAATATTTATCCATACTTTACACATACCAATTTACTATCTCTAAACACAATGAGATTTGGATTGAACTCTGATCCACAAGTCATAATTTGCCACAGAAAACAGGCGGGCTCATCTACAAGACATGTTAACAGCCTGCACTTACGGAATCAAGTTCTTACCAGTCCTTTGGTTTTTTTGCATTAGGGTCTGGAACATACTGTGGTTCATCATCAAGCCATCCTTCAGGCTTAACAGCATCACGATCTTCTATTTTGGAAGGCTCATCTTCATCCCTTCAATTACAGACTTACATTAGAAAATACAGTAGCTTGACTTTGAACCGATGTTCTCTTTAGAGGACTGTAACTGGCATAAAGGGATGATTTTTCAAAGGCATAACAGAATTAGACACACTGATCATGAGAATTAGACAGCTCATCCTCTGTTTCTAAATCTTTGAATTACATTTACATTGTTTCAAAGCGCTACTTAGCCCAGAAATTGCTGCCATCAACTGGCAGGTGTCACTCTGATCTTCCCATAAGTTTTTCCCTCCTTTTACCGAGTTGTTGCGTGAACAGTAGTCCACACAGAAGGAAGCAGAAATCATTCAATGCAAATTAAGACTGTACAGTGAAAAGAACCCAAAACACCTTCCTAATCTTTTAGGTGTAGTAATCTTAGTTCTTAATCACAACCACGGAGGGTACGAATAAGCAAAAAGCACAATTTTTATTTATTTCCTTAGAAGATGATCACGTCCTTGTACACACCTCAGTTATGTTTTCAAACATCAGTGCACTTAGTAGTGAAACATATTCCAATTTTCATCAGCCAAAAAAAAAAAAAAGAAAATAAAACCAGTCAAATATTTCCAATTAATAACCTGCATGTAAAACATTCTGTACAGATAAAAACATTCTCCTTACCAGTCATCTGGTTTGACAGCATTAGGATCTGGTATTTTTGGTCTCTCATCCCAGTCATCAGGCTTCTTATCACTAGGATCCTCTACTTCTTTGGGAGGGTTTACTGGAGGAACCATATCCTCAAGAAGATTTCCTCTGCTGACAACTGATTGGTCAATTGACATTTCAAATGTATCATCTGGTTTTAGCACTAGAATGAAGACATTTGCATTAAAGACATATGGGAAGCATTAGTTTTACAAACATATTTAACCAAAACCTATATAATAAGCACAGACTTAAACAACAGCCAACAGGACCTTCACTAGCAAAGCCGGAGACAGATTGCCCACTCTGGTACTGCATCTGCACACAACACAATGAAGTTGCCACTGTGGGGATATATGATCAGCATCAGGCCCCAAAAAATGAGACCTCTAGCAAATTCAGTTGCTGAAACACATCGAAGCACATTCTAAGAGATTTTTCAAAATCCTACCACTTGGCAAAAATTCCAGAGTTATTTATTTATTTAAAAACAGGGACAATAGAAACAAACCTTTGCCCCAAAGGGCACGTCTGCTACCAAATTACAGTTTCGCCCTTAAAAGCACGGAAATACAAGACTGCATCAGTAACACAGCTGAAGGATCATTGAAACAATATTTTCTCTCAGTTTCAAATCTCTGGCAGCCATCTCCCTCAAATGCCAGGCTGCAAATACAGAAAATTATCTTCAAATGTTTAAGTATTTCAGTACGTGTAACTCAGAAGCCCAGATCATAGAACTGAGCAGTGTCAGACTCAGTAAGATGTCATATCCAGATCCATTTCCAATAACCAGTGACAGCATTTCTAAGTGCTTAACAAGTATATTCGAATGCCCATTCAACACAATAAAGATTAATAATTGAAAATAAATACTATTCCACTTTTATGACAGTTTCATAAAGACAGGTGATGAAAACCAGAGTGTTTTAATGTCAGTTTGATAGTATCTAATGAAGCTCTTGCAGCCTAAAAATTTTCAACAAAGAACTGATTTTTAATCTTATGTTGTCAGTCCCATAATGCATTAGATTCACACAACTCTATGGAATCTATTTGAACAATGACAATAAATGCAATCTGAGTTTGAGTATCTTTAATCATAATTTCTAATGAACAGCCCAAATACAGGAATGCATGAATTCCTTCACCCCAAGAACAGTGTTTTGTTTCACTTATCTAAAAGTGAATGCTTGCTATGGCACACTATGGTAATTTATTTTAAGAAACAATAGCTTTCCCATGGCACAGTAGTTGAACATGTCTTCCATTGTTATTCAATGGAAGTTCAAAAGTACAGTCAATTTTGCTGGATTTGCAGTATGTCACAGATAAGCCCTTTCTTCTCTGATTGTTTATTCTTCCTCAGAAATTAGAAAAAAAAACAGAAAAATAACTAAGAAATTAAACTTTCATCTCTGCTAACTGTTCATTAGAACACAAACGTCACACGAATTAAAGCCAGCCCAAGTTGATTCATCTTCAGAGCATGCAGTAACATATCTGCTCATGCACACTGCTGCAGATGCAGCAGTTAGTGAGAACTCCTCACATGTGCAGGAAAGAGGTGTGTGGAATGCTGCAGGTTGAACTCAATCCTCTGATGCCTTCCTAGAATATTGGACAGTTGTGGGTTTTTAATATCTTAAAAATATTTTTATCATAGTAAGTCCTGAAAGTATTATTCAATTCTTCATGCTAAAGGCTGACCAGGGCTGATACATTTTTTCCTGTAACTGAATATTGAACAACAGCATTTCAAAGACACTCATGTCCTGCAGTTAAGCTCAGTCATTAAATCATTTAAGCCCAATTCTTTTAATAAATCATTTAAGCTCAAACCATTAAGCAACCATCCCCCAGATTAACAGACTATTACAAACAAAAAAGTAGACTCAAATACAAAGCTTTAGTGGAGAGAAACACATTTTTAATCTCTCCTTTCTAATGAAAACTTATATGAATCAAACGATACCAAGAGTATATAGATGCGTCTTCTTGTCCAAATAGAATTTTTTTAGGTCTACATCAGGACGTTTTGCATGTTTCTCTTCATATTCTCCAGTTTTAGGATTCTTATGTCTGAAGATAAAATGTAGTTTGTAATCCTCTCCACATTTATCTGGTCCAAACATAATAGTATAAGGTGTTTTGTCAAAAAAGTATTCCTGTAGAAGCAAAAAAGCTGAGGATGTGTTATACTGTACATTTTATGAAGTCATCTGGGGTCTTTTCCTTCATGCTGTGGCAATACAGTTTTTCTAAAAAGTAACTGAAAACTGGCAGGGTGAATCATGAGAGGAACTGAACAGTCCTCTTGAGTTGCTGGGTGCCCTCTGTTCTCAGGGAATAGACTAATTCTGTGAACCACAGAGATCACTTAAGCCTCTTCAAGGAAGAGGAACATATTTAGTCCTTACCCTTACATTAAGTGGAAATGCCTGTCACAAATCAAAATAGCCAAATATGTATATCATTCTATAAACATTACACTAAAAGATGGAAGGGAACTAGTTACTGTTCTTCATATCAATTTTATTTTTCAATAAAGACAAAGCTCAGGATATTATTACCCGGTATTTTATCAGTCTTGTTGCTGCATATTAAATAGTAATAATAACAACAGCCACCAGCCCTGAAGTTATCAGATATAGTTATTCTCCTTCAGACTATGCTGCATTAAGCTGTTTAGATATGTCAGTATTTTTCAGCTATTTATATGATTTTTATATTTGGAATACACAATAACATGCTGCCTTATATTCTTAAGTAATTGCTTGAAGGAAAAAGACCACTAGATTTCTGGAAGTTTTCTTCTTGAAAGTTATATTCTGATATAAATGTACTGTTTGAAATTAATAGTATTTTTTCTTAATGCAAAGTAAAACATTTTCACTCCATGCATCAGTAGATTTCCGTACTGCAGAAACGCATTTTAAGTTTGGTTATTTGAGTATGAAACATACACCAGAATATAAATTTTAGGAAAAAGGAAGAGCACTCAGAAGTTGTATTAAAGCTTTTATTTCCAGATTATTCCCCATTTTTCTTTACCCATGAGCTTGCCTTTCTAACTTACCAAAACTTGATAAGCAAATGGTACAGCCTGATGCCTCTCAAAGCCAACAATTTCTATAGCCTACACTGGTTGTAACTCTGCCTCGTAAATTTCTATTACTATACTAGTGAATGTTGGCTCAGCAACACCAGTTAGCCACAAACCTGTAGCAATAAGGGTAGTCAGCTTTTAAGTGGCCACAGCGGCCTGCTTCAAGTTCCAAAGGACCCTTATCACTTCATGTTTGTACTGCTCAGTCAAGGCAAGTTCCTCCAAGCTCACCATGCAACATTTTGAATCCACACTGGTCATTTCAAGTCTGTCCAAATCCCATTCTGTAACTTCTGCTATGTAGCAAAAGCACCAGCTTCTACCACAGCAACTGCAGCAACTGTTACATATTATCAGCCATCCCCACTCTGTAAACACACTTGCATTGCACAAGATCCTAGGCCACAAATCACTGCCAGTTCTGAATGTGAAAAAAAAAAAAAGTTGCTAAAATATCCTCCACCCAGGCTACACAGCTTGTATCTATATCCAGGTGTAGTGACAGAAATACTCAAAGTGGAAACAACCAGTTCACACATGCCAGACTGAGACTTGGCCAGAACAGGCAGCATTTTAAGCCAGAAATACCTGATTGCAATGGTATAGCAATAAACCATTTTACAGACCCATTTGGAAAAGGCAGGCAAGTTCACATCAATTTATTGAGGAACAATCTACAAAATGGTCCAACATACTAAGGCACTTATTAATTTTTCACACCTGATCACTCAGACCTTTTCCTGGCAAGAGAGATTCTCCATCACTCTCAGTTTCTAAATCCAAACCACGGCCCTTTCTAAGATGCCATGTTGTAGGTCATGTAGTAGAAAAATTGTTTCACAAGTTATGTGTTCAGATTCTGTGGCTTCTGTTATTGTAGAAAGACTAAACAGATAAAGTCCTTGGTCTTGGATATAAGACATTATTCGTGCAGAACTAAGAGGAATATGTTAATTACAGCAAAATCTTCATTTTAACCTTCTAAAATTTATACTTTGACACTTCTTGTGTGAATACAGATCTTAATAGCTTACTTCAAGTTTTAGACTACCTGCAACTTTTTCATTAAAATAAATGGAAATTGTAACACTACTAATGCTATGAAATATTCCACCAGTAAAAGACACACAACTCTGAAGGTTTTGTGTGTATATAATCAATTATACGTATATGATTATCTTGCCGAAACTTCTACTTAAACTTTAGAAAAGCTTAAGAGTTTAGGATGCATTAGGCATTAACTTCTTACTGACATTTCACAAGGATAATTATCCATTCCTCAAATGAACAGCTGATAGCAAATGTTAAGAGGACATACCAGATCCAAGCCATCACTACTGGAGATAAGTTTAACATATGCACCACCACAGTCAATGCCATCTTGAAAATTCACTTCGTATCTGGGCAGAAAGTTAAAAAAATATTCAAAGTATCAGACAAACACAAACTTCTAATCTACAGTTCTAATTATGTATACTTTAAGACTGTGTATTGGTCACTACTGTCAAAACACTTCTACATGACCAAAAGGTTTTAATTGTCACATAAGCTAATACAACAGTGATGTCACTCAAAAAAGCCACAGTAGCAATTGCTACAGTTGGTATCACCAGTAGGAAAAGTTTCAAGGTGGTATCAACCAACATGCAAACATCAAAGCAAAGTATAAATAGGCAAGGGTTCTAAGAAGTTCGTGCCATCTTTGAAAGTACCCATATGACACACTGAATTTAGCCATAGCAGTTATCTGGATGTCTGTAAGTACAACAAAGCATGTCTGATTATCAGAAAAAAAATAGTCATTTCGCCATGGTGCTCATCAGCACCAGCACTGCTGTAGAGTGTTCAAGATTCAAGTTGCTTTTACTGATCTACTCAGAAGTATTCTGTAAGTGGAAAAACACTGTACTCAACCTAAATATGATTTAGATCTTTAGGAATAAGACTGAAAATTAATTAGCGTCTTCAGTAACCTTGGAAAATATTAGATTTCTGTCAAAAAAAAATATTCAAGAGTTTAAATATCACTTCTTAACACCTGTAGTACAATCTTATGTGATTATTAAATCATTCATACTTAACAGTTCAGATAGCTCTGGATACAACAGGTCAATGCTATATGAAAGTCAGTATTTTTCTACAGGGATTAACATTACCTTATTGACTTAGAGATTTTAATAATAGTAAATATTAAGTAAAAAAAATATGAGGGATTACTTACTGAACAATCAAAGGTTTATTATCAAAAATAAATGCCTTTGTTAGCATAGCTGATATTGCATGATGCTTTGCCACCGATTTTAAGACTAATCCTCTGTCTCCAGGCACTGTGTTTTCTTTCAGCTCTTCTACTTCCCATCTTCCTAAAACACACACACACAGAGTCTTTGAAAAAAAGGTAGGCTGAAGTAAAGAAATCATAACCTTGTTGAAAGCTAAGAGTTAACACCAAATTAAGACTAGTTGCCAAAGAAGGGGAAGAAATCTTGACATCTGATGTCAAAGAACTTACACAATAATCTTAAAATTCATTACTAATAATTTTACCCTGGATACAAAACATTACATAAGTCCAGCCTACATTTCCTCAAACCAACTGCTCTACAGCACTCGAATACGAAACCAAAAACCCACCCACATTCATGGTACACAAATTTGCTGCTCACATCTTGTTATCAAACCAGTGACAGCGTTTTGACCAGCACTTTTCAAGAATTAGAAGCCATTAGAATTCCAGCTACACAGCTGGATGATAAAATCAAAACTGTGTCATGCCAAAGATCCACCTAACCCAATGTTCTGTCTCAGACAGCAAAGCAGAAAGAAAGCTTAGGGAAAAAGAGTGCAAATAGTAGTAACAAGAAGCAACAAGTTTCTCGCTGACTCAAGTAGCTGTTTCCACAGCAGTAAAAATCCCAGTTTCATAACTGTTATATCCAAAAGAAAGAAAAATTATCAAAATCTCAGCTTTGTGTAAAACAGAATTTTCCAACTAAAAAGACAGCCAGCCATGGACTCCAAAGTAGGAAAGAACCTGTAGTGTGTGATTATCTATTGGCTTTCCGTTTAACTGCAATATTGTATGAAAGAATCAATACATTTTAGATATGTCACTTTAGTCAAGCCTAATGCTTGCATTGCTAATAGAGACTGTTTCAAAGCTCTGGTTCATATTTAATGAGTTTTATTGCAAAAATCTGTTTCTGCCTTAAGAAAGTGGCAGATAAAGAGATGCCTACACTTTGGGTATGCATAGCTCTACACAGAAAAGCCCATTCTCCCATTTCACCAAAAAAAGTATTAGTTCTAGTCAATTAAGATAACTTAGCTTTCAATATTTTAAAGAAAGCACGTCTGTAAAGTAAACATTCCTTGTTCTTCTCCAATTTACCAAAAAAAAAAAAAATCTACAGGAAAACTCTTTATATCACAGAACTGTATCTTTAGATTGTGGTATCCCACAACACCTGGAAGAACATAGAACATTTCTCCAGATTTTAGATTTGTTCCTACCATCATCACATAAAAAGCAATAGTCACAAGGTACTGTGTAAGCTGGATACCTGTATGGTTCTTCCCCTCTCGCTTTTATAGAATGAGAATCTTTCAGGTCAAATCTAATCACACAGGAGATGAAGCTTCCCCCCAAAAATGTATTTGCAGGAGTTTGATCTTAAAGACAAACAAACAAGCCTACAGCTTTAAAAAGATTATATAAATTCTCCAAATTTGGGAAACTGATAACACATGTGGGCAATATCCAAAGAACAAGATTTTTAAGATGGCAGTTATATTTTCTGAGAGATTAGCAGCACCAGATTCACTGATGTTTTTTTTTTCTAGGAATGAACACACCACAAAAGACAGACTACTTCTACAATTCACTGCCATCTTGAGAAAAAGCCTCTGTCAACATGAACAAAGGCAAGAAAATGTATTGAGTTCTTCAGCATGGGGTCCAGAGAAGATTCTTACACTGTGAAATCTGAATGAAATGGCTATTTACTTTTATTCAACTGAAATGAAATTTGTGAAAGGTCATTAAAAAAGTCAACAACAAATCCCTAGGTTCTTCTAGTCTGGTAAACTGAAGGTTGAAAAATTCCCTCCTCTTTGACAGTGTTCCTTCCTAGAAACTAAGACCAAGCAATAATATCAGGCAAAACACTAAGACAAAAAAAACCCCAAACAATAGAAGTCTTTGCTCCGCAGACTTTGTTGATGTTGAATAATCTGCTTGTGTTTAAGCAAATATGATTGTTTTGACACTAGAGACAATTTCTATCCAATATGAGGCCAAGTAATCAGAGAGCTATCAGTTCTTCTAAGCATCTCAGCTGTGTAGATCTCTCTTCTGCAACTCCTTCATTTTTACCAGTTATTTCTGGTAAATGCTAAATCTAAATTCATCTGTTCTGCACTGTGTTTTCCACACCAAAGTTCCACAAGTTACTTTTGCTTACCACATTCTATTAACATTAATTTATTCCATTTGATGTACGAACAGTAGCAAATACTTTCCTACTAGAGCAGGAACATTTTCTGTTATCCCCACTTTCTCTAGAATGAAATAAATTCAGGTTGCAAACTTATTGCCACAGATCACACATCTGTCAACAATTTAAAATTACATTCAGGCAGGCAATTCTAGCTTAGGAATTTATAAATTAAGTGCAAAACCCAATTTAAAAAAAAAAAATCAAACCAACTTTTTCATTATTATTTTCCAAGTTTTTTAGACTACTGTACATTCAAGCACAGACAATCTGAAAAAGAATTTTAAACACAAACATCATTTAGTTCAACGTTTTCATTTCAGAGGCTAGACTGGGGATCAACTGATGAATCAGTAGGACAGATGCAGGAACATAGAACATGCTTCTTTAGAAGTGTGTTTAACAACTAAAACTGAAGCAGTACACCTTTCTGACACGATTTCAGAGAAGGTAGGTCTCAAGCACTAGTCATAAACAACCAACACTGAATATTCAGATGCTAGAGGGTATTCTGGTATCATTGCAATAGGACTGTTGAGATGATAAAAAAAATTATCTCATGCTAAGTAACCCAATGAGCAACATTTCACATCTAAGTTTCAGGATAAGAGTCATTATACAATCTAACATTTTTAACCTATGTCATCTAGGTTTTGAAAGATAAGTTCAGTGTAAGGGTTAGTTATTTCTCAAAGAGCAAGAGAACATCAGAAACTTTTATAGCAGAAGTAAACACTAAAAATGCTTACCGTCATATTTTGCAATGTTATCATCCGTGTCATCTTTCTTGGTTTTAGACAACACCCACCTAAAACAAAAAGCGTACTAGTCGTTTAACTACCTATGCAAAGGTGTATTATTTAACATGCACAGGAAAAACAGCTTTTGCTTCTAGGATGTGAACCCATAATAATGATTTTGACAGCATCACAGAACTTTGTGTAGTTCAAAAAACATGAAAAGAAAAATTAAAATAGATTAGTCCAATATAACATTTCAAAATACTTCCTAAAAATGTAAATGAATATACAATTGTAACTTCGAAGTAATTCAAC
Source organism: Patagioenas fasciata (assembly GCF_037038585.1). NCBI lineage: Eukaryota > Metazoa > Chordata > Aves > Columbiformes > Columbidae > Patagioenas > Patagioenas fasciata. The sequence goes on along the minus strand of NC_092523.1, from coordinate 62,087,629 downwards.
TATTCTGAATAAACTTCAGTTTTATATACAAGCTGAAGTTGGCAAAATGTAACAATATTACATGATCATATAATGACAAAAATACAAGGAAAACTGCAGAGTCGAAGTGTAAAACCCTTGATATGATATAGGGAAAAAAAAAAAAATCACCCAAGAAACCTTTTGCACTATCTGGCAGTAACAGTACACATGCATAGCAGAGGACAAAAGCAAGAGGTAAAAGTATCCAAATGACAAATGCAATTATATACTGAACAGATTCTAAATGTATTGCACATACAGAGTCACAATAGGGCGAACAAACTCCTGATCTCCTTGACACTATGAACAAGGCAAACTCAGCTTATCACACTGAGCTTACCAGAAAGATAAGCACATGCCCAATGCGCACTGTTCATTTGGGAAAAAAAAAAAAAAAAAAAAAAAAAAAAAAAAAAAAAAGGTAAAGGAAACAAGGGCAGTCCACCCTCCTCTAGTTATACAGTGGTTCTATCCTGAGCCATGCACAAGAATATCTTAAGCCAACAGTGTTGCTGAACTCTTCATTGTATTAACTACAACACTACATTCTCATGGTTAATTCTGTAAAGAGCCATTTTCATTCGTTCTGAACTATCCTCTGCATGGAGTATTTCAGGGATGAATACTTCATATTTTCTTCTTGAATTTCAGCCAGATATGTTCACTTTTAATACAGATGCTGGAAAAGCTTCACTAGATCTTTGGTCTACAAGGAGAAAGACCAATGACGTATCTGTACTTCAAGGCACATTCTTGCAAAAGCTACTCTGTTATGGTGATTTACCTAGTCAATTTATATGTACCCTTTTCCACAATTTTAGGGAAGAAGGCAACAAGCTGCTTACATTCTCATAAATCCTAGTTCCATTCTTGTTATTCTTATGTAATTTATCTACAGTTAGACAAAAAAATCTTAAAAGTTGTATCTAAAGCTTTGAATATTAGATTTAGTAGGAAGACAAGCTAATCTAGCTCAATGAAATTTGTTTGAAATTGGAACGAATTATATAATTCAATATCCCAGTAGGGTTTTTACACTTGTTCAGTTTTTCAACCAATAATTTTCACCTCTTATATGTAATAATTTTGCTATTGTAATTGGCACTGCTTTTGCATTGCTCTTAACATTTAGAAGTGACATATTGCTAGACAAGTGATATGCTGAAGGCTAGAGCCTGTTAGAACTTATTTTCTTTCTATATTTGGTCTAAATATGTAACAAGAACAAGAAAGCATGAAAGAACATAATATGAGCAATGACAAACTAGTGTTCGGTGACCTGAGGTTCCCTGTAATTCTACAGAAGAAAACAGTTTAGAAACAACTGGAAAAAGACAGTAAGACTCAATCTTACAAAAGTTACTAGTGCCTTCTATCATGTTACTTTTTTGCAGTTTATATCATCCATCCTCAACAGACATACATGTCTTATGATAGTATAACCTCACTCCTACCATAGTTGGATCCCAATCTTCTCACAAGAACTTAAAATAATAGGCAGCTTTAAATTCTAACATAATAAATGTGCCATATTGCATTTCCTTCCATCTGTCTGGCTCTTCACAGGATAATTAAGTTGTCATATTTTACTAAAATTAATGGAGCAACAACACCTTTTTTTATGCTTCTTCACAAATCTAGAGATAGCTCTTTTGTTCAACAGCATCAAAGTGGACAGGAAAAAAGTATATGGATAACAAGACCTGATTTGAAATTAAAAATCAGGGACTCTCTTTCACATTTTAAAAGCTTTTCTCATAGCAAAATGTCATCTAACTGGTCATACCAGCTCTTAATGAAGAGATTTCTACTGCATTCACAGATTTTATCTGGATGTACACTTAACTTGAGTCAGTGACAGTATGCTAATGTGGCTGGATTAAATAAAAAAAAAAACAAAAAAAGAAAAGTCAGCAATCACATTTATTCATTTGTTTTTCCTTGGTACTCTACATCCAAGCTACAAAAAGGACTGAAAACTAAGTTGTTTTCCAACTAAAAGCAGTAAGTCTGTTCCAGAAAGATGAAGTAATACAAGCACATTATATTGACTCTTATTGACAGTGCATTGGTAGCAACTGACTATAGCTCAATATCTAATAGTTTTTCACTGAGCAATACAGGTCACTAAGTAGGAGTGACACCTTACACTGCCGTACTGTTAGAAGAAAACTTGGATACAGACAAAACAAAAATTTCTGGCTTAAGAATTGTTGACATAAACCTCAAGATTTTTCTAAAATTTCAATGCAGTAAGGTCAAGCTACCTAGGAACACTAAAGTAGCCATATAAATTTCTAATCCTTATTGGGGGTATAAAAGAGTTTGGGAAGCAATACAATAAATTAATTTAAAAATCTGCTAAAAAAAGTCTTCCCCAATAGAGGTTTTATTTATAATGCTGAAGGCACTGCCTTCTTAGATATACCTAAGTGCGTGTGAAGAGGAAGAAAGTTTGCTAACGATTTCTGACTTGAATGCTGCTGCAGGGTAACTGCTATGCACTTCACCCTGCAGCTAGTTAAGCTCCATTGGCTAAAGCTTTATACTATTTTTCTTGATGCATGTAACCCCAGAGTTTATTAAAAGCATCCTTAAAACACAAAAAAAAGCAATATAACTGAAATGTTAATCGGCTGTCTTAATGTTATGATGTATTTGGAGCAAGTATAATATTACCAGCCTTCCCAATTCTAACCCCTGTAAAAATTAATTTTTATACATATACTAGCAGAAAAATGAATAGAAAATAAGTTCCTACCACTGTAAGTTAAGTTGCTGGAAGTAAAAGTTTATAATGTTAAAGCATGAACATACCCAGTCAATTCTCCATCAAAGGTTTCTGTAAAATACACCTCCCCAGTTGGCTTTGGAGTCTGGTACACAACCTAAAAGACAGGTACAGATATATATTCTAACATAAATCACAAATTTTCTTTTGAAATATGCTACCATAGTGTATTGCAGTCCACCCAGACTGACCACCAGAAACATGTAGCAGCATAAAACACCTTTCCCCACCACCATAACCCCTTTCATTTCTAGAGTCTGGGCATGCCCCTCTAACAGCGAGCAATTTCACATCTGTGAGTTTAAAAAAATTGCTCTCTGTGTTCAAAGCGCATAATTAAACTACTGTTACACATCTTATGTCTAACAAAACACCAGAAAATTTACTGAACTCGCACCAGTTCTCTGCTTCCTCCCTATTTCTTTCTACAAATATTTTCCATTCTTCTGTTTTCCCATCTTCTTGGCATGTTACAGTTAGGCTACACAGTAAAAATTTAAATTGAAAAAATAAATTATTAATATCACCCACATCTATTACAAAGTAAAGCATAACAAATGCAGAAAGATCTTCTGGGAATAAAGACAGTGTCAAAAGGCAGCTCTGACTGACAAAATAAAAAAACTGGTCTAAAGTAAAAAATCTCAGTAAGATCAAGATCTTACTTAGAAATGGCATGTTAGGACTTATAACGAAAGGTTCTGTACCCAGATCAAAGCATCGACTAGCAAGATTATCTTCATGACTATCCACCAGAGGTAGGAGATCTGATTTTGCACTTTGGCATAGTATTATAGAGTCATTCATTAAGCTTGTTCTACATGTCATATACAAGATCTGAAAAACATAGACTGGTGGGTTTGACACTCAGTTGTTGACTGCATGTTAACTTGCTCTTTTTTATAATAAATGTATTTATTTAACAATTTCTCTACAACTATGCATCTTATAATTAAACAAGCTGTAACTAAAGACATCTGTAATATTACCTCTAAGGAAGATTCATCTCTGCCAACATCAGCTTCTTGAGATCGCTTGTCAAAATCCTCCACTTCAACATCTGCATCCAGATGGTCTTCGTTTTCAATTTCTGCAGTTACTGAACTAATTATCAGGACACCCACACACAGCCAGTCCCACTGGAAGTGCATCCTGGTTATCTGAAAAAGTGAGAGTTTCAAATTTTAAATGTTTCCAAGGATATTATCAATACTACTTCAATTTCACCCAACTTTACCTACAAGAGAAAAAACACATTAAAATAATAAAAAAGACCATAAAGTATTGCCACTACAGTACTTCATTTGAAGAATTTCTTACTACACAGCCCTGACTCAGACTCTTTTCAGACTCTTTTTCCCCTTCCCCTTCTCCCTAAGGAAGTGCTTGTAGCCTGTTCCCTTATCTTGCCAGGCCACAAATCTACTAAGAATTTGAATGCAGTACACATGCATTTCTAAGTAGTAAGACTGCTTTTATTTTTATTCATCCCTTAACAATCTAAACAAGTAATCAAACTGAATCAACCTCTACAGTGTAGCAAAAAATAACATTCCCTTTGTTAGGGAAAATAAAATTGATAGATTTAGGATGTATTATTTTCATCCACTGCCAGAGTTGCTCATTTGTATTTGGTTTTTCTTCCAGTGTCTATGTTTAGATGAGTGCAGAGCTGATATCAACTCCAGGCATAAGTCAAAAGAAACTATAAGATGGTTTCAGAAAACATTTTCTTTTTCAACATTATCCAATAGTACAAAAGTTTAATCTTAAATGCAAGTATCTTTCTAATTTCAGGGAAAACTGAAATTCTCTAATCTGTGTAAGTATGAATGTCAATCATAGGTAACTACCTCAGCCTCCCAATCTAATTAATTTTCTGTAAAAAATAAGAGTTTGTTGCCCAAGCAGTTTTCACTTTGTATCTGTAACACATACAAATCCAGTTTTACGTTAGAGTATCCAGTAGTTTGGAGCAGCGTAGTATCAAACATGTGCTTATGCAGGTTTCCTCAACAGTCTCACCAAAAGTGCTTCTTTCTGAATTTGTTTTTGTCTGCATTCAGAAATCAAAGGAAGACAGATTCTAGACACCACTGTGTATGTGTTTATCCTTTGATTCTTATGAATTTCTATCTGCAGGAAGTTTTAAAAGACAGACAAATACTGATATTTAGTTTGCTATTGTAAGACATTTTCAAACCTTGCATTACTTTTAGACACTACTAGTTATATTAAATATTCTGCTACTGATATGCTTTCTGTGCCTGAGAAGGCGGTCACCATCGTAGTTGTACCATTGCTCTTTAGAGATTAAATTGTTTGTCTACCAATTAATCCTAAATATTCCAGCAATTCAAGATACCACTGCAAGTAAGAGACTCTTTCTTTCCTCCTGGCTTTATCAGATTTGCTAAGCAATTAAAACATTAGAATCACACCAATGTTTTTTTTTTTTATTTAGTTTATAACATCTGCAAGTTCTGTCAACCAATACATATAGAGATCAAACAGAATCAGGACAAAACCAAAACCCCATGTCCCAGTATGACTGTACTACAAATGTTCAAAAAGGAAACTAATTATTTTTTCCTTATTCCTCTTAAGATCTGCTAATTTAATATTGGCTGTACTGATTATATTTAGAGCCAAAACCCAGAAGTACCATACAGAAATGTTTCACACACTTGTACTATGCCAACATTAGGAAATCATCAAAAGCCTCTCTTCTTGAGACAAACACCTACTTCACACAAAACTACATTATGTTACGATTCTTTTTCTCTCACCCACTATTATACACAATCCATATCATTCTTTGTGGGACTTTTCACCCTGCCATGTATTTTGCTTAAGGATGCCAAGTCTATGGTTTCCTCTTTTTTCAGTTATTAACGCAGTGATACATCTCAAAAGTTATCTGCAATTTTTTGCTAGTTTTTTTTTCTATTTTATTTAAAAAAAAATAGTTAAAAACTACAGATACTGTTCATTCATGGACCTCCTTGGCCAATTCTAGAACTTAAAATAATTCTGTCTTGAACATGTAAAGTAATTCGGTTTATCATACATGAACATTCAATCTTACGGTGTGCTTTCGAACACCTTTGTCTGGAGGCTATCACACTTGGTTTTATCACACCCATTTTCTTGTTCTTAATCATCATATTAAGACAAATAGTTGAAGAATTTCACATCAATATCTTATGTGATGTCTTAGCTCAAGTGGGATATATTAACCAAGTATTACACTTGCTTTTTCAGCATAAAACTTGCCAACCTGACTCTAGCAAGTTTGTAATGCAGGTGGTCTCCTCCTCCTAAAGCAGATGAAGAGACACACCTTTGTCAATAGATTTCAGATGTATTTTGTGTACAATACAAAATGCCTTCCACTTACATAGTTATAGTTTACTGTAATTAGCCACATCCACTTTTATTCCATACACAATTAGGGGCATCCAAGCAATCAGACTAGTAGAAACTCCAAAGAGTTTCCTTTTAAAACCCCTGATGCTTTCAACATGTTAAGCTTTTTTCTTCGTTCATGCTGAGTCTTATCTCTATTCGCTGATCCTAGCCTTGGTTATTCCTAATTTAATTTAATCTTCAATTACGACTCTTACTTTCCCTTCAAGCAGAGAAGGCATACTCTTTTGACCAATCTTGATTTAAAATAATCCCAGAAACATTGAAATATGTTATGAAGAACAATTACAATTCTCAATTGCTAGGCAAAGATGGTTTCAAACAAGACCATCACATCTTTTACTTTCGTGAACTCTGAGAGCACTACAGTCTTAAAATGTAAAATAAACCTTTCAACTAAGTCGAAGAGTTTCTGGTCTCAAAATACAACTACACACTACACATTTAATTGCCTTTAAAACCTAATGAACCTTCCTAATTAACACATGAAGATCGATGAAAAAAAAAAAAAATTCTTATTCTTATTCTTTCCCCAAGGTGACCATAAAACCAAGCTAGGAGGATTCCCACTGTTAAAAGTTCCTCAGCAGAACAAAGCAAGTTATCAGAATCTATAGCAGACTCACACAAACACCAAACACAACTGCTAGCAGTCTTACCCTAAATGCCAAAGACCAGTGACTTCCAAACCATCTTTTAGGAAGCTAGAGCAAACAAGTAGTTGTAAAACCATATACCTTGACAGTAGTTTAAATTAGGAATGTGATATAGCTGTAGTATGACCCATGAGAGAACTGCACAGCCGTTCTTCAGTCTGAAAAGCTGTAATCATAGAAGCTGAGTCATAGAAATTTATCCAATAATAATTATACCTCCCAAACAGGATTCCAAATTATTCCTTTTGGGATCATCAACTTATATTCAGCTTTCTATAGATAAACGTATTGACAAATCCATCTATATGTATAACTAGATTCTATGAACTTCAGACCTGCAATTTTGAACTTTTTTTTTGCACAGCTTGGTTACTCTTTACCATAGGAACATGAGTAACAGCACACCTACAAATCAGAAGAGACATTTGAGCCAGCAGTACTATTGTACAGCAAGCTCTTGGGACCAGCAACAGTGCTGCAACATTAACATAATATTGCAACTAAAGTAACAAGCCACTGTTTCTGAGACAAATATTATTATTTAGGAAAGACGACAGAAATTGAAATAATATTCTGACTGGATATTACACTTTCTCTCCCTGCCACGAGGGCAGGCAAGTCATGATATAGACTGCCTAATCTTACTCCTCAGGGTTTTCCAAGACTGCCTGGCCAAAGCTTTGAGTGAACTGAATTGCCCTCAGAGCTGACCCTCCTGTGAGCAACAGGTTGGAGTTGAGACCTCCTGGGGTCCCTTCCCACCTGAATGATTTCATTTCTACAGATGGTTGTACAGAGCAAGTATGTCAATCTTCAGACCTCTGCACCATAGTCTTTTTGTGTATTCTGCGCATGTCATTAGATTAGCAGCATTGTTAGGCCATCTCACACAAAATTAAATTGAGGTCTGGACCTTTCAGATTATTATTATTACTTTCTCTCTTGGACTTCGAAGAGAGGCATGCCTTTTTAATGAAATTCTCCAGTCTCAAGCAGAAGGGGAGTAAGACTGCCATTAACAGCCTTGCATACTCAGATGTCTACACCTCCTGCATCCAGTACCAGCAAATGGGCTTTTCCTAAGGCCAAATACCAGCTCCACCCAGAGCAATGGTTTCCCCTCTATTCCATCTTCCATCCATCCATGTGCTGCCTTATTCCTCCTCCATACAGCTGCACTGGCATCAGTCTGAACCAAGACAGCATCCAGCTGAAACTGTTCCATGAAAAGAACCCAGGAGCTCTTATACAACTTTTTATTTTTCCTTTATTTTGCCTGAAAATTGTACTTGCCTATCTTTTGCCCAAGCGCTAAAAACGTTGTGCTGAAACAAACACTGTAGCCTTTTGAAGCTGTTTTATAGCTACAGTTAGCTGAAGTACAACCTGCACGAAGGCGTTATTTGCCAGTTAAAAGAGCGTCAGTCGAGCGGCCACTCGCTGCTCGGGCAGTGCCCAAAACGAATCCGCATTTTAGAAGGAAAACCGCGAAAGGTGGGCGACCGCCGCAGCACCGACCCCGCGCTCCTTCTGAGGCGGCTCTTCCCGTGTGCGGGGCCGGGCCCCAAAACCCACCTCCGCGGCACCCCCCAGAACCCACAGCTCACACACAGGGTCCCCGCCGCCGGCCGGGAGAACCGGGGCCGCCACAGCCTAACGGTCGGTAACGGCCGGTGCGCGAGGAAGACCCGCGCGAGCGGAGGAGCGAGCTGAGGAGCCGCTGACCGCCTCCCCCACGCCACACACGCAGCGCCGGCCGAGCCGCCACCCACCCTCCCACAGCCACCGCGGGGCCGGGCGGCCGCCACCTTCCCCCTGCCCTAATTATCAAACACCGCAGCGCAGACAGCAGCCGCTCCACGCCGGCGGCCAGCCCACGCGCTGGGGGGTAGGGGTGAGAGGAGGGCGCAGCGGCAGGCCCGGCAGACCCCCTCGCTCGCAGCGACAGGATTTACCAGCGGTGGAATCCGCTCCGCGCCCCGCTAGCAGAACCCGGCTGCTCTTCCCAGGGCATCACCGGCCGCGCATGCGCAGCATATCCTCCTGCGCTCCCGGGGATGCGGGCGCCGAGGAGCAGGTGCTGCCGCTCGCGCCCCTGCGCCCGAGCCAATCAAGGCGCAACAGGCGCGGCTCTGCCCAATCCGCACGCACCCCGCGACCTCACCGAGCCGCCTCGGAATACGTGCGGGGGGGGCGGACAGGTAGCCCCGCCAATCGCAGGCGCCCCTCCGTGCCGCGTCCGCCAATCGCGGCTCAGCCCGCGGCTGCCTGTCTCCCCGCACGTGGTGCCCGAGCCAATCGCTCGGCAGCCCCTTCCCAAGCTGCCCCTCGGCTTCGCAGTGGCGACGCCATTGGAGTCCGGGCCCTCCCGGCAGCGGCTGCTCCTTTCCCTGCTCCAGCGTGCACTGCAGGGATCACCAACCAGAGCAGCCGTTACAGTCATTCTGACGGATTCTGTCAAAAGCCTCACCCGGGCCTGCTGAATGCAGCATGTTACCACCCCCAGGAGCTTTCCGGCTCGGCCCAAGTTGTAGTAATTCTTCATGTGTGTCCAATTTATGAGCTTTTAAAACATTACCCATGGCACTGATACGTGAAACGGGCAGGAGCGGGCCGAGACAAAAGCGATTCCTCGAGGGATCACAAACAGGCTGCTCTGAAGGGAGAGGTAGAGGGTGGCACTGGATGTGAAGTGATTGCAGAATTTAACAGTTCTGCTTACTGCGGAGTTAATTGTTAATATTCCTAACCATTCATTGTAAGACATCTGTGAGAGATGTACCTGGAATCTTAACATTTACGCAAATAACAAAACACCTCAACCCAAAACGATCTCGGAGAAGACAGTTTGTGTGGCCAGTAATACAGCTGACAAATGTGCAATTTACGACTAATAGAAAAAGTAAATGCTGGGGAAAATTGGGATCTGTGTGTATGGGACACTATTGCCTTCACACTTATTCAAACATAGGAGAGAGAAGATCTTCAGTTCAATAAGCAAAAAGTCATAGTAACACTGAGATTAGGGGCCCAGTTAATTAAGGAAAATCAAACATTTAAAAATCAGTAAAGCCAAGTTCGTAACTGCCTTTTGTATTCGAGACAAACATTAGCATTCCCATTTCAAAGGTCCTGCAGAGGATTTAAGACAAGAATGGAGACACATCATCCAGAGAAATGAAGAACTATGCTCCAGTGAAAATCAAGATGGGTTGAATAAACTGTCATTAATATTGAATTAGCTTGAAAAATGCGTTTTTTCCCGCACAGGCATTTAACCTCATTACATCCATGTACGATGAGCCTGAGGTAGTCAATATTCTCAAGACTATGTTTTAAACCACATGAAAGTACCAAAGTAAAATTTCATAATGAAGGAGCTTGGTGAGCTGGTACAGAACCTGAAACTCCTTTCATAGTTGTTTTCTGCCTTATGTTTACTGCCTTTGCTCTGTAAGTTACACTCGCAACGCCTACACTACAAACACCAGTGACCTGTGAGGCTGGAGGGTGCTCCTCATCCCCTGCATCCTCTACCTGAACTGAAGCTTTCCCTCTTCACCACCTTTCAACTGGCCTCCCAGCCGTGGCCTGTGGAGGTGCCCGGGGGTTATGTGCACAGGATTATTAAATAAATGGAAAACCACAGACAGGCAGGGTGGGAAGGAAGCCACATGCATTCTGAAACCGCTCCTTGCCTTACAGAGCCTGTTACAAACAAACCCAGGTATTTCAGTCACCAGTGGTGGTTATTGCTATTCACAGGCAGAAGTATTTAAGTGTACTTCCCTTACGCTCCATGACACTTCCCGGTGCTGTAACGCTCACTATTTGCCTATTGCCTTTTCAGTGAAAATCCTCTCCAAACACTCCTCCAGTCTCACAGTGGAGCTGTGGTTCTCTGGACTGTGCAGGGAACCCTGCACTCCACACAGCACAGGGAAGGACGGGCACTAAGCAAAATTTTACTTAACAGTGCACATGCAACCATTCATTATCTACAATTTCAACAACCAAAACCTCGTTTACATCGAAGTGATGAGAAGTGTATTCTCTGATTGCAATGGCTATGTTAAATAGATAAAAATAGAAACAGAGCAAATGAATAACAAAGCTGGCAGTGCAGAATGAAATATATATATATATATATCTCACATTTCAACAGTTAGAGTATAATCTCATTTCACTGTTAAAATAAGAGGTTTTGGTAACAAAAACTATTACCTTATTTTTTTCCGTGTTTTCACTGATAAATAATCAACCTGAAATTTCCTCCTATACAGTGACACTTCCCTATAACAAGTCAGTGCAAGGCAGCCTGAATGCAGACACTGCTCCCAGCTTGTGACTCTGTTGCAGGGAAAGCAATGGCAAAAGAAGATTTAACTTTTTACTACATCACACACTTAATTAGTAAAACATTCTATAATAAATACTCTTTCTACTGTGATTTCTACTTTTGTCTTTTGATGGCAGGCAAAACAGGCCTTACAAGAGGGCAGTTTGGACTACAGAGTTACAGTGCACTTAAAAAACTTGCCATTCTGAAGCATTTGACAAGATCCTGAAGATGCAGATGTATGTGACACAATGTGGTTTCAGTGGGAGTACTGAAAGTTATGACATGCCAAGAACTGAAATAAGGCATCAGGACCTACACTTTAATCAGTTTAATAGCCATATAAGTTTCTAAAGCTTTGCAGGGGAAAACAAAAACAACAGAAGTGTTCTATAGGTTATCCGTTGCTTTGCCTTTTTGGGAAGAGACCACTCTACTCCAAAAAACTCACCACAATTCGTTTTTCCCAAAGATGCTAAAATGCTTTATGTTAAGAGAGGATGACTTCAGAGAATTCAATTTTTTCTTCCCCAATGCAATCTAAGTTTTGTTTTACTCCCGAGTACAAGTTTTTGTGACTAAATGTCATTCGGACTCCTGTACCAGCAGAGAAAAAGCTGATCTGAAGGGTGGTTCTGAGCAGGGGCAGAGGGAGGCGGCTCTGCCCTTCACATGACAGGTGGTTCGATGCAGAGCCACTGGATGTCCCTTCTGTCCTGAGCTGGGCTTTTAGCCACAGCTTTTAAATGATCCATTGGTCTCACTTTAACTCTGCCCTTCCTTTTACTGTAAGTGCCGATGGATAAAGGTGTGCCTCTGTGGATCTCTAAGCACTCTGCATTACTGCATCAATTCTTAACCTGCATTAAACTCTTAACCTAATGCAATATTTGGTTCAAGAAATACATACATACATATATCTAAACACACATATACAGAGATATACATATATCTACACACACACACATATATATATAGCACCACAGTATATGAAGTATACTGCAAATTATGAAATATTATTAGAGGTGGTCTTTAAAAAAATACCCTTCCGAACTGTTTTAATGTAAAAAAATTGAATTTCGTCTCATTCTAATTAAAAATACTCTTGCATTAAGAATACAATTCAACACACAATACAAATCCCTGCAAAAGTGTACAGTGCAGCTGATTTCTCACTGTCTGCTCTTAGGATGCAAGGCACGTGCAGGAGAACGATGGTGCAGGTGTGCTTCAAGTCCTAACGAAGTGATACAGGAGTTGAAAACTGTGTCCCTTCTATTTTTCAAAATGTCCGTATTTTTCTGGTGAAACTTACCATAGTTTTATGCTTCAGTCCCTGAGACAGCCTGTATCGCCTTTTCAATTGTTTATAATAATATATATTGAATGTTGCCAAACTAAGGTGAGATTTTTACATATGACACCTTAATCAAGAACATTTTATAGAAATTACTAACATAAGTAGGTTCTTTATAGCTTTAATCTTATATAAATAAAGATTTAATAGTTCTCTCAACTCTTTCCTAATAACATATTATTAAGAACTAAACAGGTTTGGATTTGTCCATTTTACCCAGACAGTGTTTTGTTGTTGTAAGCTGAATTTTCAAACAATCTAGCAAGCCGCACTTCAAAAATGTATTTTTTTTCACTTTTCAGATGTCTTGATAAATACCTGAAAAAAACAAAGTACATTGTTTTCTAAAATCTGCTGAAGCATTATCTAAGACATGAGCTTTTCCCTCCTTCCACCCATGGCTATAGTTTAAGCCTGTAGTAATTCTCTTCAGTGACTTCTGCTGAGTGTTTTCTACTTAGACGTTCACACACACTCAGACACTTGGGAGAAACTTGAAGAATAAAATAATCACATGTTCATCTGAAAATGTTTGCATATTATAATTAGTATCCAGGTTGGTGACTGAAAAAGCTAGAAAAGCGTCCCTGTCTCCTTTGGTTGGTTTGTTTATCATGACCCAAATTTCAGTGGCTCTTCTTACAGCACTGCAAAAACTGGAGAATCATCCCATTGGAGCATTTCCAGCACTTTTTCTATGAAGTACATGTAATTTTTCCTCTGAACAATTAATACAATTCTTTTCTTGAGTGAGTTTAGCCACACAAAACCCCATTCAAAATTAAATTAAAAAATAACTATTATCAATACTATATGGTAGGAGGAACTGAAACTCATTTAATAAATCTTTAATTAAAATGTTTTCATTAACATGCTTACCTCACTAAGTAATGCCCATACAGGAGAATCAGAATTGACTGATAAGCGAATAGCCTGTATTTTTCCTATTGACTGATTGATACTGCCTTCTGCAATTCCATTTTCAAAAGACCCTAAATAAAAAATAAAACAAGACCCGTACAAACATATATTAGAATGAAATACACTTCCACATGAACTTATGCAAAAGTTCTAAATTACGAATCATAAACTATCTACAGGGATACAACATTAGGGAAAAATAAATCTTTCAGACAAGGTCAAATAATAACAACTGAAATATAAAGTTATAAACAAGAATAAGGATTCATTCTTTCAGTTAAAGCAACCAGGAGCTGGAAAAGAACACAAGAAAATAAAGAACCTATAGCTACAAATGTTAAAAAAAAATTTAAATATGTTAGTATTGACAAGAAACATAGAACCCACATGGTCACATTAAAGAATCTAAAAGTGCTTTTCTGATAAGCACACTTATTTTTAAAAATTTATATTAAACTGGCATAAAATCACTGCAGACAAATGAAAAAGAAGCATCCCATGTGTGATTCATTTCCTGTCAACCTGGACGTGCAACTGAGAGTTGATGGCATTTTGGTTCGTATCTCTAGTTAGAGCAAAACAGCCACAAGGAGGCGGGAGAGAGATGCAAATTAAAGCAAACAAGAAGTCTGGGTGAGTTGAAAGTGGTTCATGGGAAGAAAAGAGCAATTATGTGGTAGAAGAGACAGAAAAAAGTGGCAAGTAAAGCAGATCTCCCAATAGCCCATTTTTTGTTCAAATAGTGGCATTTTAGTTTAGGCAACAGTAAATAATTTACCTATTTTTAAATATCCGTCTTTGGTTGCTGAGTAGTTAAATTTACTTCCATTGTCAACCAGTTCTTTTCTTAGAATTTCCTGTAAAAAATAAAATAACACAATCTCCAGAAATATTTTCTAGGGCATGACATTTTATGCTGAACATCATACTTAAAACAAAGTAGCACTGCGTATTACAGTTGAAAATGAGAGACTTACATCAGCCGGTAACACTTCCACGGTAGTGTTGAACAGTTTATCACCAGGGTGATCAGTGTTTCCACTTCTGAAGTAGTACCTGATGATAAAGGTATATTATTTCCAGGTATTTCATAATTTTAAAAAGTTCTATGGAAGTCATTATTTTGAGTTTTGAAGGAAGGTTTCAAATACCTTGTCTTTAATTAGTTGTGGGCTATAGAGAACAGAAATAGGCATTGAAACTTTCCAATGGATGGCCAAACCATACTAGAGGCTTTTTATTTTAAACAGAACAGCATTTAAACCATCTTTCTCTGGAACCACAAATGCAAGTGTTCCCCCTTTGCAGTGCTCAAGTTTCAAATAAATTAATTTTGCAGGCTTAAATGGCTATGGCAGATCTGCTCTCTGATCTGTTCTTATCATCCTAAGGCCAAGGTGAGACAGACTTCTGGAATTCAATGGCAGCAAAAATCCCTGTTTCTACTAGACAATATACTACATGTCAAGAGAATCCCGCTTTTTATCAATACTGATCTAAATAATATGCCTTATAGCCAATGAGCAACAGCACTGTCAAAGCAAGAATCCAACTATCATCATTAAGCAAAAACACCTATGAGATTTAAAAAAAAAAAAAAAAATCTGTCTTTGATTTTAAAATTCTGGCATTAAAGTTCTTTGGTTTTTAGATTCAAAAAGAGCTAAGGAAATTTAAAGCATCAACGTTCCTCCTCTGGTATCAATCAAACAATCAAGACTTAAGAGGACCACCAAATATTATAGGATTAACTATACCTTTTTACATGTTAGCAATGGGATGGGGCTGGGACTAGCCATTAGACAATACCATATGTAAGTTAGCTTCATCCAGTAGAGCTTCCCAGTAATAGGAAAATGCAAAAATATAGGCTACCCAAGTTTCCCAAAGCATAAAACAGTTAATTAACAGCATTGATCACAGAACACTGGTGTTTTTAGAACAACTGTCATTTAGTGCAGGTCGCTAGATGGAGATACAGACTTTTTTTTTTTTAATAAATGAGAAATTACAATCTTTGCAGAAATGGGAGTCTCTCAGTTTTATGACTAGTTTTAGGAAGAAGTGTAACAACATTGAAGGAGTTTTCTCTCTGAATATCATTACAGAGATATGGTAATTATGGAAACTTGTGCCAGAGACACTCCTGGAACTGTATTTCTTGCTAGGTTAGTTTCAACTCAGATCTGTCCTCCAGTCTGACACAGATTGAAGAAACTTTGCTGAACCAGGGAGGACTGCTTCTTTTGGTGCCAATCTTGTATTGTTCATAAAGTAAGTTCTTCTGAACAACGCTGTCTTAAGCTACAGATGCATCTTCATTTCCAAGAAGCCCAAGTTGAATGATGTGAGAACACAGTAGACAGTTTCATCTTTTAGAATGAGAGAGAAGAAACATTTAAGGTGGGACTTGGCTGTAGATCCAAACACCTGAAGTTTGATGTCTGGCTGTGACCCAAGTGTTCAGGCTCCCACTTCAGGCAGTGGAAATCCACTCAATCCAGTCAACGAAATGTAGCTACCAACTCAGGTGACCAACTAGCGAATGAGATGAACAGCTGTCTAGCTTCCACTGACTGCATCAAGTAGATCTCTGTCATATATAGTAGGAGCTCAGACATAAGCCTTTTGTAGACATCTCTACTGTAAACACCTATGTTCAAGTCTATGAGTCTTCAACTGATTCTCAGCTTTATTCATTCACTCTTCATTATTTTCCCACAACAGTGATATTATCTGTTTGCTTTCACCTACACTGTAAGTGTCTGGTCTGGGACATCATACAAACAGCCTTTCCATTGACAGCTATAGAAACAAAGCGTTCACTGACCCCACTGATGAAATTAATTCATTAAAATCAAACTCCTTTGAGAATTACCATAAGGGATGTAAAATATTTAACTGAAGAAATAAAAGGAAAAACATTTAAGAAGCTCTCTAATTGCTAAGGAAGATACGTATTTCAGGAGGGGAATTCAAGAGGGAGAGCAGATAAAGAGCAGATCACGGCTTTCCCATCAGTAACCAGACTATGGTTTATAAAAACAGTTGAACACTGGTGATTTTGAACAGACTGAATAATTTCCAAACCGCATATATGTGAGCTTCCATATTCCATATCATGTAATACTTACTTTTCTACTTTTAGTGGCTTTAAAAAGGTGAAGCTGAGGTAGTCTCCAGCCACTGGAGCTGAAGCCCAGAAACAGTCTTTTCCTTCATAAACTTTTTCCAAGGTGTATTGCTGGTATATTCTTAGGCTTGTAGCCACTTTTGCAGGTGGATTATTATGACTTTTATGTAGCAGATTTTTGCCAAAATCTTTATCCTGTTAAAGAAACATAATTTAAATCATGCAATGAAAAAAAAAAGTGCTTCAATATCTTTAATTACTACAGGAAACTTCCAGAAAATAATTACATCACTGTAAAAAAACATACAATCCATTTCTAATTGAAATAGAATATTCATTTCAGTGCAATCACTGAGACTCATTGTTACAGTTTGTAGACAGAGCTGTACTGATTATTTCTCAGTTGCCTAGATTTATAAATGAACTTCTCCACAGTAGGCTATTTCATTGTTGTTTACTGTGCCCTCTGCCAGATAATCTGATTTTGGTCTCTGCTAAAGGCTACACAAACCTCTAGTCTGATCTAATGCAGCAATTTGATCCCACGACCATTCTAAGGGGTGCCATCAGGACATCCCTGAAGCCTAGAGCTTCATTGCTCTTATCCTTACCAGATACATGGCAGATCCACTGTTTGCCCTCCAAAATCTCCCCAAAAATCTATAGCCATCATTATAGGCATGTCCTTGTCCTACCACTATGCCTTCTTCTTAACAGTCCCTCGTATTGGGATTGTGGACTATTTGGCCCAAACAAACGATCATAGCTGTTTGTGTTTGTTGGGTGCAGAGGACATGAAACCTTGTGTTGTGAAGAGGGTTCCTACATGCCATGAAATGCTACCATGACCGGTACATGTGTTCAGATTAGACATTCAAAGACATTTGTGCAGAAGCAATGTACTCCACCTCCAGTTTACATGCCAGATTAATATTCTCCCCCAAATCTGAGAGCCAACATTATTGGATGTGGAAATGCTGTCTAATTCCAAAGATGCAATTCTTGAAACCGATTTGCGAAACAAGTCAGGACATAAGCATATAATTCAGAGATATGGCGCTACTTGCTCATCCTTACTTTCAAACTCTGTATCTTCCCAGCCAATGATGAATACGTTCCCACATGCTGAAAGAGAGATGGTTTAGCACGGATACGCAACTTTGCCTTTTCCTTTTCACAGTGTATCTGAAAAGAAAGTAAAGGGGAGTGAAGTTTTATTTAAATAAAGAAGAGACAAACTAAGTTCCATAAAGAAATTCAATTATGTAGTTGAGGGAATGGGTCCGGGTTTTTAATCCATATTTAAATGAGTAATCTTTAGATTAACACTTACCTTATTTCAAATACACTGTTTCCAGGGTAGCTCCACTCATGGTGCTATGTAGATAGGAAGGTTGAACCACCAGTAATTCAGGGATTTCTGCACTGTATACCATTGATCACACCTCAGAGTAACAAAAATAGACCTCAAACCTGAAACTGACTGATTTTTTTTTTAACTGTTTCTGGCAAATTTCATTTCAACTCCTGGCCTTGCTATATCATGCTAATTAAACTATTTTGACCAAAACTGACCTTCCTGAGATGGATTCTGCTAACATTTCCATCTTTATCATTTTGGCTCTTTCTCCTGTGTTTGACGTGCTTATAATGTACTATACTATATGTTATCTAATAATTACATAAGCCCTTAGATACTGTATTTCAATCCTGATTTTCCAGTGTAGTACATTTGGTGACATGACACATACAAGGCAATTAAATAACTGTAGCTGGTATGAATTTCTGAGTCTCTTGATTTCTGAATTATAGCAAATTACTTATTGAAATGTAATTTTTGCTCTGTATCTATAGAGCATCATAGTTTGATACAGTGACACAAACAAACTGCAATAATTCATGAGACATAATGAAACATAACGGCGTAGACCAGAGCAAAGAGCTAAAATGAGACTCCCTGGGTTGCACTTTTGGTTGGGCCACAAAATCATTGTGTATTTGGAAGATCGTTTAACTTCTCTGTATCCCAGGTCTCATATGTTTAGATTTGGGAGGATAATGTGTTTACCTCTTCAATCAAGTGCTTTCAGTTCTATAAAAGAAAAATGTTACATAAACTGTATCAGTGCCTTCTAAAGCTAGAAGTGATGAAGTCTTCACTCAGCTGGCTTAAGCACCAAAACTCATGGGACATTTATGGCTTCTACAGAAGTACCAACTAAAAGTTCAAAACCATCTGGAAGGCTAGAAAAAGAACTAGGTATTTTCATGTTTGTCCACAGCAGACATTCAGCAAAACAATGTAAAAACACAATACATGCAAAGTGATTTATTGGCAGCTGTTTCTTTGAAAAACGCACTATACTTTTAGTAGAAAAAAAATATATTCAAAAAATATTGTGATCTTTCTACTGACAGGGTTTGCAGTTCATGTCCTATAATAATGTAGTCTCTAGAATGTCTCCCCTTATGCTATGGCAGCACTACCAAAAGAGCTACTTGTTGTAGAAGCTGAGAATAATCAGTAGCACAGGACTGGTGTGGGTGGTTCTGTAGAAATTGAGATAAAGCTCCTCGTGAAGTTAATGTTCCCATCTTTGCAGCCTGCTAGTCCCACTACACTTGCTATATAAACGCCACTGCATATGATCACAGAATAACAGAATATTTTGGGTTGGAAGGGAACTTTAAAGATCATCTAGTTCTGCTCACCCTGCTGCAGGCAGAGACACCTTCCACTGGACCAGGTTGCTCAAAGCGCCATCTAACCTGGCCTTGAACACTCCCAGCGATGGGGCATCCACTGGGCAACATGTTTCAGTACTTCACCATCCTCACCGTAAAAAGTGTCTTCCTTATGTCCAATCTAAATCTACCCTCTTTCAATTTAAGACTGTTGCCCCTTGTTCTGTCATAATGGGCTCTGGTAGAAAGTCTTTATCTTTCTTATAAGCCCTGTTTATATATAGAAGGGCTGCAATACAGTCCTCCCAGAGCCTTGTCTTCTCCATTCAGCGACCCCAACTCTCCCAGCCTGTCCTCACAGGAGAGCTGCTCCAGCTCTCTGATAATTTTAATGGTCTTCCTTGGCACCCACTCTAACAGGTCCATGTATTTTTGTACTGGGGATGCCAGAACTGGATCATGATCATGAGGTAAGTTCACAGGAGGTAAACAATGATGAATTTTCTGAACCATACAGAGATCTGATGACTCTGAATGTCACAAACTATCTTTTTCCAATGCAGTGAGCAGATGGAGTAGAATCTTGGTATGTTAATACTCAGTCCAGGCTGAAGACATTCACCAAACACCCATCACCACAGGGCAGCACATAAAAGCCACAAACAGGTGCACCGTTGACCCTCCTGTGAGGCACAGTGTGTGGTCACTTGGTAACATTCCTAGTAGCTTGGACAGGGGAAAGCACGAGGATTTCTGTCAGCCAGCTGCCTTCTCTGGTGCCTACAGGCAAGTCCACTGCTTTAATCTGCAGAGCAAAGGAGGAACAGCAGATGGGATCACCGTCCTTCTTCCAGCCTCTATTTTCTGCATTCTTATGAGTAGTCCCTGTAGGTCATGCCACTGGTCATTCCCACGCAAGGGCAGCACGAGACTGACTTGTCTCAATAGGTTTTTGCTACCCACAGCAATTGAAATTGCAGTTGCAGAAGTGAAACTCCCTAGAAGCTGGCTAATACCACCCTGCTTGGGCTTGGCCAGAGCAGACTCCTAGCAGCTGCCTGCCTGCCTGCCTTCCAGGAACACAGCTTTGGTTTAGGCAAGAACCTAAATCACAGTTACCTAAGGCTCATTCTGACTCCTATGAGCCAGCCTAACCCATGGAGTAGGATTTCAAAGCTTACTCTTACCTGTATGAAGTGGAAATGGAGACTCCTCTGTCATTACAAAGTGTAAAACCAGGGACATTTTGCTGTTCCCAGGAGTCACTTCTGCTACACAGTAAAACATGAAGCCTCTTTGTTCCGCTCCCCTCAGTCTCCTGCTCTGCACAACTCTTATCTGTCTCTTCCTCCTTCTTCAGCAGCACTAAACTAACATGTGCAAACACCTCGAGTAGGGACTGGCTACACTAAACAAATAAAAACTCTTGAACCTTGAAAACCAAGAAGGAGCAGAAACTCTGGTCAGTTTGCTGCAGCACAGTCTGTTGTACCAGGAGAGCATGAGCAGTGACCAAGATCAAAGACTGGTGAGAGAAAAAATGCAAAAGAACCTAAAGAAATACTTATTATTGGGCTCACCTGTAGTGCTAGGAATGGCACCTTTTGCAATTCAACTGTTTCTTTTCTTTTCAGTAAAAAGTACCATTTATTTCTTTCAATCTACACATTTTCCCGCATTTTTTTTCCAGGCAAACAGACAAGTTTTTCCCCAGGTAGTATAAGATTTAAAGCAAGACACTTAAGTTCTGCTTCCTAACAGAAAGGAACTGATAAGCAAAATTCAGAACAACTGTGATTGTAAAACTGTATGCTTTACTGACTTTCATATTAAAAGGTCAGCAGAAGGTTATGAATTGTGACAGTCCATTTAGGTTTCACAGGAACACAGAATGGTTGGGGTTGAAAGGGACCTCTGGAGGTCACCTAGTTCACCTAGAGCAGATTGCACAGGAATGCAGGTTTACATATTCAGGATTTTCTTTGGTGCTGTGGGGTTGCCTATGTGACCAGCTGCAGGCAGATGTGAGCTTGCACTGTCCATATTCGGAGCTGATGGAGGCAAGACAGCTCTGTGCGGAAATCTGAATTTCTGTGAGTCAGGCCTCTTCATCTGCACTAATGGGCTCAAACACAGTGCCACACTACACAGATCTCCACCAGATCTTTCCCCACAAATTCCAAAGTAAGTCAGGTTTGAGAGATATTTCTATTCTGCTTTTCGAAAAGAAATAATTTTGTCACTGAGACTGTTTGAATATTACTTGTATTCAGAAATTCATAGACATACTTACTGCATCTCTTTCTGGATTGCACACTTTAACACAGAGCAGGTGGTCCAGAAGCCAGTCTATGGGTTTATCTTTATAGAACATGAGAAAAAATTCCACTATGAGTGGCAAGTCTTCTGATTTAAACAATTTTCCTGAAAGCAAGACAAGAAATCACATATTCAGATATTTTTATTGCTGTGGAAAGATTACTAGCTTTATGTTTACTCCAGCCTTAAATGCATGGATATTTAGTGGAAATTTCACACAGACTCCAGCCTTGGAGAGCTGCTCATCCTCCAGCTTGTTAGGATTTTTAAAAGATTTCCATCCCATGCCTGGAGATATTCTCACATAGTCAACCAGTTGACTAATAAAGTGTGCAGCTATATCCTAGTTCCAAACACAAATCTGCCAGTCACATCTATCAGTGTGTCAGATGGAATGAAGTCTGAAGAATTCCTCAAAATGCTAGATGTGCAATCTCACTGGCAATACTATACTGAATATATTTAAATTAAGACATAGATGTGAAAAATGTTGCTTTTAAAATATTATAACTGTTCATCTATGTCTCTTGCTATTTTTATTAGCAGATTTTGTTAGATTTCTGTGTTTGACCTAACACTTAGAAGTGTTATCACAAGTAAACTGAGAACAGAATAAAAAATATAAAAAACTCTCTACTGAAAATAATAAAAAACTCCTCCCTTTGACCCAGGATGCGTGTTCTGCTCTACAGAAGGAAAGGATGCAGAGTTTTAAATTGATTGTTCAAATTTAATTCTTGAAAACTACATGATACAGAGGCACATAGTGCCCTGAGGTGTAACAATTTGCTTCTAATGGGAACCCAGCTATTAGATTCTGTGCTGTGGAGACTGCATTAAAAAGACAGTTCTAAAGAGCACAAAAAGTACAAGACATGTGTGATCTTTCCTGAAGAACCAAGGAAGTTTTAATATGTGAGTCCTTCTGTACATTGAAATGTAATTCCAAGTGAGACCTACTCGACCCACACATCTCCAAATCCAAATCACCCTGCTGATGTCGTAATAACTTACCAATAAATCCAAGTTGGGAGAACTCAAGAATCATCCACTCTTCGGACTGTTGAGCAGCAAAGTTTTTTATACTTTGAATATAATCAGGTTTGGCTATAATATCATCTTCCAGCTGGGGAAAGAAAGAAAGAAAAAAAAAAGACAATGAAAAATCAGAAGGCAAGTGGTGGTTTTATTGTTTGCAGAGAGGGTGGGAATGTTGCCACATGTGATAACTGCCTTGTGTTTGACTGCTGTACGGTGTGTACTGAAGTTGTGCCAAACTACAGGGGATCAGTATTCAGCTTTTACACATATCTCTGTGTCAGTATCATTCATTAAATATTTATTTACAAGAATGACAATAACATCATGAGTGCTTCTCACTTTTCCAAGAAGGAAGGATTTTCTACCCTAAAGAGATCTCACTTAAAAGAAACCTTTAAGCAGGAAGACGGAGGTTAAGGAAGAAGACAATAGACAGCTTGTACTGAAGTTGTATAAGCCTTGATAAGCAGTGGGAACAAATGGTTTGAAAAGAGAGGCATCTAAAGCAGATGATTAGAAGCCCTGCAGATTAGCCTGGGCCGGCTTTGTCATACCTAAAGGTGACCAAGGAGAACTGTGGATGGTTACCGAGACACTAGTAGAAGGCAAGCTGTTTCAGGCAATACAAGCCATATGAAAGAAGGAAGATGCTGTGAAGCACAATGGACAGGAAGGCTGATGCTGAATACAACGGTGGAGCCAGCTAAAGGATACTCAGAAAAGGAGGCTAATATCTGTCAAGGAAATGGGAAGGGCCTTGGCTGAATTTTTGCACGGCCTTTGGAGAAGAATGGGTGATCTCAAAAGGCAAAAGCTGCTCCAGTTGCTAAAGCCAAGGATAATGAGTTCAAACAACGAGTTCAGAGATAATGACACAATGAAGATAAAGAAATTGCAGAAATAATTAAGGAGCAAGTAATTCAGGGTTTGAACTTGGTATGGGTATGAAAAACACAGAAAGAGGAGGAGGAAAATGTTGGAGTGCAGTGTAATGATACAGTTAATTTGATCTGGTACTGGCATCTGGTTCAGAAAGCTAAATAGGTAGAAAATGAATGCCATAAAAAAAAAAATGCACGGTTTCCTGCTGCTTTTGCATCCTTAACTGACTCAGCAGCAAAAGCTTGAGAGAGCAGACCCACAGTTTTTAGCTGAATTTGGCCACTAGTACAAGTGTATGGCTGGTGGGGGAGAAATATGTTGTCAATGATGAAATAAGGAAGAAGCAGAACAAAGTTTGAAATAAAAGATTGAGAGATTTGTTTTGACTCAGTTTTTGCTGATGGTAAGATATCAAGAACACATAAATGGAGATGAACTGATCGACACGAGTGCTTGAGTACTTATTAGCAGGTTCTGAGATCTGAGGACTGAGTTGAAGTGACAGTTATAAAAAATATAATTAAAACAAACAATCAATCAAACAAACAAAACAAAAAACAAAACCCAAACAGAAACCCCAAAACAAAACAGAAACCCAAACAAACAAAAACAAAACAAAACTTGAACTTACAAGGAATCTTGCATAAAATTAAATGAGCTAAGAGGAATATTCAGTGGCTAGATGTAAAGGGAGATGAGCAAGTAATCAAAGAGAGTTTCAGAGAATCCTTGAAAAGAAATTGAGGGGCACCCAAAAAAGGAGGAAAGGCAGAGAGAGGAGAACGTCAAAAACTAGGGAGATCATCCTATCAAGAAACACTAAAAGAAGGCACACAAGAGTAGAAAACATGAAAAATACAGAGGCTGCAATGCAAAGCGGGTGTGAATGTGGTTATGAACTGAAAGTCGTTTTGCATAGGGAGAAGTCTGTAACAGTCTTTTCTGAAGCTGACAGTTAAAAGTGAGTTTTAGAGAATGTAGTTTGATACCCTATGTAGCCCAGGCCACTAAAAGTTATTTAATTAACCCTGTACTGAGCCCTGTAATTTGCATTCAACTCTGGGAAGTATAGTGAAAGCAGAAGCAAGCATTTTAAAGTTCTCTTAGTTTTTTATTAAGAAAACTTCAATTAAAAAAAAAAACAAACCAAAACAACTGAAAGGAGCAGTAGCTGGCTTAGAGGAAAAAAAAAAAGTAGAAGACATGCTCCAAGTTCAAGTAGAAGAGATGAGATGACTGATGTGATTTAAGAGAGATGAGATGACTGCTGTGCTTTATTGCCTTTTTTCAAAGATTCTATTTAATTGGCAGGTAAGGTTCATCCACAGTGTAACCCTGTTAACTTCAATGGACTTCACAAAGTTATTTGCTTAAATCCTGATTCAGCTGTGTCCTACAATGAGCTTTTATATTATTCAGCAAAGATCTTGCCTGACTCGTGACATCAAGACTAATTAACATACACTTATCTTCTTTTAAAATTCAGAAGTTAGTATCAGTTTCTGACAAAACAGTAAATAAATTCTAATCTATTTCAAGTTTTCCCTAAGATTACTGAAGTAAATCTTTGTATCAGGCTGAGGAAAGGGATTTCTGGGTTATTTGCTTTCTATTAGTATAAGGCTTCGAAAGAGAGGTAGATTTTAAGTATCTTTACAGCAGAATGTCTTCCTTCTTTTCAGCTGTACTCTAAGGGGAATTTTCCCGGCAGACCAGCATCTATGCTAGAGAAGCAGCTGCAGGCTGGACACGCAAATGAAGAAGTGGATATACTAGATAAGAATATGAGGAAAGTATAGTTTCTTTCTAAGAAAATTCTGAATGCAGCCGTAACTGTTATCAGACAATCACAAGCCAGACTTTGCTCCAAACGACACAGTTCAGTTCTTATATCATGTCCCAGACAAGAAAACACCTTTTTCACATTTCTTTAAAAACACAAATACATAAGTAAGTCATTTCCACACAAGCATGAATGCTTGGAGAACTTTATAATATTATAGAAAAGGACACTGGCAGCATGCTTAACATTTGCCTTCACCACGTTTCCCATGCCCCGGTGCTCTATTGCACTTAGTCAACTTGGCTAGCGTTCTTAAAAATATACTAAAGTCACAGGAAAGTTCTTCATTTTTCAGTAAATCTAAAGTGTTCAGTTGACAACATTTCTCCTTGTCCACCCGTCTTCCGAGTGCCTACGCCAAATTTAAGAACAGAGCATAGACTCTGGGATAGCCCAGCTCAAATGTGTTTGTGTTAAATGCTGACAAGAACCGCACGAGCTGCCTGCTCTTCTGCTTCTGGGAATCTTGTGATGTACTTATGTGATGCGGAGTCCGAGGCCTGTTCAAGCAGGGGAAGATCCACACAAACTTCAAGAACTCAGCAAAATGCTGTTCTGAAATTTTTTAAAACTGTTGACTTTCATGAGCTACATGAAAGTTTATGGATCTGTTCCACTACTGAACAGTCATGATAAATTTTGGAATCTCTCGTGGTGATTGTTGCCTTTACAGAGTGCAGATTAGCACAAATCTGGAATGATGGCTGAACTTAATCTAACACACTAAATCTTCTAGAGAGTTTAAGATCTGTACCAACTTGCAGTATAACCTTTCCTCCAATGTGATTATACTGGTATGTTTCCCCTGTCTGGAAAAGTCCTTTAAGGTTTTTTTTGGTTCATTGTGGTCCAAGCTATAACCTGGACCTACCACCACTATTCTGTCTCGCTGCACCAAGTAAAAACACATTAAACTCTGACTTTCTTAACCTAATTAAATAAGGGTGTCATGCTACAGTTACCATGTTATTCAACCTCACAAATGACAGGAAGGTACAGATAGATTTAATAAAATAGTACCTGGCTGCAGGATATATATAAACACAGAAATATGTGGACACTTGTAAAGAGCATAGGTAAAATACACAGAAAATCACAATAGATTGCTGTTTTTATTAAGGCCTTTGAAAGAAATCAAAATTGCCAAAGCTAATAATCAGTACAGACGTATTGCAGCTACTTAATGATAAAGTGAACATACCTGTAAATAAAATGTTCCCTTAGGTTGGGCATATAGCATTAAAAAGCTATAATCCAAATTCTGTTTAGTTCTCCACCTAAACATAAGCAGCAAATTCTGATAAGCTTTTTGGGGGGTTGCAAGAGTTATTTGTATAGCAAAAGCATTTCTAATGCTCTACAATTTTTTCTCTACAGAAATTGTAAGGTTGCGTATGCTAACTCATTAAGTCAGTAAGAAAGGAAGTACTATTTTTTGATCTAAAAATTCCTCTATAATCAGTGTAAACACTTGTAAATAATTTGACTTTCCTGTAAAAATTAACAAAGAAAAAAAATGTGATCTCTATCAATGCAGCCAGAAGCAAAATGTCTAACAAGTATATTCAAATGACTTAAAGATTCTACTCTTTACACTATGAACAGTAGAGATCAACCCGCAATCATTATTTAAAGATCTAAAATTAAGTGTTTTTACTGATGAACAGCACAGAAATAGGTTGATAAACTTCATTTTCAGGTTAAAAGTAAACAGAGATTTTTCTCTACAAAGTAGAGTATCTCATTTACCAGAGGATGAAGCTGATGTTTGATAATTCAGTGCTAAAAGACTAGAGTGTAATTTATCAGTAATTATCATAAAAGTGCATCTAATTCAAATCTAATCATATGTGAAACTTAAGTACGTAAATATGTTTATGCTCTGAAAGATCTAAGGTTTATCTATAAACCTACTATACATGCATACATACACTTGCTGGTTTCCTTCAACCTAAACTGTCAGTACTGTAGCTCTCTTGCTGCCTTGTTGGGGTTGCTTCTGATAAATTAGTTATTATTCATTAAAAGAAAATTTCTTTCCTCCAATATATAAATTTTGTTAGGTCATAATCTCAGTCTCAGTGAATTTGAAGCACATGAGCAAATATCATCACCTGTTATGATGTATTATTAACAGTAGCATAAATAGTCTATGATGACCAAATGTTGGGTCATTAACACATGAACTACAACAGTAGTTGTTTCTAGTTAGCTAAGGGCCCACAGGGGGTTTCCTTTGTGTGTTCTCAGAGCCCCTCCTGTATCTGTCACATAAAACATTTTCCTATTTTTTCCTTTATGACCAGATTGTCTAGCTTATCGCCTCTTGACATTATCCAACTGGTTTAAAACCTGTGGGATGCCTGGTGTCAAGACCCAAAGGAGAAGCCTTTGCTCTCACCCTGAAGCTGATGTGCAGCATAGTTTTTCTCAAGATCCTCTTGTATAATGATTTTTTTTAAATGTACACTTAAGGTCCATTAGCTCACAAAAACATTATCAGCTCCAACAATGTTGATTTTTGCAGAATTTTCCATTTTATAGTCTTAGAAAAAGTTGTTGGGTCTTCTACAGTTATCTTACCTTACTCTGTCCTCTGAATCCCCAAATGCTTTCTTCAGGTTGGAAAGATCTGGATAATAAGAAGTAGGAGGAGAAATAACCTCTAGGACTCCAGACTGGATTTCTCTGGGGAAGCTGTGAAGAGAATTTACTGAAATGTCATTCCTCAAAAAGACCTTTGAGGGCAACCACAGCCAGCAGCTCCCCAGAGACAGGTCTGCTCCTCCAGAAGTAGAATTCACAACTCAAGTGAAGAAATTAGGTACCAAGAAATTAGGAACCAAGAAGGGATCTTTGAACACCATCACAACAGTCAGGACAATAACTCAACAAAGTCACACAAATGCGTCTCGGAAATCCTGCACCCCAAACACAGCCTGGGAAACGCTTGAGCAGAGCGGGACACGCAGCAAAGCCTCAAATGTGAAGAAAAACGGCAACCTCACCAGGGATCTTGTTACTTTTTTGCTGTAGTTTTGATAGTATCCTAATAAAGCACTGATATAAAGATTGAGAGCTCTCCTGTAGTCATTTTAAAGAAGTAGAGAGGGGAAAGGCTGTTTCACTTCAAATATTGGCCAAAGTGAGGTTCTGTTGGAGTACTAATTCATGAATGAGCTTGTACACCGAAGAAACCAGCAACACCGGTACCACAGCACAAGACAGTTTTCATCTCTTGCTTCTTTCAGTCAGCTGTGCTTCAGGGCTTTTAGCTTTGTTTTGTGACTGCTAGCTGCACTACACAATTCCTTAGAAAGCAGCTTTGGTAAGACAAAATAAATCTACCAATGAGTGTATTTTTTTTTTTGCACAAACATATTAATTTAGTAGTTGTTCCTCTCAAGCTGCTCTAAGGTTTTTAACATGCACATGATGCTCTAAACATCTATGGGAAAGAATAATAAGGGCAAGCAAAACTGCATTGGGAACCAAGCCTTCATTTGATAGCTCTTGCATTAATTTGGCAGAGAAAAGAACACCCATTTCATGTTACCCATCATATATCAGTATTTAACATTATAAATATAATCTGATTACTGTCCAAAAACCATTACCTTCACAAAAAAGAGGCAAACAAGGGAACAAAACCACCCAGAAACCATGCGAGACATCAGAATACACTGCAGGGCCATGAAGTCAGTGGAGACCTAATATATGTAGCCTCAGGTGCCTTGAATTGCATCATTAATTTCATGGGGAAAAGACTTCAGTTCAAGTAAACATTTATCAGTGCTTAAGCTCAGACCTTGCCTGATTAGTTAAAGCATATTTATGAAATAAGAAAAGGAAAATAAACTGATATACATACTTCTGAATTTCACAGTGTCTTACAATACACATATTAAGAGAGCATCTTTGCCTCATTTCTTAGTAGTTCCATTTCAGTATGGCAAGGTTGTAATTTATTGCTGAAATGCTCTTATTCTTTCCATAAAAGCTCAAAATGTGTTTACTAGCTGTTTGGTGTTACACTCCATAGGACTTACCTGGTTTTAACACTTTCTGCAACACTGTTAACATATTCTTCATTCACCTAAAGAAAAGAGGGGAGTTCCATTTCAAGGCACCCATTTTTGTATTAAGCAACATTTTGTAGGGAATATTTACATGTAAACAATTCATTTTTATTCTTCAATTCTTTTCCTTCCCAACAAAAGCAATATGTTATAGCAATATTTCTACTAAAGGACAGTATGGAGTTTTCAAGGCAAATGAACTTTCAATGTAATTTCTGCATAAAATTCTGCCCTATACCTTTCGGTTATGCTAGAAAAGCAGAGTCATATAACTGTCAGTAAAAAGAGCCACTTCAGGTTAATCACACAAAAATTACAGAAGAGGCCTGAGCTGTAGAGAAAAGTCACCTAAGCAAAAGTTTCTAAAGTTAGTGATACTGAAAATTTTTAAGTTTATTCCTAATATAACAAACTTATGGCTCCTAGACTGAAAATTCTGAGGACATACTAACTCACTGCTGCTGTTTCATAAAAATACCAGTTTTAGCATGGAAAACATATCTGTTAATGACATCAAACAGTGCTAAGTTTTATGGATGTGATTTCCAAAACAATACCTGTCTTAGCAGTTCAGATTGTTCTTTTAAATACACCTAAAATTGTTACCAGTTAGATGTTAAATTTGTAGTAAGGAAAAAAAGATGTGATAAGTAAACAACTGTCATAAGACAAAAATACCAACAACTTTGCAACTCACTTTCAGTCAATGAGTTACTTTGACTTAACTCACTATGTAAACATTTGATCTTCTGAAACTTTCTGGGAAAAAAGGAAGGTGTGGATTTCTGATCAGTGAAACTACCTGCCTTCCTCTCATAATTTTGTGTTCTTATCACCTCTCCCAATAGCACAATTAACCTGCTCTAATTTACTGGATGGCTGAGAAACAGAAGCTGCCAGGACGTGACTTTGGGGACGGGAAAAAGGAGAGAAACTGACCCTTACAACAGCAGTTTAATCCTAAATTGGCTGAAATGTATAACTACTACAAACCAAGCTACCGTTTCCTGAAAGTGCCACTTTAGGATGGTCCACAGTGGGAAGCTGTACCATTAGGAAATTAACCCTTAGAAACCCAGAGAACTCTCCGAAACCCTGTAGTAGAAGGTTTATCTGAATGGCAGCTAGGAGAAACACAACTGTAAAATAAGTTCAGCTTCTGAAAATTACACTGAAGGGGAACTTTACAGCCACTAAAACTGAGCCTATCTAGTTAATGTTGTGATCCAAACAGAAAAGTGGAAGTAATGATCTCACTTAATAAAGGGAATTATATTCTGTTTGACAGTACCACAGTTGCAAAAGCTGCTCTAAGTGATGACTGAACTAAAAAAGCAAATTTTAACTGCTAATGAATACATGCGTGAAATTCCATGTTGGTTTTGGAAGGACAAAGAAATACAAAGAAAAAATATGAAGTTTTGAATAATTGCACAGCCTTTTTACCTGCAAGTAACTATCACTGATTTCCCTCTGTAGCTTTTTTCCAATGTGATCAAGACTTCTCGGAATAAGAAAAAAAAATCACTCACCCCTAACATTTTACCTTGAGCACTGTTTACTTTCCCAGTCATGAAACATTCATGTCCCTGAATAGTTTTCTTCTTTACAAGAAATGGCAGTACACAAGCAGAAGTCAAGGTACTTTGTAAGATATGTGATGTCAAAATGGCAGATGAGTAACCTGTACTTCTGTTAGACTGAGTAAGTTTACTCTTTCAGGTTCTATAGAACCTTTCTGTGAGGCATTTACTTTTAATTCTTTGAGTACTTTACTTTGAGAGATAAATAATGAGTTATCATGGTTTTGTTTGAAAATCTGACTGCAATAACTGTGTCTGTTAATGTAATATGACTTTCTCCCCTTCAGTCATATGAGTTACAGGGGTTTTTCCACATACAAAGACTGAGGCACTAGCTGCTCCTTATCTCCTCCAGCCCTGAAGAAATTCCTCCCAAAGGCCTATCAGTATTTTGCAGCCATCTCCTACACTATTATACTAAGATACAAATTTCCGTATGGTGTTTCTAACAGCATACTGCACCTTTCCATGCAAACCCACCTCTGCTACAAAGATGATTATTACACAGTCGTCCTTCTGTTCTTCAGAAAGTTTGTACAATAGGGAATGCAGTGTAGTCATCAGATAGTGTTGTTTTTCCCTTTTCACAGTAGGAATACCCATCACCAGTGAGACTGCAAAGAAAGAAGTCCACAAGCCACATAATTTTATGTCAGGTAAAGAGAAACTGAAATTACATTTTAATTTTGATTTGAGGTGACCATGAGAACAACTGAATGGGACTATGGTGTTTCAAGATAATTATAATCATGACTATTCACTGGTTGGTTTGCTAGGTGATAGTTAATCTTCCAATAGCACTGTGACAGCATTTGCCTTACTGCCTGGAAGAGGACGTGCCTGCAGCTAAGTCTAGGTTAGAGACACCTTTTTCTGTGTTATTAGCACCAGGTCTACACTGTGTAGACTGTAAATATTTGAGAACTTGAAGATATTGCTACCTCTGGCAAACACATAGGTAATTGCTACTGGGTTTCGAAAGTGGATATTGTAAAATAAGTGCTAGCTTTTGGCATGGAGTCAGAGTTCTGAGTAGTAAGAGTTAAATGAACATGACTTTATTGAGCAAGTTTCCACAGGAGGTGAGTGCTGTGTATCTCAGGAATCCAACTAAAAAATCTTTCTGAGCACCTTAAATGATAGGAATCCATGGTTTTGACATAATCAATAATAAGAAGAGGGAACCTAGATGTTATTGTTTTTAAGAGGAAAGGAACTGAAACTTTCTGTGGGAAAGACTGCACTAGTAACAGCTGGGCTATATTAGATTGTAAGCAGGACGTCTCTTTTTTCATTGGTATGGGTATTACCTAAGTCAATGACCTAATATAGCTCAGTATATCTCATGAGGCTGGTAAGGAAGCAAAAGATTTTGAAGGAAAAGAGTAGGTGCAGTTAGTGAGTTGCTCCAGACTTCATCATCTGTGCCAGCATTAGCCCCAAAATGCCAAAGTTCCAGTGTTCCTTGCCAGCACACAACCTGCTAAACCCTTGGGGTTTCGTTTGGTTTTACACACTGAATGTCAGCCTGTACTTGTTAAAGTGCAGTCTTGCTATTGTGATTTTTGTGTCCAAGTAAGTGAAAATTAAACATTCCTTTTTTTTTTTTTTTTTTTTTTTCTTTTTGGCTTGCGTGCTTGTGAATGTACCTGGGTTTCTAAGGGTCTCTTGGAAATCATTTTGCTGACTACCTCTGGCCTTTTGCAGACTGACACTGACATATGGGCACTCCAGTGAGACCCATAGCAGTAGATTCCATTGCTACAACTACACCTACTAATCAGAATACTATAGAAACGTATCCATTGTCATGGGCATGGCCAAGCTGTATTACTAGTTAAATCAAAAGCAATACAAATGTATCTTTACATAAAATCACCCTAGAGAAAAGTCAACATTTAAAAAAAATACAAAGCCCAGCAAAATGGTTTAATTCCCTGTTTGCTTACTGCTTTTGAATGTTCTTTTTACCTACCAAAATATTTTAAAAGATTTAACTTTCTAATTTGTATTATAGTTCACTGGAATTCATTATGATTTGTGCAGCTACCAGCTGATTTCTCATGCGGATGAGAAAGTTACATTGAAGATTTATTAATATCCTTTAAATGATCGCATCACCTTTCCATTTGCTTCTAACTGTAGCAAACTAAGGGCATTATAAATTCTCCTTGGCTTCCTCATTCATACTAATTTTGTGGGGAAAAACTGACAGCTAATGCATCTTAGCCATATGAATATATGACTAAACCCCAAAATAATACAGTTTTTCAATTATGACTAATTTTTGTTGCTATTTGAAAAGGTTTATCAGAGTACTTGGGGGTAAAGACTTGAAACTGGGATGGGAGTGGTAAAAGTGCTTTAGCCATGCCCATTAAAATGTATTCAGTTTGACAACACTATAAAGTTTAGGGAGAAAACTCACTCTGAACTTTGAGTATGCTCCATTCCTAGGACTTAATATAGAATATAAACATATAGAAAATATAAGCCAAACTTTATTTCGTACCTCCAGTCCTCTGTTGCCCAAATATAACATTTGGAAAAATGGCATCTTTGTATTCTTGAAGGTGAGGTAGGTAGTAGTACATGTTTGTAAGATGTACCGGCAGTTTTCTGGTGAGGTTTAACATTTGCCCCTTCGCATCATCTTAAAGAAACAACAAACCCACATAGATGCATAAAACAAAAAAGCCAGCAGTGAAGCCTATTATTTCGTTTTCCTCAATGGAATACTAAGAGATCACCACGCACAAGGTTTCTCAATCAGAACTATTCCTCAGAAGTGATTATATGTCACATATTATAACCTCCTGCAGTAATAAATTGGAATTGCCCAGTAAACACGCACACCCCTCAGGTGACTCCAAGCCTGAACATCCTGGCAGTCTGCCTGCATTTCTCTGTGCTTAAACAGTTGCAGGATTGGGCTGTCTTCAAATATAATAACCAGCTGTTTTAAAAACATCAGGAAAAAAACATAGGTTTTTTTTTGCACAGTTGGCAAGCAACTTTTTCAATTAAAAGAAACACAGATTCTGGTTAGTTATATTATTAATTACTTAACAAAGTTAAATGCTTTCCCCAAAATGTAACACATGATGGTTTTCGGGGCTCAAACAGCAGTTCTGAAGTTATAAAAAGTCCAAGGGCAAAAATGACAACCATTTTTGTTGTACAATAAAACTTGGTTGGAATGGGAAGCAGAAGAGTATGTAAAAATAAAATTAAAACTATTCAGAAATTTCTGCTTTAAATCCTGTGAATTAACAACCTGAATAGTTTCTGATATTCAACTGGCTTCAATAAGAACGAAGAACAGAGGGAAGGGGGACTTCCACTCTCATCTGCTGCTATTATGTGTGTGAGGCAGTAACTGTCCACAGTACATGGGGCTGTTGGTGGCTGACAACACAGTCTCTATTCTAACACTTGTAAGACCACAACACTGCCAACACTTAAGCATTTGTTTATACACATCTGAACAGTCCCACTGAGATAATATTGAAGGAATAGACAAAAAGAGGCAGGGAAGAACAGGGTAAGAAAAAAGCTGACTACAGAAAACAGGACATGGACCTTGCTCCTTCTTCCCCCTAACAGTCCTGGTGAATGCCCTACTTTAATTGGACACCAGCCAGCTGTATTAAATGCAAATAAGGATTTTAAAAAAGTAGTTTTCAGTAATATCTAGACTCTTTTTGAAATCAGGGCATGTTGTGGAATGCTTCCAGCACAGAGATGCCCCTTCTGTTTCTCCTTCTGTCCCCAGGAAAGTAGCTCTTCCAGTTTGAACAAGGAGAAGGCGGATCCTGCACTACTACATCATTTCTTTTAGGGGACGAAATTGAATTTTTTCATGTATTCCATGCAATTACAGTGTGCAGACAGATAGGGATGTACAATAGTCTAGAAGCCAATAATCCAATATATTTTAAAATAAATAACTTAATTAAACAATAGGAAGAATCCGTATCACTGAACTACAGAAATCTCCTTTACAGATTTTCTTTCAATTGGAATCACTTATAAGCATCCACATTTCCTTCAGATTATTAACAAACTACTCGTAAGATAAAAATTAATTCTAGAAGGAACATTCTTAGGCTGGACACATATCTCGCCAGCAGGACCTCATTGGGCTTCTCACCCCCTTGGTTGAGGCACCACCCAGCTGCGTGTGCTCTGCCTGCGGAGATGAGGCTGCGTGCGCACCATGGGCGCTGCAGTCCCTGTGTCCACAAACGGGGAATCTGGCACAAGAAAGGATAGCAAAGAACTTATTGCCAAAAATTGCCCTCCAAAAAACCACCTCACTTGGACAGGAGGGAGAACAGGACTGCAGAATAACCAAAGTGTACCTGCCTTCCTGGTATTTATCAAGGTGTGGTGGCACAGTAAAAATGTTTTTACACAGCTGGTAAAAAATAGTTCGTCCTGTGCTTTGTAGCTGGCACTGAGAGAAGGACACGCACAGTGAGAAACTCAATCAGCAGCATGTACAGCTTTGCCACTGTGACACCACTGCAGCCTATTGTGTTTCCTCTTTTTTTATTCACCTCCTTATTTGTTTAGTTACAAACTGATCCTGTTTAAAGAGACGCTACAGGTTACCTCCCCACACGTTCTTTAAAAACAGAAATTTCTACCTAATGCTGATATAACCAAATCAATTATTTTTCTCTCCACGAGTGATAAAGACACATGAGCACATAGAAAACTTTGAACTGCCAGCACAGTATATTATTTATACATACAAACCTGTATGATTTGTTGTCAAGTTCATTCTTTTTGCAACTATATGTTTAATTTCATCTAGAGCACTGCTCAGTTCCTGTGATCTTCTTTTATTTTCCTTTTCAGCATACAGAAGTCTTTGCCGAAGTTCCAGCAACTGGCTTTGGTACATGTCGAAGTCGTTTCCTGCAATGAGAATATAATTTATTTTCAAATAGGTGAATTATAGGATGGAATAAAGAGAAAGTTTAAGAATAGGAGACAGTTGAGAAGAAGATATGACCAGAGTGTATGAACAATAGTAAAAGAGGCTGCTCAAAGTTTATTCATAGAATGAAGAAGTCTGGAAGAGTATTAAGAAGCAGAGTTGAGGCACAGCTGGGTAAAGGCTTGCAATTGAAGACAAGAACGAGAATATGACATCCATAATAAGGAAAAAGTCAGTGAAAGACAATGAGTTGCAGGAGAAGGTATTATCCAGTAGAGTCAACAACATTTTTCACTAAGTGACAAATCTTGATGACCTTTGTCACATTGAGGAGTTTAATTATGTAATGCCTTGTTTTTTTGTATAAAACAGTATTAAGATTAAAATACAGATATTAAGGTATTGAGTCTTCATCTATGAGTTAAAAACTGTCTGGAGTATATGAAGAACTATTAGTAAAGATGGTTATTTGAACTCCTGGATATATTTAATTTGGTAACAACTGAAACTGTGCTCTGGATTGAAGGATACCTTCATAATGCATAGCCCGCTTTTGATTAAATATTCTACAACCATATCAGTATGAGAAACCCTTTATTCTCAGTAAAAGTTATCAGACATCTCTGCTGTTCTGTATCGTATTCTCAAAGAATCACAGAATGTTGGGGATTGAAAGGGACCTTAAAAGATCATCCAGTCCAATCCCCCTGCCAGAGCAGGAACACTTAGATGAGGTTACACAGGAAGGTGTCCAGGCGGGTTTTGAATGTCTCCAGAGTAGGAGACTCCACGACCTCCCTGGGCAGCCTGTTCCAGTGCTCTGTCACCCTCACTGAGAAGAAGTTTCTTCTCAAATTTAAGTGGAATCTCTTGTGTTCCAGTTTGTACTCATTACCCCTTGTCCTATCAGTGGTTGTCACCAAGAAGAGCCTGGCTCCATCCTCATGACACTCACCCTTATATATCTGTAAACATTAATGAGGA
The DNA here is from genome assembly GCF_037038585.1 of Patagioenas fasciata. Taxonomy (NCBI): domain Eukaryota; kingdom Metazoa; phylum Chordata; class Aves; order Columbiformes; family Columbidae; genus Patagioenas; species Patagioenas fasciata. The sequence goes on along the minus strand of NC_092523.1, from coordinate 62,050,618 downwards.
CATCCCTCAGTCTTCTCCAAGCTAAAGAGACCCAGCTCCCTCAGCCTCTTCTCCTAAGGGAGATGCTCCACTCCCTTCATCATCTTTGTTGCCCTGCACTGGACTCTTTCCAGCAGCTCCCTGTGCGTCTTGAACTGAGGGGCCCAGAACTGGACACAATATTCCAGATGTGGTCTCACCAGGTAATGGACTCAGATAATGTCAACATGATGTTTACAGTCAAGATCCACTTTCATAAGAAGCAAGTACTGTCAGAACTTCTCAGTTATCACAGATAATAGACTCGTACCTGTCAGTGCCTTCACTGCCTCACTGCCACGTGAATAAAGATTGTTAGACTTGTCAAAATTAATATAAGGCAACATTTCAATAATGTCACTTCACAATAGGAAGAAACTAGAGGGCAGAAGTGGACTTCATATAAAAATGTTTTGTAATGCTGTTTTTTTAAATCGTTGTTGCGTTTTTTTTTTTAGTTAAATGCTGTTATTAGATGCCCTTCCCATTCTGTTGGTGGACTGCAGTGAGTCCAATCCTTGTCAGGGTGCATTTTGTAGGGCCCACCATTGCCTCTCATCTAACGTGAAATCCTGGGGATTCTAGTCTGTAAAAGAGACTAAAAGCAAAATGCCCCGGTAAGACAAATCTGTGAGGATTTGCAGAGACATTTCAAACTGGAATTAATTTGCATTTTGGATAAATGGGGGGTTTTATTTGCAGTAAACCTAAGTGCTTAATTTAATCAATAAATGTATGTTTGGAAGATCCCTAATTTTAAAACATCTAGGAAGAAAGTAGTTAGAAAAAAGAAGTAAACATGTGATCTGTATTATTATTATTATTGGTCTTATGAGAAACTTCAAGTATGTTTAGTAAAATGCCCCTAAAATGAATGTTTCCTAACATTTTATGAGAGTTTTAAAAATGTTTTGAACTGCAAGAAAGGCACTCATATCTAGGAGTATTATGTACTCTGCAGCTATGAATGTAAATTTAACATTGTTGAAGGCAGGGAAAAACTAGATTATTTCAGCTGTGTGCAGCAAGAAAGTTCTACTTTACGGAAGTACTGAAGTATGATTTCCTAAAAAATAACTGGAGAAAAAGAAAAAAAAAAAAAGGAAGACCAAATGAGGAAAGCGATGGAGAGCCCATCTTTTAACAACTGCAGGGGAATGGTTAAAATAGATTTCCAGTACAAATCTCTCATGAGGCATCAGGCTGCAGAGCTAGAACCCCAAACCAGCTACATTATTGCAGCACCTAAGGAAGAACCCTTTCGTCAAATACTATGTAGGAATACACTTGCTTGTTTTATGCTTTCCTTTCATAGGCTGTGTTTCCAATGACAAAATCTAACCTTTAGCTTTTTGCTTTAGAACGTATACAATTAAATAGAAACAGGTTTAAGCTGATTCAGGTGACCGCCAGACATTAATCATACTGTTTTCATAGCAAGAAAGAGTTTCCAAACAGAGAACTGATACATGTAAACACAGTTGAGATTTATTGTGCAATTCCAAGACAAATTCAGATGTATAAACTAAAGATACAGTAATGGATGTACATTTTTCTTTAAATTCCAGTTGCCTTTATTAAGAGTATAGCATTAAGCACCAAGAAAAAGTGGAGTTTAACCCACGGTAAAGTTCCACGTGCTCCTGGGAAGATGCCAGAAAAACAGAAAGAAAGATTACTTATCTTAGGATAAATACATGTTATCACTGGATGCAACTAACTGCTTCTGAAAAGGGAATCAATCATTTTGTTAATGGAGGTGTTTTATAATTAAATGCCAGAAAGTGTTATTCCATTGACATACCCAGTGTTGCAGTAGCATGAGATTTTGCTAAACCAAACTAAAATTCCCCTCAGCACAACTACATTATAAGGAGGAATCAGTAAAGAAATTGCAGATGAATAATAACATTGTAGTCCCTCTCTTCACAGTTCTTTCAGCTACCCAGTGTCACTGTGACTCAAAACTACCAGTTTCACTACCGGGCTGACATTCTGGACAAGCACCAAGTAACTGTAGCTTTATCTGCTGACTTACAGGTGAGCCCACTAAAAAATCATAGATGCCTCTGGCAAATAAAAGATCAACACTCCACTGTCACTGAGTACACCCAAAGCAGCTGGCATTTGTAATCAGCCTTATCGATTTCTTCAGGCCAGAAGAGGGAAACCACATTTTTGAGTCTTCCAGAATTGAAGCCCCTGTTCAGTTAGTAGAACAAGACCCTTAGTAATTGCTTATCACACCCAATATTGACAGCTGGGGAAGCAAGAGTTTGACAAAAGGGATGTAGTATTCACTCAGTCTTACCAAAGAGGAAGTTTGCTATTATAAATATACATAGTTCAAAACAGAACATGAAAATAAGTGTTATTAAAGCATAGGTAAGTATTAGAGCAATAGTAACTACTAGCAAACCTTGGTAAAAAAAAGTTTGGAAAGCAGTACTGAACCTTTTGTACTTTGCTGCACAAAAAGGTACCGTCACAAACAGTATTTATTACTCGTATAATTGCAGCAAACGAAGAAGATAAAATCAGAAGCATTATGAAGCTAAATATTCTACATATTTATATGGTGGTTAACATTAAATGGATTTTAGTGTGTGTGTGGAAAGTGTTCCTCTTTAAGTATCTAAGGATCTACAGAGAAGTAAATTGCTCGCTTGGAGAGACAGAGAAAGGGCGTTTTCACAAATGTATCTCCCTCTGGCAAGGCAGTGAGGAACTCCAGCTGTATCATAAAATACCACCTGTCCCCAGCCACAGCCTGACTTGGCAACACGTTGTCTGCCAATGGTGCTCTCAGCAATGGGGAGTGTCAGCATAAAGCCAGAAAACAGCAAGATGAGGGCCTATGGCAAAACTACAAAGAGTAAATGAAGGTAAAGGCTTCTTTTCCCCTTAGTGAGCTGAAGACTCATCATTCTGCCACAGTAAGGAAACCCTATCAGGAAACTGCAATGTGGTTACGCTGGCTGACAGCCAGTGGAAGCCAACCAGATTCAGTGAAAGAACTCAAAGCTTTTTCAACGAATTTTCAGCTCCACTACAGCATTTCCTCTGCTTGTTTGCTACACACTGTCACATATACTTACAAATACTCTAATTCTAACATGGCAATACTTAAATGGTTTCAAATGCAATCTTGTGTTATCTCCTTATTTACATATATATATATATAAAACTTTCTGCATAGGAAACTGAAACTATTTAGAAACAATACTAATCTCTAAAGCAAATAGTCATTGTGAAAGTCAACCAATTATTTCTTTTCGCTCCATGCATGCATACTTCCTATTATCATAAATGCCTCCAGTTTTAACAATTGATTTCCGGCAATATCTACGAGCTGCAGAACAATTAATCACTATCTCCTCCCAGCATTCAAAGAAAAAATGAAATTGGGAGTGGAAGAAAGGAGAGAAGAAAACACCCCCACAGTGGACGAGTGACTCTTGTTCCTATTTCTTCATTACAAGCTACACCGTTTATCATACCTTAAGACACTTTTTTTTTTTTTAGAAACTGAATTTTGGTTAAAGCCCTCTTTGAAAGAAAACTATATAAGCACACTAACTGTAAAAGATCTTGTCATACTCTGTGCTTGGAACCACTGCTCCCTGTTAAGGTTAATGAAGCATGTTAAACCATTGAGGCATGCATTGCACTAATAACTATAGCAGTTTATTAGCTTCCCATAACTGATCTAAAATAGACATACCTTTCTAAATCTTGTTACATGCTTTGCAAGCTCGGTTTTTGTTCTCTCAGAGTAAGGACGAAAAAATCCCCCGAACAATGCTTCTTAGTTCAGAACAGCCAGTTCTTTTGCAAACACGTTCAACAATGTGCTGAAGTCCATGAGCATTAAAGCACAATGTGCTTAAGTACAAGGTTATTTAAGCACCTGTTCAGGTAAGGACACCTTTCTGAGTTTGTGCATGTTCTATAAATGCTTTGTTTGTAGCATTACAACAAAGAATTACTTGTCTCAATAGCCTAGAGACAGCCGAGAAAAACTACCATAAAGTGAGAAGCAGCTTCACCTGCACTGGTTGAATGTGAATGTCACCCATTGTGTGTAATCTCAGGCAGAACTGGGGTAGCTTTGACTGTTGAGCTTTAACTGCAGGAAACAGCATGTCTTAACAGATATCTTAAATCTTCAGGAGCCTCTGAAGTCAGTCAGTGCTCAGGTTGGTTTATTTTACGTGGTTGAAAAGGGAAGGTTGAGTGAGCAGGCTAAGAAGCTTCTAATTGTTTCCACTCATCTGTCCTGTCCATGCTCTGATGGCAACTGGGCTGCAGGGGCTATTACTATGGCGGATGCTACAAGTAGAAGAAAGATTTGTTTCAGCAATTCTCAGCAGCTGGTTGGAACCCGCGCCCAGCTGTGCTGCAGTAACATCTAACACGCAGGCTTGGTAAGCCAAAGCACAGGGCTTAGCATGCAGCAAGGACTCTTCCACCATGATTTTCTATCTCTTTGAGTAGGTGTCTAAGCAGAAACAGCAGGCAGCAGTATGTTCTGCCAGGGCATCTATCTACTCATCTTTCATGATGTTCCACATCAGGAGCTTCAAAACAGTGGAAGCCAGTGGATGGACACTGTATTAACCCAGTGACATCAAAGAAAAGCAACTTTGGGGGGAAAGTGAGGGTTCCTCTGTGGCCATACAGAGATAATCAGAATCGTTTTCCAATATTAAAATGAACAAACACCTTACAAAGATAAAGGCAGATCAAAGTTAATAACTGACTTTTAGCAATACATCAAATTCTATAATGAGCATAGACTCACTGTTGGGTTTGGCATGAAATACTTTTTACTGAACCATTTATGTACTGTATCTAGCAGAAAACTGATAATCAAATTTGTTTCAAAGAAAAATACAACTTAAGTTCTAATATTTTCTTACATGCTGGCAAAAAAAAAAAGTCATTTTAGATGAGTCTTTTCCTGTATCAGAATGTAGGGGAAAGTAATCTTAAAACATTCACCCAGAACGCCACTACATGGGAAAGCAGTAGTATTAAAATGAGTGGAAAAATGTATAAATTGAATGGATATGGCATGGTGTTTGCCCATAATTGGTATACTTGTTTTTAACGTGGTAATATTAGTAACACAACATAGGTTCTGAATAGCAGTGGAAAATTCTGATTTGAATATGGCCTTTATCAGATAAATAAAAAGTACTCACTCACTTTAGACAATTAAATGGTTATTGCTTCGTTCTGGTTAGTATTTTAAATATTTTTACTGTTCTGCCTGGTGTAGCAACAATCACTCATTTATACACACATTTAAGTAAATGCCTATCCACTAACTAAATTATTTCTGGGTAAAACTGTGTTCCTCAAGACTGAGTGAGCAACATGAGGAAAGTGTGAAGGTCACATGTTAACACTTGTTAAAGTACAGGTTGTGATGCGACGCTGCACAGCAAACAAAGAGAGGTCTGAAATGTTCCCTATCCCTCTCTCTAGGAAAACTAACAGTAATTACTCTCATTTTGTACCCGAATCTTTATAGGACTTAGGACTCAGTTCCTCTACTTTTGAGGACAAGGCAGCCACTATTTCACCTGAAGTAACTGCAAGAAGCAGTAGACTCATAGTTCAGTAAATTACACATTTAGAAGCCAGTAAAACTATACAGCTTTTATAAGTCTTGGATACAAATTTGGGTATAAAACTTGGGATCCATGAACACTAAGTCTCAAGTCCCATTCGAGGTTGTTGTTTGTTTTTTGCTACATAAATGCAGAGCTGTGCAAAAAACCTGAGTGAACAATACGCGGACGGGAGAAACTCTTCTCCTGCCCCACTGTGCATTTGTGCCACATCCCGACTGTGTGTGGGGCACAACCTGGGTGTGCAACAACCTTTGTGTGCCCTCAGCTCCACTGCAAGGAAACATACACTTGAAGGCAAGGAGGGAAGATACAGCCTTCCAGTCAATCCCTTCATCTGGACAACTGTGAAAAATGGTGGTTAAACACAGCCTAGCAGGCCTAGAGAGGACAGGAAAATCGGCTCCTGCATAAATCTGAATAACCTCTATCGGCTGAAATGAGAATGGTTTAAGACTCCTTATCAAATCTGTCAAACTGCCACTATTTAATTGAAGCTTTGAGCCAGAGTGTGCCAGTTGGCTCTGGACAGAAAACCTGCAAGGAGCTCCATCACACACAACAGAACCTCCTGGGGAGCCGTGCTTGGGTGCACAGCAGGAGCAGGGACTGGCCAGCCGAAGCGAAGCATCACGCTGTGGGCAGAATATTATCGGAAATAAAAACGTAATCAGCCGTTTGGGCTAGCATGCACATTACAGTATGTCAACTGCAAAAAAATTACTTGAATCAGAAATACCTTTATAACCCTTTTAATGCATTTTCCTGTGAAAAGCTTTGTGAAATAATGAAAAATTTAGTATGTTAAACAATTTGATAGAGCTTAAGTATACTTCTGTGAATGCAATTAAACATGAACAGTTTCTCCTCATCTTCACCACACCTCAAAGGAACAACTAAAGAAATCCAGGTTTCATAATGTTTGACTCAACACATATACATATATTAACATGCTTATGTTGTTGTGACATCATATTTTAGCATCACTTTCTCCTAACTTCGAGAAAAATCTTAGTTTTAATTTATTCAGATAAAGTATCTCACAAATATAGGCGAAGATGGCAGCAACACATTACAAATAAATTCAAAGGGATCTAGTCTTGTAACCTTTACAAGCAACCTGAAGAGGTGCTGCCATGTGAGATGATCTGATTTACCTCATTTCTGTGACTTCTAAAAAATTCATTGTTATTCAGCCAAGACACCAAAGTTACTTTTTGTTCAGGAATAGTCTTTTCTGTGATGAAACTTTATGGAAGTTCATAATGTGTTTATTATGTACTCTTGCCTTCTCCTTTACTGTTTTTCAAGTTGGGTGTGGGGGAGACGTTTTGCTACCTCCTTACATTTACTTTTGTACTTTTATATACTTGTGATATTTCTTGTTGAAAAACAGTAGCTAAAACAGCATGAGAAAATTACTACATATGTTGTAAGTTGTATACTACTTACCATAACTACAAATCTATATGAAGAGTATTACGTGACAGCATGTGAGTTAACTAGGGGATTGTAACTCAGTTGCACAACAGCAGGAACATCTACATCATCCTGACAACAGCCTTTCCTACCCTCAGATGCAAATGGTTTGCTTCACACAGGTTTTGCTTGGGGCCTGAGGAGGGACCAAAAAGCTCCCAGCAAAACCATGCAGGATGTGGAACAGGGATTGCTACAGCAGTCCATTCTCATTACTTGCTAATAGCAGCCTGTGTTGGCAAGCACTCTAAAGGACATTGAAGGAATCAGCATGCAAGTTTAGAGAGATGGTAGCAGCTTTTGTTGAAGAAACCTCTGCTTATATTTATAAAGCAATGGAAAAAAGTGAATATGAAAACTTCTTTGTAAGGGTACTTAAAATGTATATAATATTAGCCACAATAGCTGAAGTCTAGTGACTTTGGCAGATTCTGAGCTTTCATTTCTAAGAGCAAAAGTGATGCAGAAGCATCTTCCCTGCCATGCCAGTTCAACGTACCCAACTCCAGTAATCTCGCAACTGCAAGTAAACACTCACGCTGCACGGACTAGTCAGAAGCAGTACTAAACAGCCAATTATTTATGGCTGTCCCTGACAGCAAACACATTTCAACTCAGATCGCCTGAGATAGCTAGCCCCTTAGTCAAATGCTTTCCGAAGTCACTGGCTTAAGCTATTGATTGCACAGAAATCGGGACCGAGCCAATACCCAATTTACACTTCATGCTAATACTCCAGGGCAGAAACGCTGTAAGACCGTGAAGTACTGAGGCCTGAGCAATAGGCCATGAACCAAATCTGACCTCTAGATGAATCTCCCAACCAAATGTTATATGACTATCTAATAATCAGTGAAATACGTATAACCATTAGTGAAATATGTATCATCATTAGTGAAATACTTATTATCATTAGCAAAAGATGTAGCTTAGCTAAAATATAATCATTAGTGAAGATGAAATGTCATAAGAATATTTTTATGTTTCCTGGTTTACACCAAGAAACCAGGTATCAGGTGTTGTTTGGAAATATGTAGTCAAAGCCAAACATGACCATGGGAATCATCCTGGGAAGCTGTCAAAGCTAGGCATAAATTAACAGAACAGGTGCTTCTCGGACACACCCAGGATCCTGGCCAAATCTGGAACGCACCCAAGTGCTTATTCTTTTGCTGCTTTAAACCAAAGTAAATATAGTTATCTTTTGAACCTGTCCGTGTCCTTTGTGCTGAACCCATCCACTGGCAAAACAGACTGGAGACAGGGTTATCATTTACTTTTCATATTATGGAAGTGCTTAAGACCACTAGTGTTGTGCTAGGATGCCCTGTCATAGCTGTACAACAAACAAAAAAGATTATTTGCTATCCCATCCTCACTACAATCCAAGAAACAATAACTGGACAGAAACTGGAGGGAATAGTATAGACTGCTGCTTAGTGCAATATGCTGTAAAGGTCAAGAGCAGCCTGAATGTTTTAATAGGCAAAGCAGAAAAGGAAACTGAAAGCAAGTGGAGATTTAACAAATGTGTGGAAGAAAATGGGCAAGAGATCATCTGACAAATGAATGAAAGAGATGGGAGCTGACAAGCTCAGACAGTACTTGGCCTCTCAGTAACAGGCGTGATAAGTGAAAAGGGTATTAGAAAAGAAAACAAGCATTGCAGTTTGAGATGCAAGAAAGTGGGAATTCCTGTACTGCTCTAGGCATGTCAGCAGAGAGGTAAATTCACCAGTGGTGAAGGGAAGAAGACAGGTTTAACCATATCTAAGCAGAAGTATCTGTCTGCAGAGAAAACAATGTATTTTAAACCTCTTTTTTTTAAAAAAAAAAAAACCAAACAGATACTCTACGGCAACGACATAGCATTAGTCAGTTTGCTCCCAATGCTTCCCTCTTTGTGGAAAAAGGTAACAAGAAATGGCTGCTTGGGGAGTGGATGGGGTGTAATAGGTAGAGAGCTCCTGTCTTATAACATCCCCAGGAAAAAGAAAATAACAATTCCGAACACCCCAGCATGGTATGCCAGCAGAGAAAATCCAAAACAAAAGCAAATGAAAATGGAATTTCAGCAATGAGGAGTCACAAAATAACATGGTGATAAGGGTGGTAACTGCAGGTGGGACCAACACTTTCATTCTATAATCTCTTAGATCTTAGTTTCTTAAGCCACACCCTATTTTTACTCCTGTTCCTCCTCCTAGCAGGATTGCCGCTTCGAAAAAGTGTCAAGATGAACAACTGTATAGTTGACAAGAAGTGATAAAGGCAGGAGGATCACCACTGTCTTGACTCTATTCAACATTGTATTGTGGGACCAAGATCTCTACTGCCACCTCTATTTGTTACAGAAACAACTAATATAAATAAATTAACAGTGAGTCAGAGTTCAGTGTTCATCCTAGAAATTACTAATCGGCTGATTCTAATTCTTCTCCATCTATAAAACCAGACCTTTTGGAAAGGTTATGCCTATGGGAAGCACTTAAAAATTCACTCTCTCTCCCTCACCCCAAACAGTCACATAACAAGGCCCGTCTGCAGGCCTCAAAGGCACTATTGGGAGAGATCTTCTAATTTATTTTTGGAAAATAGCATCAGTTTTATCTTTCCTGTGTAGGCTCAGAGAATCTTACATGTGGCTTTCTGTAGATCTATCCAACATGTGCCACCTACATAATCCATTAAAAAGCTATTATGGCATTTTTAAGTTTATAAATAAATATAAATTTTAAAACAGGTATTTTTTTCTCTCGAATGAACATCGTGCTCTGGTGCTGAAAACATCCACATGGAAAAGTGACTGTACGTGAGGCACAGCCAAAGCTGCAGAATGGATAATGCTACTTTGTCCAGCCTAATATTAAGATGAAAAACACTTAAGAAGTGACAGCCACAGCAATCACCTTTAGGCTCATTCTTTCCATCAGAATGCAGTATGGTTGTTAGTAATTTATTGAAATTATTTCTTAAATCTGAGGGATTATTTTATCAGACGAGTTTGACCCAAGGATCCAATCCTGTACACTCGTACACAAGCTTGTAACTCGGGGCACATGTGCCATGAGACCCTGGGGAACAAGCGAGACCTGCCCGCTCAACCTTAGGCTCTGCCGAGCCTCCGCGTCGCGCCCGCCTCCTCTTCGCCCACCACACCCGCTGCCCCGGGAACCAGGCGGGGCTGCCGCCGATCACCGAGCTGAGAGCTGGCGGGACTCAGCGGGGCGGACTGTAGCGCTGCCCCCGTCCGCGCGGGGACCAGGAGGCTGAGCCGCGGAGCGCGGGCACCGGGTCTGTGCCCCACGCCGGCAGCGCAGCCGGTACCGGCCCTCCTGCCGCGGGGCGCCGGAGCTCCGGGAAGGGACAGGGCGACCCGACAGCTCCCACGCCCCGACCACCCCGCAGCGCCCCCACCCTGACTCGCTGCCTATCGCCGCGACGGTGCCGCACGCCGGGTACCGGGGCGGCCCCGCTCCGCCCGGTCTCCCCACCCCACCGACGGCCGTTACAGGCGGGCGGACCCCGGGCGCAGCCGAAGGAAGGGAACCCACCGCCGCAGTGTCCCCAACGGCCCGGCGAGAGGGAAGCAGCAGGTGCCTCCCGCCCTTCACACCCCGACCGGACGGGACGGGGCGCCCCAGGGGCCCTCGCCTCGCCCCCCGCGGCCGGTGCCCGCTCTTACCTTGGCTCTTACCTTGCCACGCCGCGTACCACAGCAGGGGGAAGGCGGCGCCGAGGCACAGAACCGATAGGAGCGGACCGTACCGGAGCCGCATGTCCCGGCGAGGTGCGGGGCTGTCCGCCGCTCTGCCGCCCGGGCGCCGCCTCCGCTCGAGCAGCCACCGGCCGGGCGTGTCCGCGCCGCGCTGACCTGCCTGCCCGCCCCCGGCGCCCAAAGGGAGCGGGGCCGCGGGGGAGGGCATGCCGCGGCCACCCCGCTTCACCGGCAGGCAGAGCCGCCGTGCCCTCCCGCATCACGCTGGTGTTGCCCGGAGAACGGGCGCCCGTCGGGACGACTCGCAAGGTGCAGCTGTGGCACCTGCTCCGCCTGCCGCCGGGCTCTCCCGCTAGAGACGTTAATATCAGGAACGAATGCGCACGCCAGCTCCCGCTGCAAAGCCGAAAGCCCTGGGCACAGGTCTCCCCTGACATTACCCATCCCGATGCCAGGACCCAAACTGATAAGCCTCTCGCCTGCGACAAGTATAGGGTGTATTTTTACAGAAAAAAAAAAAAATCTCGGCTCAGCACTTAAGCAGGTACTGTTTAGCCCAAGTCACATCATCATCATAGTTATGAATATTTTGCTCATTTAAAACGAATGGTGCATGTTTGCATATTGCTTATGAGATTCTATCAGGAAGCTAAGCTGTAGTATACAATTATACATGTGTAACTCTTCAGTTCATCTTTAAAGTAGCTGCAAAATCTAACTTGATGAAATTCTAATGTATACTAGTGAAGGTTTTTCACTACTGCCATGGCGCTTTGTTTCACGCATGTGCTTTCCCATTATGGTAGGCACACTTCTTTTCCTTTTCAGGTCCTCAGCAATCCATAAGCAAACAAAAAAACAAAAAAAAAACCAACAACAACAACAACAATCATTGTTTGGAATACATCTTCTATAACATAGTTTATAAAAGGAAAGGATACTTTATTTATCGAGCTTCCCAGAATCTGGTACCAGGACACAGTTTTAACAGAATCGCCTATATTTTATGAGAAAAAAAGCCTCCCCTTTTATACCTGATCAGCAGTTAGACAGTGGCTTTCACTTCAACACATTCACTACCAGCTCACAAATCTACCCCCCATTCTATATCTGTGATGAAGAAAATATAGTTTCCAGTTCTGTTTGGCAAAGATTTAAAGGACCACTTCACAGTTCATACTGGACTTGGGCAGCTGATAAAAGCACTAAGCTGACTGCTATCTAATCTGTTACCTATTTCCTTACCTGATTACTAGCATATATAACTAATGACTCTATTTACCCAAAGGTTCTATTTTTCTATATAATTGGGTTATAAAAATGTACATGTGTTATAAATGCACTATCCCGTCCTTTTCTCTATTTGTTTACTTAACAGCTTCATCTTATACCAAAGCCCTAAATCATTTGGAGTAGTGTTGTGTAAAGAAAATCAACACCCGCCAACACGGGTGTCCACACGCAAGCCTGCTGGAGCCCTCACGTGAATGCTGCCCTTCTGTTCTCCTCTTCATCTTACCAACAGCATAATTACGCCCTTTTTGGAAAGTCAATCTCAGACTCACCAAATTGTACATTGCTGCTCTTGCTAAGTTAGTGTAAACTTCCCGTGTTTGAACAATTATATGGATGGGTTTACTTCTCTGTTTACTATTTACTTTGAATTACAAATGTTATTGTTCACTAATAATGCAGCAGGCTGCTAGTAGCCTGCATCAGTATACAAAGGGAAAACTGCAAAACTAAGCATGGCTCCATGAGTTACTGTGAAACCTCGAGTTAGACTTGGCCATTCCTGATCTGTACTTGTTCGCTCTACACTTCCTTCTTTCTTCTGTTTCTGACTGTATCTTGCTTTGGTATTTTTACTGACAAATCTTCTTTAAATGAGACTTTGAACATGTAACTGTTCATATTAACCAATATGATTATGGCTCAATCTTATCACCATTTCCCTCTCCAAGCTAACGAACTAAAAGCTCAAGGTACTTCTTTTAATGGAGGATCAATGTAGACTTCGACACATTTGCGGTAAAGTAGGGATGTAGAACTAAGAGGAACAAATAAACATGAAATATGTCACATGTAATGAACAAAATGCCTTTTAATTGACTGGCTGGTATTCTATCTGTTACAAAACTAAAGTGAACATGTAAATGATGTGGTCAAGCAGAAGGGCTACTGAAGACAAGAATAACAAATCTAGCACACACAATTTTATCTTATTTTTAGAGTCAGTAAGAAAAAAAACCCCAAACTACTCATCACATATTTCCAGAAACTTACACACTGTACAGGGAAGGTCTGTGGGGTCTGCCACTGAATGCATTAGATGTTCTTTATTAAGACTGACTCTAAAGCAGAAACAGTTACTCAGCCATGCTGAGCTGTGGTGATCATTTACTTAATGCTGACTTCTTAGACTAGTGCATTAACCTAGAATGAAGCAGGGCATTAACTGCTCCTCAAAAAAAACCACAAAACAACCAAACCTGAAATCACTGAAAATGCTGTGAACTTCCACTGCTTTGGGACCTACTTGCAAACAGGCCCTCTTTCTTGCTTCGTGCTTTCCTAACATCTCCCTCCTAGTTCTCTCTTCATGTGTTAGAGAGCAGTGTAGGGCAAAGGGACCTGGGGGTCCTGGTGGACAGCAGGATGACCATGAGCCAGCACTGTGCCCTTGTGGCCAGGAAGGCCAATGGCATCCTGGGGTGTATTAGAAGGGCGGTTGTTAGTAGGTTGAGAGACGTTCTCCTTCCCCTCTACTCTGCCCTGGTGGGACCACATCTGGAATATTGTGTCCAGTTCTGGGCCCCTCAGTTCAAGAAGGACAGGGAACTGCTGGAGAGAGTCCAGTGCAGAGCCACAACGATGATTAAGGGAGTGGAGCATCTCCCTTATGAGGAAAGACTGAGGGAGCTGGGTCTCTTTAGTTTGGAGGAGACTGGGGGGTGACCTCATGAATGTTTACAGATATGTAAAGGGTGAGTGTCATGAGGATGGAGCCAGGCTCTTCTTGGTGACAACCAATGATAGGACAAGGGGTAATGGGTTCAAACTGGAACACAAAAGGTTCCACTTAAATTTGAGAAGAAACTTCTTCACAGTGAGGGTGACAAAACACTGGAACAGGCTGCCCAGGGAGGTCGTGGAGTCTCCTACTCTGGAGACATTCAAAACCTGCCTGGACACGTTCCTGTGTAACCTCATCTGGGTGTTCCTGCTCCGGCAGGGGGATTGGACTGGATGATCTTTCGAGGTCCCTTCCAATCCCTAACATTCTGTGATTCTGATGTTATTTCATATGCTCAAGAACTATGTACAACTGGAATAATGCACACAGGATTTTTTTGGGGAGGGTTAAATGATTCAGATCAGTTTTACCTCCCAGCAGCAGACTTTCTGCATTTTTGACAAACTGATCATCTTTAAAAATACTGTCCAGAACATGTGCTGAGTAACCTCTAATAATTTCACTAAGAAAGTAATTCAGTAGACTGGTTCCATCAAGAAGGCTTACTTCCAATAAAGAGTTTCTAGGCTTGTCCTCATGCTTTGTAACTGAACATCTTTTCTTGCAAAGATGAGTACCTCACATTTTCAATACTGTTTTCACACATCTGTTTAAGCAAGAGTAGAGAGAAGAAAAATAAATATTTGACAAAATATAGGCTCATGTGTGAAACAAGTAATAGATTACTTTGCATGCAGATTGCAGCTGTCCTTCATCTACAAGAGTACACAAACAAAAGAATAACTGCCACTAACAACAGGTAATAGCAGCTGCCATGGAAGTTTACTGACCATGTAGAGATCCAACTCATATTGCTGGTTAAAGCCCCCTTTTATTTGCCCTGCTATCACTTAAGAAACATAATTTCAAAAGGTAAACAGTAGCCGATTATCTTCAACGTCTGTGAAGGTAATACTGGAAGGCAACCACTGAAGGCAAAAAGAGGAAGCTAAAACTTTTCTTCTTAAACTAACGCTTTATATTTTTGACTGTCTTAATAAAATTTATTAATTGACTGAACATGATGATACAGAAGCATCTTGCATGATTCAAGTATGAACAGCTGTGTAAAATCAAACTTGCTCACTGCTGGATCAATCCATTCTCTGAAGACCCCAATGAAGGTTTAAGTCAAGAGTTTACACTTGCTTGTAATACACTGAAAAAGATGATCAAGCTAAAACCCAGAGAGAAATTAACACACCTGAAATTGCCAAGTTTGGTATAATCACTTTTATGTCCTGCCTTATTTATAGTAAATAAGCTGTATGTATCTGTAATAGCAAGTGATAAAAAGCTATGAAAAAGACCTATCAAAACCATGTTTTTTATTTGTAAATAAATCAATGTAATTGGTCACACATTTTACTTTAAAGAACAGATTTAAGTAAGGAAAGCATATGAGAAGAAAAAAGTATAAGCTAGATTGAAACTTGTATCTTTTAAACTCTCACACTTTAGAAGTGCTTTAAAACAAGACCGTAAACACTTTCAAGCTTACTTCAACAAGTCTAATTACAACAGAGAAGTATTTTGCAATGTATCGTCAAGACCAGATATTCTACACATCAGTCCTGGAGACATGAAGCAAAGAGAACTGAGAAAAAAATGACCATGTACTATGTATCTTTATTATTATGGTAAAGATTAAGACTGTCATAAACCAAAATAGGAAGCGGAACAAATTCCAAAACCTGCAGTAGAAATTACTTTTTGTATGGATTCTGAAGAATGAAAGCAACTTCTATGTAAGTATAAATAACAGAAAACAAATATTCGCAAAATTCTGGATTCTGTGATATTATTCTGCTCACAGAAGATACACTGAAATAAATGACCACCTGCTGCCTCTTAACACGCACCACTTCCCCTCATTTTAAGAGTAGGAATCAGATCTGCAAACAATTGAAATTCACAGATCATTGATTCCCCTGGATGAAAGTCAGCAGGGAGGACGTCAAATGTGTTGGTCTACCATCTGAAATCCTGTGTGATGCAGGCCACCAGACCTGCTGCGTGGCTTTTGATTCTGTGTAAAAGGTACTTCCATTTCCTCACATTAAAAAATGTATCAGAATGCGGTCAAGCAAGTCTGTCTACTCCCTTTCAACCACCCAGATTTTGCGTACAATTCAGAGGAACAGGAATTCCTTCTGCTGTTGTCAAAGGAGCTCTTCAACCCATGTTTACTGAAATAATCGTTCATAATAATACAATGGAAGCAGTGACCAGAACTAAATGAATTAAACACTTAGGCTGAACCTACACTCAGCCAAGTGGCAAGGCAGGATCCAGGACAAAGCAGCCCCCTTAGAAACACCTAGCCCAGCTAAAACCACCACCTCTCCTTTCTGATCAGTGCAGCCTTCAGCTGGAGCCTAGGCAAGGAACAAGTCTGCAAGCTCAGTCTAACACTTCAAGCACAAGCGATTCCCAACTGTATTTTGCGAACCATCACGAATGAGTTGAAGGTGTTAACTAGCGAGACAGTACACAGTTTTTGGCGCAGGTACGAGCTGGGCTGGCTGTGCCGATTCCCCGGTCAGCCCTGGGGTCAGCCCTGAAGTGCCACTGGTTGTGTCCCAGCCGGCAGGCCTGCGCACGGCCGGGCAGGACATCACCTATAGGTTAACGCACACAGCCCGGCTGTTCCCGTGAGGGGCGGCCAAAGCCTCGGCGGCTCTGCCCGAGCCAAACCGCCCGCTTGCACCTGGCACCGGCCAGCCCGGGACAACGCTTGGCTCCCGGCTCGCTGACTGCCCTTTGCTCGATCCCGGGGCATGCCGCGGCCGGCCAGGCGAAGGAGTGGAACGGGGTACCGGTGCCCGCAGCGCCTCGCGCCGTTACGGGCCTCGGAAGAGCGTGCGCGGCACGACCGGTAAGATCACCGGGCTGGGGAACGCCGCTCCCGCCCAGCACTTCCGTCCTGTCCCGCCATCACTTCCAGGTCGGGGAAGGCGAGCGGCGGCTTCCGGCGGGAGGATGCGGGGGGCGGCCTGGCGCCGTTAGGTTGCTGCCGAGGTGGGCGCGGGGGCGGTGGCGCTCCGCGCTGTCTGCGCAGGTGTCCGTTCCTCCAGCCTCGCCGCGGCGGGGCCCAGCCGGCTGCGCGGCCTCCCGAGGCGCCGACTGTTAACGGCTCGTGAGCGCGGGGCTGACGGGGAGCCCGGCCGGGGGGTGCTTGCGGGGGCGGCGGTAGCTGAGCGGGGAGACGGTGACGCCGGGGGCCGCCGCCCCTCCTGCTAACGCGTGTCCTTCCTCCCGCAGAAGATGCTGGCGTGCTTGTGGGGGTTCCTGTACAGCAGCTACTTTCGGTTCTGGCTGAAGTGGATCCTGAGGCTGCTGACCGGGAAATGCGAACTGCAGCGCGTCCTCGGCGGCTCGAAGGCCGGCGCGCAGCGAGCGCTGGGCATAGGTACCGGGGCGGGGAGGGACGGGGCGGGCACGGATCAGAACACCGTCTGTCAGCACTGCAGTGCCGCTTGTCAAGAGGGGTGAAGAGGCAGCGGTGGGGCTTGCAAACCTGATATACACGTGGGCACTGTTAAAAGGAGACTTAGATCTTTATAAGCGTCGTGAAAAGCAATAGTTGGAAACCAGCATCTGTCCCAACCACAGTGTGCATCCCGTGGATCGTGTTTTCACAGCTCCCCGCTTCCTGGCTACCCTATCAGAGTTTTAAATCAGAATGCCCCATATAATTTCCTTGCCAGCTTGATAAAGTAATTCTGGTTAGCTTCAAAGCACAAAACAGAAATACTGTATTTTTTCGCCTCCCCAGAGTCTTCTCATCACTTTGGCTGTGTTTTTACCTTCCTGTTATTAAAAAAGTGACACAGAAAATACATGAACATATTTTATGGGGGGAGAGAGGAGTGAGTGAATGCACAAGGCTGCTTGATGCAGAATTTTGATATAAAAAAGTAATTTAAGAAACTGATTGTAGCTTTTGCCATTTCAACAATAGTTTGATGAAGTGTCTTTGTTTCCTTATTCTCTAGTAAACAACACAAAACCATTTCTAAGAATCAAAAAATATCAAAGAGATATTTTTATCTTGACACCTTTTCAAATTCATCTTTGGTTTTGTACATGTAATTGATCCATGCTGTAGAAAATCCAAGTCTGTTTTCAGCATTGTATTTGAGGATTATAAAAAGACCCTAACTATGTAAATTAAGATATTGCATTACTTGATACCTGTTGATTTTAAGATTTGAGTAATTTTGATTAATTAGATGTATAAAATGGACACAAAATTTTATAATACTTAGGTGCCACAAGAACACCGAGTGTCAATTATTTAAAATAATTCAGTTCAATTCTGATATTTACTTTTTTTTTTTTTTTTGCATTGCAGAACATTCACTGAAATCATCAAAGAATAAGGTAAAAGATACTAGAAATTAAACTATTTCAGAGATAGCTGCCTGAAAAGAATGTGTGCATTTACTTTTGGAGGGTGAAGAAAAGTAGAGGAATAAAAGGCAGAGAGGAGAGAACAGCATTTTGGGTTCTCTGTGCTAGGGGTAGTCAGGTTTTCTCAAAAATAACCCCACATCCCTTCGAAAGTTTGTTTCCATCTCTGGAAGATTACGTGCTCATTAGCGGCAAGTCGGACAAGTCATTATATAGAGCTGCTGTGTTTGGAGAGGGTCAGTTTTTCCTGTCACAACAATCTCTTACTGTTTTTGTAGAAACCAGAAACATGGTATGGATAAGTGATATGGATAAATCAATTAAATGCAGCATGGACAATAGCATCTTGAGTCATTAAAAAAAATGTAATGCAGTACCCATCTAACTGACAAGCTCATTGCTGTTGTGTATAACGATCATGACTAGTATTTGCCCTTTAGAAAGACCACACAACGACAGTGTCTTACATGAAGTTCTTTTGTTTCACCCCAGCATTGAAACCCCAACTTCATTAGTTGACTGTCTTCTAATTTTGAACCATTATTTCCTTGCTGAAGTTTTATCACTTTTGCTCCCCAAGAGCTGTGTTTGTTTTAGTTATGTTAAGAGAAACATGTTTCAGCTCAACATTGAAAGCAAATGAGACCTTGATTAAGCAACTCTTGAGCTTTTTATTTATTCTTAATGGGACACCTATACAAGCATTGTTTACAGTCTGACAAAGTTACAATTATGCTTTTATGTAATTATTGCAGATCTTTATATGCTGTTTGACCCCATTGTAAACATTTGCGATAAATGGACTATTCTCCTTTTATAGTAAAGAATATATACGTGGCGGGTATACATAGGCTGAGAAATAAGAATAAAGTAGACAGTTGATTTCTACATTCCTCATAAGGTCTTTTACTGTGTTAACTTCCTAGGTTTTAAGAAATGCTGTACACGTTGAAGAAGCCGAAGTGGAGAAATGTGTCAGAGATATAATGAAAGCAAAGAAGATAAAAGAGGAGGATACGGGGTACATTTGGAACCTGAATACAACTTCTTCATGGCAGATAATTCTGACTTTTTATGTATTCTTGCAGTTGCTTAATCTGATAAAAAATGTAGGCCATTGAGCACAAATCTTTAGAATGAAATTAGAAAATAAATTATGGTTTTGTTTTCTTCAGTTCTTGAATCTAAATGACAAAGTTTTAATTGATATGGATTTGGGATAACTGCATCTCTATCTCACAGGTCCCTTCTGTTGCTCCTTATTTCGAAGTAATATGATTATTGTATAGGTTGATTACATGAGCTATATAATTGCTTACATATATTTGAGAAGTATAGTGGTGCCTGATTAATGTTTGCGTTCATCTGCATAAGTAATCATGAGCAATTGAGAGGAAAAATTGTGAATAGTAAAAATTTTGGAATGTAATGAAATGCTTATTTGAAGCTGTAAGTATTTCCAACAGAGTTTGACTTGAAGACTTTTAAGGTGTTAGGTGAGTTTTTTCCCCCCCTTCCATAATTTGGGTAGTACCTGGCTGTGCAGCACTGCAATCAGCTAAGAGTCTTTTTAAAGTAGAAATAAGATCTATATAGCAGTATACTTAACACATATGCTGTAGTTTGAAAGATAAACATAAAGCACTTCCCAATTCTCGTGTTTACATTGTGTTAACATAAGAAAGGTCTTATCTGGTAGTTCAAGTAAGAATACTTGGCTAAGTATGCCTCTTAATAGCTGCTGTGTGGTATTTTGTTATTATTTCAGGTTTAAGACAAATCTGCATATCTCCTTACTGCAGATATCAGGTTATACAAGGCTTTATTTGAATGTGGAAAACCTGAGGAAGGTCCCATATGATTCAGATAACAAGGAACATGAGGAACAGTTAATTGAGGTAAAAATAATCTTTTAAATACAAAAGCTTCCCCCCTCTCAAGTCTAACATCTTGAAGAACTTAATGTATCGGTAGCATTCTTACCAGCTGGCCTGTTCAAAGCTCTTTTGTACTGTGAGCTGCTAAACCATTACAGAAGTGACATATTACAATGCAACATTGAAGGAAAAAAAAGGTAAACTAGAGTTAATTGCACTGGTATTATTTTGTGTGAAATCAGACATAACAACACATAAGTAGTAAAATAATTTTGTAAGGGGTCACTGAAGGATCATAACTATAAAGATATTTAACCTTGTGCACATGTCTAACTGCAAACCAATCATTACTAAATAAAAAAGACAATAGTGTTTTCTTATTACTGCATTCCAGTCAATGTCAAAGAGGACAGTTTAAGGTAACAATAAGAAATAGCAAGCAGATACTAGAATACTGCTTGAGGCTTTTTTAAATAGCTTCTATAGTGCAAATATATTACCGTGTCATTTTCTTAGCCTTTCATAATAATCTCAACTTGCTTTCCAAGTCCCAACTTTGATGTGTTAAGTAAGGGCTCAGTGGGAATTTATATTTCAGTTTATAGCTATCCTATCAGAAAATGGCACATACATTAATTTCTGAAGTAAAACATGTCTTTGCTGCTTTGGTGTTAATACAGTGGCTTTGTCCCTGAAGGGAAATCATCATATTTAATGTTAAATGTAATAATTTTCATAACTGCTGAAATAAGCCATTGTAGTATGACTCCAGATTGCCACTAATGGAAAAGAGCAGCCTGCATGTTGTATCCTGTTCCATGGTGAATAGTTTCTGTTGTGCATCAGCAAGTATTCTGAATTATGTGACTTGGAATATTTAGCAGCTGTGCATAACATGGACGCATATTTGTGCAGCTTTGGAATTTGCTGATGCCTCAGGAGAAGCTGAAGGCCAGGGTCAGCAAGCAGTGGTGTGACATTGGCTTCCAAGGTGATGATCCTAAAACAGACTTCAGAGGAATGGGCCTGCTGGGATTAGTGAATCTGGTGTAAGTGAAAAGAAGTATTTCTATTGCAACTAATTTTCATTACCTATGTATTTTCTCTAGTTGATGCTGTTTCTAGTAAAGACCTAATAGAAGCAAATAGAAATGGTGGCTTCTGTACAGTGAAAACCAGCATTTTCTAAATAAGTCAATATTTCTAGTGGCTACACATCTATAAACATGTGGTTTATTAGAGGCCAACAAGTGAAGGTAAAAACAGAAAGTTGCCCAAGTCACCTTATGTTTTGTTGTCATGATAGATTTGATGGGTTATAACTTAGAAAGTAACTCGTCAAAATCTTTTAGAATTCCTGAATTAGTTCTGTAATGACAAGAACCAGGTTTACATAACTTTTCTGAGCTAATTTGTGGACTTGGGTAAACTTCCCATTTGATGTTCAGATCAGACTTTTTTCTTACTGTACTTGCTCATGCTGAATATAATTTAATTTGCTAACTTTTCCTTGGTTTTCATTTTGTGCTGTTTTTCAGTACAGAGTAGTATTCAGCTTTAGTTTAAAGCTATACATTTATGTTAAACACTTCATTTTTTTTAAATGAACTTAAGAATAATAATGGGAGATACCATTTTACACTGGCAGGTATTTTAGTAAGCATTACAGCAACGAAGCTCGTGAGGTCCTTTCTCATTCAAATCACCCAAAGCTGGGGTAAGTCACTATATGACTTTTTCTGGCTTATTCTGTGTAAGAGCTCACGCGAAGACTGCCAAGTATGCTTCCTGAAAATAAAGAGGAAAATATTTGTGGGTTTCCCCTGCCCCACTGCATTAAAGGATGAAAAACGGTCAAAGTAGAAGGGCTTGGAAAACTGAACACAGAAATGAATTTCAGGTTGGGAACTATGTGCAGGTTTTTTTCAGAACAGACTTGAAATGTTGCAAAATATTATCTTCGGTTAACACAGTGGACTCCTTTAACGTCAGAGTTAGCTTTATTTGTAATAGGCTTAGACTACGTTTAGAAATGAATACTTGTTTTTCACCTTACTGATGCCATGTTGGAATGGTATAGGTTATCTCTTAAGGGCTCTTTTTTTTGCTAGGTTTCTGTTCTGTAATACGTACCTACAAAGAGATGGCTTTTTGTTTTCCAAAAATGAAGTTAAAGTTGAACACTTTGCATATTAGAACATTTAGTTCAATTTACAGGGAAATTTACTTTAAAACCATTGAGATACAGAGGAAAGCTGGTAAAGCTGTGTATATCATCTTATCCATCCAGTCCTCAGTTAACTCAATCACCTACCAAGAATGGGAAACTTCATAACTTCGATCGTAAATAAGATTGCCTTGTGCAACTAGGACATGAATAGGATAGCTGAGACATTTAAATTGATTAAGTGCCCATATCATTGACCCAAACTAATCCTCTTTTCTTCTCTTTGTTCAGAAACATTTGATTTAAAAGTCTTTTAAGAATTTATATTGTGGTGCTTTCTATATCATGCAAGAGAAAAAGATATTTTTTTCAGTCTGAAGAACAAGTTGAGAAATTCATTCTGTTTATACTGTAACATTTTTATCTGATTTCTAATATTTCAGCAAATGTAATGATTTCAGATGAGCAAATTTAGGTCAATGTTGATTATCCTTACTATCTCATTATTGACTAATGGAGGCATTTGTCATACTATTGTATACGATACTGGAGTTTTTAAATAACTTTAACGTGGCTGGATGCACCAGGGAATGGAAAGAGTGGTCTGTAGGTCAGAGTCAGCTTGTCAACATGTGTTGTAGGAAAAACTGACTCTTACCCTAATGCAGACTGTTTCTCAGAAGCTTTTAAGTCCTTCTATCCCCAAGTAAACCATGACCTGTGATTGGCATTGCAGATATTCTTATGCAATAGTTGGAATCAATCTGACAGAAATGGCATACAGCTTACTCAAGAGTGGTGCTCTAAAGCCTCACCTGTACAACGTGGTGTCCGGGTTGCCACAGATGGAGCACTTCCATCAGTTTTACTGTGAGTATGTGTAGTTTCCTCAGTACAGATTCCCAAGGGGAGGCCTACAACCTAGAGTTTTGGATTTTTCCGAGTGCATTTCCATTCTTCTCTCCCTAGCCACAGAGATTACCATCTGAAAATTCACTATTTGCAGATTTTTTATTTTTTTGAATTCATTATTATAGTGTCCAAAAGCTTGCTGTTGACCAAGATGGGACACTCCCTATTTTAAGGGATTGAGTATAATCTGAAGTAGTTAGCAATGTAACTAGCTCTACATTTATACAGTCCTAAAATTGCATTTGGCCCTTTGAAGGCAGCTGTGAGGCTGATGTGCCCCCCTATGAAAATGAGTTTGACACCCTAGTCTAAAGGATCATTCTGGTTCTAGCCAGATCAAGGCAGAAAATTGTGGAGAGCATTTTTTCTGATCTGTGTTTTGTTTTCTTCACAGGTTACCTGGTTTATGAGTTTGACAAATTCTGGTTTGAAGAAGAACCAGAAAGCATTATGCACTTCAACCAGTACAGAGAGAAATTCCATGAAAAAATTAAGGGACTACTCCTGGATTATGATGTGGTACTAACCTTACAAAACAGAAAGAAACATTAACTCCTCTGCAGTTGATGAGGTTCTGTGTCAAAAATGGAATTATGGATTTGGATGGAGGTTTTGCATGGTTTGCCAAAAACTGTTTAACAACAGAACTTTTTTTACATTTAAAAAATATCAAAATTCAGTTAAAAAAGCTTGGACAATCAGCCTCTGTTTACAGCTCTTTATATGCTATTCTCCAAAGGACAGCTTTATAAAAAAAAAAAAAGAAAAAAGGAAAAAGAAAAAACATAAAACCCAACAAACCAACACAAAAAACAACCCACAGATCTGAAGAGCCTCTGAATTCCTTGTTTTCACAATTTCTTTTATACTTCTTGGTGCAGGAACATGAAGCAGGTATTTATGGTGTGTCATGTTTTCCATTAATGGGTTTGACTGTTAATATTGTCTTTTAAAATCTTATTTTAGTTGAAATTACTCTGGTTTTAGACTTTTTGCATTCTTGTTCTGTACATGTAGTTGATAGTTTACTTGTTAAATTTCTCTGAAATTAAGAGGTCCGTGAAAGGGATGTATTAGTTACTTATGACTTTGGAGAAGAGGCGTAATCCATCAATGTACTGATGGTACTTACTAGAAATTGCTTTCTAACTAAGGAAGTTTTTTTATCTATGGATTTATACCAGCAAATTCCTATGTTTGGAAAAAGCTTAGCTTGCAAACAGAAAGAACCACAAATCAGTGTGAGGATCAAATCCTCGGACTAAAGCCACTCCTAAAAAATTTCCTACTGTAGAAGTTTTCAATTCCTTCTAATGTGACTTCAGTTGCTTAGGCTGCTTGACTTTGCATCTGTTGTCAGCCCTTTCCTTTAGTAGCTAATGGAATGTTCTCAATGGGAAGAACAAGAGAGTTAGTTTAGCCCTATAACGGAATTCACCCAGTAAAAACCTTTATTGCAGCTGCAGTCCCTATTTTGTGAACATAAATTCATATCTGAGTACAAGTTTCTAACAAAGATGTGTTTTCCAAGGAAAGGATGCAGCTGCGCCATGTTCCTTAATCTTGGCATCCTCAGACAATCTAGTCAATAGGGCTTCATATCTATATTGTGACTAATTATTGCTTTAAGCAACTTTAAACAGAATTGGTATGACCATCACTTCATTTTCTAAAACCTACTATTAAATAAGTGCCTTCTGCTTTATTCAATCAGTGTTTTATTTTGATTCTGTAACCAGATGATAGCCTTAGAAGCTTGAGTTATTTGGGAAAGACTCTTTCAGTATATACCTAAATAGCACATAGTGGCACAAAATTTGTATCCTAATAGAAGCTTTCATTTGTTTTTAGTTTTCTTTTTTATAATCTCGGGTAAATTACTTAACTTCTAGTCAATGACTATTCATTAAGAGATTCCTGAAGAATACAAACACTGAACATGAGAAGAAAAGAGACAAACCCCTTTTGCAAGGGGTGATGTTACACTACATAAGTATTAGATGTATGATTGTAATACGTAATATTCCATCTCCTTGGAGATACTCAAAACCCAACTGGCCATGGTCCTCACCAGCCTGATTTAGGCCACCCAGCTTTGGGCAGCAGGTTGGAGTCGGTATCTCCAGAGGTGCCTTCCAACCTCAGTAATCCTGCGAGTCTGTATTGTGTAACTAGTGACTTCTTGTGCTGCAGCCACCCCGTTGCTCTTGATCCCTTAAATGTTGGTGTTCTCCTATGTGTGGGAAAAGTCCTCATCAGGGTAGACAGTATTTATGTAGGAAGTAACACAGTTCTGGTTTATTTTTGTACATTAGGTGTAAATGAGACTTAGTTCTTGAGTTTAACATGTGCAGGGCAGGGAATGGTTCATCTCATCTGTGTTGGGTTGATGCTATTCAACTAAAAAAAAAAAAAACAGTAACCTGAAGATGCTTGTAGAGAGAGTATTTATGGTTATGCCATAGTTTGTTGGCTGAACAGCTAAATTAACTAGATGAGTTACAAAACTGACCGCAAGAAGCCAAGTTCTTTTGCTACTTCCAGGTACTTGGGTCCTGTAATTCTCACCATTGAAAAAGGGGAGATCTTGTGGGGAGTGTTGTGAGATTCACATCCCACAGTGGAGCTTTTTCTCTGACCCTTGGAGGTACCAGGAATTCCTAAAGGCTGAGGAGGGCAGTGGAACGTGCACTCTTTCCCAGAAGTTAGTTGCCTGTTATTTTCTAGCCCCAGCTTCTTTCATGTTTGCCTTCCTTGGTTAACTATTGTTGCTGTTGCTTGTAGATAAGCAGCATGAGACTGACTTCTTGAATTTCAGAAGTGACTCCAATATGTTTAGCAGCAGCAGGAAACAAGATCCCATTCTGTATTTTCATCTCCTCCTTGCTAACAAGGAAATTGCTTGAGCCACCTCTCTCAAACACTCTTCTATGCTAGAGTCTGCAAACTTATTTTTTTGGCAACAGTTGCAGAAATAACTTACACCCTCTTCTTGGCTCCTTGTTCATTACAAGACTGACATTTAACTACTGCTGAGGTTTTTAAAGTTTCACATTTCCTATCACAAACCTAAGGCATTTTAGTGTAAAATGTAGATTAAGCTCGATGTGAGATGCGTCTTCATTGCCTTTTTTTTTAAATATTGGAACGTGAGCTGGGAGTAAATTATGGCAGCATATAAGGAAAAAAAGTCAACCCAAATATCATCAGATGAGTGAGATATATGGAAATATATTAGTTTGTGTGTAGTAATTAGGGTGAATATTTGTGTTAGGCTCCAATACACTTTACCAGTGAACGGTTAGAATTTGCATGAAGTTTTGTAGGATCACTAACCCTGTCCTATCTTGGAGTCACTCTGCTATGCGTAGACTAGTCCTGGGTTTCCCTGTTTTGCGCTAGTCGTAGAATAATTGAATGATGGTGGTAGCTAGAATATATGGAAAAAAGTAAAATCGTGTCTAGGGAAGGGAACTATGCGTTGCTCATCAGTGGTATTTTGTACTACCTGTTGTAGGGTGACAATCCTGAGGTTGCGGAAGACTGAAAATGGAGGTAGGCAAGTTGATATAATCAGTTTGTTTAACATCAGAACATGTTGCTTCTGGTTTATTCTGAGACGCTTAAAACCTGGGTAAATTCTCTTATTTATTAACTGTCATGTTTTAAAGTATGTATTGTCTTATTGGAACTTGCAAATATTGTTAGTTTTTTAACTTGCTGCCTCTTTAAAGCATTCACTATGTGAAAGCTTATATGCAATAGTAGTTTTAGAAAAAAAATCGGTAACACTGAAGACAACAAGGTGGTTCTCTAAATTTTTTAGTTTTCTTGTAACAACTGCTTAAGAAACTACCTCCACTTGGTTGTTTAGTGTATGCGTGAAACCTGGTGCCACTCCATGAACAAATTAATCTGAAGATAAATAGTTTAGCATAAGCAAAAGTAAAATCTGGACTTTCAATAAGTAAATGCATTGCTTCATGAGCAACCAACTTAATTGGAAAGCATGATTTGAAGACAGTGCTACTTAGGAAGAAAGAAACGGGGTTTTAACCTGGTGGTGCTTTTATTGTCTGATAGATCAATGTAAAAAGTAGTGCCTTTTGTCCTAAAGGACAATAGGAAAAAAGGAGCCAATTAAAGCACCACACAAATAGTTTTGGATTTTCACTCTTTGAAAAAGCAAAAAATCACAAAAATAAAACACACACGAAGCCCCGAGCATTCATTTTCCAGATTGTCCATCCTAGTTTAAATAAACATTTTACATAAAGCTATTGGTCAGCTTTAAGAATTGCCATGATGAAAAGCTTTGCATTTAGTTAAGTGGGAGTTGAGCAGTCAGTATTCTTGAAAATACTGCTAGTGTATGAGTGGTAGAGATGTAACCTGTTGTTTCTCTCTGTCATACTTGTTCTGTGTTGCTGTAGTACAATGGTGATCAATCTTTGGACTGATGTTTCTTGTGCCAGTCTATACATTGTCTTTTGCTAAAGAAGAACAAAACCAGCCCAAGACAGCTTCTGGGCTGTTTCTTCTTATCACACTGTGCTTAGATAGCTGCATACTAATAGAAATTTCTGTTTACCACAATATAAAAGCAATAATGTAAACTGTGATGTCTGTGTAATGGAAAGAGATGTTTACAATGGTGGCAAATAAAGAACGAGTTATTCCAAAATATTGTCTACATTAGTGTGTTATGGCCTACTGGAAAACATAACAGTCTGCAGTTAGCCACGCTCGGTTCATGCACATGCACTGTGATATGAGGGAAAGTTTTACCCTTTTTTGTTTAGTTTTCTCCAGCTCTAATAGCTTGTGTAGAGGTCTCTGAGGTTCCTGTACTGGGCTTGCATTTGTGCCTTTTCTAATGCTATAGGACAAACTCTTGAAATGGTAGGTGGCAGAACATCTGTGTATGTGGAAGCTGAACTGGAAAAAAACAACAGCTGGAACATGCTAGCTGGCTCACATTTTCTAGTTTTTAAATCATCATCCAAAGTACGTACCTTAAATCAAACACCAGAAGAAAGGAGCAAGATTTAAATCTGAGAGATGCATACAAAAAGCATGTAACTCTTCAGATTAATCTGATACCATAGGGAAACACTATTATATACAGGTCCACGTGAAATCTCACATCTGTCGTAACAGGAGGTTGTACAATGGGAAAGCCCGAGTTTGACACACAGGAAATTGTGTGGATTATGGCCTTTAACACTCCCTCACTGTCCTGGCCTTCGTCAGCCTGTCACCACCAAGTAGAGTCACAGCTCCGGCGCATCGTACACACCAAGGGCATTGCGCAAGGAGAGGCTTCCCGCTTTGCCAGCCAAGGGCCTTCTCCAGCCATCCGCTCACCTTGTTCTACACCTGGCTTGGAAGGTGGCAGCATCCCCTTTATCAAATCTGGTCCACACCACAGAAGGCAGACCTCATTCATTGATATATAGCATACACAAAAAGTATATTGGGTTGGGAGGAGGCAGGGAGTAGTTTTGCTGAGTTTCTTTGCCTAGAGAATGACACTGCTCTCCTTAGTGGTGGACCAGAATTTTTATTATGGAATGCAAGAGAATATTCCACAGGTAGGCTGCTGTACTGCACTGCAAGTGGTAGAGATTTATTACTGCTTTATTTCAGTTGCTCTTGAAACTTTAAAAGAAGCTCTGTTTTAAGCTTGCTTTTTGTCTGTTTGTCTTTAAACAAAAAACAACCAAAACTGAAAAACCAAAACCAACCAGAGGCCAAAACAGCACTTAGGGCTTTGTTTGAAGAATCCAGAACTTAACTTTCGGAGTTAACTCAAAGTGTACGCAGGATTGTTGAGGAGAGCAAAACTCCAGTAACAAAACTGAGAGCTGGAGAACTTTTCTGGAGAAAGAGAAACCCTGATTTGTTTTCACTTTTTTTTTTTTTTTTTTTTTTTAAATTGAGAAAGTATTTTTACCCCTGTATCTTCTACCATGCCTCCATCTCCATACAATTTATGTTGAATTATTTCCTCATTTTTTCAGTTCCATTTCCTTAATTTCTACTCCTGAACTTTGGAGACCGAATGCTTCTATTAGTGGACTAAAGTGCCACTACATAAGAACTATGTGATCTCATCTGTACCAACTTTTACTTCTTCAGAAGCACAGAACAGGCCCTGTGCTACAGAAATATCCCACTTCTCCAAGATGAACAAACCCCCCAATGTCAGGTTGGTCAATTAGGCAAACACCAGTTACTTTTGAAAGTGGGATGAGGAAGCAGGTATTTAGGAAGTTTAAATTAAGCTATTGAGTACCACAGAAGAGAGGAAAAAACATCTCAAAGCATGTCACATCAGAAGAGAATTTTTCTGCCACCATTTACCTTGCATGGCAGTTAAGGCCAAGTTCCTGTGTTTCATCCCTTGCATTCCCAGCACTGAAACACCCTTATACAATGATGCTGCCAATACCAGTGTGTATCACACATTTATGATTAGCCATATTCCAACATATTTACTGCCACAGTTTTGTTCTAATGACTTACTGTTGGGTTAACATTTATCTTCACTATTGAGTAAATCAGCATTTTAAATGAGCATTAGAAGTTGTAATTGCTGCTTGAAGTATGGAACATTTGACTTGAGACTATCTTCTAGTGGAAAGAAATGGAACAACCATAAAAGAAATATTTTCTTCCACCCACAGGATAAGGCTCAGCAATAGACACAACTACATCAGTTTCATTCTTGCTATAGTATTACACCTCAGCATGTATCTATACCAATGAGCTCTAGTATTTTCCCATTTTTTCCAGTTCTTTTAGTCCAAGCCTGACTATTCAGTTTTTCTTAAAAAAAACAGATACATCAAGTACTTTTTACAGTTAATATTTCATTTCTGGTAAAAGGCATCTTCTAGCTACAGCATGCCTCGTTATCACTGAATTACCAAGAACTGGAACAGACAGTTCAGTCCCGAAGTTTGGAGACTAACAGCACTGGAACTTATCAATGTGCACACAACCTAAACTAGTGGAGACTGGGCAAGCTGTGCTCCATACCTGTAACACACCAAGACAGCCACAGGTGCCAACTCTCATCTCTTGTTTTTCCATTTAGGCAGGTTTGTAGGCCTACAGCATTTGGGCACCAGCTTTGCTTCATTGCTATGAGTATCCTGATAGAATTCAAACTCTTCTGCAACAGTTATCAACTGTTGAGAAGCCCAGTTACTACAGTTTCAAAATGCTGCTGTAAGACTGAAAATGGAGACCCTATGACAAGAGGAACTCAGCAGCTTGGAGAGCACCCAGCTGAAGAACCAGACTGGCTACACAGCTTTCTGAGCAAAAACACTATCCCTTTGCTTGACCGACTGCATTGAGGACACTTTCTCTCCCACAGCCTCATAACATACCACACCCTATGTACCATACCAGCTCCTGCCATCTTAATTTATAACACAATACCTGACCTACGACATTTGCTGTAATAGAAGCCCCAGCATCACTGTATGAGAACCCCAAAGTTGCTTTTCTCTTTTGATTTTGATGCCAAATTTTCAGTAGATTTAATACAACACATCATACACAAGTTTTAAGCAAGGAGACAAAGTTTGTTAATACAAACCTTTACAAATCTCAAGCACAACACCCAGCTCTAACATCTAGAATTCAGGAGCTTCAAGATGCTACAATGAAGTAAGTACCATTGAACTTCAACATGCCATCAGTACCTGAATACGTTGAAAGACAATTTAGAAGAAAACTTCATAGAAGAATATTTCTTTGTGGCTTTTTTTTTTTTGAGTAGAGAAAGCTCTATAGAACAACCTTGCCCTCCTCCATCATCTGCTGCCTGTCTCTTGGCAGGCAGGACCCTCTTCTACCAGGCTTTTACCAAGCCACCCCCATGGCTGTGAGCCTAACAACCCTCACTAAACTCTACAGTTCACAGATTGAAAAGGCTCTATCTCAAAGCATACAAAGCACAAGACACAGATGCTTCTAAAGCCATGCTGACTCACTTGTGTAGCACACTTATACACACAGATAAGACTCAAAAAATATTCACTCACATTTTCTCAAAGGTTTCACATCAGTGTATGCCAGTCAGTTGATTTCCTTCTGTAGCTTTCCTCTCTTCAACTTCCATCCGGCTATTAAAGCAAAGGTCATAGCAGATCTTGCCATCAAATAGGCAATTGCCAGGTGGCCATTTGGTGTGG